>NC_092150.1:77001705-78201705 GCF_045791955.1 Oncorhynchus clarkii lewisi
AGTGGAATTAATGTTCTTATAACTTCAAAGGTTATTATTAGGCCTACTGTACGCAGAGCCTCCTCAAGCTTTGATCATTATGTAAAGCTGTTGTTCTCGCTGCTGAATACATTACCAACTGGATAACCGGCAACTGTATGTGCGTGTGTGTGTTGCCTTGAGCCGCAAAAGGCCTATCCTTGTCTGAGGGTTGGGCACAGTTGGGGACAGACGGGGACAGGGACTGGGAGAGGGACAAGGACAGGGAGTAGGAATGTGGTAGGAGTGTTACTGAATCAAGGCTTTCTGCTGAGGATGAGACACAGGACCTCCGTTGAAAACAGTCACAACAGAATAGCTGCAGTAACTCAGAGATATCCTCACACTAAACATGTAGAGGCCAAATATAGAAAAAGAGCAAACGATGTAATTATATTATTATTATTATTATTACTGTTTTTTCCCCTATCAGTCATTGATTTGCAACAGCACTAATGTGCCAATGACACTCCGGAAGAATAGGCTACATTCTGTTCCTTTGTATATCCAGTTCCTTGTAGCAGGATTTGGTTAGACCCCAGCAGCATACCACTTTTAATTTTCCTCTACACACCTTATAATCCTGGAGATGCATTGAACTTTAAAACTCACCATTTGTTCAACCAAACCGCCTACTGTAGCCTACTGTGCTGGTCTACTGTACTAGCCTACTGTACTAGCCTACTGTACTGACCTACTGTACTAGCCTACTGTACTAGCCTACTGTACTAGCCTACTGTACTGGCCTACTGTACTGGTCTACTGTACTGGCCTACTGTACCAGTTTACTGTAGTAGCTTGTTGTAGCCTACTGTACTAGCCTACTGTACTGGCCTACTGAACCGGCCTACTGTGCTGGTCTACTGTACTAGCCTACTGTACTAGCCTACTGTACTGACCTACTGTACTAGCCTACTGTACTAGCCTACTGTACTAGCCTACTGTACTGGCCTACTGTACTGGTCTACTGTACTGGCCTACTGTACCAGTTTACTGTAGGAGCCTGCTCTAGCCTACTGTACTAGCCTACTGTACTGGCCTACTGTACCAGTTTACTGTAGTAGCCTGCTCTAGCCTACTGTACTAGCCTACTCTACTGGCCTACTGTACTAACCTACTGTACTAGTCTACTGAACTAGACTGCTGTACTGGCCTACTGTAGGAGACTGCTGTACTGGCCTACTGTACTGGCCTACTGTACTAGCCTACTGTACTAGACTGCTGTACTGGCCTACTGTACTAGTCTGCTGTACTGGCCTACTGTACTAGCCTACTGTACTGGCCTACTGTACTAGCCTACTGTACTGGCCTACTGTACTAGCCTACTGTACTGACCTACTGTACTAGCCTACTATACTGGTCCATTGTACTGGTCCCCTGTACTAGCCTACTGTACTGACCTACTGTACTGGTCTACTGTACTAGCCTACTGTACTGGCCTACTGTACTAGCCTACTGTACTGGCCTACTGTACTGGCCTACTGTACTAGCCTACTGTACTGGCCTACTGTACTGGCCTACTGTACTAGTCTACTATACTGGCCTACTGTACTGGTCTACTGTACTAGTCTGCTGTACTAGCCTACTGTACTGACCTACTGTACTAGCCTAATGTACTGGCCTACTGTACTGGCCTACTGTACTAGCCTAATGTACTGGCCCACTGTACTGGCCTACTGTACTAGTCTACTGTACTAGCTTACTGTACTGGCCTACTGTACTAGCCTACTGTACTGGCCTACTGTACTGGCCTACTGTACTAGTCTACTGAACTCTCATCTATTGGTGAACATCCTTATTGTAACCAAGGATAATGTCAAACCCTGCTGATGGATATTACCCCCTAAAAACAAACCAGCATCGGTTTTCTTAAGACTCCATTGATTGATTGCTTCACTGACTATCATATATTTACAAAATGCAGACAGCATTTCGGTTTCAACACCAAGGACAGTGGTCGTTGCAAGTAGTCTATCCTGCAGCCTGTAGCCATGATAACATACGCTCATTCCCAACTACATATTTATCTGTTTAGGCTATTCCCGACAGTCTTGTGGAGAAGAACAAACCGCTGTCAGTGCCAGTGGTGTTTAACTGTAGGACTATAAGCCTATGCTAATGAATGGGAGAGAGGTGTTCTGCAAGAAGCGACCATATTTCACAAAATGGCACATCGCAGAGCGTTTATCGATTACTAGAATTGCACCTACCTGCTGTCTTGAGGCTGTCGCCCTCACATGTTCCGCCGCTGTATTTGGTCTAGGTATTATGATTATTATGGTGGGTACCGTTATGTGGCTGCCAGCGCCATGTTAATGTCGCTCCGTGGTGCTACTGAGCTGCGCGGTACAGTCCTGTGTGGAGCGACCGCTGTGTGTGTGTGTGTGTGTGTGTGAGAGAGAGAGAGTGTGCAGGCTTACATCCGGGATGTTGTGGAGAGGAGGGGAGTGGGGCTTGCAGAGACCGTCAGAAATTAGAGCACCTGTGTTTTAAGAGCGGCGCGCGGTTGAACTGGAAGAGGATTCGGCCGCAAAATATTAGGGGGGCAATAATGCAATTTAAACCAAATAATGTAGGCTGATATTTTATTTTCTGTCAGATATGGCCACAATATTCAATGCAACGGCCTCCTTTAGATTTGAGGTGATTGAATGACAGACAGTGAAGGACTGTGAAACGTGCAGCAAAGTGACAGAGAATATTATAGGTCTATGGTCTAGGGGACTGGACGTTATTTTTGTTAATGTATTATCAAACGCTATTATCGGTTACCTGATTATACAACGTTGCAGCTGTTCATGACATATTCAGCATTTGCATGTCCTTCCAAAGACTTCTAGTAGGTCAACAAATAGGCTGAATTTGGAATGGGTGTTTTGTTACGTCAGAATAATAGATTGCTAGCGAGTGGAGAGGGAATATCCAAATGTGCAACGTCACTGGAAATAAAAATAAATAAATAAAAAAGGGGAATGTGGTCCATCTATGACGTATGGGTTTGAATGTGAACCAGTGACAACACCAATGGTGTGTTTGGCTTTGATGTGGCGCAGCTGGCAAGCTGCAGGTGGCGCATCACTGGGGCGACGCCAGCGTCAAACACCTCCGATGGCTGATCGAGTTGTAATTCTGAGGACGATGCAACCCATTGATATGATATGACCGTTACATGACAGGATTGGATGAAATAATGATATGATGGTATGATTATAGGATCAGGGACATTGAAGGTCGGCATCAGTGGTCACATTATTTGATCTGTCTATAACATCAACTTGTTCTCATAATATCAGTGCGGTGGATGAATTGTAGGACTTCAGTCTGTTTATCTATGAACCATGTTAGCCAGTTGTCTGTTATTGGAGGTTAAATTTAGTGATTGATTATAAGTCCAGATATGCCACTGTTTAATTGGATTGATAATTGGGCAATTCAGTATCTCTGTTGATCATATTCTAACTGTGGGACTCAGTAAACTGAACTAGACCGCTAGAGTTCACCCTGCTACTGTAGAGTGTGAAATCCATGAGCAAAAATCCCCCCAATATTCAGAACAGGTCGATTTCTTATTAGGTCGGGGCCCCCAGGGAGCATATGGACACATCATAAGCAATGGAAAAATGTGTAGACTTGCAGGAAATTTGCTTTAACCCAATGAGTCCCATCACGAAGCTGGATGAACTGGCAGATCCCGAAGGGGCCCGGGTGTCTCTTTTTTACAAAAACGTTTGTAGAGTCCGAATGCACTATTAAAAGCTATCTATGAAAAGCTGAGGTTCACAAGCTCACAAGCTACACAAGCATCGTTAGAAGGTAAATGGTTCTTCTACATAGAATGTCATTGGAAATCCCAGGAAATATTGTCTATAAGACAGTAATAAGCTCACATAGTTGCTGTCACAAACTCCACACAGTTGTCACTGACGAGTTGGATTTTTATTTCACTCTATGCAAACTATTTCTATTCTTACAGCATTCATATACATTTTTTTCAGGTTTTTGCTTTGTTAATAACACTCGTGAATGCAACTGTCTATGTTAAATGATACTCTACTTGTAGCCCTGGTTGTCCTGAAAAGAAAATGGTAAAACACTTCATTGTGAAGCTAAATATAAGGTCTGTACAGCAGATAAATAAAAGTCAGATAAATGAAAAGCTGAATTTTTGGTGGGAGTCTCAGGACTGATAGGGTTAACGGTCGACTTTGAGCCCCAAAAAACGGTTAAACTTATCCTCTTTCTCAATTTTCAAACAGAAATGACCGTTGTGACCAACATAGCCAGTTAATTAGATAAGCTAGACACTTGTAGATAGCCAGTAACCCCTTCAGTTTGTATTGATATCATTTTCAGACAAGATAGAGCTGCCAAAGGGGGCGGTGTTGCAATCTACTACAAAGATAGCCTGCAGAGTTCTGTCCTACTATCCAGGTCTGTACGCAAACAATTTGAACTTCTACTTTTAAAAATCCACCTCTCTAAAAACAAGTCTCTCACCGTTGCCGCCTGCTATAGACCACCCTCTGCCCCCAGCTGTGCTCTGGACACCATATGTGAACTGATTGCCCCCCATCTATCTTCAGAGCTCGTGCTGCTAGGCGACCTAAACTGGAACATGCTTAACACCCTAGCCATCCTACAATCTAAGCTTGATGCCCTCAATCTCACACAAATGATCAATGAAACTACCAGGTACCTCCCCAAAGCCGTAAACACGGGCACCCTCATAGATATCATCCTAACCATCTTGCCCTCTAAATACACCTCTGCTGTCTTCAACCAAGATCTCAGCGATCACTGCCTCATTTCCTGCATCCATAATGGGTCAGCGGTCAAACAACCTCCACTCATCACTGTCAAACGCTCCCTGAAACACTTCAGCGAGAAGGCCTTTCTAATCGACCTGGCCGGGGTATCCTGGAAGGATATTGATCTCATCCCGTCAGTAGAAGATGCCTGGTTATTTTTTTTAAATGCCTTCCTAACCATCTTAAATAAGCATGCCCCATTCAAGAAATGCTCCCCATACCTGACTGCCCTTAACCAACACAAAAACATCCTGTGGTGTTCTGCATTAGCATCGAACAGCCCCTGTGATATGCAGGTTTTCAGGGAAGCTAGAAACCATTATACACAGGTAGTTAGAAAAGCCAAGGCTAGCTTTTTCAAGCAGAAATTTGCTTCCTGCAACACTAACTCAAAAAAGTTCTGGGACACTGTAAAGTCCATGGAGAATAAGAACACCTCCTCCCAGCTGCCCACTGCACTGAAGATAGGAAACACTGTCACCACTGATAAATCCACTATAATTGAGAATTTCAATAAGCATTTTTCTACGACTGGCCATGCTTTCCACCTGGCTACCCAGGTGCACCCCCACAGCAACTCGCACAAGCCTTCCCCATTTCTCCTTCTCCCAAATCCAGTCAGCTGATGTTCTGAAAGAGCAGCAAAATCTGTACCCCTACAAATCAGCCGGGCTAGACAATCTGGACCCTTTCTTTCTAAAATTATCTGCCGAAATTGTTGCCACCCCTATTACTATCCTGTTAACCTCTCTTTCGTGTCGTCTGAGATTCCCAACGATTGGAAAGCAGCTGCGGTCATCCCCCGCTTCAAAGGGGGGGACACTATTGACCCAAACTGCTACAGACCTATATCTATCCTACCCTGCCTTTCTAAGGTCTTCGAAAGCCAAGTCAACAAACAGATTACCAACCATTTCGAATCTCACCATACCCTCTTTGCTATGCAATCTGATTTCAGAGCTGGTCATGGGTGCACCTCAGCCACGCTCAAGGTCCTAAGCAATATCTTAACCGCCATCTATAAGAAACATTACTGTGCAGCCGTATTCATTGATCTGGCCAAGGCTTTCGACTCTGTCAATCACCACATCCTCATCGGCAGACTCGACAGCCTTGGTTTCTCAAATGATTGCCTCGCCTGGTTCACCAACTACTTCTCTGATAGAGTTCAGTGTGTCAAATCAGAGGGTCTGTTGTCCGGACCTCTGGCAGTCTCTATGGGGGTGCCACAGGGTTCAATTCTTGGACCGACTCTCTTCTCTGTATACATCAATGATGTCGCTCTTGCTGCTGGTGAGTCTCTGATCCACCTCTATGCAGACGACACCATTCTGTATACTTCTGGCCCTTCTTTGGACACTGTGTTAACAACCCTCCAGGCAAGCTTCAATGCCATACAACTCTCCTTCCGTGGCCTCCAATTGCTCTTAAATACAAGTAAAACTAAATGCATGCTCTTCAACCGATCGCTGCCTGCACCTGCCCGCCTGTCCAACATCACTACTCTGGACGGCTCTGACTTAGAATACGTGGACAACTACAAATACCTAGGTGTCTGGTTAGACTGTAAACTCTCCTTCCAGACCCACATCAAGCATCTCCAATCCAAAGTTAAATCTAGAATTGGCTTCCTATTTCGCAACAAAGCATCCTTCATTCATGCTGCCAAACATACCCTTGTAAAATTGACCATCCTACCAATCCTCGACTTCGGCGATGTCATTTCCAAAATAGCCTCCAATACCCTACTCAACAAATTGGATGCAGTCTATCACAGTGCCATCCGTTTTGTCACCAAAGCCCCATATACTACTCACCATTGCGACCTGTATGCTCTCGTTGGCTGGCCCTCGCTTCATACTCGTCGCCAAACCCACTGGCTCCATGTCATCTACAAGACACTTCTAGGTAAAGTCCCCCCTTATCTCCGCTCGCTGGTCACCATAGCATCACCCACCTGTAGCACGCGCTCCAGCAGGTATATCTCTCTGGTCACCCCCAAAACCAATTCTTTCTTTGGCCGCCTATCCTTACAGTTCTCTGCTGCCAATGACTGGAACGAACTACAAAAATCTCTGAAACTGGAAACACTTATCTCCCTCACTAGCTTTGAGCACCAGCTGTCAGAGCAGCTCACAGATTACTGCACCTGTACATAGCCCACCTATCATTTAGCCCAAACAACTACCTCTTTCCCTACTGTATTTATTTTATTTTATTTATTTATTTTGCTCCTTTTCACCCCATTATTTTTATTTCTACTTTGCACATTCTTCCACTGCAAATCTACCATTCCAGTGTTTTACTTGCTATATTGTATTTACTTCGCCACCATGGCCTTTTTTGCCTTTACCTGCCTTATCTCACCGCATTTGCTCACATCGTATATAGACTTGTTTCTACTGTATTATTGACTGTGTGTTTGTTTTACTCCATGTGTAACTCTGTGTTGTTGTATGTGTCGAACTGCTTTGCTTTATCTTAGCCAGGTCACAATTGTAAATTGAACTTGTTCTCAACTTGCCTACCTGGTTAAATAAAGGTGAAATAAATACATTTCACAGGATTTGTTTTTGGACGGAAGCTGTAGAGATCAGTAAGAAATGGCACTTCTGTAGCCAAATATCTTATTCATCAAATGTTTTTGTTCTTAAACATTAAATTACCATATATATGGTGTTGTTTTGATCAGTTATACAGTTTAAAGCGGTTATTTAAGCATTTGGCCTAAAGTCGACCTTTAAAGTAACTGTCCAGTGTTTCCAGATTTCTATGAAATATGACCTATAATTAATTACGATATGAATCAAATAGTTTTCCTTACCATTTTTTGTTATTAAGTATGTTAAATAGCAGTTTTTTTGTGTTGGAATGGTGTGGGCATATAGCAGTCATTAAAAATATTGATTTGAGCAGACCACTGGTTGGCCAGCTCATCCTACCCAGGAGGATGACATCATCCTCTATGAGGAAATAGCCAGCATTTCTTAAGCAATCTGTTTGATATACAAGTTTGTGATGGGGTTCTTGAAGTGTTTTCTTCTCCAATTTACAGTACATTCGGAAAGTACTTTTTTTTTTAAATCCCTCATCAATCTAAACACATTTTTTTGTTTTTTATCCCTCATCAATCTACACACAATACCCCATAATGCAAAGCGAAAACAGGTTAGATCAGGTTCAGGTCTGGGCTGTGGCTCAGCCACTCAAGGAATTCAGAGACTTGTCCCAAAGCCACTTACTCCTGCATTGTCTTGGCTGTGTGCTGAGGGTCATCCTCTTGGAAGGTGAACCTTCACCTTAGTCTGAGGTCTTGAGCACTCTGGAGTAGGTTTTCATCAAGGATCTCTCTGTACTTTGCTCCGTTCATCTTTCCCTCGATCCTGACTAGTGTCCCATTCCCTGCCACTGAAAAACATCCCCACAGCATGATGCTGCCACCACCATGCTTCACTGTAGGGATGGTGCCAGGTTTCCTCCAGATGTGACTCTTGGCATTCAGGCCAAAGAGTTCAATCTTGGTTTCATCAGACCAGAGAATCTTGTTTCTCATGGTCTAAGAGTTCTTTATGTGCCTTTTGGCAAACTCCAAGCGGGCTGTCAAGTGCCTTTTACTGAGGAGTCTCTTCCGTCTGGCCACTCTATCATGAAGGCCTGATTGGTTGAGTGCTGCAGAGATGGTTGTCCTTCTGTAAGTTTATCCCATCTCCGCAGAGGAACTCTGGAGCTCTGTCAGAGTGACCATCAGGATCTTGGTCACCTCCCTGACCAAGGCCCTTCTACCCCATTGCTCAGTTTGGCCAGGCGGCCAGCTCTAGGCAGTCTTGATGGCTCCTAACTTCTTCCATTTAAGAATGATGGAGGCCATTGTGTTCTTGGGGACCTTTCCCCAGATCTCTGCCTCGACACAATCCTGTCTCGGAGCGCTACAGACAATTCCGTCGACCTCATGGCTTGGTTTTTGCTCTGATATGCACTGTCAACTGTGGGACCTTATATAGACAGGTGTGTGCTTTCCAAATCATGTCCAATCAATTGAATTTACAACAGGTGGACTCCAATCAAGTTGTAGAAACATTTCAAGGATGATCATTGGAAACAGGATGCATCTGATCTCAATTTCAACTATCATAGTAAACAGTCTGAATACTTATATAAATAAGGTATTTCTGTTTTTTATTTGTAACAAATTAGCAAACTTATCTAAAAGCCTGATTTTGCGTTGTCATTATGTGATATTGTGTGTAGAATGATGAGGAAAAACAGTAATTTAATCAATTTTAGAATAAGGCTGTAAAGTAACAAAATGTGGAAAAAGTCAAGTGGTCTGAATTCCGAATCCACTGTATGCTTTGGCCACAAACATGAGTATAGGATGAGTCAACAACATTATTTAGGTGAACAGAATATGAACATTTAAAAGTGCGATTTTCACTGGACACTTACTTTAAAACTGCTAAACGTTCTCTCTGCCCCATGGCAAAATGTGTAGAATTGCAGGAAATTAGCTTTAAAACTGTATCTCTACCTCATGGCAGAATGTATTGAAATGCAGGAAGTTAGCTTTTTCCCCTAAAAAATGCAGTTTCTCCCCCCCAAAAAATCGAATCTAATTTTTTTGGGGGGGTGGGTCTTTCACATATCCTTCCATTTATACTGTCTTTTCCTCCATATGTCCCTAGAAAATACCCCTTAAGAGAGACATAATAAGTAATGTCAAACTATGTAGAGTTGCAGGAAATGAATTTTAAAATGTCCCTCGGACCCCCACTCTACTGCTCGTCCCCCCCAATATCTACACCACAATGTTTTGGTGACATCCCTGCTACTTGACAGTGTTAGGGGCTGTCCTAGTGTCTGAGGAGACGAGTGCAAGCCTCCCACTGGCAGCACCTGGAGGGAAATGTGTGTGTGTGTGTGTGTGTGTGTGTGTGTGTGTGTGTGTGTGTGTGTGTGTGTGTGTGTGTGTGTGTGTGTGTGTGTGTGTGTGTGTGTGTGTGTGTGTGTGTGTGTGTGTGTGTGTGTGAGAGTCGGCATCAATCTCCCACTCTCTTCCCTTTCCTACTCTCCCTCCTGTATCTCTTCTCCCATTTCCCATTTATCCTCCCTTCCTCCACTTATCCCCACCTCTCTCAGGGAATATGAGCCCCTATCAATGTACACCCCTCCACTTTTCCAGTTTCCAGTTCAAACCTATTTCAGGCAGTGGTTGGCACATTTATTATGTCTCTTCAGTGTCACCCTTAAATGCTTGTCGAGGGAACCAGTTCTATTGGATGGGAGATGGAAGCCCCCACAACAGAGAGGACATGGTAAGTAAAACAGTGCTAGAAAAAGAGACCCCAGCACACTGGCATAGGCCTGTAACGTACAGTATAGACCCAACCTACCAGTGTGTTGGAATTTATTTTCCTAATATTGAGGGGTTGTCCCTCCATGCACCTGGGACGACATATGGTGTGCAAACTGCAAAGAACCCTGAAGTTGTCCCCTAGGCACAGATCTAGGATCAGTTTACCCAGCTCATGCCGTAGTGTTACATTGTTCACATTACTGCCCATGTCAATGTAACCCTCTGTATCTCAGTTGGTCGAGCCTGGCGCTTGTAATACCAGGATAGTGGGTTTGGTTCCCGGCGACCACCCATACTTAAACATTTATGTAAGCATGAAAATAAGTTGCTTTGGATATTACAGTAAATAGTATATTTTCTGTACAGTACCAGTCAAAAGTTTGGACACACCTACTCATTCCAGGGTTTTTCTTTATTTTTTACTATTTTCAACATTGTAGAATAATAGTGAAGACATCAAAACTATGAAATAAAACAAATGGAATCATGGCGTAACCAAAAAAGTGTTAAACAAATCCAAATATATTTTATATTTGAGATTCTTCAAAGTAGCCACCCTTTGCCTTGATTACAGCTTTGCACACTCTTTAAATTTTCTCAACCAGCTTCATGAGGTAGTCCCCTGGAATGCATTTCAATGAACAGGTGTGCCTTGTTAAAAGTTCATTTGTGGAATTTCTTTCCTTAATGCATTTGAGCCAATCAGTTGTGTTGTAACAAGGTAGGGTTGGTATAGAGAAGATAGCCCTATTTGGTAAAAGACCAAGTCCATATTATGGAAAGAACAGCTCAAATAAGCAAAGATAAATGACAGTCCATCATTACTATAAGATATGAAGGTTAGTCAATCAGGAAAATGTCAAGAACTTTTAAAGTTTCTTCAAGTGCAGTTGCAAAAATCATCAAGCGCTATGATGAAACTGGCTCTCATGAGGACCGCCACAGGAAAGGAAGACCCAGAGTTACCTCTGCTGCAGAGATAAGTTCATTAGAGTTGTCAGCCTCAGATTGCAGCCCAAATAAGTGCTTCACAGAGTTCAACAGACACATCTTAATATCAACTGTCCAGAGGAGACGGTGTGAATCAGGACTTTATGGTTGAATTGCTGCAAAGAAACCACTACTAAAGGACACCAATATGAAGAAGAGACTTGCCTGGGCCAAGAAACACAAGCAATGGACATGAGACCGGTGGAAATCTGTCCTTTGGTCTGATGAGTCCAAATTGGAGATTTTTGGTTCCAACTGCCAAGTCTTTGTGAGACGCAGAGTAGGTGAACGGATGATCTCCACATGTGTGGTTCCCACCGTGAAGCATGGAGGAGGAGGTGTGATGGTGTGGGGGTGCTTTGCTGGTGACACTGTCAGTGATTTATTTGGAATTCAAGGCACACTTGTCCAGCATGGCTACCACAGCATTCTGCAGTGATACGCCATCCCATCTGGTTTGCGCTTAGTGGGACTATCATTGGTTTTTCAACAGGACAATGACCCAAAACACACTTCTAGGCTTTGTAAGGCCTATTTGAACAAGAAGGAGAGTGATGGAGTGCTGCATCAGATGACCTGGCCTCCACAATCACCCAACCTCAACCCAATTGAGATGGTTTGGGATGAGTTGGACTGCAGAGTGAAGGAAAAGCCGCCAACAAGTGCTCAGCACATGTGGGATCTCCTTCAAGACTGTTGGAAAAGCATTCCATGTGACTACCTCATGAAGCTGGTTGAGAGAATTTCAAGAGTGTTCAAAGCTGTCATCAAAGCAAAGGGTGGCTACTTCGAAGAATCTAAAATGTAAAATATATTTTGATTGGACACTTTTTGTTACTACATGAATCCATATGTGTTATTTCATAGTTGTGATGTATTCACTATTATTCTACAATGTAGAAAATAGTACAAAATAAAGAAAAACCCTTGAATGAGTAGGTGTGTCCAAACTTTTGACTGGTACTGTACATTGGACTGATTTGACTCACAAGTCCCAGACAGGAAATGTCATTAGGGCGCATGCCATGTGCAATCTTCTTAAGTGTGATAATTGGCCGTCAAGGCTCAACGAGTACATGAAAATATATAGACGTGAACTCAAGAAAACACCCCGCAGGAGGACCTCAGCTCACCAGCTGTGACACAATACTGTGCGTTACTGTTCCTGAACTTGGTAACGTGGAAACCCCACACCCTTGAGCCTGCTACAATATGATAAATGGTGCATCTGATGATGCCATGATGACTCACTACCCCATGGGCCTCTGAATTGGGACTCAATGTTGTCTGTTGGGTGTTCATGTCTTGGTTGAAGTATAGATTTGGGCAATAAATTGTGAATGTGTGTTGATAGTTTGTTGTTGTGTGCTCATTCCCTACAGGTTATTTTTTTTACAGCATTGTTACAGAACAGAGAAATGTTTGGTTCATCACAGCTACATTCTGCAGTCACAGAATACTTTTGGGGATGTGCTGTCATAATGAAAAGGGTTATGTGATGTCATGAGAAAAGTTGTGATTTCATATGGTGTCTGTCATAATGAGAAGGGTCATGGGGCCGGATTCACAAAACATTACTTACGAAAAAACTTAAGAAGCTGCTTAAGATAGTTCGTAAATGTTCTTAGGAATTCATAGTTTTCTTAAGAACTTCGTAAATATCTTCTTATGTGGCATTGACATTAGTGATGTGCTTGAAACTATTAAAGAAGCCTGTGTGACAGGGATGATATGATTTGGCCCACTATAATAAAGTGTTGATATTCACATTTTATTACATACATTATTTTGCTTTGTGTCTCGAGAATAAAAATGTTTTAGTTGGCTCTCGAACCCTTTATACACACAAAAAAACGTTATTTTTCACACTTTATAGCCAGATTAACGTTAGCTACTGTAAATCAAAAATGGATAACCAAGGAAAGCGCAATAAAAAACTTCAGGAAACAAGAGCTTGAAGTGATGGTGGAGGAAATAGCAGCCAGGAAAAGATTCCTGTTGGGGAGACTTGATAACTGCGGGGTCACTGCAGACACCAAAAGAGAGGATGGGCGAGAGTGGCCGAGTCTCTGCCGCCGGGAGTATGGCAAAGAACAGTGACGCCGTAAAAAAAAAGTGGTCCGGCATCAAGTCGGCTGCTAAGAAGAAGGGAGCTGAGAGACCATTCATGTGGACCAGCTGGAGGAGAAGGTGTCGTCCATGATAGGAGAGACGGTGGTAGAGGGACTGCGCAACCGGTAAATTAGGTAGCTAGATGCCTTAGCTAGCCAATACGTCCCGACATTGTAGACAACAACATAGCTAACAACGTTAATGTTAGCCAAGTTCTTCTTTGCAAATTGACGAGATAACGCTAGCTATTTAACACTTGTATAATATTGTAATATATTGTTCATTATTAGCTAGCTAGATAATGCATGTTTAATTTGTTTTCTTGCTGTACTTATATATCCGTTAGCCAACTGTGTCTATTGTGCAAGAAAACGTTCATGTTTACAAAAGTATCCATTTGTCTGAAGACAAGGGTTTAGCTGTCCTAAAGTTAAGTACATTTCCAAGAAGAAATCCTAAGAATTATTTCATTTTCATTTCTTAACTTTTTTCTTAGGAAGAAACGTAGGAAAAACCTTAAGAACATTTCCAAGAACTTTATTGAGGAATAGCAACTTTTCTTAACTTTCTTCTTAATTAAGTCTATATTTAAGGAAAAAATGGCAGTTAAGAAGACATTTCTTCTTAAGAAGGTTTTGTGAATCTGGCCCCTGATGTCAATTAGGGTAGTGATGTCATTATTTATTTTATTAAACCATTATTTAACCAAGAAGGGCTCATTAAGATTTGAAATCTCTTTTTCAAGAGCGTCCTGGCAGTCCTGAGTCATGACCGCAGTCAAATTCCATGTCACTCGCTAACGACCATCAGGTCCTAATGGCCTGGTACTCAGGGCTGTGTTGTCACTCCATCAGGTCCTAATGGTATGGTACTCAGGGCTGTATTGTCCCTCCATCAGGTCCTAATGGCCTGGTACTCAGGGCTTTATTGTCACTCCATCAGGTCCTAATGGTCTGGTACCCAGGGCTGTATTGTCCCTCCATCAGGTCCTAATGGTCTGGTACTCAGGGCTTTATTGTCCCTCCATCAGGTCCTAATGGTCTGGTACTCAGGGCTGTATTGTCACTCCATCAGGTCCTAATGGCCTGGTTCTCAGGGCTGTATTGTCCCTCCATCAGGTCCTAATGGCCTGGTACTTAGTGCTGTATTGTCACTCCATCAGGCTGTAATGGCCTGGCCTGGTACTCAGGGCTCTATTGTCCCTCCATCAGGTCCTAATGGCCTGGTTCTCAAGGCTGTATTGTCCCTCCATCAGGCTGTAATGGCCTGGTACTCAGGGCTCTATTGTCCCTCCATCAGGTCCTAATGGCCTGGTACTCTGGGCTGTATTGTCCCTCCATCAGGTCCTAATGGTCTGGTACTCAGGGCTGTATTGTCACTCCATCAGGTCCTAATGGCCTGGTTCTCAGGGCTGTATTGTCCCTCCATCAGGTCCTAATGGCCTGGTACTTAGTGCTGTATTGTCACTCCATCAGGCTGTAATGGCCTGGCCTGGTACTCAGGGCTCTATTGTCCCTCCATCAGGTCCTAATGGCCTGGTTCTCAAGGCTGTATTGTCCCTCCATCAGGCTGTAATGGCCTGGTACTCAGGGCTCTATTGTCCCTCCATCAGGTCCTAATGGCCTGGTACTCAGGGCTCTATTGTCCCTCCATCAGGTCCTAATGGCCTGGTACTCAGGGCTCTATTGTCCCTCCATCAGGTCCTAATGGCCTGGTTCTCAAGGCTGTATTGTCCCTCCATCAGGCTGTAATGGCCTGGTACTCAGGGCTCTATTGTCCCTCCATCAGGTCCTAATGGCCTGGTACTCTGGGCTGTATTGTCCCTCCATCAGGTCCTAATGGCCTGGTACTCTGGGCTGTATTGTCCCTCCATCAGGCTGTAATGGCCTGGTACTCTGGGCTGTATTGTCCCTCCATCAGGCTGTAATGGCCTGGTACTCTGGGCTGTATTGTCCCTCCATCAGGCTGTAATGGCCTGGTACTCTGGGCTCTATTGTTCCTCTAACCACTAACATCAATGCAAATGCAATAGAAAATCACATCAAAACAGTATTGTGTTTTTACAACTCACCTCACTGTGATGATCAATTTGAAGAAAGAAGTTCAGCAGCAGGTTGAAACTGAGTGGAAAACATGGCCTGTGTCAGATGTACGTGCGGCCTACAACACTAGACACGACAGTGAGTTGTTTTGCTGTATCTATTGTTCACTAGCTTGCTAGCTAGCATTGTTCGCTAGATAGTCAGCCAATACTGTTTGGTTGAGTCGGCACCAGGTACCTTGTTTGGCCATGACTTACTTTAGCAACTTCTTACATTCTTGGTTTATTATGTAAAACTGTTTGTTGTATAGCCTACACTGCTTTTGTAAACAATCATTCTGCTCCTATGAGACATTCAATTCTTTCCAGTCTTCCCTCTCGCCTTTTAGTTGCACCAGGCCTGACATCTTACTAACATTATCTACTTTTGTTTTTCCCCAGACACTGCAAGCAGTACTCACTCCAAAAAGTGGGCAAAGACCAAAATTGAGGTGGCATCTGAGGTGACGGTGGAAAAGTTTGCAGCCCGTATTGGAATCCATTGACCAGCCCTACCTGGAAAACGTAGTTGGACTCCATGAGGAAAATATACAGGAGGAGGCTCTGTTGGTACTGAGTCTTAGTCTATGGGTACACTGTTCAACAGTAACTGACAAGGAAATATCACACTATATTAATTGTTCAAAGATGTTTAGAAAACATATGAAATAAGCATAAATCAGAATGAGTTTAATCTCTGCTTTGTAAGGGACAATGCATCAGGGAACAGCTCACTACTCAATTTACAAAGTTGACAAGATGGCTGCACGAACTGCATGTGCATCATCATTTCTTACCCCTTCATTGTGTGCTGATCAGCCTTGGCTGCCAATTGATGTTCAACTCCCTACTCTGGCTGGAGCTTCTCTTTGTTCAGCTCACACACATTATGCAGGATGCAGCAGGCTGCAATAATGTCAGACATGATGCAAATGTCCACATCATTATGCTTCATCAGGCATCTCCAGCATCCCTTGAGATGTCCAAAGCTGTTCTCCCCACCACCACGTGTGCGGGACTCAAACATCAGTTGAAATGTTTTTGTTCATCAGTCAGCTCATGATGGTTGGTGAATCCCTTCATCAGCCACGTCTTCATCTGACACATAATTTAAACGCAACATCAGTTTCCAACTCCTCCCACCTTTCAGAGTTCCTGGCTAAAGCACTGGGTGTATTAATGTCAAATGGGTAGCCTAGTGTTTAGAGTATTGGACTAGTGTTGGACTAGTAACCGGAAGGTTGCAAGTTCAAACCCCCGAGCTGACAAGGTACAAATCTGCCGTTCTGCCCCTGAACAGGCAGTTAACCCACTGTTCCTAGGCCGTCATTGTAAATAAGAATTTGTTCTTAACTGACTTGCCTAGTTAAATAAAGAGAAAAAAAGAAAGAGGCAACATGGGCTATGTATGAAAGGAGATTGTATAAACAAGAAAGAGGCAACATGGGCTATGTATGAAAGGAGATTGTATAAACAAGAAAGAGGCAACATGGGCTATGTATGAAAGGGGATCGTATAAACAAGAAAGAGGCAACATGGGCTATGTATGAAAGGGGATCGTATAAACAAGAAAGAGGCAACATGGGCTATGCATGAAAGGAGATTGTATAAACAAGAACGAGGCAACATGGGCTATGTATGAAAGGGGATCGTATAAACAAGAAAGAGGCAACATGGGCTATGTATGAAAGGGGATCGTATAAACAAGAAAGAGGCAACATGGGCTATGTATGAAAGGGGATCGTATAAACAAGAAAGAGGCAACATGGGCTATGCATGAAAGGGGATCGTATAAACAAGAAAGAGGCAACATGGGCTATGTATGAAAGGGGATCGTATAAACATTGCCCACTTGTTTTCACAGGCATCATGTCGTGAATCCTATGGGAAAGCGGTATTGGTTTCCCAAATTAAGCACTAGGTAGCTGCAGAGCCCATGGATACAGAGTTGCGCAGCTAGAATGCTCCTCAAACAGTGGTTAACGCATGGTATGAACTAACCTGATTTAAAAAGGAATCGGCGGGCCTCAATTCCCTATTCTAGTGCATGTGGATGACCTGTGTTTTTTCCCCTGCCTCTGTTCCTGCCCATTTATTTTGTTTCAAATATTTTTATCAAACACACACAATAATGGTGTATAGGTATACAAGACAGGTATACAATTCTTATCTAAACATAAAAGAGCATACAGGAACAACAAGACCCAGAGTTCTGGGTGCAGAACAAATAATACAAAACACGACATACAAAAACAAGGACACGTAGAAAGAAAGAGGGAAGATGTCCCCCTAATTCCCCCAACCCCCCCCCCCCCCCAACATGCTGCCCAAAGGTAGATTAAAATATTACAATTGAGAGTGTGTTAATAAGTACAAATTCACAGCGCCGACTCGTCCAAGTAGGAGAGGAAAGGCTGCCAGATTTGATCAAATGTTGATAATTTATTGTTCAGAATATATCTAATTCTTTCTAAGTGTACAGTGTTTGCCAATTCACTGAGCCATAATTTGGTAGAGGGCGCTTCCCTCCTCTTCCAAAACAACAATATTAGTTTTTTTGCCGAGATGAGACCGTACGAGATTAGTTGTTTTTGGGGGTTGGTTAATCCGTTTAGGGACTCAGATACTCCCAGGATTATCAGAAGCGGGTCTGGATCTATTGAAGTCTCCAAAACTTCAGAGAGGATCCCAAAAATTCCACTCCAATAACCATGCAAGCTAGAGCATAGGGCAAAGCAGTGGAGTAGTGTACCCTCCGTAGCCTGACATTTATCACATGTAGGGGATGTGTCAGGAAATATCCTATGCAGTTTAGTTTTGGAATAGTGTAATCTGTGTAATACCTTGAATTGTATGAGACGATGTCTGGAATTAATGGAGCATGTGTGGATATACTCCAAGCTCTCTTCCCAGTCTGCCACCGAGATGTCAGTCCCTAGTTCTTCCTCCCATTTTGCCTTGATGGCATCAGTGGAAGGTGTGCTAACAGATTGAAAAGCATCATATAGACGCGATATCAGTTTATCGGAGGTGGGGCATATTTTTATGCATCCGTCAAACATGGAAGGTTTAGCATTCCCAAATGTTGGGAGGTGTTTTCTAACGTAGTCTCTAATTTGTAGGTATCTGAAAAAATTACTTCTGGGAAGGTTATAAGTTTCCCTCAGCAACTCAAAGGAAGCAAAGGTCCCTTCTATGTATAAATCCCCTATGGTACTTATCCCCAACTCTCCCCATCGCTCAAAGGTGTTATCAAGGTTAGAAGGGGCAAAGGAGGGATTCCTGGCGACAGGGAGCATGAATGACATTGGTCTAAGCTCAAAGTGGACTTTAATTTGCTTCCAGATTCGGACTGTGCTATGTATAATAGGATTGTTACAATAAAGTGACATCTCCAGACTGACAGGCGACAAAATCACAGCGCCAATAGAGAAGGGGTGACACTCCTCACGCTCCATACTAAGCCAGCTGGATGCCGGAAGTACGTCATCCAGCAGAAACGTAACAATGCGGAGGTTAGCGGCCCAGTAATAAAATATAAAATTTGGGAGAGATAATCCTTCTTCCATCTTGGATTTACAGAGGTGTTTTTTACCTATCCTGTGTGTTTTATAATCCCAGATGAAAGAATTGATAATTGAGTCCAGTTGTTTATGAAAGGATTTAGGTATGAATACTGGGATGTTCTGATATAGGTAGAGCAGTTGTGGGAGGAAGACCATTTTAATGGCATTAATTCTTCCGAGCAGAGAAATTGGGAGAGTTCTCCAAAATAGTATGTTTGCTTTGAGTTTTTGTTTCAGAGGGGGGAAATTCTCTTTAAATAGTAAGGAGTATTGTTTGGTAACTACAATTCCTAGGTAGGTAAATTTTTCTGAAGATAACTTAAATGGGAGATGTTCTAGCCAGGAGGTATTTTGCGACCGTATGGGCATTAATTCACTCTTGTTCCAATTTATTCTGTATCCCGAGAAGGTACCAAACAAATTGATCACATCAAGAATAGCTGGGATACTAGCCTGGGGTTCTGTTACATAGAGGAGGATGTCACCTGCGTATAGGGAGATCTTATTTAGAGTATCTTTAGTATTATAGCCGTGTATTGCTGCATGAGATCTAATCGTCTGAGCGAGCGGTTCGATAATTAGGGCGAAGAGCATAGGCGACAGCGCACAACCCTGCCTTGTCCCCCTGTTGAGGTTAAATCGGGGCGACAATGATTGGTTAGTGAGTATTCTGGCACAGGGGTTCCTATATAAAAGCTGGATCCAATTTATGAACCTATCTCCAATATTACATTTCTGTAGGACCTTGAATAGATAGGGCCACTCAACTTGGTCAAAGGCCTTTTCGGCGTCAAGAGATATGACGGCAAGGTCCACGTTGGGTAACCTCTGAGAATACATAACATTGAAGAGGCGCCTGAGATTGAAGAATGAGTTTCTGTTAGGGATAAAGCCGGTCTGATCCGAATGGACCAATTTGCCAATTAAAGTGCTAAGCCTGTTAGCCAGAGTTTTTGCTAAAATCTTTTGGTCTGTATTAAGGAGAGATATTGGTCTGTATGACCCTACCTCTTCTGGATCTTTACCCTTCTTATGTATAACTGTAATGAACGCTTCGTCCAAAGTAGAAGGGAGAGCTCCATCCTCATTGGCCTGAACCAACATTTTGTGCAGATAGGGAGAGAGCATGTTGCTGAATGTTTTATAGAATTCACCAGGGTATCCATCTGGGCCCGGGGTCTTGCCACTCTTTAGAGATTTAATTGTTTCTCGAATTTCATCAAAAAATATATTTCCTTATTCAGGAAGTTAGAATCTTCCTGGTTCAGGGCAGGAAGATTACAGTCCTCCAAAAATGTTTGCATAATTAAGGGGTTAGGATCCGCTTTAGATGTATATAGAGTCTCATAAAACTGCCGGAATCTGTCATTGATGTCTTTGGGGGAAGAGAGTAATTCCCCAGATGCAGATTTAACCCTGTGAATCATTCGGTCACTCACATTTTTTCGAAGTTGTCTGGCGAGTAATTTGTGTGGTTTGTCACCAAACTCAAAATATTTTTGCTTGGCATAGAGAAAAGATTTAGCAATTTTAGCTGAGAGAATCTGATTATATTCAAATTTTAAAGAGGTAATTTTTTTTATGTTTCTCCATAGATGGGTGGCTAGCATTCTCCCTATCCAGTAAGTGAATTTGTCCCTCCAGTTCTTCCAGTTTTCCTCTGTTTTGCTTACTCCTGGCAGCCTGAAAGGAGATGATACAGCCTCTCAGATAAGCCTTCAGTGTTTCCCACAATAATGCTGGGGAGGTCTCTGTGTTGTCGTTAGTATCAAAGAAAAATTTAATTTGGTCTTTAAGATATTCACAGAATGTTGGTTCTGTGAGGAGCTGAGGATTCAACCTCCAGACCCTCTCGTTTGGTACAATGTCACCCAATCTCAGGGAGAAGGTGAGTGGACTGTGGTCCGAGATTATAATATCATGATACCTCACATTACAGGTATAGGGGAGTAGTCTAGCATCCAACAAAAAGTAGTCAATTCGAGTGTAAACCTTGTGAACATGAGAGTAAAAGGAGTATTCCCTACCCGTAGGGTTAGCGATCCTCCATATATCAAATAAGTTTGAATTTTTTATGTAGGTATTCAAGAATTCGCTTGAATAGGAGGTAGGGGTTCGCCGGGTAGAGGATCTATCCAAATATTGGTCTAGCACACAGTTAAGGTCCCCTCCAATGACCAGGTTAGTGTGGGAGATATCTGGAATCAGGGCAAGGACTCTTTTGAAAAAAGAGGGGTTGTCAATGTTTGGCCCATAGATATTTAGTAGAGTTACTGAGGTAGAGTGGATTTCTCCTATTGCGATCACATACCGACCCTCTTTATCCGCAATAGTGGTTTTATGTAGAAAGGGAATTTCTTTCCGTACCAGAATTGCTGTGCCTCTCGTTTTGGCAGAGAAGTTAGAGTGATACACTTGCCCCACCCACCTACACTTAAGTCTGCTATGAGAGTTATTCTTCAGATGGGTTTCTTGCAAAAATATAATATCAGACGAGAGTGCTTTCAAGTGGGCTAGGACCTTGCCCCTCTTAATTGGTTCGTTTAAACCCTTGACATTCCAGGAAGTGAATGTAAGCCCCGCCCTCCTCTCGTTTGTAGTTCCTATGGTGGCCTGCATACCATGTAACTTGATAAAAAGGTAAGAAAGCGCACCAAACCATCACAATCAGCATATGTAGCACCTACACCCGAGCAGTATCCAACCCACCCCTCCCCCCCTGCAAGCACCTTTACTTCCCACCCTGTTCCCCTAATTTCCCCAACACTTACCCCCCCCCATCAACCCACATTTAACAGGCATGTACAAACAGGAGAGAAAAAAAAGGAAAAATAAAAATAATAAACACATTGTCTGGCCGATGCCAAAAAAGCACGGCGCGACCTCGAACAAGAGGTAAAACAAAAATAAAATCCCAACTATACGTTCACCTCTCACTATCCTAGAACTTCTACTAACATATGAACTGAGGAGGCGCCCGCGAGTTAAGTGTTCAGTTAGCATCTAATAAACCTAAACAGAATAAGTTGCAACTTAAACATATTGCGCATTTAAGCGTCATCCTGGGTCAATCCCAGAGATAAGCAAGGTATAGCCTCAAGATTATATTGCTAAGCACTGCCGGTCAAAAAATAAACCATCCGCAACCGACATAGTCAGCCGTACCTTTACATACTGTGGGTCAGGAGATCGGAACAAGGATTTGTTAAATTAAACGTTCCCCCCATAAACAAAATATGTTTAATAAAAAATAAATAAAAATATATACACTATATATATATATATATATATATATATATATATATATATATATATATATATATATATACATATATACATACATATACATACACATATACATACATACACATATACATACATACATACACACACATACATACATATACACATACACACATATACATACACATACATACATACATACATACATACATAAACACATACATATACATACACACACATACATACATACATACATACATAAATACATATATACATACATATATACACACATACATACACATATACACACACATATACACACACACATACATACACACATATAGATACACATACCTATATATACATATATATACATACACACACACACACATATACATACATATACATGTATGTATACATACCCACACAAAAAAATAATATATAAAAATATAGATTTAAAGAATATGTATATACATCCATATGCACACATACACATACAAACATTCATACCCCAGAATAACAATCTACACTGATTTAAAATATACACATACATAATACTAAAATGCTAAGAGAAAATAGTAATAAAGTACAAATAGTAATTATATGTACGCACACCTACACAGACATAGGCACTACAGAGGGCTGGTGGGACTCTAGTCGGGAGAGAGGCCCACGGCCAGAAAGGCAGAACGGCACAAAACATCAACCTGCTAACCAGGTGTCTGCCCCCTCCCAACCATCACCCCCAGTCCCCTGCAAGCAATAAATAAATGGTATGGTAGTAAGAATAATGTAAGGATTGTAAAATAAATAATGAAACAAAACAAAAGTGGGGGAATATAAGTATATCCGTCCGAAGGTGTCAGTGATCAAACCTGGAAGTAAAAAATATGCATCGCTGAGCACAGCCTGGATGAAAGTGAATGTAACGTTAATTGAGAGCTCTGACCGCCATCCATTGGTCTGCTCAGCGTCTTACATGTTCGGTAGCCCTTGTTGAGCCCGTTTAATACGTTTTCACCCAATATGGTATAGTATGGATTCGAGTCCATGAGCAGACCCTAACACGCAATAACAAGGCACTCTAACCTGTAGGGGGGATTGGTGTATATCCCCTGATAAACTTCTCTGCGTCCAAAACCGAGGAGAGCCAAATCTTCTCACCGGAAGGCGGGGTAATTCTTAGTCTTGCAGGGAAGAGCAAGGCTGGGCGAAGATGGAGTTTGTAGAGTTTGGTCATGACATCTCTGTAGTCGGCGCGATGCTTTGCCACATCGGGCGCATAATCCTCATAGACACGGAATGGATGCCCTTTATGCGACAGGTTGCCCCTCATTCGAGCTTCACGCAGGATAAGATCCTTGGTCTTGAAACTGTGACAGCAGATGATTACTGGGCGAGGACGTTTGCCCGGTCCAGGCACTGGGACAAGGGAGCGATGTGCGCGGTCCAGCTGGGGATCCGAATCCAAAACATCCGATCCCATTGCATCCTTCAATAGCTTGGCAAAGAAGTCGGTGGGGCGAGAGCCCGCCTCTACCCCCTCTGCCAGACCAACAACGCGAAGGTTATTACGTCTTGATCGGCCCTCCAGGTCCACCACTTTCACAGAAAGCCTCTGCACAGTATCCTGCAATGACGTGCATAGCTTCTCTAACTCGTCGATCCTACCAGCGTTGAATTCAGAAGCTTTCTCAAGGTCCACAATACTCTGGCCATGCGAAGCGACCGTTCGAATGATGCTCTCAATTTTGGTGTCCAGTTCAGCAATAGTGGCCTTAAGATCCTCAGCTATAGCAACACGTAGCTCCCCCAAAGCCCGGGTGAGTTCTGTAAGTGTCACGTTGTTGCATGTGCCTCCCGCCATGTCTGTCTCGTTGTTTAGTGGGGAGTAGGCCTCCGTTGTGGATTTATTGTCCTTTGGTCGCTTATTACTCGGCATTTTCATATAAAAAGTTACAATCTTGTACTAGAAAGAAACGTTTGTTGTAAAAAGTGCCATAAAGTAGGTTAAATTAGATTATTTCGCAAAAAAAGTTGCAGGAGCCTCTCACGCACAGCCGTTCACTCCAACATGCTAGCTCCGCCCCCCCTGCCCATTTATTAATGGATCATTCTAAATCAAAACAAATTTGACATATTAGTAAAGACCAGATTAAATTGAGAATAGTCTGCTGGGTGAAAATATGATCACTTGGTGAGAGAACAGTGTGCAGCCTGAGGCAAGGAACAGAACGCAAGCTTTTTATGCAAATTTCTCAATAGCCTATAGTCGCATCATTTATTTTTTTATTGCACCTTTATTTAACTAGGCAAGTCAGTTAAGAATAAATTCTTATTTACAATGACGGCCTACCAAAAGGCCAAAGGCCTCCTGCGGGGACTGGGGCTGGAATTAAAATTAAAAGAAATTAAATAAAAATATAGGACAAAACACACATCACGACAAGACACAACACTACATAAAGAGAGACTTAAGACAACAACATAGCATGGCAGCAACACATGACAACACAGCATGGCAGCAGCATAACATGGGAGCAGCACAAAATAAGGCACAAACATTATTGGGCACAGACAACAGCACAAAGGGCAAGAAGGTAGAGACAACAATACATCACGCAAAGCAGCCACAACAGTGTCCATGATGGAGTCGTTGAAGGAAGAGATGGAGATAAAACTGTCCAGTTTGAGTCTTTGCTGCAGCTATCATGCAACCCATATACAGTATGTTTTGATTTCTAAGTCATTCGAAGGTTTGTATCATTCGCAACTAAAGTTGCCAAATAACTCTAAATCTGGCATATAGGACCTGCTCACTTTTACGCTCAACATAGCCACTTACAGTGGGGAGAACAAGTATTTGATACACTGCCGATTTTGCAGGTTTTACTACTTACAAAGCATGTAGAGGTCTGTAATTTTTTTTATCACAGGTACACTTCAACTGTGAGAGACGGAATCTAAAACAAACATCCAGAAAATCACATTGTATGATTTTTAAGTAATTAATTTGAATTTTATTGCATGACATAAGTATTTGTTCACCTACCAACCAGTAAGAATTCCGGCTCTCACAGACCTGTTTAGTTTTTCTTTAAGAAGCCCTCCTGTTCTCCACTCATTACCTGTATTAACTGCACCTGTTTGAACTCGTTACCTGTATAAAAGACACCTGTTCACACACTCAATCAAACAGACTCCAACCTCTCCACAATGGCCAAGACCAGGGAGCTGTGTAAGGACATCAGGGATAAAATTGTAGACCTGCACAAGGCTGGGATGGGCTACAGGACAATAGGCAAGCAGCTTGGTGAGAAGGCGCAATTGTTGGCGCAATTATTAGAAAATGGAAGAAGTTCAAGATGACGGTCAATCACCCTCGGTCTGGGACTCCATGCAAGATCTCACCTCATGGGGCATCAGTGATCATGAGGAAGGTGAGGGATCAGCCCAGAACTACACGGCAGGACCTGGTCAATGACCTGAAGAGAGCTGGGACCACAGTATCAAAGAAAACCATTAGTAACACACTACGCCGTCATGGATTAAAATCCTGCAGCACACGCAAGGTCCCCCTGCTCAAGCCAGCGCATGTCCAGGCCCGTCTGAAGTTTGCCAATTACCATCTGGATGATCCAGAGGAGGAATGGGAGAAGGTCATGTAGTCTGATGAGACAAAAATAGAGCTTTTTGGTCTAAACTCCACTCGCGTGTTTGGAGGAAGAAGAAGGATGAGTACAGGTGGAAACATCATTCTTTGGGGATGCTTTTCTGCAAAGGGGACAGGACGACTGCACCGTATTGAGGGGAGGATGGATGGGGCCATGTATCGTGAGATCTTGGCCAACAACCTCCTTCCCTCAGTAAGAGCATTGAAGATGGGTCATGGCTGGATCTTCCAGCATGACAACGACCCGAAACACACAGCCAGGGCAACTAAGGAGTGGCTCCGTAAGAAGCATCTCAAGGTCCTGGAGTGGCCTAGCCAGTCTCCAGACCTGAACCCAATAGAAAATCTTTGGAGGGAGCGGAAAGTCCGTATTGCCCAGCGACAGCCCCGAAACCTGAAGGATCTGGAGAAGGTCTGTATGGAGGAGTGGGCCAAAATCCCTGCTTCAGTGTGTGCAACCTGGTCAAGAACTACAGGAAACGTATGATCTCTGTAATTGCAAACAAAGATTTCTGCACCAAATATTAAGTTCTGCTTTTCTGATGTATAAAATACTTATGTTATGCAATAAAATGCAAATTAATTACTTAAAATCATACAATGTGATTTTCTGGATTTTTGTTTTAGATTCTGTCTCTCACAGTTGAAGTGTACCTATGATAAAAATTACAGACCTCCACATGCTTTGTAAGTAGGAAAACCTGCAAAATCGGCAGTGTATCAAATACTTATTCTCCCCACTGTATATGCACACTTGCTCCGGAATGGGAAAAATATGTTTTCTGTTTCATTCAGCCAAGTTCAATTATATTCTTCTTACTATAAAATCATATAATATAAAATAATGTCATCTTGTCTGCTAAATGAACAAGCCAACAGCCTGCATGGAGCATAGCCAGAAAACATACAGTAGGCCAATTCATTCAGTTATTAAATATATATTTTTCATATCATAATGTTTCTGTCACGTCCTGATGTTTCACCTGTCTCTGTGCTTGTCTCCACCCCCTCCAGGTGTCACCCTTCTTCACCACTTACCCTCTGGGTATTTATACCGGTGTTTTCTGTCTGTCTGTGCCAGTTCGTCTTGTTTGTCAAGCTTACCAACGTTTGTCCTGTCAGCTCCTGTCTTTTCCCAGCTCCTGTCTTTTCCCAGACTCTCTTTTTCTCGTCCTCCTGGTTTTTGACCCTTGCCTGTCCTGACCCTGTACCCGCCCGTCTGGTCTGACCACTCTGCCTGTCCCTGAGCCTGCCTGCTGTCCTGACCCTGTGCCCGCCCGTCTGGTCTGACCACTCTGCCTGTCCCTGAGCCTGCCTGCTGTCCTGTACCTTTACTCCACCTCTGGATGACTGAATTCTGCCTGACCCTGAGCCTGCCTGCTGTCCTGACCCTGTACCCGCCCGTCTGGACTGACCACTCTGCCTGTCCCTGAGCCTGCCTGCTGTCCTGTACCTTTACTCCACCTCTGGATGACTGAATTCTGCCTGACCCTGAGCCTGCCTGCTGTCCTGTACCTTTACTCCACCTCTGGATTATCGACCCCTGCCTGCCTTGACCTGTCGTTTGCCTGACCCTCTTACAATAAACATTATTACTTCACACAGTCTGCACTTGGGTCTTTCTTTAGACCTGACTAAAATAAGTAATGGATTTGTAGTGATGGTGTATATTACATTGACTTAGTAGAGTTGAAATATACATTTCCCTAAGGTGTTTTGTGAGCAGTTTATACATTGAGGCCTGGTGATGCTAAACGTGTTTATGTTAATTAACGGTTAACTACCGTGAGACAGGCAGTCTTTTGCGTTACAATAACCATCTGACAAAATGTATGCCCGCCATAGCCCTAACATTGGTGGAACCAGCTTCCCCCTGGAGCTAGGACAGCGGAGTCTCTGCCGAAAACATCTGAAACGTTACCTCTTCAAAGAGCATTTTAAATAATCCCACAGCACCCCCCTCCCTCGCACCCTATTCTCACCCTGTTAAACAAAGCCCAGGCATGATGGTACGCAGATTATACATTTTGTTTTAAGCACTTTTCACCACACCCAAAGTCATTTTACATAAGAAAATCAGTTTAAAAAGCTATAAAATCACATTAAAATAAGTATAGATGAGAACACTAAACATGATGACAGACTAACCAGGGAGAACACTAAACATAATGACAGACTAACCAGGGAGAACACTAAACATGATGACAGACTAACCAGGGAGAACACTAAACATAATGACAGACTAACCAGGGAGAACACTAAACATGATGACAGACTAACCAGGGAGAACACTAAACATAATGACAGACTAACCAGGGAGAACACTAAACATAATGACAGACTAACCAGGGAGAACACTAAACATAATGACAGACTAACCAGGGAGAACACTAAACATAATGACAGACTAACCAGGGAGAACACTAAACATGATGACAGACTAACCAGGGAGAACACTAAACATAATGACAAACTAACCAGGGAGAACACTAAACATGATGACAGACTAACCAGGGAGAACACTAAACATGATGACAGACTAACCAGGGAGAACTCTAAACATGATGACAGACTAACCAGGGAGAACACTAAACATGATGACAGACTAACCAGGGAGAACACTAAACATGATGACAGACTAACCAGGGAGAACACTAAACATAATGACAGACTAACCAGGGAGAACACTAAACATAATGACAGACTAACCAGGGAGAACACTAAACATAATGACAGACTAACCAGGGAGAACACTAAACATAATGACAGACTAACCAGAGAGAACACTAAACATAATGACAGACTAACCAGGGAGAACACTAAACATAATGACAGACTAACTAGAGAGAACACTAAACATAATGACAGACTAACCAGGGAGAACACTAAACATGATGACAGACTAACCAGGGAGAACACTAAACATAATGACAAACTAACCAGGGAGAACACTAAACATAATGACAGACTAACCAGAGAGAACACTAAACATAATGACAGACTAACTAGAGAGAACACTAAACATAATGACAGACTAACCAGGGAGAACACTAAACATAATGACAGACTAGACAGAGGATAAACGCTGAGACAACAGAGAATCCAGATAAGCCTGTGTGAAGAGTTGTTTCTTTATTGTGGACTTGAATATGTGTATGGATTGTGAGGTTCTGACATGGAGAGGGAAAGAGCTCCGGAATTGGGGAGCTGCACTGCTAAAAGCCCGGTCTCCCATAGGGTGGAGCCAGGTGCTAGGGAGGGTGAGGAGGCCAGGGTGAGAGGAGTGCAGTGAACAGTTAGGAGTGTAAGGGTGCAGGAGAGTAGGGGTGCAGGAAGGTAGGGGTGCAGGAGGGTAGGGGTGCAGGAGTGTAAGGGTGCAGGAAGGTAGGGGTGCAGGAGGGTAGGGGTGCAGGAAGGTAGGGGTGCAGGAGTGTAAGGGTGCAGGAAGGTAAGGGTGCAGGAGGTAGGGGTGCAGGAAGGTAGGGGTGCAGGAGAGTAGGGGTGTAGGAAGGTAGGGGTGCAGGAGTGTAAGGGTGCAGGAAGGTAGGGGTGCAGGAGTGTAAGGGTGCAGGAGAGTAGGGGTGCAGGGGTGTAAGGGTTAAAGGAGAGTAGGGGTGCAGGGGTGTAAGGGTTAAAGGAGAGTAGGGGTGCAGGAAGGTAGGGGTGCAGGAGTGTAAGGGTGCAGGAAGGTAGGGGTGCAGGAGTGTAAGGGTGCAGGAAGGTAGGGGTGCAGGAGTGTAAGGGTGCAGGAAGGTAGGGGTGCAGGAGTGTAAGGGTGCAGGAGAGTAGGGGTGCAGGAGCAGGAGTGTAAGGGTGCAGGAGTGTAAGGGTGCAGGAGTGTAAGGGTGCAGGAAGTTAGGGGTGCAGGAGTGTAAGGGTGCAGGAGAGTAGGGGTGCAGGAGTGTAAGGGTGCAGGAGAGTAGGGGTGCAGGAGTGTAAGGGTGCAGGGGTGTAAGGGTTAAAGGAGAGTAGGGGTGCAGGGGTGTAAGGGTTAAAGGAGAGTAGGGGTGCAGGAAGGTAGGGGTGCAGGAGTGTAAGGGTGCAGGAGTGTAAGGGTGCAGGAAGTTAGGGGTGCAGGAGTGTAAGGGTGCAGGAGAGTAGGGGTGCAGGAGTGTAAGGGTGCAGGAGAGTAGGGGTGCAGGAGTGTAAGGGTGCAGGGGTGTAAGGGTTAAAGGAGAGTAGGGGTGCAGGGGTGTAAGGGTTAAAGGAGAGTAGGGGTGCAGGAAGGTAGGGGTGCAGGAGTGTAAGGGTGCAGGAAGGTAGGGGTGCAGGAGTGTAAGGGTGCAGGAAGGTAGGGGTGCAGGAGTGTAAGGGTGCAGGAGAGTAGGGGTGCAGGAGCAGGAGTGTAAGGGTGCAGGAAGGTAGGGGTGCAGGAGTGTAAGGGTGCAGGAAGGTAGGGGTGCAGGAGTGTAAGGGTGCAGGAAGGTAGGGGTGCAGGAGAGTAGGGGTGCAGGAGAGTAGGGGTGCAGGAGTGTAAGGGTGCAGGAGAGTAGGGGTGCAGGAGTGTAAGGGTGCAGGAAGGTAGGGGTGCAGGAGTGTAAGGGTGCAGGAGAGTAGGGGTGCAGGAGTGTAAGGGTGCAGGAGAGTAGGGGTGCAGGAGAGTAGGGGTGCAGGAGAGTAGGGGTGCAGGAGAGTAGGGGTGCAGGAGAGTAGGGGTGCAGGAGTGTAAGGGTGCAGGAGAGTAGGGGTGCAGGAGAGTAGGGGTGCAGGAGAGTAGGGGTGCAGGAGAGTAGGGGTGCAGGAGTGTAAGGGTTAAAGGAAAGTAGGGGTGCAGGAAGGTAGGGGTGTAGGAAGGTAGGGGTGCAGGAGAGTAGGGGTGTAGGAGAGTAGGGGTGTAGGAAGGTAGGGGTGCAGGAGAGTAGGGGTGTAGGAAGGTAGGGGTGTAGGAAGGTAGGGGTGCAGGAGAGTAGGGGTGCAGGAAGGTAGGGGTGTAGGAAGGTAGGGGTGCAGGAGAGTAGGGGTGCAGGAAGGTAGGGGTGCAGGAGTGTAAGGGTTAAAGGAGAGTAGGGGTGCAGGAGAGTAGGGGTGTAGGAAGGTAGGGGTGCAGGAGAGTAGGGGTGCAGGAAGGTAGGGGTGCAGGAGTGTAAGGGTTAAAGGAGAGTAGGGGTGCAGGAGAGTAGGGGTGTAGGAAGGTAGGGGTGCAGGAGTGTAAGGATGCAGGAGAGTATTGAGTCCATTGAGTGCTTTGTAGGTGAGCATGAGCAGTTTGAAGATGATCCTGTATTGAACTGGGAGCCAGTGGATTTGGCTGAGATGGTTGTTGGGATAGGAGACACTGCTTCTTTGCCTCATCAATCTCATCAGCCCCAGCCCTCTCACAGCTTCTCAAGCCACCATCACTCCCTATCTCACCCCCTATTTCCATCACCTCCCTATCCCTCTCACCCCCCTCTCACCCCCGGCCTCCCTGCTAGGTGTAGCTGGAGGTGAGAAGAGAAGCAGTGGGGCGTAGTAGACTATGGCAAGACACACAGAGCTCTAGAAAAGGGGGCAGAGCTCAGCAGATATAACTGTTCTATTCTCAACTTTCCTATCCTATAATTTCCTTTCCTATCCTATAATTTATTTTTGTATCCTATTCTATCATTTCCTTTCCTATCCTATCCTATCATTTCCTATCCTATCTTATGATTTCCTATCATATCCTATCATTTTCTATCCTATCATTTCCTATCCTATAATTTCTTATCCTATAATTTCCTTTTCTATCCTATCATTTCCTATCATATCATTTCCATTCCTATCCTATCATTTCCTATCCTATCATTTCCATTCCTATCCTATCATTTCCTATCCTATCATTTCCTATCCTCTCATTTTCTATCCTATCCTATCATTTCCTTTCTTTTCCTACAGTGTGAGTGTTGCATGTATGTGTTGTAAAAACATAAACGCTGTTGTGTTGTGTTCTCCATGGTGGTGACCTCATTATGGTCCGACCAGAGGATGGAGAGCAACGGCAATTTAATAAATTTTAGAATAAGGCTGTAACGTAACAAAATGTGGAAAAAGTCAAGGGGTCTGAATACTTTCTGAAAGCACTGTGTGTGTGTGTGTGTGTGTGTGTGTGTGTGTGTGTGTGTGTGTGTGTGTGTGTGCGTGCGTGCGTGCGTGCGTGCGTGCGTGTGTGTGTGTCAACTCCAAAGCAGTCTTGGTGGATTACCGAACGGGCACCCTGTGTGTGTGTGTGTCAACTCCAAAGCAGTCTTGGTGGATTACCGAACAGACACCCTGGAGGTCGGGGGCCCTCAGATAGCGTATGATAGATGTGTAGAATTGCAGGAAATTATCTCTGAAACGGCAGACCTTTCTCTCAACCGTATGGCAAAAAGTGTAGAATTGCAGGAAATGTACTTTAAAACTGCATGACAGAATTTGTAGAATAGCATTATGAAACTGCACATTTTTCTCTCTGCACCATGTGTTGAAAGTTAGCTGATCCCCCTCCTCCCCCTGAATAGAAATCGGGATAAAATTATATATATATTTGGGGGCGTGGTTTGGTGACCCTAAATTCGGAAGATCGGCTCTGGCCTTGATAAGCCCTGGGCTTTGTTCCAATACTCTTTTAAACTGCATATGCCCTTCTCCCTTCATCCATTCCTCTCTCCATCCCCCCTCCCTCTCCATCCCTCCCTCTCCATCCCCCCTCCCTCTCCATCCCTTTCTGGAAGTAATCCCTGGACCCTCATCTGACATGACTGGTTTGGTGAAAGATGTGTAATAAAAATCAGTGTAGTGAAAATCATTGCAGTGACAGCTATCCTGAAAACCTAAATCAATCAATCATTGAAATTTGAGCTGCATACAGTATATGGTTGAGATTTCCATGAATGTGGGTCAGTTTAGCATTTTTACTACTAATGGTTAGGGTTAGGATTAGGAATGCGTTTACTGATCCTAGATCTCTGCCTATGGCCCAGGCAGCATTTGCCCAGAGCTAAACGCTGGAAGCTCTCCCAGAGAGAGATGGTTTATCTTGGAGGGAGAGGGGACAGAAGGAATGTCTGCTGTTGCCAAAGGGACAGGAAGCAAGGCAAGCACAGTGACCTTAAGTGATTTTAAGAATCCTTTGATGGAGTCTGTTTCTTTTACTGACATGGGAAGAGTTATTTGAAACATGTTTGAGAGGTTTCTGTTGGATGTAGTTAATGTGCATTAGCCTTTAATTCACCATCGCTCTCATTATTCATTCTTTACATACAAACGATCAAGACCCCAATCTGGGGACTTGATGATCTCTTTGATATTTTTGAAAAATACGATTTTTTCAACATTTTGTATCCACGTGTCCAGTTTAGATAGGCCGTCTGTATTTTACATTTGTGTGGCTGGCCCTTTGGTGGCCACAGACAATGAAACAAGTGGTTCATTCAAAACAAAGCCCAGAAAATGACTAATACATGAATTCATGCACAGAGCTAAATCAATACTCAGTAACAGCATTGACCTATACCATACTGTATTACCATGAAAATATGTTGTTCCTCTTCATTGACAAATGTCTATTTGAATGAGAGGACTACTTTGTAACTATCTATTTTTTCCACACAAAAAAAGGGTATTGTCCTTTCATAGGTAGATAGAGCATGAAAACCTCAAGCATGTTGCAATCGCAATCTGTTTATCTGTGCATTGTCCCACCATAGAGACAACACGTGTTCAACCTGAACATTCCACACCGGTTGTCATGTTGTCATGTGATACAGGCCTAAGTGACTCCTGGTAGAAGCTCTTGATTGGCAGAGATATTTGCATATTTACTTAGCTTTATACCCAGAATGCTACTATCTGCAGTAAATGTGTCAGTGCCATCTAGTGGTTTAGTTGATGTACTACAAGTCTCCTTTTTCATGCAGAAAAGTAGGTTTTGCTTAATTCATGAAGATCGCCAAAGTGCATGTGAGTTATCCATTCTACGCTTGATTGTATTGACCCAGTTTTCCACAGGGTCACAGTGCATTCTGTCGGGATCTCAGTTGCTAGCAAAGTAGTGTCATCTCATAGAGTGACTATACCAGAATGCTTAGCTTTGTTGAATGTCTACTGTGTAAAATAGTACAGGAGTTGGGGTACCCATGTAGATAGACCAACTCCATGCTTTTATAATTCCCAGCCTGTCTATTCATATCCCATTGAAATGTTTCTCAACTCAAATTACAGCTAAAAGGGAACCAACATGGTGAGTGTGGCAGGTTGGGATTGTTTGTTTGTTGTGTTGTTGTTACTGTGGACACCGTTGATTTGTTTATCAGAGAGTATAGTTTGACCATGACCCTCCCCCTAAACACCATATAATCTACAAGAATTAGGATTTGGATTAGAGAAACACATTTTAGTCGACAGAGGTTAGGTGCAGGAGATATCCCAGATCTGTTTGTGCTGTCTTGCCAACTATGGTCATTGTTTGACGTGACAACATAGACAACAGGTACAAGGCTACATTTTTATACCTACTGACCAGAGGAGGTTGGTGGGAGGAGCTATAGGAGGATGGGCTCTTTGTAATGTCTGGAATGGTATTAATGGAACAGTATCAAGCACATCAAGCATATGGAAACTGTTCAATTGGTTCAATTCCAGCCATTACAATGAGCCTGTCCTCCAATAGCTCCTCCCACCAGCCTCCTCTGCTACAGGGTTGTCACCAGCTACCCAAGCCAATGTGCCCCCGCACTCTGTACCGGTACCCCCTGTATATAGTCTCACTATTGTTGTTGTTATTTTACTGCTGCTCTTTAATTACTTATTATTTCTTATTCTTATCCGTATTTTTTATATTTTTTAAATTGCATTATTGTTTAGGGGCTCGTAAGTAAGCATTTCACTGTAAGGTCTACTACACCTGTTGTATTTGGCGCATGTGAATAATACACATTGATTTGATTTGAATATAGGCTATTTGTAAAAATAGATGTATTTATTTATTTTTAATTTAAGGTTAGGGTTAGGCATAACTTTAGCAGTGTGGTTACGGTTAGGTTTAAGGTTAGGGTTAGGTTTAAGGTTAGGGTTAGGTTTAAAATCAGACGATAGTAGAAATAGGCGGGTTTATGACTTTGTGGCTGTGGTAACTAGGGGCGACCCTGCTACAGACAGAGGTTAACCGTTACAACTAGGGGTCAGAGGTTAAAAGTTTCCATACCTTCAGATACAGTAAAAGGTACAGCTAGGTGTCAGGGGGTTTAAATACCTAAGATCGTCTCACGCTTGTGGCGTTAGAAAGACACCATCTGACGGGAGACGATGTCCTACCTACAGAAAGAGGTTACAGAGATCAGAATCTGACCACAGATGGAGAGGATTATATCTGGTTTATTTACCTTTATTTCAACAGGGAAGTCATATTGAGACTAAAGTCTATCTGGCAAATGAGCCCTTCACAATACAAAAACATCAATAGGCAAGTATAGATAAAATATACACATTAAATACACATTGACGTACCAAACACAGTCAATTAAACAAATTCGAATTGACAATTAGCACCAAGATCAATCTGAGAGATAATCAATTAATTTTACATTGTTTATGTTTTAGTAATCAATTTCATTCATCTTTACTGCTGGCTGGGATGATTAGGCTACAATTTACTCTAACGCTCTGCTGGCTCATTCATCCCCCTCCAGGGGTCATTGCTGTAAATGAGAATCTGTTCTCAGTCAATTTACCTGGTAAAATAAACTGTCATAACGATGACATAACAGATGGGGAAACGTTTGCTTTTTGAGATGGATCAACAGAGCTGATGATGTTCATTACCGTTTGGAGAACTGTTATGGTTCTTCTGACCCCCTGGTCAAAAGTAGAGCACTATAAAGGGAATAGGGTGCCATTTGGAATCAGGGACAGACTCAATGCAGTGAGACAGACTTTCCACCAGGACAGGGAACCAACCGGCAGCTCCACTCCAGAGCTCCTCTCAGGTTTACAGCTACAGCAGAGGTATTGTATCTGTCTGTAGTAATAACATTACTGTCCCTGGCACAGAGACCATGTCAGGGAGTTAGTTATTGTCTGTGAGACACAGTCTCATGACTGGCAATGAAGTCAACCACGTTACCAACAGCAGCCTCAGAGCCCATCACACTGTGTTTGTGAGGTTAGGAGTAGAGTTGAGTAGGAGTGAGACACCTTGGGCATGTCTTAACACCCCCTGGTTTCTCCTTCTCACCTCTAACATTCACACACACTCACCTGGACGCACGCACAGACAAGTACACACACCCTCACCAACACAAAACAACCATACACAGACAAGATGTCCTGGTTTCTATGGCAACATTTAAACCTTGTGTCGTGTTGTGGACACTCTCTCTCTTTGTCTGTGTCTCTCTCCTCCCTCTAGTTGTGTTCTGGTGGAGGTGGAGAACAAGGGTACATTCCAGTCACACTCATGACAATCCTTAGATATTTTACATAGACCTTTTTCAGATTGAACTTTGTCCAAGTCAATTTATTAACCAACCAACAGTTAAACAAAACCACATCATTCTGCTGCACTACAACAGTAGTTTGTATATTTTCACAACCTGTCACCAGTCTTTTATCCTACATCCGATGGATGGATTTTCATTTAGGACAGAACATTTATATATATTGATGTACTCTTATTAAGAATGAAGAACATTGCTTGATAAGGGAAATTGTGACAGGGAGTTTTTCCCCCTGGGTGTGGTTTTCCCAGTAGAGGATAGTTCATGCTATGTTGTTGTCTTAGGTCTCTCTTTATGTAGTGTTGTGGTGTCTCTCTTTATGTAGTGTTGTGGTGTCTCTCTTTATGTAGTGTTGTGGTGTCTCTCTTTATGTAGTGTTGTGGTGTCTCTCTTTATGTAGTGTTGTTGTGTCTCTCTTGTCGTGATGTGTTTTTTGTTCTATATTTTATTGTATTTTTCATGTTTAATTCCAGCCCCTGTCCCTGCAGGATGCCTTTTGGTCATTGTAAATAAGAATTTGTCTTAACTGACTTGCCTAGTTAAATAAAGGTTACATTTAAAAAATAAACACGTTTCTGGGAATAAAGGAGTGGCCAAATGAAGAAGGAAATGTATAAAGGAGTACATACAGTTCCTGCTATAGCTGTCCAGCTGTCTCCTCAACATCACAACAACCCACCGGGTCGACAGTTACATCTGAGGAGTGCAGCAAATAACAGGTGACATAACATTTTCTGAATTAATTCAACTTTTATTTATCAAGGTTTATCCCTTTGAGATCCAGAAAAGATGTATTGTCCCATTGGTCAGTTAGACATCTGTCAAGGGAGCTCTTACCTTATTTTATTGATTTACTCTTAAGCGTGCAGCGATTTTAAATAAAGTTGATTTGATTTACTTATTCAAACTCAAGCGTTGTGGTGTATTATTTGATGTGACATAGGATATTCTAATTAAATGATGGCTGATCTCTGTGATGGGCTTGCCCCCCATAAAGTTGGTGCTAACTTTCGTATTTAATTAGACAATGAAATATCCAGAGCTAAAGACTGAATTGTTGTTTCTCATAGTAGATCACGTGTACAGGTAATACAATTATTTGGGCATGACTGTGTTTATGGTTTGGAGGCCTATTATAAGATAGTATCTTATTAAACTATGTATCCGTATCATAATTGCAGTCATGTTGTACTCTATCACAGGAGGTTGGTGGCACCTTAATTGGGGAGGACAGGCTTGTGGTAATGGCTGGAGCAGAATGATTGGAATGGTATCAAATACATCAAGAACATGGGTTTCATGTGATTGATGCCATTCCATTCACTCCTTTCCAGCCATTATTATGAGCTGTTCTCCCCTCAGCAGCCTCCACTGTACTCTATAAGGTAAAGACAATGCTTCCTCGTCTGAAGCCCTATAATCAGGTATTTATGTTATTGGTGAGCAGCTATCTGTACAATCTGCTGTGCTAAGAGAAGAGGACAACCCCAGGCTTGTATGAATTCTGCAGAATGATAATATGCAAAATATTCACTGTTTAATACATACTCCTTACTGGTGCATCATGTGCCAAATGACAAATTGTGTTACAATGGTCTTTAAGGTGACTTTTAACCTTCATACTCAGTGTATGAGTAGTGTGGGACTTGGGTCTGGCATTGAGTTTGTGAGGCCATGTTAATTCCCTGAGGAATGTTTCCAAACTGTCCAAGATGTCAGTGATACTTCAACCTGGACTCAGTGGTAGATGTAACATAGTAAATTAGTATAATATCTTATGTTTCGTATTAATTTGTGGATGTCCATCATCCATTTCGTATGATATGTTACGAATTACAATTTGTATGGTATGTTACAAATTGCAATTCATACAATATGTTAAGAATTTCTGAAACGTATTGATATGTAACAAATTCCAATTTGTTGTAGCTACCGTTAGCTAGGTGGCTAATGTTAGCTATGCTAAGGGTTGGAGTTAGGGGTTAGGGTTAAAATTAGGGTTAAGGTTAGGACTTAGGGACTGGGGCCATCTGATAGTGGTGAGTTCCTAATGATACTTTTTTTCAATTATAGCCTTGAATGATGCTTCCGTTTCTGATTAAGTTGAAAAATGGTAGTGATGCTGTCCTCTAGGTACTTACAGATACTATGGAAGTAAGTACCTCCCGTCCTCTAACCTCTACACGGGCAACTAGCAACTGAGAACTCAGCTCTGTAGCAGGAACTGGCTCAGTATTCTTAAATGATTTACCGTTATTAAAGTATTCTGGGATACTTCTTGAATGTCATGTCTGAATAGGCCTCTATGTATACGCACTGAATATGTGTGTGTATGCCTGTTTTTGTGTGTGCATGAGTGTGTGTGTGTGTGTGTGTGTGCATGTGTGTCTCTTACTGTGTATGTGTGTGCACTTATCTTGTCCCCCCCAGCTCTCTGATGCTCTGTGTGGCTGTCCGTCCTCTGTTTCTACCCCCCAGGGAAGCAACAGTATCTGGCCCAGTCAACAGCAACCACGGGTCCCAGCCAACAGCCCACCCAACCCCAACCCCCACCCTGCTGGCCTGAGCAGCCCAGCATCCCCTGCTGGCCTGGTCTTCAATCATCCCAACCATCCCCAGCTCCAGCCCAAAACTGGCCTGGTCTCCAACCACAACCACTCTGGTAAGAGAAATCAGCCTTTTGCCCAGAGAACAGACCTTGGCTGGAGCATAGTCGGCTATGGAAACCCATGTATCGACTATGGTGACGCTATTGGAGTGAGTCATCAGGTTATCGTTAGACAGGTGATGCCAAGCCTTCAATCTTCTTCCAACCTCACAAATCAAGTACACTATGTTTGTAGAACATGCGTAAGAGAGGTAATCACAGCACTGGACATTATCAAGACGCTTGAATCTGACTTCAACAAGAGAGCTGCAGAAGAGGACCTCATATCTCAAGAGGATATCCGGTTCCTGACAAAAATGAAAGCAGACGCAAGGACAATGGACATTACGAGATGCCGCTGCCGTTTAAGGAAGAAAGACCCAACCTGCCGAACAATAAAACATGTGCAGTTCACCGTCTCAAGTGCCAGGAAAGGAGGCTAAGGAGAGACAAGCAGTACTACAAGGACTACACAGCATTCATGGAAGAGACCATAGCTTGTGGAGATTCTGAGAAGGTCTCCAAAGAGGAAATTAACAAGCATCCAGCATGGTACATCAGGCACCATGGGGTTTATCACCCACAAAATCCTGGGAAGATACGAGTCGTCTTTGACTGCTCAGCTAAATTTCGAGAGACGTCCTGGAATGACCATCTCCTTACCGGTCCAGAGTTGACAAACACATTGCTGGGTGTCCTTTGTCATTTTTGTAAGGGTCCAGTTGCAATCATGTGTGACATATGTTCACATTTTCCACCACATGTTCCACATGTTCCACCAGTTTCATGTGAAAGCAGAAGACCAAGATTATCTACGGTTCCTTTGGTGGGAGAATGGAGGTCTAGAGTCTCAACCCTCAGTGTATCGTATGAAGTTCCACTTGTTCGGCGCAGCTTCATCTCCTGGTTGCGCAAACTATGGTCTCAAATATCTTGCCGCCGAAGGACGAGGAAGCTTCAGCGAGAAGTCTATCCAGTTCAAGGAAAGGAACTTTTATGTTTATGATGGACTGACAAGCATATCGTCTGAAGCTGAAGCGGCCCAGCTGGTGAAAGAAGCAAGAGAGCTTTGCAGCATCTGCAAACTTCGTTTGCACAGGTTTATCTCTAACAGCAAGGAAGTTATAGCCACAATTCCCAAGGAAGAACGTGCCGAGGGTGCCAAAGACCTGGATATGTCTCTGGGTGAACCACACATGGAGAGAGCACTTGGTGTACTGTGGTGTGTCGCATCAGACGAGTTCCAGTTTAGAGTAGTTGTCAAGGAACGCCCACTCACAAGAAGAGGAGTGTTGTCTACAGCAGCCTCTGTATATGATCCGCTTGGGTTTGTGGCACCCTTTGTCCTGGCAGGGAAGCAGATCTTGCAGCAGATGTGTTGTGACAAGATCGACTGGGATGACCCCCTTCCAGATGACCTACGTTCCCAGTGGGAATTCTGGCTCCAAGGTCTACAAAACTTGTCTGAAGTAAGAATCCAACGAGGCTACTTGCCATCAAGTTTCAAGGAGGTGCAGAGTTATGACCTCCATCACTTCTCCGACGCTAGTACCTCAGGTTATGGAGAGTGCTCATACCTCAGAACAATTCGCACCGCAGGAGAAGTTCATTGCTCCCTAGTTATGGGGAAGTCAAGAGTCGCCCCTTCCAAGGTTACGACCATACCACAACTGGAACGTTCAGCAGCGGTGGTAGATGTTCGAACAAGTGACATGCTCAAAAGGGAGCTAGAGATACAAGGTCTACAGGAATACTTCTGGACAGACTCGAAGGTAGTTCTTGGCTACATCAACAATGAAGCCAGAAGATTCCACATCTTTGTAGCTAACCGTATTCAGCGCATTAAGCAAAGCACAGATCTCGAACAATGGAGATACGTGACCTCTGAAGAGAATCCTGGGGATCATGCTTCCAGAGGTCTCACATCAGAACAGCTCTTGCCTTCCAACTAGTTCACAGGTTCAGACTTTCTTTGGCAAGAAGAACTTCCCAAAGGACAAGTCAAGGGGGGAGAGTTCCTAGTCAATGATCCAGAGCTGCAGAAATCCCTGGTCCATGATACCCAGGCAAAGGAAGAAAGATCGTTACTAGATCACCTTCACAAGTTATCAGACTGGGCAAGAGTGATGAAAGCTATTGCCAGGCTCAAACGACGTGTCAAGGAAGCCATTGGCTTAAAACTGAGGTCCAGTGAAGCTACAAGCATAGAAGAAAGGAGAGAGGCAGAGCTCACCATTATAAAGATGGTTCAAGAGGCAGCCTTCTCCCATGAGATACACAACCTTAGGCACCAGAAAGACATCAAGACCAAAGATAAAGCAAGCAAGTTGCATAAATTGAGTCCATTTCTGGATGAGCAAGGTATCCTCAGGGTGGGAGGTCGCTTGGCTCATGCAACTCTTCATTCCCATGTGAAGCATCCTGCAATTCTGCCAAGAGATAGCCATTTGTCAGTGCTGCTCGTCAAGCACTATCATGAAAGAGTACGACACCAAGGACGTGGAATGACGATCAATGAGCTGCGATCCAACGGTATATGGATCCTAGGATGCAGCAGTGCAGTTTCCTCTCACATCTACAAATGTGTGAAATGCAGGAAATTCAGAAGATGTACAGAAGAGCAAAGGATGGCAGATCTTCTGAAGGAACGCATGGAGACCGCGCCTCCCTTCACATACTGCGGGATGGACCTTTCTATGCCAAGGACGGAAGAAGAGAGTTAAAGCTTTATGGGCTTCTATTCACTTGCATGGGCTCTCGAGCAGTTTACATTGAAATGCTTGATGACTTAACCACCGATGCCTTTATCAATGCCCTGCGTTCATTTATTGCCATACGTGGTAATGTTCGTCAAATCAGATGTGATCAAGGCAGCAACTTCTTTGGCGCAAGATGCGAGTTTGTGGATGCCCTGAAAAAAATGGATCAAACACGAGTGAAGGAACTTGGATGCGAGTTTATCATGAACACCCCATCTTCAAGTCACATGGGTGGTGTTTGGGAAAGGCAAATCCGCACGATACGAAGTGTCTTAACATCCATTCTTGATCAGTGAGACGGAAGACTCGACAGCGCTTCTCTGCGTACCTTTCTCTATGAAGTCATGGCGATTTTAAATAGTAGGCCCCTAACTACGGAATATCTGAAGGATCCATTGGGTCCAGAACCTCTCAAACCAAATCACATCTTGACAATGAAGTCCACAATTATCTTACCACCACCTGGACAGTTCATCAAGGAAGATCTTTATCTCCGCAAGAGATGGCGCAGAGTACAATTCTTAGCCAATGAATTCTGGACAAGGTGGAAGAAAGAGTACCTCCTAAACCTCCAACACAGACAGAAATGGAATAAAGACAGAAGAAACGCAAGGATTAATGACATTGTCATCTTGCAAGATGATACTGCACCACGCAACCAGTGGAAATTGGCAAAGGTTACAGAAGTGTACCCGGGACAGGATGGCCGGGTGAGGAGATTCAAGTTACTGATCAGCGACTCAACCCTAGATGAGAGAGGTAAACGCATCACCAAACCCACCTATCTGGAGAGGCCCATCCATAAGACAGTCACCCTCCTGGAAACCGATCAAGAAACCTGCAGACCCCTTTCACAGAAATCACCGGTGATTGGTGGGAGTGTAACTGACAGTTAATCTGTAAGTCTATGTCGTTGTTTTTTGTTTGAATTGTTTACGTCTTCGCTATGCGTGGGAAATGATAAAACAAGCGGAACTACATAGCTAATAACTGTTGTAACAGGGATCATTATTGTAGCAACACACCTTTGGAGGGAAGGCAATCCCGCGCTGTGTTAGCTAAGTTTTCATGTCATCAGGTGTAGTTCGTAAAGGTTGAAGTGTGTATGTTAGGATGGTAACGTTATAATAATTAAGGATGAAGTGTGAATTCATGCCAGGAATAATTGTATGAAGTTTGAGTGTAAAGTTTGATTTCCTCCCTTCTGTAATAAGCAGCCAATGAGGTATTTTTCCTTTATTCATGTGTTTAATCTGATACTATTATAGCTCCGGCTAAACTATTTATGTATGTCAGCACTTCAGAGTTATACCAAGCTAATAAGTCACTCGTAAGATAAGAAGGTTGTAAGAGTGTGCTTAACTGTATTTTCATTTACTTTATAGTTCTCACGGAAGGTGATAATTCTGACTAAAACTACAGAATAAATCCGTCAGTTAAAATCAAACTGCTGCAGCCTATACTGTCCTGACTAACAAATCAACTGTAATTGACACATTTCGGTGTCTGCGGCTAAATGACACTTTATTTCAATCCGCTCTCCCTCTCCTCCCCTCTCTCCTGTTCCCCCCCCCTCCTGTCTTGCAGATGAAGATTCTGATTATGTTTGAGGAATATAAAGGTGGCTGTAAATGGAGCTCAGCTGTTTGAGTTTAAACACTGTGTCAGAGAATTCAACCAGATCGATCGCATCAACATTCTCCATGATGTCATCGTCACTTCTGTCAACATAGACATGATACCATGATAACCACACACATGACATCCTTATATACATTATACAACAACCATCATAGGCTACATACATAGAAGTAACTCTTTGCACCTATTTTATGATGATGCTGATGAAGATAAAGATGATGATTCATTGCTTTATCTGGACACGGTTCGTCAGGACCTCCAACAGCCGAAGCTAAGTAGTAACATTAACATGATGCCTTCTAATTGCAGTCGCTGTACTCATAATATACAGGAGAACGATCGCCTTACGGCGAGGATAGTGGTGCTGCAAGCCCAGCTTCAGACGCAATCGTTAGGCAAGGGTTATTTCAGTGTAGGAAAGGATGAAACAGCGTCTGTGCCACCAGTAAGTACAGATAGTAAAAGGTACAAATCCCCTCGCACAGTCCCCGCAGGAAATGCTGTAGGAATGCTCAACCGGTGTCGCTCATTCAGGCGACAGAAACTTTCACCCGGTTTTCTCCATTAATTAAGCAACGAGTTGGAGTCAGAGGCCGAGCCTTCTCTTGTCTCTACTCCTCCCGTTACGGGGTCTGAGACTCCGAAGCTTCCCACCATTAGCTCTGACAAATTGAAAACCCTAGTCATTGTTTTGGACTTAAAACGAATCATCCAGCGATCATACACTGTTTACCAGGGGGCAGGGCTACCGACGTTAAGGCTAATCTGAAGATGGTGCTGGCCAAAGCTAAAACTGTCAGAAAGATATCAGTTTGTCTCTGTGAATGGTTTGTCCTCTGACAAATCAACTGTAAATGTTGGTGTTCCTCATATTTTACCTCATGGGGATGTCATTTGGAAACATAATGTTAACTTTCACTGCTATGCGGATGACACACAGCTGTACATTTCAACGAAACATGTTGAAGCCCCAAAATTGCCCTTGCTCGAAGTCTGTTTCAGACATAAGGAAGTGGATGGCTGCAAACGTTCTACTTTTAAACTCGGACAAAACAGAGATGCTTGTTCTGCTAACCTACAAAGATTACATGGGCTTGCTCCTATCTATCTTTCCGATTTGGTCCTGCCGTACATACCTACACGTACGCTACGGTCACAAGACGCAGGCCTCCTAATTGTCTCGAGAATTTTTAAGCAAACAGCTGGAGGCAGGGCTTTCTCCTATAGAGCTCAATTTTTAAGGAATGGTCTGCCTACCCATGTGAGAGATGCAGACTCGGTCTCAACCTTTAAGTCTTTACTGAAGACTCATCTCTTCAGTGGATCCTATGATTGAGTGTAGTCTGGCCCAGGAGTGTGAAGGTGAACGGAAAGGCTCTGGAGCAACGAACCGCCCTTGCTGTCTCTGCCTGGCCGGTTCCCCTCTCTCCACTGGGATTCTCTGCCTCTAACCCTATTACAGGGACTGAGTCACTGGCTTACTGGTGCTCTTCCATGCCGTCCCTAGGAGGGGTGCGTCACTTGAGTGTGTTGAGTCACTGACGTGACTGCCCCCCCCTTGGGGTGTGCCGTGGCGGAGATCTTCGTGGGCTATATATACTCGGCCTTGTCTCAGGATGGTAAGTTGGTGGATAAAGATATCCCTCTAGTGGTGTGGGGGCTGTGCTTTGGCAAAGTGGGTGAGGTTATATCCTGCCTGTTTGGCCCTGTCCGGGGGTATCATCAGATTGGGCCACAGTGTCTCCTGACCCCTCCTGTCTCAGCCTCCAGTATTTATGCTGCAGTAGTTTATGTGTCTTGGGGGCTAGGGTCAGTCTTTATATCTGGAGTACTTCTCCTGTCTTATCCGGTGTCCTGTGTGAATTTAAGTATGCTCTCTCTAATTCTCTCTTTCTCTCTTTCTTTCTTCTTTCTTTCTTTCTTTCTTTCTTTCTTTCTTTCTTTCTCTCTCTCTCTCTCTCACTCTGAGGACCGGAGCCCTAGGACCATGCCTCAGGACTACCTGGCATAATGACTCCTTGCTGTCCCCAGTCCACCTGGCCGTGCTGCTGCTCCAGTTTCAACTGTTCTGCCTGCGGCTATGAAACCCTGACCTGTTCACCGGACGTGCTACCTGTCCCAAACCTGCTGTTTTCAACTCTCTAGAGACAGCAGGAGCAGTAGAGATACTCTTAATGATTGGCTATGAAAAGCCAACTGACATTTACTCCTGAGGTGCTGACTTGCTGCACTTGCTGATAATTATTATTTGACCATGCTGGTCATCTATGAACATTTGAACATCTTGGCCATGTTCTGTTATAATCTCCACCCGGCACAGCCAGAAGAGGACTGGCCACCTCTCATAGCCTGATTCCTCTCTAGGTTTCTTCCTAGGTTTTGGCCTTTCTAGGGAGTTTTTTCTAGCCACTGTGCTTCTACACCTGCATTGCTTGCTGTTTGGGGTTTTAGGCTAGGTTTCTGTACAGCACTTTGATATATCAGCTGATGTACGAAGGGCTATACAAATACATTTGATTTGACGATGATGAAGATGATGAGCTGCGCTCTTTCTCTGGTGCACACATAATACCGCATTAATTCCCACTTACTAAAAGAACCACTCCATGTGCAAATCTGTGTGATCTTAGCATGCATGTAGGACAACAAATTAAGCAATGTACTTTAATGTAACACATTGCTTTCATTAGAAGAGAGAAGGTTTGTAATTTAAAAATACAAATAAATTACGATGCAAAGAATAAAGTTAGGTTACTTCTAAGTAACATTGTGACTTTCCATTAGAGACCTTTGCTTTGAAGCCTGTTCATTCATATCACTTGTGTTCCTCCTCTGTATTCACCTTTCCTCCTTTCTATTGGGGATTGCTTTTCCACTTGGCGATGGAAGGCCCCCAGACATAGGAAGGACATTTAATTGAACAACAGTCACTTCTTTTGTACAGTGATTAAGATCAGATCAGATATTACTCTATTAATGCCCCAAAGGGGAAATTTGATTGCACCAGCAAATACATTCAACACCAATAAATACACAATAAAACACAACAAAGGACACACATATACTAAAAGCAGCACCTCATCAGTTACTATAAAAAACAAAGTGTTTTCTCTGTTTCATACTTGTAATTACTTTTAATATCACTGGTTAAATAAAGGTTAAATAAAAAATATTGCTGTAGTCCATATTGCTTTTGCAGTGGCTCAATCCTACTAGGAGGTCTTTGTCATCTAAGCCTTGCAGTACACAGTAGGCCTTAGTATCTGACAGTAACGTGTTTGGTTAGTAGTTCCATAACTACCTGCGTGGTTGTGAGTACTTTAGACAGACTTGATTTGATTTACAGTGCCTTGCGAAAGTATTCGGCCCCCTTGAACTTTGCGACCTTTTGCCACATTTCAGGCTTCAAACATAAAGATATAAAACTGTATTCAGAATCAACAACAAGTGGGACACAATCATGAAGTGGAACGACATTTATTGGATATTTCAAACTTTTTTAACAAATCAAAAACTGAAAAATTGGGCGTGCAAAATTATTCAGCCCCTTTACTTTCAGTGCAGCAAACTCTCTCCAGAAGTTCAGTGAGGATCTCTGAATGATCCAATGTTGACCTAAATGACTAATGATGATAAATACAATCCACCTGTGTGTAATCAAGTCTCCGTATAAATGCACCTGCACTGTGATAGTCTCAGAGGTCCGTTAAAAGCGCAGAGAGCATCATGAAGAACAAGGAACACACCAGGCAGGTCCGAGATACTGTTGTGAAGAAGTTTAAAGCCGGATTTGGATACAAAAAGATTTCCCAAGCTTTAAACATCCCAAGGAGCACTGTGCAAGCGATAATATTGAAATGGAAGGAGTATCAGACCACTGCAAATCTACCAAGACCTGGCCGTCCCTCTAAACTTTCAGCTCATACAAGGAGAAGACTGATCAGAGATGCAGCCAAGAGGCCCATGATCACTCTGGATGAACTGCAGAGATCTACAGCTGAGGTGGGAGACTCTGTCCATAGGACAACAATCAGTCGTATATTGCACAAATCTGGCCTTTATGGAAGAGTGGCAAGAAGAAAGCCATTTCTTAAAGATATCCATAAAAAGTGTTGGTTAAAGTTTGCCACAAGCCACCTGGGAGACACACCAAATGTGGAAGAAGGTGCTCTGGTCAGAGGAAACCAAAATTGAACTTTTTGGCAACAATGCAAAACGTTATGTTTGACGTAAAAGCAACACACCATCCCCACTGTCAAACATGGTGGTGGCAGTATCATGGTTTGGGCCTGCTTTTCTTCAGCAGGGACAGGGAAGATGGTTAAAATTGATGGGAAGATGGATGGAGCCAAATACAGGACCATTCTGGAAGAAAACCTGATGGAGTCTGCAAAAGACCTGAGACTGGGATGGAGATTTGTCTTCCAACAAGACAATGATCCAAAACATAAAGCAAAATCTTCAATGGAATGGTTCAAAAATAAACATATCCAGGTGTTAGAATGGCCAAGTCAAAGTCCAGACCTGAATCCAATCGAGAATCTGTGGAAAGAACTGAAAACTGCTGTTCACAAATGCTCTCAATCCAACCTCACTGAGCTCGAGCTGTTTTGCAAGGAGGAATGGGAAAAATTTCAGTCTCTCGATGTGCAAAACTGATAGAGACATACCCCAAGCGACTTACAGCTGTAATCGCAGCAAAAGGTGGCGCTACAAAGTATTAACTTAAGGGGGCTGAATAATTTTGCACGCCCAATTTTTCCGTTTTTGATTTGTTAAAAAAGTTTGAAATATCCAATAAATGTCGTTCCACTTCATGATTGTGTCTCACTTGTTGTTGATTCTTCACAAAAAAATACAGTTTTATATCTTTATGTTTGAAGCCTGAAATGTGGCAAAAGGTCGCAAAGTTCAAGGGGGCCGAATACTTTCGCAAGGCACTGTATGTTTGCTGTATTATAAAACATTTAAAACAGCATTACCATACACAGCATTTGTTAACATGTAAACAATTCCAAACCATATATTTTATTTGACCTTTTTAGTAAAATTCCTTCTGCTTTCGTATTTGGTCATAATTCAGAGAACAAGAATAGCTCACTACCATAAAATGTTTGATTACCATCTCATACCATTTTACTATTTTTCATAGAAAATTATGATCTATTGATGGCTATAGTTAGTATTTTTGGAGCCATTATCAAATGTATAATATGATGACAAATTATACAGTTTTGATGGATTTTGCAATTTTGTTACATGTATTCTAAGTTTTGTGGGTGTTTGTTTATTTAGCATTTTGACAAATTATACTATTTTGAAAAAGTTATTTTATTTTGTGGTATGTATTTAAAGTTTTGATGGTGTTAGTGCATTTCGCAAGAAACATGTGTTGAATGTACACTGAGTATACAAAACAAAGACCTGCTCTTTCCATGACAGACTGACCAGGTGATTCCAGGTGAAAGCTGTGATCCCTTATTGATGTCACTTGTTAAATCTACTTCAATCAGTGTAGATGAAGGGGAGGAGACAGGTTAAAGAAGGATTTTTAAGCCTTCAGACAATTGAGACATTGATTGTATGTGTGCCATTCAGTGGGTGAATGGGGAAGACAAAATATTTAAGTGCCATTGAACAGGGTATGGTAGTAGGTGCCAGGCACACCACTTTGAGAGTGTCAAGAACTGCAACTCTGTTGGGTTTCTCACGCTTAACAGTTTCCTGTGTGTATCAAGAATGGTCCACCACCAAAGGACATCCAGCCAACTTGACTCAACTGTGGGAAGCATTGGAGTTAACAAGGGCCAGCGTCCCTGTGGAAAAAGTGGTGCAACCCAATATTAGGAAGGTTCTCCTAATGTTTTGTACACTCAGTGTATGTGTAATTAAACATATTTAATGTTGAAGGACTGACTGAAGACATCAGTAGATGAAGTGCTCTTATACAAACCTTTAAGTGCACTAATGGGCCCAATACCAAATCGACCCCTAGATCCTATGCCCTATACCTCAAACTCAACTCTGGACATCGAAGCCACGTCTTGCTTGTTTTCATTGTTCCCCTCTAATCAGGGACTGATTCACCTGGCTAACCAGGTGGGTGCAATTAATTATCAGGTAGAACAGAAAACCAGCAGGTTCCGGACCTCGTATGGTCAGAGTTGAATAACCCTGCTGTATACTGATGTGGAGCTCTAAGAGGAATTGACTGATGTAACCAACTTGCCCTCTGATAGGCTAAGTGGAAGTTTCACCATGTTGCTAATACCAATCAAATCATCTCAGATGTCTCCAAGCACATAGGGCTTACAGTCTAGGGGTCAGTTTGGGACTGGGCCGTCATTGTATTTCACTGAAGGTCTCCATATGACAGGATTTAGCGCCCTCCAGGGGTAGTCTTAAGAATCTAACCAGGTTGGTTAACTTTCATCACTATGAGTAAGTAGTAAGTGTGCATGTTGGGATTGTGTGTTGGTTGTGTTGTTGTTACCATGGACATAGTAGAGAGTTAGTTTGACCATGACCCTCCACCTCAGCACCATATAATCTACAAGAATTAGGATTTGGATTAGAGAAACACATTTTAGTCGACAGAGGTTAGGTGCAAGAGATCCCAGATCTGTTTGTGCTGTCTTGCCAACTCCTATTGTCATTGTTCGGCGTGGCAACATACAAGTGGCAAGACAGCACAAACAGATCTAGTACCAAGCTAGGTTTCCATGCGTACAGACAGGGGTTACAGCTAGAGATCAGGGGTTACAGCTAGAGGTCAGGGGTTACAGCTAGAGATCAGGGGTTACAGCTCGAGGTCAGGGGTTACAGCTAGAGATCAAGGGTTATAGCTAGAGGTCAGGGGTTACAGCTAGAGATCAGGGGTTACAGCTAGAGGTCAGGGGTTACAGCTAGAGATAAGGGGTTACAGCTAGAGATCAGGGGTTACAGCTAGAGGTCAGGGGTTACAGCTAGAGGTCAGGGGTTACAGCTAGAGGTCAGGGGTTACAGCTAGAGGTCAGAGGTTATAGGTGCAAGGAGTTTCGATACCTACAGATAATCTAATCATGGATGGAGAGAAGATTGAAGATAAGTGTTTCCAATGACATCATCAACCAATTAGTAGACAATTAGTTGGCAATGTCTACTCATAATTGGTTATAATTACACAACGCACACCGATGATGTCATTGACATTTGATTTTACTACATAACATAGAAACGCGCAATTTTTACATATTTGATGTTGGGGTGATAAGGATAATGAATAAAATAAAAGATAATGAATATGTAGTTGAACATTTTAAATTAACATTGTTTACATTTGAAATCAAATCAAATTGCATTTGTCACATTGACGAATACAACAGGACATTACCATGAAATGCTTACTTACAAGCCCTTAACCAACAATGTGGTTTTAAGAAAATAGAGTTAGGAAAATATTTACCATAAAAACGAAAGTAACATTTTTAAAGTAACACAATATAACGACAATAATGAAGCGATATACAGGGGTACCGGTACCGAGTCAATGTGTACAGGTTACAGAGGGTACCGGTACCGAGTCAATGTGTACAGGTTACAGGGGGTACCAGTACAGAGTCAATGTGTACAGGTTACAGGGGGTACCGGTACAGAGTCAATGTGTACAGGTTACAGGGGGTACCGGTACAGAGTCAATGTGTACAGGTTACAGAGGGTACCGGTACCGAGTCAATGTGTACAGGTTACAGGGGGTACCAGTACAGAGTCAATGTGTACAGGTTACAGGGGGGTACAGGTACAGAGTCAATGTGTACAGGTTACAAGGGGTACCGGTACAGAGTCAATGTGTACAGGTTACAGGGGGTACCAGTACAGAGTCAATGTGTACAGGTTACAGAGGGTACCAGTACAGAGTCAATGTGTACAGGTTACAGGGGGTACCGGTACCAAGTCAATGTGTACAGGTTACAAGGGGTACCAGTACAGAGTCAATGTGTACAGGTTACAAGGGGTACCGGTACCGAGTCAATGTGTACAGGTTACAGGGGGGCTCAATGCAAATAGCCCAGGTGGCCACTGGATTAGTTGGGGGTAGAAGCTGTTAAGGAGCTCCGGTACCGCTTGCCATGGGGTAGCAGTGAGAACAGTCTATGACTTAGGTGACTGTAGTCTTTGACAATTTTTCGGGGCCTTCCTCTGACACCGCCTAGCATATATGTCCTGGATGGCAGGAAGCTTGGCGCCAGTGATGTACTGGGCTGTACACACTACCCTCTGTAGCACCTTACGGTCGGATGGCGAGCAGTTGCCATACCCGTCCGTGATGCAACCGTTCAGGATGCTCTCGATGGTGCAGCTGTATAACTTTTTTAGGCTCTGGGGTCCCATGCCAAATCTTTTCATTCTCCTGAGGGGGAAAGGTGTTGTCGTGCCCTCTTCACAACTTTCTTGGTGAGTTTGGACCATGATTGTTTGTTGGTGATATGGACACCAAGGAGTTTCAAACTCTCGACCCGCTCCACTACAGCCCCATTGATGTGAATGACGGCGTGTTCTACCCTCCTTTTCCTGTAGTCCACGATCATCTCCTTTGTCTTCCTCATGTTGAGGGAAAGGTTGTTGTCCTGGCATCACACTGCCAGGTCTCTGACCTCCTCCCTATAGGCTGTCTCATTGTTGTCGCAGTCGTGGGTGAACAAGGACTACAGGAGGGGACTAAGCACGCACCCATGAGAGGCCCCCGTGCTGTGGGTCAGCGTGGCAGATGTGTTGTTACCTACCCTTACCACCTGGGGGCAACCCGTCAGGAAGTCCAGGATCCAGTTGCAGAGGGAGATGTTTAGTCTCAGGGTCCTTAGTTTAGTGATGAGCTTTGTGGCCACTATGGTGTAGAACGCTAAGCTGTAGTCAATGAAAAGCATTCTCACATAGGTGTTCCTTTTGTCCAGGTGGGAAAGGGCAGTGTGGAGTGCGATTGAGGTTGTGTCATTTGTGAATCTGTTCCGGGCGGTATGTGAATTGGAGTGGGTGTAGGGTTTCCGGGATGATGGTGTTGATGTGAGCCATGACCAGCCTTTTAAGCACTTCATGGCTACCGATGTGAGTGCTACAGGGCGGTAGGCAGGTTACCTTCGCTTTCTTTGGCACAGGGAGAGCTATTGATTTCAGCTAATGATTTCATTCAGTTATTAAAATCAACTCCAGGAATAGCTTTACTGCTTGTTGGGAGGGTTAGGCTACACTTTACTCTAATGCTCTGTCATAAAGGCTACATAACACTGTCTTAACACTGTTATAACACTGTCATAGCAGATGGGGAAACTTTGACTTTGAGAGATGGATAAACAGAGTTGATGATGTTTATCACCGTTACCGGGTGAACGGTTAGACTGGCCCCTCTTATGGTGTGTTACAGACTCAATGTTGTGAGACAGACTTTCACCCTGACTGCAATGGGAACCAACCCCAGGTCTGACACAGCGAAGGTATCTGTCTGTTGTAATGACATTACTGTCCCTGGCACAGAGACCATGTCAGGGAGTTAGTTATTGTCTGTGAGACACAGTCTCATGACTGGCTGCTGAGCAATGAAGTCAACCACGTTACCAACAGCAGCCTCAGAGCCCATCACACTGTGTTCGTTGTGTTTGGAATGGAGGTACATACTCAAACGTGTTGCTTTCGTGCTGAATGAAAACCATGGCTGTCTTGAGAGACACTTTGGGTTTGAGAGTTATGCACCCTCTGGTTACCCCTTCTCACTTGTAACACCCACACAAGTAAGCATGTGCATACACACATGTACACATACATGCACATACACACACGGGCACGCACAAACATGCACACACACACACACACACACATACACAGACAAGATTCCCTGGTTTCTATGGCAACATTTAAATAGTGTGTTTCTCTCACTGTTCTCTCCTCCTCTCTCTCATCTCTCTCCCTCTCTCTCTCTGTCCTATCTCTCATCTCTCTCATCTCTCTCTCTGTCTCCACTCTCTCCCTCCCTGTCCCATCTCTCTCCCTCCCTGTCCCATCTCTCTCTCTCCCTGTCCCATCTCTCTCTCTCCCTGTCCCATCTCTCTCTCTCCCTGTCCCATCTCTCTCTCTCCTCTCTCTCATCTCTCTCTCTCTCCCATCTCTCTCTCATCTCTCTCATCTCTCTCTGTCTGTCCCCCCTCTCTCTTTCCCTTTTCCATCTCTCTCTCCTTCTCTCCCTCTCTCTCTCTCTCTCTCTCTCTCTCTCTCTCTCTCTCTCCCTCTCCCATCTCTCCTCTCTCTTTCTTTCTCTCTCTCTCCCTCTCACTTTCTCATCTCTCTCATCTCACCCTCCCTCTCTCCCATTTCTCGCTCTCCCTCCCTCCCTCCCTCCATCTCTCTCTCCCTCTCCCTCTCTCTCTCTCTCTCTCTCTCTCTCTCCCTCTCCCATCTCTCTCTCTCTTCCATCTCTCTCTCTCACATCTCTCCCTCTTTCTCTCTCTCTCCCTCTCTCTCTCTCCCATCTCTCCCTCTTTCTCTCTCCCTCTCTCTCTCTCTCTCTCTCTCTCTCTCCTTCTCCCTCTCCCTCTCTCTTTCTCTCTCCCATCTCTCCCTCTCTCTCTCTCTCTCTCTCTCTCTCTCTCTCTCTCTCTCTCTCTCTCTCTCATCTCTCCCTCTTTCTCTCTCCCTCTCCCTCTCTCTCTCCCATCGCTCCTCTCTCTTTCTTTCTCTCTCTCTCCCTCTCACTTTCTCTCTCTCTCACCCATCTCTCTCATCTCTTCCTCCCTCTCTCCCATTTCTCCCTCTCCCTCCCTCCCATCTCTCTATCCCTCTCTCTCTCCCTCTCCCTCTCTCTCTTTCTCTCTCCCATCTCTCTCTCTCTTCCATCTCTCTCTCCCATCTCTCCCTCTCTCTCATCTCTCTCTCTCTTCCATCTCTCTCTCCCATCTCTCCCTCTTTCTCTCTCACTCTCTCTCTCTCCCTCTCCCTCTCCCATCTCTCCCTCTTTTTCTCTCTTCCTCTCTCTATCTCTCTCTCTCTCTCTCTCTCTCTCTCTCTCTCTCTCTCTCTCTCTCTCTCTCTCTCTCTCTCTCTCCCTCTCTCTCTTTCAAGCTCTCTCTTTCAAGCTCTCTCTTGAAAAAAAAACTGTTATTGCATTCCAGAAACACCCATGACAGTTTCAGAGCAGAAACACCAGGGAATATGTGTTTTTTATATTATAGGGACATTGCTATGTAATCCTCCCTTAGATATTGCAAACTTCCATAATTTGTTGAAGTATGTCCAAGTCAATTTATGAACCAACCAACAGTTCAACAATAGTACATCAGTCTGCTGCACTACAGCAGTATTTTGCTAAAGTATATTTCCACAACCTGTCACCAGTCTTGTCTTTTATCCTACGTCCGATTGATGGATTTTCATTAAAGACAGAACATTTATATATATTGATTTACTCTTAAGAATGAAGAACATTTTGATAAGGGAAATGTTGTGACAGAGAATCTTTCCCCCTGGGTGTGGTTTTCCCAGTAGAGGAAAGTTGGGAATAAAGGAGTGGCCAAATAAAGAAGGAATGTATAAGGAGTACATAAAAGAGTGTGTGTGAATTCCTACTGTAGCTGTCTAGCTGTCACCTCAACAACACAACAACAACCGGTAATGTAACGTTTTATTCATTTATATATCTCTTATTTCTCCAGGTTAGTCCAGAAAATCTGTATTGTCCCATTGGTGAGTTTGACTTCTCTTTGACAAGGGAGCTTTAACCTTATTTTATTGTTTTACTGTTTTACTTTACTGTGTGTTGCATTTTTAAATGCACTTTAAATAAAGTTCGATTTGATCTATCTAGCTCCAGCTGTCTGGTATCATAGTTGATGAAACATGGAATATTCAAATACAATTTTGGCTGATCCCTGTCATAGACTTGCTGCTTCCCCCTCCAGAAGCTGGTACTTACTCTGCTCTGCAGCACGGCCAATTTAGTCCTGGGCTAAGGTTGGTGTTATGCACTTTAGAGTGTGAAAGTATTAAATGTTTCTTAGCTTTGCTGCAGTCTAAAAGAGGTAATTTGCCAAACCAACATTTTGCAGTGTGAAAAGCCCTGGCTTATAGAGTGTATCTTCCACTAACCTACATTTTGGCTGAATAGGATCATTCGTTGTATGATGATCCATCTACATTTTATATGAGACAGATTTGACATGTTCTGCATACTGCAGGTCTATGGGATGTTCAAAAGTAGGCCACTTACTGAGGGAAAGCTAGATTCAATCCGATCACCACTTTTCGGTGGTGATGGCTAGAAGGGATGCAGCTAATGTCAAAGTGATGTCAAAAGTAGCATGTTTGAGTCACTTTGGGGAGAATTTTACAATTTTAGTTAACCCTAATTGTTTCCCTAACCTTAACCTAATTCTCCTAATTTGCAACGTTAATTATCCTAACCTGGCGTGTAAATTCTCCTAACCTGCTACGAAAAGTCGATTGGTATGGCAACTGCTTGGCATTGGACCACAACGAGGAGCTACAGAACCTACAGAGGGAACATCCCTGGGGCCGAGCTCCCTACCATCCAGGACCGGTAGCCTGGCGGGTAGATGCGTTGGCCCAGTAACTGAATGGTTGGTGAATTGAATCCCCGAGCTGACAAGGAAAAAATCTGTTGTGGTGTTCTGTCCCTGAACAAGGCAGTTAACCCATTGTTCCCCGGGCGCTGATGACGTAGCTGTCGATTATGTCAGCACCCGCACCTCACTGATTCAGAGGTGTTGGGTTAAAGGTGGAAGACACATTACAGTTGAATGCATTCAGTTGTACAACTGACTAGGTATCCCCCTTTCCCACTATACCAGGCAGTGTCAGAGGAAGGCCCTACAAATAGTCAAATACTCCATCCACCCAAGTCGTAGACTGTTCTCACTTCTGGCTGCAATGCTACCTCACGACAAGCGGTACAGATGCACCAAGTCTGGAACCAACAGGACCCTGAACAGCTTCTACCCCCAAGCCATAATACTGATAAATAGTTGACCATATACCTATCTGCATTGACCTTTTTCGCACTCACTTTTTTTTTACTCATCACGCACTGTACGCTGCTGCTGCTGTCACTTTATTCATAGTTCTCCCTATATAGCCTACATCTCTGCCTCAATTACCCCTGCACATGGACATGGTACTGGTATTCCTTGATTATAGCAAGTTATCGTTGCTCATTGTGCCTGCTTTTATTATGACCTGTTTTACTTTTCTATTACGTCTATATTGTCTTTCTCTCTGCATAGTTGAGATGTCAGTAAGCATTTTACTGTTAGTCCACACCTGTTTACAAAGCATGTGACAAATTACATTTGATTTGATTTGAAAGTCCCTTCTGCCATTAGCTGCATCCCATCTAGTCAAACCCCTTTTGGGCTATGCACCTTTTGAAGGTTATGTCTAGAAGGGATACAGCTTTTGTCAGAACTGACTTTTCTTAGCAGGTTTTAGAAGAACTTACGCAGCAGGTGGGAAGAATTAACGTAGCAGGTTACTAGAATTAAATGAAGGTCAGGAAAATGGTTAGGTTTAGGGTTAGCTAAAAATGCACACAAAAAAAAACATTGACAATGGTTGTTTAAGATGGCGCCGACAGATATGACAGCTCTGCTTCTAGCTCCTAAGCAACTTTGCAGTATTTTGTTTTTTACAAGCACTTCGCTACACCCGCAATAACATCAGCTAATATGTGTATGTGAACAATAACATTTGATTTGACGTTAAATTGGACAAAAGCTGTATCCCATCTAGACATCAACCCACTTTTGAAGGCAAATTTTCTGTGTTCGCGGATTCTGCAATTGAAAATGAGTCCAGACTTAATCTAGGCCTAAGAACTTTTAGACATTATGGTTTGAACATTCCATTCTGAATGACAAAGAAAGAAATAGTGGGTACTTAGAGCATGTATGGTTTGGAGGCCTATTGCAGAGTCATCATGTATTGTCTATAAAGACCATGCACAACATATAGGCTATACAGACTGAGGGCAGGTAATCAGGTAATGATGTTATTAGTAAGTAGCTATCTGTACAATCTGCTGTGCTAAGAGAAGACAGTCACTTGTGTGACTGTGGCAGAATGATTACAGACAACAGATTCACAATTCCATACACATTCCTTACGAAGGGCTTTATTATGCATTATGTTCCATATGACATGGCCTTCTACCATCATACTCTGTGTATGAGTACTGAGTAGTGTAGGACTTGGTCTATAATAATCACGGGAGTGAGGTAATTCACTGGGGCCATCTAGTGGTCATCTCAGTATCAGCTGGTATAATCAGCGATGAAACTGGAGCAAATAAGTTCCTTAAGTGAAAATCTTCTTAACCTGTGATCCAACAGTGGTGAGTTGCTATAGTGATTTGTGTTTTGTTAGGGCTTCTAATGCTTCCGTTTCTGATGAAGATGAAAAAACGTAGTGATGCTGTTCTCTCTTTACTTACAGATACTATGGAAGTAAGTACCTACCCTCCTTCAACCTCTACACTGACAACTAGCAACTGAGAACTCAATGATAGAAACTTGCTCAGTATTCTTGAAGTATTGTGTGGAAATTGTCTCTGTATGTGTCTCATTCTGTGTTATTTGTCTGTGTCTGTGAGTATGGGAGTGTGTGCAAATGTGTCGGTGCCAGTGTGCATGTACGAATGTATGTATCTTTGACTGTATGTGTGTGTACTTATCTTGTCCCCCCCAGCTCTCTGATGCTCTGTGTGGCTGTCCGTCCTCTGGTTCTACCCCCCAGGGAAGCAACAGTATCTGGCCCAGTCAACAGCAACCAGGGGGTCCAGTCTGGCCGACACAGCCCAGCCAACAGCCCAGTCAACCCCAGTCCCCATCCTGCTGGCCTGAGCAGCCCAGCATCCCCTGCTGGCCTGGTCCTCAATCATCCCAACCAGCCCCAGCTCAACCTCAGCCCATGCCTTGCTTTCCTGGGAACCCGAACACCCCCTGCTGGCCTGGGCAACAGCCATCCCAACAAGCCCCAGGTCCAGCCCAAAACTGGCCTGGGCCACAGCCATCACAACCATCCCCAGCTCCAGCCCAAAACTGGAACTGGCCTGGTCCTCAACCATCCAAACCATCCCCAGCTCCAGCCCAAAACTGGCCTGGTACTCAACCACAACATACCCATCCAGCCCCAACCCATCCCTGCCAGCCGTGCTGGCCTGGACCCCAGCCCCAGCCTTCCCAATTACAGCCCCAGCCTGCACCCCAGCCTTATCAACCTCCAGCCTCAATTCAAGCCCAGGCCCAGGGCCCCAGCCAGCCCAGTCCCCCAGTGTGGCCAGTCCCAGGCTTTAACCCAGGAGTTAACCCAGGGTCTGGATGGCCATTCGGCCCTGGTCAGGACCCAGGTGTACAGTCTAGTTGGCCTGATCAGGACCCAGGTGGTTTCCCACCTGCTACACAGTGGAATCCGACACCAACTGGACAGGTGAGAGACAGGGAGGGAAGGAGCATCAGCAGATGGAGGAAAGGAATTGGCATAATCATTGTGTTGGTGTGAAGATAGCGCCATATCCTAAATGTCTGTGTGTTGTGTTGGTGTATAGAGCGTGCCCTACAACCTGAACCTACAAAGAGGCATCTACGACAAGATGATGCTCACCATCATGGGCCAGGTCAAACCAAACGCTAAGCAGTGAGTTCATCAACTACCATAGTCTACTAAGGTCTTTGTTGTCTACTGGGATGAATACGATCCCTGAGATACCCAGTGGAAGCATTGGATGTACAGTACACATTACCAGTATGCTATTTGAATACAACTGATGTAATAAGTCATTTTACTATATTGAATGTCAGCTGCTTTCAATACATCACAATCCTGGAAGAGTGGGCCTATTAACCTGATTGATGACTGTAGTTTTTCACTATCTAATATCTTGACCTGTGTTTTTATCAATATGATCGATTAAACTGTTTTGATCCTAACTTGTTTAGGTTCACAGTGAACTTTCTGCGAGGTAATGACATCGCCTTCCACCTCAACTCTCGGTTCAATGAGGGGGGCAAGCAGGCAGTGGTGAGGAACCACAAGATGGGAGAGCACTGGGGGAAGGAGGAGAGGCACACACAGGGAGGCTTCCCCTTCATGGCCGGTCAGTCCTTCGAGGTCAGTGGGAATATTCTTTACAGCAGTGCAACTCTAACCTATACTGTACTGACTAACAACCTATACTGTACTGACTAACAACTCTAACATATACTGTACTGACTAACAACCTATACTGTACTGACTAACAACCTATACTGTACTGACTAACAACTCTAACCTATACTGTACTGACTAACAACCTATACTGTACTGACTAACAACTCTAACCTATACTGTACTGACTAACAACCTATACTGTACTGACTAACAACCTATACTGTACTAACAACCTATACTGTACTGACTAACAACTCTAACCTATACTGTACTGACTAACAACCTATATTGGTCTGACTAACAACCTATACTGTACTGACTAACAACCTATACTGTACTGACTAACAACTCTAACCTATAATGTACTGACTAACAACCTATACTGTACTGACTAACAACTCTAACCTATACTGTACTGACTAACAACCTATACTGCACTGACTAACAACCTATACTGTACTGACTAACAACCTATACTGTACTGACTAACAACCTATACTGTACTGACTAACAACTCTAACCTATACTGTACTGACTAACAACCTATACTGCACTGATTAACAACTCTAACCTACACTGTACTGACTAACAACTCTAACCTATACTGTACTGACTAACAACCTATACTGTACTGACTAACAACCTATACTGTACTGACTAACAACCTATACTGTACTGACTAACAACCTATACTGTACTGACTAACAACTCTAACCTATACTGTACTGACTAACAACTCTAACCTATACTGTACTGACTAACAACCTATACTGTACTGACTAACAACCTATACTGTACTGACTAACAACTCTAACCTATACTGTACTGACTAACAACTCTAACCTATACTGTACTGACTAACATCCTATACTGTACTGACTAACAACCTATACTGTACTGACTAACAACCTGTGCTGTACTAACTAACAACCTATACTGTACTGACTAACAACTCTAACCTATACTGTACTGACTAACAACCTATACTGTACTGACTAACAACTCTAACCTATATTGTACTAACTAACAACCTATACTGTACTGACTAACAACTCTAACCTATACTGTACTGACTAACAACCTATACTGTTCTGACTAACAACTCTAACCTATATTGTACTAACTAACAACTCTAAACTATACTGTACTGACTAACAACCTATACTGTACTGACTAACAACTTATACTGTACTGACTAACAGCTCTAACCTATACTGTACTGGCTAACAACCTATACTGTACTGACTAACAACCTATACTGTACTGACTAACAACCTATACTGTACTGACTAACAACTCTAACCTATACTGTACTGACTAACAACCTATACTGTACTGACTAACAACCTATACTGTACTGACTAACAACCTATACTGTACTGACTAACAACCTATACTGTACTGACTAACAACCTATACTGTACTGACTAACAACCTATACTGTACTGACTAACAACCTATACTGCACTGATTAACAACTCTAACCTACACTGTACTGACTAACAACTCTAACCTATACTGTACTGACTAACAACCTATACTGTACTGACTAACAACCTATACTGTACTGACTAACAACTCTAACCTATACTGTACTGACTAACAACCTATACTGTACTAACAACCTATACTGTACTGACTAACAACCTATACTGTACTGACTAACAACTCTAACCTATACTGTACTGAATAACAACTCTATTATTAATGTTACCAATGGCCAGTTGTTTTTTTCATTGTCTCTACTAGTAATGGTGAATACAGGGATAAAGTAGTTAAAGTGGGTTATAGATCAGCACTGTCGGATGTCCTCTACATCAAGCATTTGTATTTTTCTGATGAAAGCTTTTGTTGAGTCCATGTACAGTTGAGTGTCCGAGAGGTGGTCAGATGTAGCTTTCAGACTTTTACCTAACCAGGTTATTTTGCAAAGACAATCTGGCCACCAGTGTTTGTCTGTCCTGCGTTTCAGATGAAGATTTTGGTTACGTCTGGCGAGTTTAAGGTGGCTGTGAACGGAACTCAGCTGTTTGAGTTTAAACACCGCATCAGAGAACTCAACCAGATCGATCGCATCAACATCCTCCATGATGTCATCCTCACCTCTGTCAATGTAGACACGATACCATGACAACCATACATATGATGGTGATGATGATTAAGATGGTGATAATGGTGATGATGATTAAGATGGTGATAATGGTGATGATGATTATGATGGTGATAATGGTGACGAGCTGCAAACATAATACTGCATTAATACCCACTAACTCCACAAAAAAACAATCCTTTTGCAAATGTGTGTAATTTACAAGGTATGAAGGACTAAGAATTAAGCAATGCCATTTCGTTTAAATGTGTATAATATTTTATATCTATTTTCTGTTGAACGTCTATGTAAATAAACATACTTTATGCTTATGATGTCTTCCTGACTCAAGGTATCAGTAGATACAGTGCATTACACTGATTCACTAAAGGTCTCCATATGAGTGCATTCAGTGCCCTACAAGGGTAGTAAATAACAAAAATTGTATGAAATAAAACCATTAAATTGAATGAAGTTTTACACATTTTATTGTATCAGACCTCAATATCAGTAATATCAAGACTGACTTGACCGTCAGGATTCAATGCACACAACTAACATCCCATTACAATCAGAGGGCTAATATTAATACTATGCATGCTAGTCTCTCTTGGCTAAGAGTTGAGGAGACTGACCGCGTCACTTCTTGTTTTTATACGAAACATTGTTTTGTAAATTCCTAATTGTTTGCATAGTCAACTTACACACAGCACTGACATGCACACTTACCCCACCAGACATGCCACCACGGGTCTTTTCACAGTCCCCAGGTCCAGGACGAATTCAAGGAAACATACAGTAGCATTATTCAGAGCCATGAGAACACAGAACTCCCATCTTATATAGCGCAAGTGAACAGCAAACCTGAGTTCAAAAAACAGATATAGCAACACCTCACGGCACCACGCCTCTCCCCCATGTGACCTACTTGTTGTATGTACTGACAGGTATGTGTAACTGACACCCACGCACACATCTAACTGATAGATGCACACACACTACATGTTAATGTTTCTACATGTATGTAAATTGCAGTATTTTGTCTGTAATGTAATATTGCCATTTGCGTCGGCTAATGGAGATCCTAATCAAATCAGTAAAATCAGGAGAAATAGACATTCAGCATCCATTCTGAAACACAAGTAGAGTAAGGAAACAGTAGGATCAGTTAAGAAAAGTGTCAGTTAATGTAAACTTTCTCCTCTATCACTGGAGGGGTTGGGGGAGCGGGGAGCTAAGGAGGGGTTGGGGGAGCGGGGGGCTACAGAGGGGTTGGGGGAGCGGGAGGCTACAGTGGGGTTGGGGGAGGGGGTGGCTACAGTGGGGTTGGGGGAGCGGGAGGCTACAGAGGGGTTGGGGGAATGGGAGGCTACAGAGGGGTTGGGGGAGCGGGAGGCTACGGAGGGGTTGGGGGAGCGGGGAGCTACGGAGGGGTTGGGGGAGCGGGAGGCTACAGAGGGGTTGGGGGAGCGGGAGGCTACAGAGGGGTTGGGGGAGCGGGAGGCTACGGAGGGGTTGGGGGAGCGGGAGGCTACAGAGGGGTTGGGGGAGCGGGAGGCTACAGAGGGGTTGGGGGAGCGGGAGGCTACAGAGGGGTTGGGGGAATGGGAGGCTACAGAGAGGTTGGGGGAGCGGGAGGCTACGGAGGTATTTGGGGGAGCGGGAGGCTACGGAGGGGTTGGGGGAGCGGGGAGCTACGGAGGGGTTGGGGGAGCGGGAGGCTACAGAGGGGTTGGGGGAGCGGGGAGCTACGGAGGGGTTGGGGGAGCGGGTGCTACAGAGGGGTTGGGGGAGCGGGGAGCTACGGGTGGGGGGTCATTGAGAAAGTAGAAATACACTGGCTGGATAGAAGTACAATGATTTCACTGCTTACTGTCAATTAAGAAGAATGTCAGTGTTAGACAGGTGTTCACAAATATCACCTCCAAGATCATGTGTCTTGTGAAGCTGTTGTACTCCTCCTCTGAGGCTAGGTTATTATTACCTACAGTAGTAGAATGTACTGTATGTGCTGTACTGAACATCACAGGTACTGAGCAACACCCTCTGTGGCCAGGTTCTGTGCACACTGGGACTTCTGTAGTCCAACTTTTCTCGGTTCAGAAAGGCTGGAGCTCTGTCCAGGGGGCTTGACATCCTCCACAGGTGAGCCCCAAGAGGCCTCTTCTTCTGGGGGTGGGAGCGCAACACAGGGCCTCTCTCTGGAGTACACACCTCCAGCCTGACTCATGGAGGGAAGCTTAAACAATCCATTGTTGTAAATTGCTATTGTTGTTGTTTTAATTGCATTGAGTGCATGTATGGTGTCGGTCTTGCCCTCCTGTCATCTTGCGGAAAAATGAGGACCACAATGGAAATAAGCTTTTATTGTGTTTTTATCCTAGATCATTTTTTATGTATCCGGCTGGAGCAGCTTACTACTTCAAAATATCCAAAAAAATTCAGTCAATCAAGCAATCAATCAATCACATTTCCTTTGTATAATGCTTTATTTACCAATATATTATACCTTTTTACAACCAAACAAATAACCTGTGTAAAAAGTATTTTATCCTCTCTATAGACACTTACTTTCTCCCCTTCTGCCTTCTCCCTGGGGACATGGACCTCTCCCTGTCTTCATGGCCCTTCCCCTGTGCCCCCTCGATCAGGGTCCTCACCTTGGACACCAAAGGCAAACAGAGGGATTCTCCTGTAGAGAGTAGAACATCACCTGGTTACCGTGTACAGCTCTGTACTAGGCAGTGTGAATGCAACTCAAGATAATGAATAAAAGCATTGTTGGTGTTGCGTACATGTGAACGTATAAACGCTCTTCAAGAAGTATGTGTGATAAAGTCTTAATGTGACACAGCGTATTTTACCTTACCAGTAGACACCCAGTCACTGCGCTAATGCTAGATAGCATTTGCTTACGAATCTACCTCTAAATTCCTTCATACTGCACGCAGAGACATAAAACTATTATCCACGAGTTCATCTGACTCTGGGTAAGGAGGAAAATGACAGAATCTCGCATTCTCCCTTTAAAGGATCCCTTGTCTGTACCATTACATGTTGTTTGAGCTTCTGGCCAGGAATGGTGCTAACATACTGCTACTGAGAGCTCTGCTGTGCTCGTTTGAACGTTCCCATACAACAGTTTAAGGGGTAAAATATCACCTCTATGTACAAAATTTGAGTGTGTGCCTGTGTCCTCTCTTACCCATATTGCTGGGCTTAGCCAGTTTTTCAAAGTGCTGTTTAAGGAAGGCCTCATGGTGACTGTCATCTAGTGGGTAATAGACTTTCCTCATCGGCTCGTCGTTACTAGACTCTTCCATCTTCCTCTGTAGGGTAGCACCATGGTGTAGGTAGCCGGAGGACAGCTAGCTGTTCTGGGTACAATGACTTCAATACAAAACCTAGGAGGCTCATGGTTCTCACCCCCTTCCATAGACTTACACAGTCATTATGACATCATCCAGCCTATCAGAGCTCCTGCAGCATGAACTGACATGGTTTCCACCCAATCAAACGATCAGAGAATAAATCTAGTACTGAAAGAGTAAGCTATAGCTAGCTAGCACTGCATCAAATGTGGTGAGTAGCTCACTCAAAGAGAGAGCAAGACAATAGTTGAACAGTTTTGAACAAATTAATTTCTTCCAAAATTAAGGAGAAGCAAATCAGAGAGAGAGAAAGAGAGAGATAGCTATATTTGGTTGTATATATATATATATTTTACTTATCTAGCGAATAAGACTAGTTAGTTTAGCATACTCAAACAACCAGCTCAAACAGAGAGGGATGCTATGTTAGCTAGCTGGCTATGGCTGTCCAACACTGAAACTCTTCCAAGGCAAGGTAAGCTTTTGGTTTTATTAACTTATTTCCACCGGGGCAGCCGGTGTAACTGATAAACTGCTTTCTGACTGTACACTGTACTGCATGATTGTAGCGAATTTACTAACGTGATAGTTCTAGTGTAATAACATATTAAAACATGTAATAACGCATTCACTGACTGTTGTCTGCCTGTGCTTAACTATGCAATCATGGCTTGTACTCTGTGTTATACCTTCCCCCTCTCTTTGTTTTCACTATATACTAACTGCGCTGGAAACCCCCCACACAGGTGGCTGACTAAGATAATATACACACTGAAACCCATAAATACACGCACACACTCAAAACCCTTCGGGAGGGGCTCCAAAGACAAAGAACTCTGTCGAGAACCAATGGGATACTGACACCAGGCTGGAGAGGACTGTCTATCACCTACAAGCAACCTACCAGAAGCCAGGACTACCAGAATCTACCTACGTCATTTCAATGCATAAAATGAACTGCACAACATGTTTTAGGTCTCTTCTTCTGATAGTTCCCTAAGAGCTAGACGAATGGGGGCCGTGCAGCACGCTTTGCCAGATATCATTACGCTTGAATAAACGGCCTTTAATATACCGTATCCGCCTTGTCCAGAGTCTCATCTTGGTCTCGTTTCTCATGTAACTATTCATCAACAAAATGGTAGCATGAGGATGGTTGAAACCCATGAATTCGGTCCATAGACTTGATGAGAGAAAAGACAAGTTGACGACAGATTCTAGAAAGACGGGCGACCTGTCTACAGGAGCCATCGGGGATTCAACTCGCCTCAGGAAACTGATCAAAGAGCTCGACACTATAAGGTAAGCAGAACCTGTTAAATCAAAATCTGCATATTATATCATAGTCAATATCCAAATTATGATCAGGAGTACTGGGTGCGTGAGTATGAATTGCCGTTAAATTTATGAAAAAATTATCCAATAACCAAAGGCATTTGCGTAATGATATCTGTGTAGATATATTGTTCAAATCTGATTCAAATAGTCTGGCAATAGTTGATATGTAAATCAGCTAGGTGTTACGGTGAGGAATTAGAGGACAGAATGTGATATATTGTTCAAATCTGATTCAAATAGTCTGGCAATAGTTGATATGTAAATCAGCTAGGTGTTACGGTGAGGAATTGGAGGACAGAATGTGATATATTGTTCAAATCTGATTCAAATAGTCTGGCAATAGTTGATATGTAAATCAGCTAGGTGTTACGGTGAGGAATTGGAGGATGGAATGTGATACATTGTTTTAATCGGATCCATATAGTCTGGCAATAGTGGATGTGGCAATCAGCTAGGTGTTACGGTGAGGAATTCGATAACTCAGTGAAATGAAATATGAATGAGATGATGAAATGTTTTGTTAATTGATCGAGACGTATAACTAAGGCTGGGACTAGTGGAGTTGGCATCCCACTAGGAGCATCAGTTAATAAGCTAAAAAAATTGGACTAGGAGTGAAGGAATTAAACCTGATCTCTCCAGATTAATGTCACTGATTCACCGTTCCATGAGACAGAGTGATACTGACCACCGACTCTAAATTTGACCGCCGAGTCAAAAGTTTGGGCGGGGTTGTGCGGCCGCCGTGCCGTGTAACGAATTGATTTCTGTTCCCTTTGTGCTGTTGGGGTTGCCTAGAATTAATTTGACAAATATTATAGAAGGCATCTGAATGCATTGTCATTGACCCAAAAGTAGGCGTTTGGGACACTAACATTTCGCCAGGCAGTAGAAATGTGTGAAGTTGTAAAATTACTCCAATAAACTACCCTAGACGCATAATTATCTCGCGAATATCCCTTTTCGATATTATAGTACAGTAATTCTACAAAACTCTTTGTGCACGAGGGTGAGACACGAGATAAGTCTGTGTTGGCACCAGGAATGCATCGCTGGTTTCGACCAAGTGACGGGCTAAGTGCACATATTTGCTGAGGGCCATAGTGCAATGTCTTGTTAGCACATTTAGCTGTTTTTTAATTGTTTTACATTATTTTTTATAGGACCCAGACATAGTGAATCGTCAATATGGCCTCAATTACCGTTCCCAAACTCAAATTCAATGAATATTTAGATCAGAGAATACAGGAAAGGGCAGGAGGAAAACAGGAGTATAAATCAATAAAGAAGATATGGGGGGAATTAGGCTGAGATGGACCCAGGCAGGTTACATTAGTGGAGTTGCCCCATCCAGGGAACAACTCAGCACTATGGAAAGAGAACTAGAGGAGGCAGTCAGGCACGGGAAAGAAAGTGAGGCAGAAAGGAATAGCAGCCATTTTTTCAAGAAGGAAGGAACGAAGGAGAGGGAGAGAGCTGAGGCTGAGCTGAGAATAGGGACATGGGCAATAGAGGAGACAAAAAGGACACGCCCACAAAAGAAACCTGATATGATGGGTGTGCTTGCTGGGGCCTCAGAAGACGTCAGCAAAGGCACAATCAACAACCATAACACACCACCGCCCACCGTGACCACCCCATCGGCCCCGCTCTCTCTATACCCGCCACTGCCACAGGAAGAGAAGACTGCAGTGCCACCTCCCACTGCAGTATGCACGCCAGCCAAGGGTCACCTTCCCCACCAGGAGGTGTTGCAGAGGAGAACGATGAGAACAGAGGCAGACTAACCCTCATTTCTGAAGAAGTTCTGAGACCTCGAGGGGAATTGGATCAATCACTCCACCTCGCCAGAGCCCTATGGAAGGACACCGAAGAGGCAGGAGGTGCCTACCGCGTGGATGGTGTACTAACAGGGAACACAACAGACCCCGTTAAACCTCTCAGACGCTCTGTACGGCTGCAAGAACAAAGACAAGAGGGGAGCAGGAAGGGGCCTACCAACTTCCCCTATGCCCAGCAGCTGATCCACGCTTCGTTGAGTACCAGCCTTGGAAGACCACATTGATGGGACAGATGCCCAGCCTACATGGAGGAGCCTCTACATGGCTACACCAACTGCAATGAAAACACTACTAGCCAGAGCCACGAGCACCGGAAGAGGAAGAGGAAGAGGAGGACCCCCTCCTCTACAATACAACCACCCAGGACCCAGCCACATGCAGCAGCAACAGCTAGACTACAATCAACCTCAGTTCCAAGGCATGGCAGGGAACGCCTTGCCCTGGCAATGAAGAAATCCCAATGAACCTCCTCGCACCCAGATCATCAACAAGTTTTGCACAACTGACAACAGCTGTTTCTGTTAAAGAACTTTTCCAGAAACAAGAGGGGAGGAAGCAGAATGGAAACAGAACAAAGAACAAAGGACTGGTGAAACTAAAGACCCTTCAAAAGGTCTCGCACATCTGGTGGCACCCTCAAATTAAAATAATGACTGACTCGGTGTGCTTATTTTGCGACGTAATGACTGACCTATTTTGTGACGAATGCCACAATTGTGGTGACCACAACCCTAATTAGACATTAGCATAGATTACACTGACATGGGGACAAATAATGCGGTTAATGGGAAACAATACCTATTAGTGATGGTGGATAGGTTTTCCAAATGGGTAGGGGCGATTCCAGCGGCGAGGGAGGATGCGAAATCAGTTATAGGCCACAATCCCAAGGTCTCATGGAACGCGCAAGTCAAACGTATGTGCCGGGTCGAAGTTGAGATGGGTTGAAGCCCTGCCCCTGGTGTTGATGGCCATGAGAGCCTCACCAGGGTCAGGCATCCATCTCTCTCCTCATGAGATAATGACTGGTAGAGTCATGCCTGGCCCGCCAAGGGAGGGAGGTAATATGCCCGCCCTTGATGTGCAACAAATTTCTATGTATAATTATGTGAAAAAACTGACGGTTCTCTCTGCAGCACTCTCTACCCAGGTTCACAAGGTCCAGGAGGGGGAGCTGCCGGGGGACACGCCACCACTGAAGGTAAAAGTTGGAGACTGGGTAAGGGTAAAAGTCCACAAGAGAAAGTGTCTGGAACCCAGGTGGACTGGTCCGTACGAAGTGAAGGAGGTTACTTCACACTCAGTCCAGGTCAAAGGTAAATTGGGCGCACCTTGGCACCACCTCACACACTGTACTCCAGCTCCAACCCCTTCCCGCACACTGACGGAAGACAGAACCGACCAAAGTGGTCTACATTCGGCCCCAAATCTTGCACCTCCTTAGTCAGGGAAAATGGGAGGTTCAGCCCCATATTCACTGACTAAGTCACACCGTACTCCTTGGGAACGGTTGGGGATCTCCGGACCCCTGTTTGTTATTTTTCTTCTCATAGGAGGAGTCACTGTATGCACACTCACATGGCTTATAGACCAACAGATGCACCCACTACAGATTCACACACTGAATTCTACTCTGCCAGGTGAAACTAACTCTCTCTCTCTTTTCCCTCTTATCTACCACAAGACCATACCGTTTCTAGGCGTGAGGTGGGGGTCACTAAGTGTACCCCCCAGGAGTTGAAGAGCACCACCTTGTGTTTGCCTTTCAATGCCACCACCACCGCTTACCTGCCTTGCAGCCTTTTGGGTAATGCGCGAAATAGTCTGGGGCTACCTGCCAGGACGTATTCCAGTTTTAACTGGTATATAACCAAAGGGGGATATGGTGAGTGGTCTTGGAAAAACCTGGTGGCGGAAACAGGGCATGACTGGTCCAGCTATTCCAAGGGACGGGTTGTCCTTGCCTGGCGCAAACGGCTTACACTTTCACGCACTGGTTTTCAACTAAAGCTGATTGTACGACCTGGGACCACTATGGGCTGCCAGGTTTTTACGTTGGCCCCATATGTAGATATCAAAAGGACTGAAGTCTATTTCACACTATATATCTGTTTTACGCCACAACCACAGCCTACTTCTGTGACGGTGCGTGACAATATGGCAAAGCCACATACCCTACCCCGTCACAGGGATGGGTGGGGTTCTGCTGTTTTAGTGGTCACTACCCCTACCCCGGATGAGAACATTCAGGTTGCTACAGGTGTTTCAGGTTTGTCCAACAATTGGTTATTATTGACCGAACAAGCAGCCAATACAACCCCCACTAGTTGCGTAGTTTGCATGGGTGCCAGACCATTGCTCCGCATTGTCCCGGCCACTGTCGAGATCGGATGTTTAATGCCCCTTATGGACAAAGACAATCCGACTGGTAATTGCTCCTTGTGGGATGCAGTTTACCCTGTTGTCCCCGCTACGGTCAGGGCACCAGTATTTTCCTCTGATGTTGCCTGGGCCGAATTCTCCTGTATTAACATGACAGGGGGTATACTACAGTTAGGTTTGCTCCCTGTTGGTTGGTGTACAAATACTATCGTAGTAGTTGGTGGTTTTAAGCCAGTGATCAGGGCTGACATCTGGTGGTGGTGTGGGGGACCTCGGCTTTTTGACAGAACTCCCAATAATGCTACGGGTACTTGTGCGCTTGTAACACTTCTGCTGCCTATCTCTGTTTACCCGATAGGTGTGGGAGATTTGGTGACCCGGATACAGGCTGTGGACCCACAGTTTCTGCCTACCAGAACCAAGCGGGAAGCAGCCCTGACTGTTGGGGATCCCACGTATATTGATGCTATAGGTGTTCTTAGGGGGGTCCCTGATGAGTACAAGCTGGTGGACCAGGTCGCCACAGGTTTTGAATCATCTCTCTGCTGGTGGTGCACTGTGAATAAAAATGTTGACCGCATTAACTATATACATTTCAATGTCCAAAAATTAGGTAACTGGACTCAACAAGGTTTTGAGGCCGTACATGGTCAACTGGCTGCCACCTCCCTTATGGCTTTTCAAAATCGCATTGCCGTTGACATGTTGCTGGCTGAGAAGGGTGGGATATGTTTTATGTTTGGGGAGCAATGTTGCACATTTATCCCCAATAACACAGCCTCTGATGGCAGTCTCACTGTTGCGTTAGAAGGCCTGCGTACCCTTAATGGTAAAATGAAATCCCACTCTGGGGTTGATACCAGCATGTGGGACTCCTGGATGGATGCATTTGGTAAATATAAGGTCCTGGTCTCTTCTATTCTGGTCTCTATCTCTGTGTTTGTTGCTATATTAACCCTCTGTGGCTGTTGTTGCATCCCATGTGCCCGCTCCCTGCTTTCTCGAGTTATTACTTCTGCTATTACACCAAATAATGACCCTGCACTGATGTTCCCCCTCCTACAACAGGAGGATCCTCCGGTGGAGTTTGAAACATGCACATATGAGTAGTTTTCACGTCTCTTTGGAGATGTGAAGAGGGGGACTACAATTTTCCTGTTCTATTTTTCTTACTTTTAGTTTTTGTCACGTCTATTCAGATGTGAAGAGGGGGATTTGTAATAACATATTAAAACATGTAATAACGCATTCACTGACTGTTGTCTGCCTGTGCTTAACTATGCAATCATGGCTTGTACTCTGTGTTATACCTTCCCCCTCTCTCTGTTTTCACTATATACTAACTGCGCTGGAAACTGCGCTGGAAACCCCCCACATATACCGTATCCGCCTTGTCCAGAGTCTCATCTTGGTCTCGTTTCTCATGTAACTATTCATCAACACTAGTAGCTATGTTGACTGACGTGACAACAACGTAGGCTTTGTGTAGTGGTTAGCGGTCATGATATGAAGGTTTGGAAAGGTTTTTTTGCCTGGTCACAGACAGCTGATGTGTTGTGTACTGAAGTCCACAAGCAAAGGGAAAAGGTGAGAGGAAGAGAGCACATAGATAGTTGCGAGAAGGAACTATATATACACAAATGTGGCTGCTATGCAAGTGAACTGTGTTTGCGTGTGTTCAGGGGTGAATTCATTCCACTGATTCTGTTGAAAAATGTTTCTTAAATGGAAGCAAACGGAATGAAATGGAGATAAACATACCAGAATTTGTCCAATAGAAATTCACATTTACACCCTAGATCAACTAATGATTACACCCTAGATCAGCTAGATGCAGACAAGAGTGTGAAAGGCGGCTGTAGCGATGTACGCTGAGAGTCGGGAAGCAAGTTCAGGGAGTGAGTGTTTTAAATAATAAATGAAACATAATACAAAACAAGAGCAGCCTGATGACCTAGAGGCCGGAGAGGGAGCACACGTGACAGTACCCCCTCCCGACGCGTGGCTCCAGCAGCAGGACGCCGACCAAAATTACGATCCCGGGGATCAGGAGCGGACCGGTCACCTCTGCTAAGGTGTGGGTACCTGTCGGTCCGGCTGAGGTGCGGGAGCATGACAACCTAGAGCGCCGGAGAGAGAGCATACGTGACAGTACCCCCTCCCCGGCACGCGACTCCAGCCGCAGGACGCCAACCACAGGGACGATCCAGGGGATCAGGAGCGGACCGGTCGCCTCCGCTGAGGCACAGAATCCTGACAAACCGGCTGAGGCGTGAAAGCCAGATGAGCCGGCTGAGACCTCCCCGGTTGCCTTGGTCGAGGCATGGGAGCCTATCGAACCATCTGAGGCATGGGAGCCTATTGAACCAGCTGAGGAATTGGAGCCTAGCGAACCAGCTAAGGCATGGGAGCCTATCGAACCCGCTGAGGCATGGGAGCCTATCGAACCAGTTGAGGCATGGGAGCCTAGCGAACCAGCTGAGGCATGGGAGCCTAGCGAACCAGATGAGTGAGGCATGGGAGCCTATCGAACCAGCTGAGAGAGGCATGGGAGCCTATCGAACCAGCTGAGGCATGGGAGCCTATCGAACCATCTGAGGCATGGGAGCCTAGCGAACCAGCTGAGGAATTGGAGCCTAGCGAACCAACTGAGGCATGGGAGCCTATCGAACCAGCTGAGGCATGGGAGCCTATCGAACCAGCTGAGGCATGGGAGCCTATCGAACCAGCTGAGGCATGGGAGCCTAGCGAACCAGCTGAGGCATGGGAGCCTAGCGAACCAGCTGAGGCATGGGAGCCTATCGAACCAGCTGAGGCATGGGAGCCTAGCGAACCAGCTGAGGCATGGGAGCCTAGTGAACCAGCTGAGTGAGGCATGGGAGCCTATCGAACCAGCTGAGGCATGGGAGCCTATCGAACCAGCTGGGGCATGGGAGCCTATCGAACCAGCTGAGGCATGGGAGCCTATCGAACCAGCTGAGGCATGGGAGCCTATCAAACCAGCTGAGGCATGTGAGCCTATCGAACCAGCTGAGGCATGGGAGCCTATCGAACCAGCTGAGGCATTGGAGCCTATCGAACCAGCTGAGGCATGGGAGCCTAGCGAACCAGCTGAGGCATGGGAGCCCCGTTGAGCCAGCTAAGGCAGGGTAACCCGTTGAACCCACCGAGGCATGGGAATCCGACAAATCGGCTGAGGCCTCCCAGGTAGCTCCGGTTCTGATACCGGACCCGACATCACCTCCAACACCAAAACAAACAAAAAACTTCCTGATGCTTCACTTTGGTGAGGCATCATTCTGTAACGATGTGTGCTGAAAGTCAGGAAGCAAGTTTAGGGAGTGAGGGTTTTAATAAATAAATGAAACATAATACAAAACAACAAACACGAACAACACACAGACAGGAAACTGAAACAAAAACAATGACACCTGGGGAAGGAACCAAAGGGAGTGACATATATAAGGCAGGTAATCAAGGAGGTGATGGAGTCCAGGTGAGTGTCAATGCGCTGATATGCGTAACGATGGTGACAGGTGTGCGCCACAACGAGCAGCCTGGTGACCTAGAGGCCGGAGAGGGAGCACACGTGACAGTCATATTGAATGTGTCACTATCTGTCACTTGAATTACTCAAAATTGTATCGACTTGCACACCTACGTTATAAACTTTCATTCGCAGGCTAGGTTGTAGCAACCTCATCAAATCAAATCAAATCAAATGTTATTTGTCACATACACATGGTTAGCAGATGTTAATGAGAGTGTAGCGAAATGCTTGTGCTTCTAGTTCCGACAATGCAGTAATAACCAACGAGTAATCTAGCTAACAATTCCAAAACTACTACCTTATAGACACAATTGTAAGGGGATAAAGAATATGTACATAAAGATATATGAATGAGTGATGGTACAGAGCGGCATAGGCAAGATACAGTAGATGGTATTGAGTACAGTATATACATATGAGATGAGTATGTAAACAAAGTGGCATAGTTAAAGTGGCTAGTGATACATGTATTACATAAAGATGCAGTAGATGATATAGAGTACAGAATATACGTATACATATGAGATGAATAATGTAGGGTATGTAAACATTATATTAGGTAGCATTGTTTAAAGTGGCTAGTGATATATTTTCCATCATTTCCCATCAATTCCCATTATTAAAGTGGCTGGAGTTGAGTCAGTGTGTTGGCAGCAGCCACTCAATGTTAGTGGTGGCTGTTTAACAGTCTGATGGCCTTGAGATAGAAGCTGTTTTTCAGTCTCTCGGTCCCAGCTTTGATGCACCTGTACTGACCTGATGGGCATAGGGAAAATTTGAGTATCATGTTGTGATCTAAACCTATCGATGTTACACTGAATATGAATGACAGTCATCCAATATGCTGTGATAGAAATAAGGTAATGTTCATAAAAAATAGTATCATCCTCCCTCATCTTAAACGGCACGACCTCCACTGGGGTATGTTCTTACCTCCATAATCCGGGTCAGGAGTCTCGTAGCCTACAGAACAGGCACTGTCCTCGCTCTTCGGGTAACGTTTCCCCCTACCCAGGCCGGGGGGTGACTCCTTCGACCGACCGACCGACCGACCGACAGACAGACAGACAGACAGACAGACAGACAGACAGACAGACAGACAGACAGAGAGAGAGCGAGCGAGCAAAATTAGTAAACTAGAATGCTATGTACAGACTCAGTGAGCATTGCCTCGCTATTGAGAAAGGCCGCCGTAGGCAGACCTGGCTCTCAAGAGAAGACAGGCTATGTGCACACTGCCCACAAAATGAGGTGGAAACTGAGCTGCACTTCCTAACCTCCTGCCAAATGCAGGCATGTAAGGCCATCTACCTGTCTACCTCTATTAAGGTACCTCCCCTTCTCTCTCCCTCTTTACTCACAGAGGCCCCGTGCAGGCTGGAGGTGCTCCCTGCTTCTCTCTCCCTCTTTACTCACAGAGGCCCTGTGCAGGCTGGAGGTGCTCCCTGCTTCTCTCCCTCTTTACTCACAGAGGCCTCGTGCAGGATGGATGTGCTCCCTGCTTCTCTCTCCCTGATTACTCACAGAGGCCTCGTGCAGGATGGATGTGCTCCCTGCTTCTCTCTCCCTCCTTACTCACAGAGGCCCCGTGCAGGCTGGAGGTGCTCCCTGCTTCTCTGTCCCTCTTTACTCACAGAGGCCTTGTGCAGGCTGAAGGTGCTCCCTGCTTCTCTCTCCCTCTTTACTCACAGAGGCCCCGTGCAGGCTGGAGGTGCTCCCTGCTTCTCTCTCCCTCTTTACTCACAGAGGCCCCATGCAGGCTGGAGGTGCTCCCTGCTTCTCTCTCCCTGATTAAGATATGCTGATGTTCTTATCAGAGCAGCTAGTGGCAACATACTGTGCAGACGGATCAGTCTGCACCTGCATGGGGCACAACAAAAAGGTTGAAAAGTGGTGGATACCCATACCAATAATTCAATTTGATATCGATATGAGCAAGGAATGTTGTGATATCGGTTCATCCTTGCTGTTAACCAACATTATTATGTAAAAGAGCATACATACATGACTGTTCTCACAGGTTCCCATTGTATTCTAACTTGTTGGGTAAGCCCCCAGAACATTCAAACTTGGTCCAATGGACAACCAACAAGCAGTTGTATGAAGTTCACAAAGCCGTGGAAGTAAAGTTCACACAGTTGCAATGTTATTCAATCAAACTGATATGATATTGATATCGGATCGGATCGAATCAATCAAACTGATATGATATTGATATCGGATCGAAAAAACGCAAGAGATATCGATATAGATTTTCCATGCCAGTTCTCATCACTAGTTGAAACGTTGTGACTATCACAAGCTTCATAAATAAGTTATTTGACGAGCAGCAACAGTGAGATGATATTTTCTTTCTATCAATGATAGAGTTTTAGATAGAGTTGAATGATACTAAACCTTGAGCAGGCTGCCATCCTCAGTCTGTGAAACCTTGTAGATTTTCTTCTGTTTCCCACTGCTGATGTTGAAGATCCTGATGCATCGGTCCTGGCAGCCCACAGCAGCGTACTTACAGCTGGGCTCTATATGCATGTCATACAGAGTGGTCTTCCTCACCACTTAGTGAGCTCTGCACCTCTGTCTGTCTGAGGGGGAAGAGAACAACAAAACTAATGATATCATTTGTTTGTTTATCTAGCTTACTGTTGTTTGACTCTTGAACTGTAATGTCAACATCATCTTAAGTTACTCTCCATGTCTGCAGGTCATATACAAGCAGAGCTACATTACATTCTAGACACTAAGGGATGTTTTTAATACTCGTGAAAAACAAGACAGTGGCCGTGTGTACAGGACCATTCAGCAATTTCTCCCAAGTTAAATACTGACACGCAACCATGGTAAAAACAAAGAGCCTGTTAATAGATGGAACAGAGAACAAAGAGCATTGCCAGAGAAGAGCCTATTGCGAGGGGAGAGATGGCCGTGTTTGTTTCCTCAATGGCCACTCAATTAAAGTAATGTATATTCACATCAGAAAAGCAGCAGGAAGCTAACAAGACATTGTTTGGTCTGGAAGTGGAACCCTGCCCCCGTGATGGACTCTCTCATGTTCCAGAACTTAACAGTAGTTCCATTCCTCTATCCATTATCCTAATAGGGACGTTTGTAATAGGAGGAACATATGAAAAGGGCACAGGAGGTTGGTGGCACCTTAATTGGGGAGAACAGGCTCGTGATAAAGACTGGAGCGGAATCAGTGAAATGGTATCAAATACATCAAACACATGGTTTCCATGTATGTGATGTCATTCAATGTACTCCATTCCAGCCATTATTATAAGCCGTCCTCCCCTCGGCAGCCTCCTGTGGAAGAGTGGATGATGACGGTTGTCTCTTATGCAACTGAGATCAACTCAGCTGACCTGGGCTCAAGGGAATCGGGCATAACATTCCACTAAGGCAGGGTTCTCAAACCTCTACTCGGAGACCCCTAGCCTATTCCATAGCTAGCACACCTGATTCAAATTGTCATCTCATCATCAAGCCCTTGACTAGGTGAATCAGGTGAGTTAGTTCAGGGCTACAACCAAATTGAAAAACGTCTAGGGGTCCCGAGGAGAGGTTTGAGAACCACTGCCCTACGGTCCCAGTTAGTTACATAACTTTGCATTTTTTGGGAATTCTGGAATTGTAACATGGCACTATAACATGTTTCTTACCCTGTGAGCCATAAGGAAGAAGATGCTCTTGTTGCTCCACAGCTGATCATCCTCACCTTGTTGTCATTGGCTGAGGAAGGAGAGGTAATGTCACCATAGCCATGAGACCAATCACAGAGCTTTGATCATAACAAAGATCTTCATATCCTTTATCCTACTTTCAAACCTTACGACATAGACTGTTTCTGTTCTACAGAGTGAGGTCTTCCTCTCTGATGTCGAGAGGTCAGAACAAAGGTTCTCTTGTGTTATACACCTCTAACATCCAGTTAGATACATTGGAAACCCCATCCCCATTCCATCCCACCCCCATCCCCATTCCATCCCACCCCCATCCCCATCCCCATTCCACTCCCATCCAATTCCATCCCCATCCCATTCCACTCCCATCCCATCCCATTCCATCCCCATCCCAATTCCATTCCCATCCCATTCCACTCCCATCCCATCCCATCCCCATCCCATTCCATCCCCATCCCATCCCAATTCCATTCCCATTCCATCCCCCATCCCAATTCCATTCCCATCCCCATTCCCATTCCATTCCATCCCCATCCCATTCCATCCCCATTCCATTCCATCCCCATCCCATTCCATCCCCATCCCCATCCCCATTCCATCCCATCCCATCCCAATTCCATCCCCATCCCCATTCCATCCCCATCCCAATTCCATTCCCATCCCCATTCCATCCCCATCCCCATCCCCTTCCCCATTCCATCCCATCCCAATTCCATCCCCATCCCCATTCCATCCCCATCCCAATTCCATTCCCATCCCCATTCCATCCCCATCCCCATCCCCTTCCCCATCCCCATTCCATTCCATCCCCATTCCATCCCCATCCCATTCCATCCCCATTCCATCCCATTCCATCCCCATCCCCATCCCCATCCCCATTCCATCCCCATCCCATTCCATCCCCATCCCCATCCCATTCCATCCCCATCCCATTCCATCCCAATTCCATCCCCATCCCAATTCCATTCCCATCCCCATCCCCATTCCATTCCATCCCCATCCCATTCCATTCCATCCCCATTCCATCCCCATCCCCATCCCATTCCATCCCCATCTCCATCCCCTTCCCCATTCCATCCCATCCCCATCCCCATCCCCATTCCATTCCCATCCCAATTCCATTCCCATCTCCATTCCATCCCCATCCCCTTCCCCATTCCATCCCCATCCCCATCCCAATTCCATTCCATCCCCATCCCAATTCCATCCCCATCCCAATTCCATTCCCATCCCAATTCCATTCCCATCCCATCCCCATCCCATTCCCATCCCCATTCCATCCCCATCCCCATCCCCATTCCATCCCCATCCCCATTCCATTCCATCCCCATCCCATTCCATCCCCATCCCATTCCCATTCCATCCCCATCCCCATTCCATTCCATCCCCATCCCCATCCCAATTCCATTCCATCCCCATCCCAATTCCATTCCATCCCCATCCCATTCCATCCACATCCCATCCTAATTCCCATCCACATTCCATTCCATCCCCATCCCCATCCCATTCCATCCACATCCCATCCCCATCCTAATTCCCATCCCCATCCCCATCCCATTACATCCACATCCTAATTCCCATCCCCATCCCCATCCCATTCATCCACATCCCATCCCCATCCTAATTCCCATCCCCATTCCATTCCATCCACATCCCATCCCCATCCTAATTCCCATCCCCATCCCCATCCTATTCCATCCCCATCCTAATTCCCATCCCCATTCCCATCCCATCCCCATCCCCATCCTAATTCCCATCCAAATTCCATTCCATCCCCATCCCAATTCCATTCCATCACAATTCCATTCTGTTATGGTTTTCTTGCGTCGAAGGAGAGGAGGACCAAAATGCAGCGTGGTTATTTAGATTCATGTTTAATAAACAAATAAAACACGAACAATACAAAACAAGAAACGTAACACGAAAACCTAACAGCCTATACTGGTGCAAAACAAACACAGAGACAGGAACAATCACCCACATAACACTCAAAGAATATGATTGCCTAAATATGGTTCCCAATCAGAGACAACGATAAACACCTGCCTCTGATTGAGAACCACTTCAGGCAACCATAGACTTTTCTAGATAACCCTACTATAATACAATCCCAATACCTACAAAAAAAACAAGACAAAACACACCACATAGTAAACCCATGTCACACCCTGGCCTGACCAAAATAATAAAGAAAACACAAAATACTAAGACCAGGGCGTGACAGAACCCCCCCCCCCAAGGTGCGGACTCCCGGCCGCACACCTAAACCCATAGGGGAGGGTCCGGGTGGGCGTCTGTCCACGGTGGCGGCTCTAGCGCGGGACATGGACCCCACTCCAACAAAGTCTTAGTCCCCTTGTGTCGCATCCTTTGATTGGAGACCCTCGCCGCCGACCTTGGCCTAGTAACCCTCACCAAGGACCCCACAGGACTGAGGGGCAGCTCGGGACTGAGGGGCAGCTCGGGACTGAGGGGCAGCTCGGGACTGAGGGGTAGCTCAGCACTGAGAGGAAGCTCAGCACTGAGAGGAAGCTCAGCACTGAGAGGAAGCTCAGCACTGAGAGGAAGCTCAGGCAGGTAAATGGCACTGGCAGATCCTGGCTGACTGGCAGTTCTGGCAGATCCTGGCTGACTGGCGGATCCTGGCTGAATAGCGGATCCTGGCTGACTGGCGGATCTGGCTGCTCCATGCTGACTGGCGGCTCTGGCTGCTCCATGCTGACTGGCGGCTCTGGCTGCTCCATGCTGACTGGCGGCTCTGCCTGCTCCATGCTGACTGGCGGCTCTGCCTGCTCCATGCTGACTGGCAGCTCTGGTGGCTGCTCCATGCAGACTGGCAGCTCTGGTGGCTTCTTGCAGGCAACCATAGACTTTTCTAGATAACCCTATGTGGCAAACCTCTTCAAGGTTAGGAGCGTTTGTCACAAATTAAGTAGTAAACTGTCACCAAATCACCCAAGAATGAGAGTTCTTTCGAACAGGACAGTACCTGTGTGTTTGTTTCTCCGTCCTGGTCCACCCAGGCCGTAGGCGAGGTCAAGGATAGCAGGGTTTGGTACACGAATCGGGTTCTCGGTAGGTCCAGGTCCAAACGCCAACAGATAAGTCCAAAACAATCCAGCTCATACACGGTAAATCCAGCCAATCTCTATTGTCTACTTCTCTATTGTTCATAGATCCTTCCAGCACTCTCTCTCCCTCTTCCTGGTTTTTCTTGACCCTTTATCTGTGGGTCGGCTCCACCTTCTGAGGGTTCCCCTTGCTTCTGGGACTTGTAGTTTTGGCGGTCGGCCATTTTGTGATCTGTAGTTCTGACAGGGGTGGCCATTTTAGTGATCGGGCAGAGCACGTTTATTAGTTCTGCTCTCACATATCTGCCATTTATCACTCGACCCCCTTCTTTGCCACACATCTCTCCCCCTAGATCCGACCCCTAGGTCGGGCTACCGCAGCAAAATATGCGTGCATGCGGGATAACCCATCCACGTTTCCCATTTCCTTCCCTGCTCTGTGTTTCAAGTCAAAATGAAACGGTTGGAGACTCAAAAACCACCGCATCACCCGAGCGTTCTTCTCTTTAGCCCTATGCATCCAGGTGAGTGGGGCATGGTCACTGATGAGGGTGAAGTGGCGCCCGAGCAGGTAGTATTTCAGGCTTTCTAGAGCCCACTTTACTGCCAGCGCCTCTTTCTCAACGACTGAGTAGTTGGTTTCCCGTGGTTCCAGCTTCCTGCTTAAAAACAGGATGGGGTGTTCCACCCCTTCTACCTCTTGGGATAGCACTGCTCCCAAGCCGACCTTTGAGGCATCCGTCTGAACCACAAACTCTCTCTCAAAGTCTGGTACCACCAGCACTGGATTACAGCAGAGAGCCTCCTGTAATGTCCTAAATGCTTTGGTGGCCCTTTCATCCCATTTGACCATGTTTGGCCCTCTGGCTCTAGTCATGTCGGTAAGTGGGGCGGCCACTGTGGCATAACTTGGGATGAACTTTCGGTAGTAACCGGTCAGCCCTAGGAAGGCTCGAACCTGCTTCTTATTTACTGGTTTCGGCCATTCTCTAATTGCCTTCACCTTCTTACGTTGAGGTTTGATTAACCCTCTTCCCACAGTGTATCCCAGATACTCTGTTTCCTCTAACCCCACATAGCCCTGCCTTTCTAAGGGCGTCTAACACTGCCTGTACCCGGTGTAAGTGGGATTCCCAATCTGGGCTGTAGATCCCCACGTCATCTAAATAAGCTGCGGCGTATTCTTTGTACGGTTTTAGGACTTTGTCCATGAGCCGTTGAAAGGTGGCTGGGGCCCCGTGTAAGCCGAATGGCATGACGGTGTATTGAAACAAACCGTCAGGTGTTGCAAAGGCTGTCTTTTCTTTGGCCCTGGGGGTCAGAGGAATTTGCCAGTACCCTTTTGTCAGATCAAGGGTCGTAATGTACCGAGCATTACCAATTTTCTCCAGTAGTGCATCTACTCGGGGCATGGGGTAGGCATCAAACTTGGAGATTTCATTTACCTTCCAAAAGTCGTTACAGAACCGCAAAGACCCATCGGGCTTGGAGACCATCACAATTGGGCTAGACCACTCACTATGTGACTCTTCGATCACTCCAGCTGTCAACATTTTCTCTGTCTCTGCTCTAATTGCGGCCTGTCGAGCCTCGTGTACCCGATATGGCCTCATGCTCACTTTTCTCCCTGGTAGGGAAACGATATCATGAGCCATAACCTCAGTTCGGCCAGGTACCTCTGAAAACACATCTCTGTTTTTCTGGATCAGGGTCTTTACTTCCTGTACTTGTGCTGGAGACAGAGTGGGTGATATATTTACTTTGGCTGTCTCCTGAGTGTGTGTGGGGTATGTGACCATTAGTGTTTCTCTCTCTCTCCATGCTTTTAACAGGTTTATGTGATAAATCTGTTCCTGGGGCCGTCGACCTGGCTGTCGGATCCGATAATTGACTTCTCCTATTCTCTCCAGTACTTCATATGGTCCTTTCTATGTGGCTAGTAGTTTACACTCTACCGTGGTACTTAATGTTAGATCCTTTACTTCAAAGGCAATTATAGTCAATGAACTAATCACTGATCATAATCTTGATGTGATTGGCCTGACTGAAACATGGCTTAAGCCTGATGAATTTACTGTGTTAAATGAGGCCTCACCTCCTGGTTACACTAGTGACCATATCCCCCGAGCATCCCGCAAAGGCAGAGGTGTTGCTAACATTTACGATAGCAAATTTCAATTTACAAAAAAAAAAATGACATTTTCGTATTTTGAGCTTCTAGTCATGAAATCGATGCAGCCTACTCAATCACCTTTTATGGCTACTGTTTACAGGCCTCCTGGGCCATATACAGCATTCCTCATTGAGGTCCCTGAATTCCTATTGGACCTTGTAGTCATAGCAGATAATATTCAAATTTTTGGTGACTTTAATATTCACATGGAAAAGTCCACAGACCAACTCCAAAAGGCTTTCGGAGCCATCATCGACTCAGTGGGTATTTGTCCAACATGTCTCTGGACCTACTCAATGTGACCGTCACCGTCATACTCTGGACCTAGTTTTGTCCCATGGAATAAATATTGTGGATCTTAATGTTTTTCCTCATAATCCTATGAGGACCACCATTTTATTACTTTTGCAATTGCAACAAATACTCTGCTCAGACCCCAACCAAGGAGCATCAAAAGTCGTGCTAGAAATTCACAGACAACACAAAGATTCCTTGATGCCCTTTCAGACTCCCTTCGCCTATCCAAGGACGTCAGAGGACAAAAATCCGTTAACCACCTAACTGAGGAACTCAATTTAACCTTGCGCAATACCCTAGATGCAGTTGCACCTCTAAAAACTAAAAACATTTCTCATAAGAAACTAGCTCCCTGGTACACAGAAAATACCCGAGCTCTGAAGCAAGCTTCCAGAAAATTGGAACGGAAATGGCGCCAAACCAAACTGGCAGTCTTCCGACTAGCTTAGAAAGACAGTACCGTGCAGTATCGAAGAGCCCTCACTGCTGCTCGATCATCCTATTTTTTCCAAGGAAAATAAGAACAATCCGAAATTTATTTTTGATACTGTCACAAAGCTAACTAAAAAGCAGGATTCCCCAAGAGAGGATGGCTTTCACTTCAGCAGTAATAAATTCATGAACTTCTTTGAGAAAAAGATCATGATTATTAGAAAGCAAATTACGGACTCCTCTTTAAATCTGCGTATTCCTCCAAAGCTCAGTTGTCCTGAGTCTGCACAACTCTGCCAGGACCTAGGATTAAGAGAGACACTCAAGTGTTTTAGTACTATATCTCTTGACACAATGATGAAAATAATCATGGCCTCTAAACCTTCAAGCTGCATACTGGACCCTATTCCAACTAAACTACTGAAAGAGCTGCTTCCTGTGCTTGGCCCTCCTATGTTGAACATAATAAACTGCTCTCTATCCACCGGCTGTGTACCATACGCACTAAAAGTGGCAGTAGTAAAGCCTCTCTTGAAAAAGCCAAACCTTGACCCAGAAAATATAAAAAACTATCGGCCTATATCGAATCTTCCATTCCTCTCAAAAATTTTAGAAAAGGCTGTGGCACAGCAACTCACTGCCTTCCTGAAGACAAACAATGTATACAAAATGCTTCAGTCTGGTTTTAGACCCCATCATAGCACTGAGACTGCACTTGTGAAGGTGGTAAATGACCTTTTAATGGCATCAGACCAAGGCCCTGCATCTGTCCTCGTGCTCCTAGACCTTAGTGCTGCTTTTGATACCATTGATCCCCACATTATTTTGGAGAGATTGGAAACCCAAAATGGTCGACACGGACAAGTTCTGGCCTGGTTTAGATCTTATCTGTCGGAAAGATATCAGTTTGTCTCTGTGAATGGTTTGTCCTCTGACAAATCAACTGTACATTTCGGTGTTCCTCAAGGTTCCGTTTTAGGACCACTATTGTTTCCACTATATATTTTACCTCTTGGGGATGTCATTCGAAAACATCATGTTAACTTTCACTGCTATGCGGATGACACACAGCTGTACATTTCAATGAAACATGGTGAAGCCCCAAAATTGCCCTCGCTAGAAGCCTGTGTTTCAGACATAAGGAAGTGGATGGCTGCAAACTTTCTACTTTTAAACTCGGACAAAACAGAGATGCTTGTTCTAGGTCCCAAGAAACAAAGAGATCTTCTGTTGAATCTGACAATTAATCTTAATGGTTGTACAGTCGTCTCAAATAAAACTGTGAAGGACCTCGTCGTTACTCTAGACCCTGATCTCTCTTTTGACGAACATATCAAGACTGTTTCAAGGACAGCTTTTTTCCATCTACGTAACATTGCAAAAATCTGAAACTTTCTGTCCAAAAATGATGCAGAAAAATGAATCCATGCTTTTGTCACTTCTAGGTTAGACTACTGCAATGCTCTACTTTCCGGCTACCCGGATAAAGCACTAAATAAACGTCAGTTAGTGCTAAATACGGCTGCTAGAATCCTGACTAGAACAAAAAGATTTGATCATATTACTCCAGTGCTAGCCTCCCTACACTAGCTTCCTGTCAAGGCAAGGGCTGATTTCAAGGTTTTACTGCTAACCTACAAAGCATTACATGGGCTTGCTCCTACCTATCTCTCTGATTTGGTCCTGCCGTACATACCTACAATTAGACGCAGGCCTCCTAATTGTCCCTAGAATTTCTAAGCAAACAGCTGGAGGCAGGGCTTTCTCCTATAGAGCTCCATTTTTATGGAATGGTCTGCCTACCTATGTGAGAGACGCAAACTTGGTCTCAACCTTTAAGACTTTACTGAAGACTCATCTCTTCAGTGGGTCATATGATTGAGTGTGAAGGTGGCCCAGGAGTGTGAAGGTGAACGGAAAGGCTCTGGAGCAACGAACCGCCCTTGCTGTCTCTGCCTGGCCGGTTTCCCTCTTTCCACTGGGATTCTCTGCATCTAACCCTATTACAGGGGCTGAGTCACTGGCTTACTGGTGCTCTTTCATGCCGTCCCTAGGAGGGGTGCGTCACTTGAGTGGGTTGAGTCACTGATGTGATCTTTCTGTCTGGGTTGGCGCCCCCCCTTGGGTTGTGCCATGGTGGAGATCTTTGTGGGCACGTGACGGCCTTGTCTCAGGATGGTAAGTTGGTGGTTGAAGATATCCCTCTAGTGGTGTGGGGGCTGTGCTTTGGCAAAGTGGGTGGGGTTATATCCTTCCTGTTTGGCCCTGTCCGCGGGTATCATCGGATGGGGCCACAGTGTTTCCTGACCCCTCCTGTCTCAGCCTCCAGTATTTATGCTGCAGTAGTTTATATGTCTGGGGGCTAGGGTCCATTTGTTATATCTGGAGTACTTCTCCTGTCTTATCCGGTGTCCTGTGTGAATTTAAGTATGCTCTCTCTAATCCTCTCTTTCTTTCTCTCACTCGGAGACCCTGAGCCCTAGGACCATGCCTGGCATGATGACTCCCTGCTGTCCCCAGTCCACCTGGCCGTGCTGCTGCTCCAGTTTCAACTGTTCTGCCTGCGGCTATGGAATCCTGACCTGTTCACCAGACGTGCTACCTGTCCCAGACCTATTATTTGACCATGCTGGTCATTTATGAACATTTGAACATCTTGGCCATGTTCTGTTATAATCTCCACCCGGCACAGCCAGAAGAGGACTGGCCACCCCTCATAGCCTGGTTCCTCTCTAGGTTTCTTCCTAGGTTCTGGCCTTTCTAGGGAGTTTTTCCTAGCCAACGTGCTTCAACACCTGCATTGCTTGCTGTTTGGGGTTTTAGGCTGGTTTTCTGTACAGCACTTTGAGATATCAGCTGATGTACGAAGGGCTATATAAATACATTTGATTTTGATTTGATTTTGGAGTCGTCACTCCTCAACAAGCCAGGCTTGGTCCTGTTTGTGGGTGAGTCCCAGAAAGAGGGCCAATTATCTACAAATTCTATCTTTTGGGAGGGGCAGAAAACAGTTTTCAACCAGCGATTGAGTTGTGAGAATGCTGCAGAGCTCATCACTCTCCCTAACTGGGAGGGGGCCAGAGACAATTACTCGATGCCGACATCTTTCTATCTGATTTACAGGCTGAAGCTATGTTGCGCTTGGTGTCCTCCGACTATGTCATACGAACATCGTTGGTGGCGACGTGGATAACAATATCCCTATACTCGCCAGTTTTAGCTTTAGCCAGCACCATCTTCAGATTAGATTTAACGTCAGTAGCCCTGCCCCCTGGTAAACAGTGTACAGTTGTGGCCAAAAGTTTTGAGAATGACACAAATATTAATTTCCACAAAGTTTGCTGCTTCAGTGTCTTTAGATATTTTTGTCAGATGTTACTGTGGAATACTGAAGTATAATTACAAGCATTTCATAAGTTTCAAATAATTTTATTGACAATTACATGAAGTTGATGCAGAGTCAATATTTGCTTTGTTGACCCTTCTTTTTCAAGACCTCTACAATCCGCCCTGGCATGCTGTCAATTATCTTCTGGGTCACATCCTGATGGCAGCCAATTCTTGCATAATCAATGCTTGGAGTTTGTCAGAATGTATTTTTTGTTTGTTTGTCCACCCGCCTCTTGAGGATTGACCACAAGTTCTCAATGGGATTAAGGTCTTGGGAGTTTCCTGACCATGGACCCAAAATATCTGTTTTGTTCCCAGAGCCAAAAAAGTATGGCAAGGTGCTCCATCATGCTGGAAAAGGCATTGTTCATCACCAAACTGTTCCTGGATGGTTGGGAGAAGTTGCTCTAGGAGGATGTGTTGGTACCATTATTTATTCATGGCTGTGTTCTTTGGCAAAATTGTGAGTGAGCTCACTCCCTTGGCTGAGAAGCAACCCCACACATGAATGGTCTCAGGATGCTTTACTGTTGGCATGACACAGGACTGATGGTAGCGTGCACATTGTCTTCTCCGGACAAGCTTTATACCGGATGCCCCAAACAATCGGAAAGAGGATTCATCAGAGAAAATGACTTTACCCCAGTCCTCAGCAGTCCAATCCCTGTACCTTTTGCAGAATATCAGTCTGTCCCTGATGTTTTTCCTGGAGAGAAGTGGCTTCTTTACTGCCCTTCTTGACACCAGGCCATCCTCCAAAAGTCTTCGCCTCACTGTGCGTTCAGATGCACGCACACCTGCCTGCTGCCATTCCTGACCAAACTCTGTACTGGTGGTGCCCCGATTCCGCAGCTGAATCAACTTTAGGAGACGGTCGGTCCTGGCGCTTGCTGGACTTTCTTGAGTGCCCTGAAGCCTTCTTCACAACAATTGAACCGCTCTCCTTGAAGTTCTTGATGATCCGATAAATGGTTGATTTAGGTGAAATCTTACTGGCAACAATATCCTTGCCTGTGAAGCCCTTTTGGTGCAAAGCAATGATGACGGCACATGTTCCCTTGCAGGTAACCATGGTTGACAGAGGAAGAACAATGATTCCAAGCACCACCCTTCTTTTGAAGCTTCCAGTCTATTATTCGAACTCAATCAGTATGACAGAGTGATCTCCAGCCGTGTCCTCATCAACACTCACACCTGTGTTAACGAGAGAATCACTGACATGATGTCAGACAGTCCTTTTGTGGCAGGGCTGAAATGCAGTGGAAATGTTTTTTGGGGGATTCAGTTCATTTGCATGGCAAAGAGGGACTTTGCAATTAATTGCAATTCATCTGATCACTCTTCATAACATTCGGGAGTATATGCAAATTGCCATCATACAAACTGAGGCAGCAGACTTTGAAAATTAATATTTGTGTCATTCTCAAAACTTTTGGCCACGACTGTATGAGTGCTGGATGATTCGTGTTAAGTCTAATACTGCATGTAATGGAGTCGCCAATGACTAGTGTTTTCAATTTGTCAGAGCTACTGGTGGGAGGCTTCGGCATCTCAGACCCCGTAACGGGAGGAGTAGAGTCCAGAGAAGGCTCGGCCTCAGACTCGCTGCTTAATGAGGAAAACCGTTTGAAAGTTTCTGTCGGCTGAATCCTTCCAGAAGCCATGAGAAAATTGTCCGGCTGCGGTGACTGTGCGAGGTCATTTATACTACTATCTGTACTTACTGGTGGCACAGACGCTGTTTCATCCTTTCCTACTCTTAAATTACCCTTGCCTAAAGATAGTGTCTGAAGCTGAGCTATCCTCGCCGTAAGGCGATCGTTCTCCTGTATATTATGAGTACAGCGACTGCAATTAGAAGGCATCATGTTAATGTTACTACTTAGCTTCGGCTGTTGGAGGTCCTGACGAATCTAGAAGAAAAAGAAACGCACACCTATTTAGGCGAGGTGCTGGCTAGCGGAGTAGAAAACTTGAAAATAAAAGAGAGCCGCACACTCTAGGAGCTCAGATGCAAAAATGTAATTACCAACGTTTCGACAGCCAAGCTGTCTTCATCAGGGTATAATCACAAACACTGCGGGATGACTCGTTTTATATAGTGTCAAAAGACACAGGTGTCTGTAATCACGGCCAAGAGTGGCCTAATATCATTGGTTATTTATCAAATATTAAAATGGCATACAAAGAACAGCATACAAACAACAAATGGATAGCATACGATCATAAATTAATTTTCGACTACACAAGCTTACAAACAATTACAATGGCAAAGTCACAATAATCACAAGAATGGCTTCAGATCAAAGTCTACATTGAGACCGAAGGGAGCAAGGGTCTTTAAGTTAAAGATCCAGGCTGCCTCGCAGACCCCGTTTTGTAGGCCTGCGGACCAATTTCACTCAGGTCTCAATTTACTGTTGACTTAGAATAATAGAATACACATGGTGCAATTTCACTCAGTGGGGGTCTCAATTTACTGTTGACTTAAAATACACATGGTGCAATTTCACTCAGTGGGGGTCTCAATTTACTGTTGACTTAAAATACACATGGTGCAATTTCACTCAGTGGGGGTCTCAATTTACTGTTGACTTAAAATACACATGGTGCAATTTCACTCAGTGGGGGTCTCAATTTACTGTTGACTTAAAATACACATGGTGCAATTTCACTCAGTGGGGGTCTCAATTTACTGTTGACTTAAAATACACATGGTGCAATTTCACTCAGTGGGGGTCTCAATTTACTGTTGACTTAGAATACACATGGTGCAATTTCACTCAGTGGGGGTCTCAATTTACTGTTGACTTAGAATACACATGGTGCAATTTCACTCAGTGGGGGTCTCAATTTACTGTTGACTTAGAATACACATGGTGCAATTTCACTCAGTGGGGGTCTCAATTTACTGTTGACTTAAAATACACATGGTGCAATTTCACTCAGTGGGGGTCTCAATTTACTGTTGACTAAGAATACACATTGTGCAATTTCGACATTTGTTTGTTCAACAGTAGTCACTCAGTTAGCCCATGTCAGCAATTATTTTTAACATTTGATTGGTAAGTTAGTCTAGCGGCCAGCTATGTAAACTTTAGTAAAACCGACTGAATTGAGGCCCATTGATCATCAGTTATCATATTCAAAACTGCAAACATTTTCTTCCACCTTATGGCAATATGTGTAGAATTGCAATAAATGTTCTGTAAAACAGCACATTTGTCTTTCCTTTCCATAGCTAAATAAGTAGAATTGCAACATTCTCTATCCACCCCAAGGCAAAATGTGTAGAATTTCAGGAAATTAACTTTAAAACTCAAATGTTTTGTTCGCAAGTTGGGCATGGTGTGGGTACGCAGACCCACTGCGGCCCCCCATGATGAATTATGTTTTTTCGTGGCCCCCACCCCTATCAGTTGCCCGTCTCTGGCTTAGGCTGTTACGAGTGTACTGATATAAATAGGACACATGACAACTTTGAGAAAAACACTTTATACCCAAGTTGTGCACCCACGTATCTGACCTCTCATTAGACATTGTGTTAACTAACCTCCAGACGAGCTTCAATGCTATACAACTCTCCTTCCGTGGCCTCCAACTGCTCTTAAATGCAAGTAAAACTAAACGCATTCAACGGTTTGCTGCCCACCCACCTAGCATCACTACTCTGGATGGTTCTGACTTAGAATATGTGGGCAACTACAAATATCTAGGTGTCTGGTAAGACTGCAAACTCTCCTTCCAGACTCACATTAAGCATCTCCAATCCAAAATTAAATCTAGAATCGGCCTCCTATTTCACAACAAAGCATCCTTCACTAATGCTGCCAAACATCCCCTCGTAAAACTGACTATTCTACCGATCCTTGACTTCGGCGATGTCATTTACAAAATAGCCTCCAACACTCTACTCAGCAAATCGGATGCAGTCTATCACAGTGCCATCCATTTCGTCACCAAAGCCCCATATACTACCCACCACTGCGACCTGTATGCTCTCGTTGGCTGGCCCTTGCTTCATATTCGTCGCCAAACCCACTTGCTCCAGGTCATCTATAAGTCTTTGCTAGGTAAAGCTCTGCCTTTTCTCAGATCAATGGTCACCATAGCAGCACCCACCCGTAGCACGCGCTCCAGCAGGTATATTTCACTGGTCACCCCCAAAGCCAATTCCTCGTTTGGCAGCCTTTCCTTTTCTGCTGCCAATGACTGGAACGAATTTCAAAAATCACTGAAGCCTCATATCTCCCTCACTAACTGGAAGCATCAGCTATCATGGCAGCTTACAGATCATTGCACCTGTACATAGCCCATCTGTAAATAGCCCATCCAACTACCTCATCCCCATATTGTTATTTATTTTTTTGCTCCTTTGCACCCCAATATCTATACTTGCACATCTATCACTCCAGTGTTTATTTGCTAAATTGTAATTATTTCACCACTACGCTTATTTATTGCCTTACCTCCCTAATCTTACTTCATTTGCACACACTGTAGACTTTTCTATTGTGTTATTGACTGTACGTTTGTTTATTCCATGTGTAACTCCTTTTGTGTCGCACTGCTTTGCTTTATCTTGGCCCGGTCGCAGTTGTAAATTATAACTTTTTTTCAACTGGCCTACCTGGTTAAATAAAGGTGAAATAAAAAATTGGCTAGAATGGTCCCACCTGATCTTGCCTCCTCCTGACTGATTTTCATTTTTTAAGACATTACTTGTCATTGTTAGAGCCACTTGAGTATCTGGTCAATATAATGGATAATCTGTGCTATAATGCAATCATTACCCGTATTCGCCAGTGTAACATCAGTTTAAGCTTTGTGCCATTAGAACCAATAACAAAACCACAATAATTAATTCCTATGATAGCTGCAATAATTACTTGCCAATTACAGCTAGAATGACTAGTCAAATTATGATTCTTCTATAATATTCTACACCATCACATTGTGAATTGGTTGAGTTTCATGGAGGTTAAGACAACTGCCACAGCAAAGAAATGCATGTACAGGTTTATTTATTTTCAAGGCCACAGTATCTTGCCAGCACATCTGAGTGACTGAAGTAAAACGGTCATTTCTTTACAAAAAAGGAAAGAGGAACATTATACAACAAGACAGACTTATAAAAAATAAAACACATTTTACAAAGGTTATTTTCATAGATTACAGTATAGCTTAGATTGAGTCATGATGAGTCACACACGAGGTTGAAATACAAATGTCTCGACTACAAATAATGTTTTTTTTTGTGTGTTTTTTTTTACATGTTATGCATAAGTTCCTCAAAAATCAGACATAGGAATCATTGAAAAACAGATGGGGAAACAATCCATAAGGCAAACCTAAATATTCAACATGGTTGTGACAGTGTAGAAGTTACAGAAGATTTAAAGTGCTGATTCAGATGGTTTTTTAATTCATAGGCCTGGGAACCAAGAGTGTATTTGAAAGACTGGACGCACCAACCACAGCTAAAATACAAAAAGTCTTTACAGTGGCATAGAAAGAACATTTACAGTGTTTGACATGAACAAACATGAATGCTGTACATCTCAAATTAATGATTTTCAGGGCCTATTGATAATGTCTAATTGGGCCAGAAAGTAATTGATCAGTTTTGTTGTCATGTTCATGCATGTCCATTATTTTGTAGGTTAAATCGAAGACAACACACCCCTATATTAATAAAGACACAGGGAGTGAAGTCATGAACAAACCGTGAAAAAATACAGACCTTCCCTATACCGTAATCTTCAAAAAGTAGTGGTTTGATGATTAAATAACAAGAAATCAACTTTCTAGAACATAATAATAGTCTTCATCAAAAATGCATGACGTGTCACATTCACCCCAATATGGGGCTAACGTCCTATGTACCTGTACAACGGCTCAAACGGCAGTCAAACCTGCAGTACATTCATACAGTACATTCATTTAATGTTTTGCTCAAAGATTTAGGATGTTGGGAAAAGGGACTGTCCCTTAGGTGTAAGTTATTGTCTACTTTGTTGTGTTCCAGAGAAGGCAGATGAGTGCTAAAGCTAAGAGAGGGTCAACTCACACAGGCATAACTGTCCAGGGTCCTTTGGATTTGTGAACAGGCACATGCGGTGGTCTCAATGGGATTTCAGGACCTCTTTCCACAAATTAAAGCTTGAATCCTTAATTGAAACAATAACAAAGCGATTCCCCGCCTCTTTTTTTTTACAAAAACAAAACACAAAAAAGCAGCTGAGGGACAGGCCTGGAGAAATGTAACCACTCAAATTCTTTAAAAAAACTATGGATGTAATGACTAACCATCCAAGACATAAAAAATGTTAACCGTGTTGAGGCTATACAGGGTTTGTTTACATTTTACTTTGTTTACAAACATTGGAGTAAAACAAGCTTATATTTGGGGTTCTGATGAGGTACGACAGTTGAACTAAGCTCATGAGGCATTTAATTATAAAGTTATATTCTTCAAGAATCAATGGATGCAGCAACTAAGGATTCTAGCTTTAAATGACAGTTAATGGCACGTCTGTCAGGAGTACGATTCTCTTGATCCTCTGATTAGAGCTAGGCTGAAATGCAGCATCATTGGAGTAGAAGGAGAGAAAACAAGTTGTGGACGCCAATTTAGACTACTACAGTATTGAGATGCACCAATGGAAACAGTGTGGAAAAGCAGCCTTAGTCTCAGTTTCACTAGGCCTTATCAGACCTTGTTGTCCTCTTCCCACTGACAAGGCCCTTCACCGATACAGCGCGGGTCACATGTCGAGTTCCAGGCCGACCCACAGCCTGTGGCGTTTTACCTGGGCTTCCTTTAGTCGTCGCTCCAGGGCTAGTAACCTCAGCCCCTCCTCGTGGAGGTTTGGTTGGGTTGCCCTCAGTCTTCACCACAGGGATACCCCCCCCAGCACGAGTCCATCTCGCCGGGTTTAACCCAGCCCGAGTTACAGGGCTAGTAACCGCATCCCTAGTCACCTTGGCCGGACTAGAACTATCTCCAGCTCTCCGCACCTTTGGTGCCCTACCCCAAGTTGCAGGGCTACCGGCAGCACTCTTCACAGGCCTACCCCCAGCCAGAGTCACTGGGGTAGGGGTACTATCCCCAGCCTGAGTCACCCTGGCTGGGCTACCCCCAGGCCCAGTCGTCACCACAGGGCTAGTAGTAACCCCTACCTGTGATACTTTAGGCCTTCTACCCCGCCTCGTAGGGCTTAGGCTACGTTCCCTTGGTGTTAGTTGGATTTCACCACCCCCAGTATTAGTGTCTCGACCTGGGGGTATTCTTGTGACTAAGGTAGGGTTACAAGCACTACCTGCGGTTTGTGTCACGTTGGCCTGGTCGTTGCCACCGGTCGTTACCACAGGGATATTCACCCCAATCCGTGATACTTTACGGGGCCGACCCCGCGGCGCAGGGTTAGTAGTGGTATCTCCAGTTGGTGGTGTTTTGATGTCAGTTTGTGGTGTTTTTATGTCCAAGCGAGGCCTTCCACGTTTTCTCTTCAGTAGTTGAGCCTCTGAGCTGTCTGTCGAGCCTCCCTCTCCCTTTTGTGTCAACAAACAATCCTTTTCCTTTGATGTCACCAAGCCAACCTCTGCCTTTTCCTTTGGTGTGACTGAGCTATCCTCTCCTTTTTGTGGGACCAAGCTATCAGTTTCTTTCTGTGACACCGTGCTATCCTGTTCTTTTTGTAGTTCTGAGCTATCCTTGCCCTTTAGTGTCACAGAGCTCTTCTTTCCATTGTGTTGTACCAGGCTATCCTTGCCCTTCCGCCCCACTACTATGCCCTGGTGTTCAGAGAGCGCCTTCACCAGTATGGCTGCCTCTCCCTTGGTCAGAGACAGGCCCCAGCCTCCAGCATCACTCTCACCCCCCATCTGTGGTTCCTCCAACGGCCTCCAGATGGCACTGTTTAGGGGAGCGATCTCCACAAGGGGACACTTCATACCAGAAAGCCTCTTGATTGAGTTTTTATTGATTAGTGACTTCTTCTTTTTGGGAGATGAGCCGTTATCATTCTCTGTGGAAGTCTCTTCTTCCATGGATCCATTACAGACAGGGGCCTGTGGTTCCTCCTTACCTAGTTCTGGCCTCTCGGCTGCTGGGCTGTCGGAGGGCTGCTCAGCCTCCCCAGTCACTCTCTCCTGGTCCTTCTCAGGTCCAGAGGCAGCTCTCTCCTTCTCCACAACCTCCATGGCTGCTGAGGAGGTGGGGGTTAAGAGGGAGGTGACTGTTGGTCTCTTCATAACTTTCACTGTGTAGACCGATCTTCCTGCTGTGGATAAAGGAAATACTCAACCGTTAGAATGAGACTCACAACAACATATTCTAGTCAGAATGCCAGCCTAACGATCATAACCCGTGGCACATTTTACCCATATAGTGGACCTCAAGAGTTTTACGCTTTTCCAAATCAGCATCGTTGATATTTCATATCGAGATATAGAACTTGCATAACCAATTAAACAAGAGTGTGAGACCAAATATGGGTGTCCTGTTCCTGTATGAACTCACCTGGTTTGGAAGCACGAAACATGGAAGGGGGAAGCATGGAAGCAGGAAGTATAATCTTGCCGCTCTTGGTGCGTAAAACAGCAGCCACTGGTTTCACAGAGCCACTAGCTGCTCCTGCCTGACCCAGAGAGCTAGCTTGAGACACCTGGGACACTGGGATATACAGATAAATATACTCATGAATAAGAGCTGTATCTAAATGGTTTATCAAAGTTAGCTGGCTAACCCATTGATCCTGCTTAGTGTCCATACTCCCTTGGGACACTGGGACACAGAAAAAGGTGAATCAGGTGCATAGGTGTAGGGATGGTACAAAAGCATGCAGACTGGCATGGCCATACGTCATAGCCTTTCTTGCAGTCAAATGACCAAATTGCCCTCTAGTTGCCTCATGGGTGGAACATTATTAATCAACATTATTTTTAAAAATGTGCAGAAAATCTGGTGTTTCTATGTCAACCGGTTTTGTTATATTTTGTATTCTGTGATGTATAGAAAGTGTAATATTGGGCCTCCCGGGTGGCGCAGTGGTTAAGGGCGCTGTACTGCAGCGCCAGCTGTGCCATCAGAGTCCTGGGTTCGCGCCCAGGCTCTGTCGTAACCGGCCGCGACCGGGAGGTCCGTGGGGCGACGCACAATTGGCCTAGCGTCGCCCGGGTTAGGGAGGGCTTGGTCGGTAGGGGTGTCCTTGTCTCATCGCGCACCAGCGACTCCTGTGGCGGGCTGGGCGCAGTGTACGCTAGCCAAGGTGGCCAGGTGCACGGTGTTTCCTCCGGCGCATTGGTGCGGCTGGCTTCCGGGTTGGATGTGCGCTGTGTTAAAGAAGCAGCGGCTTGGTTGGTTGTGTATCGGAGGACGCATGACTTTCAACCTTCGTCTCTCCCGAGCCAGTACGGGAGTTGTAGCGATGAGACAAGATAGTAGCTACTACAACAATTGGATACTACGAAATTGGGGAGAAAAAGGGGTAAATTTTTTTTTAAAAAATAAATAAATAAAAAATAAAAAAAATAAAGTGTAATATTGGGATGAAACCTATAAAGGTGCCTTCTTTGTTTTAAGACCATTAAGTGTGTGTGTGATGTGTATACTTTAGTTTCAAAGTAGATTTGTTTAAGACTACCAAGAAGCACTCTGTGTGACCCTGATTTAGCCCACTGCAGTAAAAGGATCATTATTAAAAGGTGTCACATCTGAATGTTTATTTAAGTGAGCATTGATCCAGCTTAGTGCTATACCTCCTGTTGTCAGACATAAGAAGCAGGTTATAATTACCCGTCATGGTGTTGGGACTAGGGGTGGAAGTAGAGGAGGTGGGGCTAGAGGTAGGGGCTCTCCTCTGGGCAGCTAGAGTCCGTTTCTTCTCCCAGATCTCCTTCAGCTTGGCCTTGATCAGCTCCTCTGGCTTTCCTACAATACAAATTAAAAAACACACCAGAGTTCACATTAATATGCTTCTTGCAATCACATAATAAAAGTATCTCAAGTAAGTCCGTGTGAAGTAAGTAATGTTTAAGTAAGAAAGGGATTAAATAAGTGATAAGTAGCTACAGTCAGACACACCAGACATGTATGCGATCTCCTTGACATAGACAGTCTGGATCTCAGTCAGCATCCTCTTCTTCTCCTCCAGTGACTCAGAGTCCACCGACAGGGTACGAATCTCCTTCAGAGCCTGACGAAATAATACATGTTAAAATCCCTTTTATATACCTGTATTTTTAACCATCTATACCAAAAAATGTGACCATGAAAAAGTTGACTTCATTCATTAAAAGGATATGAAAATAACGTATAGTTCTTGTGTCTACCACAGTACAGCACAAAGTTAACCATAACATATAGCTGGTTACACAGCCACATAACATACTGTCCCATACCTGTGAGAGGAGGTGTAGCTTGGAGACCTTGGGGTCCAGTTCTTCCATGAACAGCACCTGTTTGAGTCTGGTGAAGAGCTTCTGGTGCTCGCCGCGACGCAGCCTCTCCGTCAGGGTGCGGTTCTTACGACCCCCTCCCTCACCAGACCCCTCCTCCTCTCTCATATCCCTCTGATGCTGCAGGGAACAGGAGTCAAAGGTTAAGGGTTGAGAGTTATTGAGCATTCTATTGGGTATTCCAAGGTATTCTTAGACCTCTTAAAGGGGAATGGAAACACTTTAGGAAGTAAAACTAAGAAAATAGATTTATTCCATCCACTAATATTAAACATGTGCATTTAACATATACACCTCTATTTTTAGCATTTAGATATTGAACAACATTTATTAGAGTTATGGGTAGCGCCATCTTGAATTGCCATAGTAGCGACTGATGCCAATGCGTCATTGGAGCAAATTGTGAGTTTTGGCATGGGACTGAAAGTGAATGTTGCCACCAGGAGGCGACTCGCCCCACTGGACCTGAAAGGTTTCTCACAACTTTTGACAGATTTGTCATTGAGATCAGGACAACAATATTAAGGTAAGAAACTATGTGATAATTTGTACATTTTAGATAATTTTTTCCCCAATTAATGAGTATGTGACTTGCCAACAAGCCAAGTAGACAGTCAGCTAAAATGAAGCAAGGTAGCAAGCTAGTTGATTTAGCTCCTATCTTGTCTTGTCGTTTTGATGTAACTGTACAAAATTAAATTATCATATTGACAATTTGTAACCACGCCAGCCCAGGACCTCCACATTCGGCTTTGTCACCTGTGGGATCGTGTGAGACCAGCCACCCGGACAGCTGATGAAACTGGGTTTGCACAAATGAAGAATTTCTGCACAAACTTTCAGAAACCGTCTCAGGGATGCTCACCAGGGTCTTGACCTGTAGTTTGGCGTTGTAACTGACTTCAGTGGGCAAATGCTTACCTGCGATGGCCACTGGCACGCTGGAGAAGTGTGTTCTTCACGGATTCATCCCTTTTTCAACAATACCAGGCTGAAAGCGTGTATGGTGTCGTGTGGGCGAGCGGTTTGCTGGTGTCAACGTTTTGAACAGAGTGCCCCATGGTGGCGGTGGGGTTATGGTATGGGCAGGCATAAGCTACGGACAACGAACACATCTGCATTTTATCAATGGCAATTTGAATGCACAGAGATACTGTGATGAGATCCTGAAGCCCATTGTCGTGCCATTCATCCACCACCATCACCTCATGTTTCAGCATGATAATGCATGGTCCCATGTCTACATCTGTACACAATTACTGGAAACTGAGAATGTCCCCAGTTCTTCCATAGCCTGCATACTCAGACATGTCACCCATTGAGCATGTTTGGGATGCTCTGGACCGACAGGTTATTCCAGTTCCCGCCAATATCCAGCAACTTCGCACAGCCATTGAAGAGTGGGACAGCATTCCACAGGCCACAATCAACAGCCTGATCAACTATGTGAAGGAGATGTGTTACGCTGCATGAGGCAAATGGTGGTCACACCAGATACTGACTGGTTTTCTGATCCACGTCTCTACTTTAACAAAAAAAGTTCTGTGACCAACAGATGCATATCTGTATTCCCGTTCATGTGAAATCCATAGATTAGGGCCTAATGAATATACACTGCTCCAAAACATAAAGGAAACACATCCTAGATCTGAATGAATGAAATATTCTTATTAAATACTTTTTTCTTTACATAGTTGAATGTGCTGACAACAAAATCACACAAAAATTATCAATGGAAATGACATTTATCAACCCATGGAGGTCTGGATTTGGAGTCACACTCAAAATTAAAGTGGAAAACCACACTACAGGCTGATCCAACTTTGATGTAATGTCCTGAAAACAAGTCAAAATGAGGCTCAGTAGTGTGTGTGGCCTCCACGTGCCTGTATGACCTCCCTACAACGCCTGGGCATGCTCCTGATGAGATGGCGGATGGTCTCCTGAGGGATCTCCTCCCAGACCTGGACTAAAGCATCCGCCAACTCCTGGACAGTCTGTGGTGCAACGTGGCGTTGGTGGATGGAGCGAGACATGATGTCCCAGATGTGCTCAATTGGATTCAGGTCTGGGGAACGGGCGGGCCAGTCCATAGCATCAATGCCTTCCTCTTGCAGGAACTGCTGACACACTCCAGCCACATGAGGTCTACCATTGTCTTGCATTAGGAGGAACCCAGGGCCAACCGCACCAGCATATGGTCTCACAAGGGGTCTGAGGATCTCATCTCATTACCTAACGGCAGTCAGGCTACCTCTGGCGAGCACACGGAGGGCTGTGCGGCCCCCCAAAGAAATGCCACCCCACACCATGACTGACCCACCGCAAAACCGGTCATGCTGGAGGATGTTGCAGGCAGCAGAACGTTCTCCACGGCGTCTCCAGACTGTCATGTCTGTCACATGTGCTCAGTGTGAACCTGCTTTCATCTGTGAAGAGCACAGGGCGCCAGTGGCGAATTTGCCAATCTTGGTGTTCTCTGGCAAATGCCAAACGTCCTGCACGGTGTTGGGCTGTAAGCACAACCCCCACCTGTGGACGTCGGGCCCTCATACCACCCTCATGGAGTCTGTTTCTGACCGTTTGAGCAGACACATGCACATTTGTGGCCTGCTGGAGGTCATTTTGCAGGGCTCTGGCAGTGCTCCTCCTTGCACAAAGGCGGAGGTAGCGGTCCTGCTGCTGGGTTGTTGCCCTCCTACGGCCTCCTCCATGTCTCCTGATGTACTGGCCTGTCACCTGGTAGCGCCTCCATGCTCTGGACACTACGCTGACAGACACAGCAAACCTTCTTGCCACAGCTCGCATTGATGTGCCATCCTGGATGAGCTGCACTACCTGAGCCACTTGTGTGGGTTGTAGACTCCGTCTCATGCTACCACTAGAGTGAAAGCATCGCCAGCATTCAAAAGTGACCAAAACATCAGCCAGGAAGCATAGGAACTGAGAAGTGGTCACCACCTGCAGAACCACTCCTTTATTGGGGGTGTCTTGCTAATTGCCTATAATTTCCACCTGTTGTCTATTCCATTTGCACAACAGCATGTGAAATTCATTGTCAATCAGTGTTGCTTCCTAAGTGGACAATTTGATTTCACAGAAGTGTGATTGACTTGGAGTTACATTGTGTTGTTTAAGTGTTCCCTTTATTTTTTTGAGCAGTGTATTTCAATTGACTGATTTCCTTATATGAACTGTAACTCAGTACAATCTTTGACACTGACATTCTTTTGTGAGCTGGCTGCTCGTTCTAAATAGTATAATCTAATCTCTTCAAAACCGTGGCAGCATGTGCAGCACTGGTCATTTGGTTTTCAACATGCAAAAGTGAAACAGGTGTATTTATGCTGTTAAACGGCAACTGCTCCGCCCACAACCGTAAGGCTCTCCAGAGGGTAGTGAGATCTGCACAACGCATCACCGGGGGAAAACTACCTGCCATCCGGGACACCTACACCACCCGATGTCACAGGAAGGCCACCCCGCTATCATCCAGAAGGTGAGGTCAGTACAGGTGCATCAAAGTGGGGACCAAGAGACTGAAAAACAGCTTCTATCTCAAGGCCATCAGACTGTTAAACAGCCACCACTAAAATTGAGTGGCTGCTGCCAACACACTGACTCAACTCCAGCCACTTTAATAATGGAAATGTATGTAATAAATGTATCACTATTCACTTTAAACAATGCCACTTGTTAGATTACTTGTTAGATATTACTGCATGGTTGGAACTAGAAGCACAAGCATTTCGCTACACACGCATTAACATCTGCTAACCATGTGTATGTGACCAATCATATTTGATTTGAAAAATGCACAGATTGCATTACATATCTTAAAGAAACTATCAGTAGTTTGAAAACTTGGCATCATATTTTCTGTCATGCTGCTTTGTTGACAACTCCAACCAACTTCCACCCCAGACATTCAGCCACCGTCGCTGTGATGTTTTCATTTATGGTTGGAAACCAGTCAATTTTGCTCATTAACGCACGCAGTGTTCATGGTCTTTCAGACAGTTTTGGGATTCAGCCATTTTAGGAAAATCCTGCCAGTGATGCAACAATGCCAATTTACAATTCCAGTTAGCTGGTGTTCTAAAGCCTAGTGCTTTCATTCCCTTTTAAACTATGTTTTTTGCAATACATGAGAGCTAAGACCTTAACTAGACAGCTCCGTAAGAGGGCCTAAGAACACTACAAAACAAGATGTTGCTCTGCAGTTATAATGGACAGATGGGAGAAGTCTTACCTTCTCTTTTGGTGCCGTTTCCCCATCCTGACTAGTTTTTCTGTTAGGACAAAATATTAATTTTATTAACCCCAGCTTCCTTGAGACAGTCATACAAAATCATACAGCTAAATAGCCTACACACACACACTCCAGTCTTACTGTGTGTGTTTGACAGCGGCCCTCATCTGAGCGATGGTGATTCCCTGTCTCCTCTCCTCCACCGTCTCGATGTCCACTGCTTCCTCCTCGTCCTCCTGGGGTGAGAGACAACAATCTGGCTTTACAAAACACTACACCACAACCCAACCATGTGCAACTGCAGTGAACGTTACACACAGAATACAAAAATTACTAAAATTAAACCATCAAAAATCAAGCTTGCTTACGTTGGCATATTCATCACTGTCGGAATCCGAGTCATCCGAGGAGTCGTCCGAGGAGTTGTCCGAATCAGAGTCCTCAACCTTAAAATCAGGATGTCCGTTCTCATGCATTCTTAGAGTGGTAAACCGACTGAACTCAGTGTCTTTCTTCCATGATTCTGGGCTCCATAGTCCCGAGCCCTCCCCCACCTCCCCTCTCTCTGCATCACTCTCGTCCGACAGCATCTTCTCATCACAGGTCAGCTCATTGGGCTCCACGGGACAAGAGGTGTTGGCTTTGGCTGATCTACGGTTAGATTTAAGGTATTTTGACTGAGTCTTAAGGTCCTTTTTCTGGGCTAGAGCTGATCTGGAGTCAGATGTATTGGTATTTAACCCTGGGGTGTAGGAGTGGTCTTCGGTTTTAACTGGTGTCAATGCCAGAGGCAAGGGAGAGGAAGAAGAGGTTCCTCTTGGGTTCTTCTGTGCCTTTACCTCTCCAGGTCCAGCAGAACCCACACCTGTGGTTCTGATTAGTTCAGGTAGCCTGGGAGCACCTCCCCCAGTACCTCCAGGCTTAGGGAGCTGGATGAGGGTGAAGCCCCCAGGCAAGGACACTCCAGCTGGGCCTCCCACGGTGCCCTGGCCTGGACCCCTAGAGCCCTGGTCCCCTGCAGTCGGAGGACAGATCCTGAAGGAGTAGGTCCCAGTCTGGCCCAGGAAGCTGGGGGTCTTCAGGGAGGAGGAGACAGTGAGAGACAAGGGGGAGGAAGAGGAAGAGGTCTGGGATGGGGTGATGGCACCCAACTGGCCCATGATGAATTTGATGAGGGGAGCGTGGGGAGGGGGGCTGCGAGGGGGGTGGATGGAGGTGAGAGGGGGGGGAGGTGGGAATGTCTTGGGAGTGGACGGCTTGGTAGCAAAACCTGTTGGGACAACACAAGACATTAGAGGGTGTTGAGGATGTGGTTGTGCATGTGCGTGTGTACATTCATCAGTACATGAACTCACGAGTGAGCTTGTCTTGATTCTTGGCCTTTATGTGACGCATACGATTCAGAGGTACCAGCTTGATCAACTGTCCGTTGGGCTGACGATACATTTTACAGCCCTGGGAGGAGGAGACTGTCTGTAGTAGCATCTTTCCAGCAGGGGGCGATACAGGGGGCGAGCCTTGGGAGGTGCCTGGGGCAGGAGGAGGGGCCATGGGTACCAGGAGCAGGGGAGAGACGACTGGGTCTTTAGGGTTTGTGGTGCTTTGACTGGTAGAGGTTTTGCCTTTAGATTTGGTGACACCTAGGGACCATGGTGGTCTGTACGGAGGAGGCCTGTTCTTCCCTGGAAACAGACCACAGTGACAGTGTAAGAAAGAGAGGCCTTTTCTGAGAGAATACAGAACTATCGCCATCCTTGAACCATCAGGCTTCGGTTACTCAACTGTCTAATTACATCATAACTAATACAGTACAACAAAATGTAAAGGTTAAGTTGATAACTTCTACTTCAAGCCTGTATTGAGGAGCAGTGAAAGGATCTTACCTGCTGGTGTCTGGAATACTTTCTGGGCCAAAGCTCCTTTCTTAGCCATAGCTGTAACGCTACTACTGCCTTGAGGAGCAACAGCAGTGACTGCGGTCTTCAAGTGCCCAGCACCCACAGATGTTTTCTTTGCCCTGGGGAAGCAGTTTAGAGGCTTCTGAGGGGCCTTCTGAGGGGCCTTGGCGACAGAGCGCAACCTGCCGGTGACGAACGCAGCTAGCCGATTGGCCGGGTGCAGAGCTCCCATCTGCCCCAGCAGCAATCTGGCCTGGGAGTAGGATTTACCGTTCACCTGGGGAGGAAGAAAAATAAAGAAGAGAAAGAATGGAGATATAGGCAGAACAGATTAACATAAAGAACAGGTTCCCTGTGGATGATAGAGCTTTTCACAAAATCTAGGTATAATTGTTAAATTAGAAATAACTCGGAGTTCCTCAATATAAAAAAAAACCCACTTTATGGCTAGGTCTCTTTTCAAAAATGGATTTTAAAAACATTTCCAAAATGGAGATAAAGTGAACCTAATAAACCCACCTGGATTAGTCCTACAGCTGGGCAGGTTGGTTGTTTCTTCCTGGCTTTTAGTCTGCCTGCTGGCACTACTCCTGTCAGGAAGGGAGTCACTCCAACCTGCATCTCTGGCTCCTCAGGCTTAGGGATGCCCTCTTCCTCCTCGTCTTCATCACTGTCGTCACTACTGTTGTCTGTGACTTCACTATCGGATTCATCACTATCATCGGTATCACCGTCTTCAGCCTTACTGATGCAGACCTTGAAGTAAGGAAGTGGATGATAATAAATCACACTCATGAGCATTCATTTGTCACTGATCAAGTTATGCATTTTAAATCTGAAACATGGAGCAATTCTGAACATTATGTATGACAGCATGAGTTGGTCCAAATAACTGCTTCTTTAAGACAGGAACGGAAATGGCATGTTTATTGCTTAATTCTAAATGGTTATTATCCCCCCTACCTTGAATATGATGATGGTGCTCTCAGCCTTGCGTTTGTGTGTGTTTGAGAGGAGGCGGATGTGGTAGGGGCCAATGTTGAAGGGTTCGGACAGACGGTTCTGGGTCATGCGTCGGCACAGAACCCCCAGGACCAGTTTCCGGTGCTGGTCCCAGTTACACTCTGACTGGATCTCCAGCTGCCTAGTGGGTTCAGGAACTTTAGGCTTCTTGGCCTGGGTGGAGGGACTTTTCACTCGTACTACTACAGGGGGAAAGGTCAGATGTCACAGGTTAAGGGTTTAGGGGTAAACAGATTAAAACATAACATATTGAACAGCCTCTTAAGAACTGTGGTGAGCAGTGATTCTATGTTCCATCTTACCTGGTTTATTTGGAGGTGACAGGATGGCAGCGATCATTTTCTGCAAAGACAAGAACATTTATAAATGACATTAACTGAGAGGGACTCAGTCTTACATCACCAAGATAGACTAGCTTGGTTACTCCTCTTCCATAGCCATTGAAAAATGTTTGTCTGCCCCTAGTGGCTAGATTAACTTCCTAAATCAGTGATCACCAACCTTTTCTGAGTCACGATAATTTTCGCAGTCAAAAAGCAAGCCGAGATCTACCGCTCAGAATTGATTTTATACATGACTTTAAAAAATGTAAGCCTGTGCAACATTAACCTAATAAAACACTTAGGTAGGAATGAGGTTTGTGCAGTAGGTCTAATACATTATCACAGCATATCAGCTTTATGCCTGGCCTGCCAATACTGTTCTTCTCAAACATATTATATTTCAAAACGCAAGCTTTGATAACAAAATAGATCGGTTGGTGAGGCACAGCGGAGCAAATAATACGCCTTTTTATTTTACTGGACTGATGGTACCTGCATCTGATGGTCAGTCTCAGTGGAGGTAGAGAGAGAGAGCAGTAGAGGGTCCACCTCTCACAGTCCCTGCTCTCCTCTTTCCTCCAGTGAGATTGACCAGACAGAGGGTCCACCTCTCACAGTCCCTGCTCTCCTCTTTCCTCCAGTGAGACTGACCAGACAGAGGGGACACCTCTCACGGTCCCTGCTCTCCTCTTTCCTCCAGTGAGACTGACCAGACAGAGGGTCCACCTCTCACAGTCCCTGCTCTCCTCTTTCCTCCAGTGAGACTGACCAGACAGAGGGTCCACCTCTCACGGTCCCTGCTCTCCTCTTTCCTCCAGTGAGACTGACCAGACAGAGGGGACACCTCTCACGGTCCCTGCTCTCCTCTTTCCTCCAGTGAGACTGACCAGACAGAGGGTCCACCTCTCACGGTCCCTGCTCTCCTCTTTCCTCCAGTGAGACTGACCAGACAGAGGGTCCACCTCTCACGGTCCCTGCTCTCCTCTTTCCTCCAGTGAGACTGACCAGACAGAGGGTCCACCTCTCAGTCCCTGCTCTCCTCTTTCCTCCAGTGAGACTGACCAGACAGAGTCACAGTCCCTGCTCTCCTCTTTCCTCCAGTGAGACTGACCAGACAGAGGGTCTACCTCTCACGGTCCCTGCTCTCCTCTTTCCTCCAGTGAGACTGACCAGACAGAGGGGACACCTCTCACGGTCCCTGCTCTCCTCTTTCCTCCAGTGAGACTGACCAGACAGAGGGGACACCTCTCACAGTCCCTGCTCTCCTCTTTCCTCCAGTGAGACTGACCAGACAGAGGGGACACCTCTCAGTCCCTGCTCTCCTCTTTCCTCCAGTGAGACTGACCAGACAGAGGGGACACCTCTCACGGTCCCTGCTCTCCTCTTTCCTCCAGTGAGACTGACCAGACAGAGGGTCCACCTCTCAGTCCCTGCTCTCCTCTTTCCTCCAGTGAGACTGACCAGACAGAGTCACAGTCCCTGCTCTCCTCTTTCCTCCAGTGAGACTGACCAGACAGAGGGTCTACCTCTCACGGTCCCTGCTCTCCTCTTTCCTCCAGTGAGACTGACCAGACAGAGGGGACACCTCTCACGGTCCCTGCTCTCCTCTTTCCTCCAGTGAGACTGACCAGACAGAGGGGACACCTCTCACAGTCCCTGCTCTCCTCTTTCCTCCAGTGAGACTGACCAGACAGAGGGGACACCTCTCAGTCCCTGCTCTCCTCTTTCCTCCAGTGAGACTGACCAGACAGAGGGTCCACCTCTCACGGTCCCTGCTCTCCTCTTTCCTCCAGTGAGACTGACCAGACAAGAGGGGATACCGTCTTCCACCTGATGATCGAGTCTCACGGCATCTGTCTCATGCACAAATTCATGTTGTTCCTATGACCAGAGAAAGTGAAATATTCCTCAATATTTAAATAGACACAACGAGCTGCTAATAATAAAAATGCAGTCCTATCGATACACTTGGCTGCAGCGCGAGTAGAAGTAGGGAGAAGCGCGTTTTATGTTTTATAATAGTGTTCAATAAAAACAGTGTTGACAGAGCTGAATAAAAACATGAACTCACACAAAAAACAGCAGCTGTTTGCTGTATTCTTTGACAATCTCTCTCTGGTCATGGTTTTACAAGTTCTGAAATCTCACGTAGGCTAGTATCAAACTTCGGTGTGGGGTCATGGAAGCTGTAGGCATGATGATTTGAGCTATATGATTGGCCAGCACAGTAGGCACACTTGAATTAGTCACAGTGCTCCTGGTCTGCCGGGTAGGCGGAGTTTGTTCCTTCAGACAAATTAAAATGGTTCACAATGGGAACACTTTGCCTACCCAGCTCACAGGGCTTCTGAATCAAGTCCACCTACGGCCAACAGCGCAAGACAGGAAAACAAATTATAGGAGCACAAGGCTTTATCATTGGCTTTTTCTACAGAAATGTTCGATGGCTGACTAGGAATGGCTTGAAGATTGACCAGTTGATCGCACTCCTTAATGCATCTACTCTGACAATAAATATTTAGTGTGTGTGTGTCCTGTGCCTCACCTTTCTGCTGCTGGGGATGATGGAACTATTATTGTCCTTAAAGAGGTGGACCTGTGGCGGCAGCACTTGGGGCGGCGGTTTACTGTTAAACTCTCTGACACGGGCGCACGTCATCATGCTCTCAAAGTACTTGTAGACTGGGTCCTTGTCCTCCTCTCGCAGCTGCACGCACACACGCACACACACAATCCCTCATAACTTTTTCATATACAATTTTTGTCAAATCGAGGTTTCCATCATATCACTACAGTTGAGTAATTTGGGGTGGTAGTTTGACAACATACAGTGCCTTGCGAAAGTATTCGGCCCCCTTGAACTTTGCGACCTTTTGCCACATTTCAGGCTTCAAACATAAAGATATAAAACTGTATTTTTTTGTGAAGAATCAACATCAAGTGGGACACAATCATGAAGTGGAACGACATTTATTGGATATTTCAAACTTTTTTAACAAATCAAAAACTGAAAAATTGGGCGTGCAAAATTATTCAGCCCCCTTAAGGTAATACTTTGTAGAGCCACCTTTTGCTGCGATTACATCTGTAAGTCGCTTGGGGTATGTCTCTATCAGTTTTGCACATCGAGAGACTGACATTTTTCCCATTCCTCCTTGCAAAACAGCTCGAGCTCAGTGAGGTTGGATGGAGAGCATTTGTGAACAGCAGTTTTCAGTTCTTTCCACAGATTCTCGATTGGATTCAGGTCTGGACTTTGACTTGGCCATTCTAACACCTGGATATGTTTATTTTTGAACCATTCCATTGTAGATTTTGCTTTATGTTTTGGATCATTGTCTTGTTGGAAGACAAATCTCCGTCCCAGTCTCAGGTCTTTTGCAGACTCCATCAGGTTTTCTTCCAGAATGGTCCTGTATTTGGCTCCATCCATCTTCCCATCAATTTTAACCATCTTCCCTGTCCCTGCTGAAGAAAAGCAGGCCCAAACCATGATGCTGCCACCACTATGTTTGACAGTGGGGATGGTGTGTTCAGTGTGATGAGCTGTGTTGCTTTTACGCCAAACATAACGTTTTGCATTGTTGCCAAAAAGTTCAATTTTGGTTTCATCTGACCAGAGCACCTTCTTCCACATGTTTGGTGTGTCTCCCAGGTGGCTTGTGGCAAACTTTAAACGACACTTTTTATGGATATCTTTAAGAAATGGCTTTCTTCTTGCCACTCTTCCATAAAGGCCAGATTTGTGCAATATACGACTGATTGTTGTCCTATGGACAGAGTCTCCCACCTCAGCTGTAGATCTCTGCAGTTCATCCAGAGTGATCATGGGCCTCTTGGCTGCATCTCTGATCAGTCTTCTCCTTGTATGAGCTGAAAGTTTAGAGGGACGGCCAGGTCTTGGTAGATTTGCAGTGGTCTGATACTCCTTCCATTTCAATATTATCGCTTGCACAGTGCTCCTTGGGATGTTTAAAGCTTGGGAAATCTTTTTGTATCCAAATCCGGCTTTAAACTTCTTCACAACAGTATCTCGGACCTGCCTGGTGTGTTCCTTGTTCTTCATGATGCTCTCTGCGCTTTTAACGGACCTCTGAGACTATCACAGTGCAGGTGCATTTATACGGAGACTTGATTACACACAGGTGGATTGTATTTATCATCATTAGTCATTTAGGTCAACATTGGATCATTCAGAGATCCTCACTGAACTTCTGGAGAGAGTTTGCTGCACTGAAAGTAAAGGGGCTGAATAATTTTGCACGCCCAATTTTTCAGTTTTTGATTTGTTAAAAAAGTTTGAAATATCCAATAAATGTTGTTCCACTTCATGATTGTGTCCCACTTGCTGTTGATTCTTCACAAAAAAATACAGTTTTATATCTTTATGTTTGAAGCCTGAAATGTGGCAAAAGGTCGCAAAGTTTAAGGGGGCCGAATACTTTCGCAAGGCACTGTAGGATGTGTCTCAAATGTTCCCCCATTCCCTGCATAGTGCACTACCAGGGCCCACAGTATACTATCACAGAGGAAATTACCTCGGGGGTGAGACGAGGTACGTAGCGCTTTGGACCAGGGTTGTAGATCCTGGTTAGCGGCTTGATGGGTATGTTTGGGGCAGGTTTCGGGCTGAAGAGGGGCTCGGGGTCCACCCCTGAGGTGCAGTCCCACAGGGTTGAGACACGGACTCCTCGATTGGGCTGAACCTCATGCTCCACGTTAGACACAGCTGGGCAGGGAGAGAAGACACGTTCATTAGCTTGTTCAAGTTGATGTGTCATTCATTTGGTCAATATAGAATATAATACAACTCTCACATGTACCCAAATGCACCCTGGGTATGAACTTACTGTAAACAGGCAGTGTCTGGTGCTGGCCGTTCTCTGCTGCTGTGGTCTGTTTGGTGATCCTGCGTTTAAAGCAGGAGCAGCCCAGCATACAGTCAGGCCTGTAACAGTGGAGCGGACCCCTGGACACCCGGGCCAAGCTGGAACACACACACCCCAGCCTGCAGAACTCAGAACCACACTCTGGACTGTCCACTGGACTGGCCTGGGGGGCACGGCTCTTAGGGAGACCCTGGAGGGCACAGACAACAGAGAAGAGATAGACCATCAGAAAATGTGTGTGCGCATTATGTGTGTGTGTGTCTATAATCTAAGTCCTACCTGCGCAGTGAGCAGTGCCATCAGGGCTCTCTCCACCCTCTCAGTAGTGATGTGTGTTCTATCGTGTCCTTGGTAGAAGGTGGCATCTTCCATCTCCATCATTCTCAGCTGGATCTTAGAGAGACCGACCAGTCTGAGCTGGTTCTTAGAGAGGCCAGTCAACCCGCTGGAGAGGCCTCTCCCTGGGCTGGAGTCCCTCCTCACGACCCCCTGGCCTGGAGGAGACCTGGAGGTACGAGTAAAATGTTTAATGAAAGGCTTTATTGTCCATTTTAGGGTAAAAAAAAGGAAACTTGTTGTAGGCTTGACAGGCTCAATCCCAAATATCTACATAACATCCAAACTATGAAAACAATTGACATTACTGGCATTTCAGACCCATTTCATATTGCTTTGGGACAACAACAAGTATAGATGTGTAAACTATATGCTTTGGCATGGGTATAGCATGTCTTTAGCAGCATTTCCTTACCGCTGTGCAGTAGGAGGGCTGGTGACTTTAACCCCAGCTGTAGCTTTAGCAGCAGTAGTTTTGTTACTGTTGGTGACCTGGATGGGCCGTAGCACAGAGGCAGATCTGGCTTTGCCCTGGGCTGGTGTTATATGGTGCTGTTTGCCCTGTGCTGGTGTGGGTTTGGGTTTGGCTGCTTTAGGAGGGGTCCTGTGGTTGTTGATGGGTGGAGGGGGTTTCTTTAGAGCTGCGTAGAGGAGGGGTTTCCGAGAGAGGGGGCAGGGTCTACAGAATGCGGGGGGCGGGGGGGCACGTGTCTTCAGAACACTGTCGAGGGTCCGCACATAGCTGGTGCTGGTCACAGGCAGCTGATAGGCCACTGAGCCCAGGGGGTTGTGGGAGAAGGCAGCCGCGCGGTCGCTGATTCGCTGGGCCTCGCTCTCCAGGTATTGGTCGAGCATTTCGCTGCAGAAGGCCGAGCGGTTGGGGTTGTGGTTCTTAGAGGTCTCTTTGGTCCTGATGAACTTGTCCCTCCAGCCCTTGATCTTGGTCAGGTCACTGGTCTTCCCCGTCCTGGAGACAAAGGACCTGCTTCCATCTGCACAGAGAAGAGACAAGGCCGTTTGAGAAGAGATACGGGCCCAATTCCAAATCAACCTCTAGACCCTTCAACTAGCCTCTACCTCTCTGTTGTTTGGAGACTAAGTAGAGCCATCATTATATTGCACTTATCCAGTCCCTTCAGATTTGCAAATACTGACAGGATTGGGGCTTATGGGTTATCATCAGACCAAATAATAACCTCGCCCATTACCACTCCCCCATTCTACCACAGTGGTGGGAGTCACATTACTAGGGCTAATTCTGAGTGTTTAAGTTGGTGTAAATCCCATAATTGCCTTGCCTTATTATCTGCCTGACTGACGAGGGGGTTCAATGTGGATGATGACAGTAAACTGGGTATGAAGTGCTCAGTGACTCTGATGTATTAAACTAGCTGAGCCATGCAATTGAAAAAGCGCTATCATCTTTCAAGTGTAATTAATTTACTACTAGGCAGTCACATTTCTCAATCAGGAAATAATAACATGTCTATTAATACGTCCCCTTGTTGGCAACCACGACAACATGCCTACGGCCGCCACGACAACATGCCTACGGCCGCCACGACAACATCCCTACGGCCTCCACGACAACATCCCTACGGCCTCCACGACAACATCCCTACGGCCGCCACGACAACATCCCTACGGCCTCCACGACAACATCCCTACGGCCTCCACGACAACATCCCTACGGCCTCCACGACAACATCCCTACGGCCGCCACGACAACATCCCTACGGCCTCCACGACAACATCCCTACGGCCTCCACGACAACATCCCTACGGCCGCCACGACAACATCCCTACGGCCTCCACGACAACATCCCTACGGCCTCCACGACAACATCCCTACGGCCTCCACGACAACATCCCTACGGCCTCCACGACAACATCCCTACGGCCTCCACGACAACATCCCTACGGCCTCCACGACAACATCCCTACGGCCTCTACCTATGGCTCTACTCAAAAACCAATAATAAAGCAGTGAAAGTAAAGAATACGTATTGTGTTGGTGTCCCATATAAGGATCACTGGAGAGCTTTGAGATATGAGTTTCAACCATTTTTAGAAACAACCAGTAATCTCACTGCTGTTTTGCTGGTCTTATTGCTACTGTATGTGGCCTACATTGCTAGTAAATTACCCATCACTTAAGTGTAACTCACCAGTGGAGGTAGCGCTGCCCAGCCCAGTGAACACAGGCGGAGACAGCGGTAGACGCACCCCCAGATACTGTAGATCGATGGCCAGGCCTTGGTCCAGGGAGCTCAACTTCAGCCCAACTATAGGTAGGGGAATAACACACACGTTAGGGTTATCAATGGTGAACATTACTGTGAAATATCTAACTCTCTTAGGGCAGAGACTGGTAGGTTTGTGTGGTGAGAGATGGAGAGGGAGGAAGAGAGAGAAATACAGAGAGTGCATGCGTGAGTGTGTTGTCCACTCACCCTCCTGTAGGACAGGGTGGATGACCTGTCTGTGTTTGAGTGTGTTCAGGTCTTGCAGTAAGATAGTCTGCAGACCTGCAATCTTCTCCTCAACACTCTCCAGTACTGCAATCTTCTCCTCAACACTCTCCAGTACTGCACACACACACACACACACTTAGGTTAGAAAATAATAGAATAGACCAGTGTCATCATTATTGGAGACTTTCAGAAATGCATGTGGTATTGTGAAAACACATAGTGGGTGTTGATGTTCTATTTTGTGTCTCCAGCAGGTCTTGTTGCCAAGTACACTGTAATTGACAAGCCCCAGTAGAATATAACTTCTTCGCTCCCACTTACCAGTTTTCTCTGGCTGTTCCTGAGTGACTGGTGATGTGTTATTGGATGGCATGTCCTCCACATGGACACCAAGAGCTTCCTGTGACACAGAGGAAGAGATAACCGTGTCAATACTGTCTGCACCTTCAGCAAAGTTAAACAAAGTTTCCCTCCTATATTTCAGACTCTGGGGTTTCTAAATGAACATTTCCGGATGTCTGAAATTCCTATTTCCCATAACTCTGACCGCACACAAGTGTCGTGCTTTACCTTGGAAGTGAAGGACACAAAAAGTAGACCTTCCACATCATCCAGTTCCGGTTGCATAGCAACCGGTATCGGGCTGCTAGTTGGAGTGACAGCCGCTGTCGCCGCCTTGGTACCCTTAGAGACTTTTCCGACACTGCCCCACCGATTGCCCCCCGGTTTACGCCCCTTCTTCCATGGCCTAGGAACGGCAAAAGGGGACGCAGTGGGGGTCAGAGGTGAGGGGGTAGGAGAAGGCTTGGGTGCAATCTTTTGAGGTTTGGATGTTTTAGGGGTTAAGCTCGCAGCCTTGTCCTCCTGAGTTTCTGTAAGCGAAATGGGTGCGGTCATGGTTGGCTCTACAAGCGGAACCTTCTGTGAAGGCGGAACCTCAGAGTCCATTGGTTCTACAGTGGAACGTTTTAAAGGCTTTGAACATCTGTTTGTGTATAACACAGTAGACTGTGTAGTATTCTGAGGGTTAGCAGTCAGGCTGGCCTGTCTGGAGTGGTCCATCCCAGCACCCAGTCTCTCCCCCCCAGCCCCCGGGCTGTTCTCTGGCCTGGAGGCTCCTGAGGGCAGGGCTAGCTGGGCTCGGAGGTACTGCCTGTGGAAGACATGGTCACTGTAGTCCAGATACATCCCCTCTTCACTGGCAGACACATCAGTCTGATTGGCGTCTGAATCTGCTGTACCAGGAGCTACTTTCCTCAACTTCCCTGAGACTTCCCCCACAGGGTGAGTTGTAGGGAGAGAACGTTTCTTCATGCTACAAGACAATGAGGGGTGCAGGTGAAAAAAAAAATATTAGCGGTGTATCAAGAACAAATGGAAAACTGAATAGCAACAGTAAAACACTAACATTCAGTGAATTGTAAGGAAAACACTGGAATTATAGTACAACACGATAACAGAAAGCTTCACTCACCTGATATCAGCCACAACATCGTTTACAGTAACAATATGCTCAGTCCCCTCACCACCATTGGACCTAGCAGTGCTACGACCAGGTGAGCGGATATCTCCCTTCCCCGCCTGAGGGTGCTCCGGCCTGGGCTTTGCGAGGCGCGGGCTGCCGCTGTCCTCCCGGAAGCCCTTAGCAAAGGGGTTATAATCTATCTTCAGCTGGGTGATCCTGGTGTTCTGGTACGACGTCACTGCATAGAACTCGGTCTGCGGGAACGTGAAGGTCATGACCTCCGGGCCGAGGAGCTGGAGGTCAAGCAGCTTAGGGTCAAAGCCAAGGTCGTCTCCATCTGCGACGGGGATCACGTGTAAACTGGGCCTGTAGCGGTGCATGGAGTGCAGCAACACATGTCCCTCCTGGTCCAGGCAGTGGTTAGTCAGTTTGAGTTTATAGAAGGAGACCAGGCTGGCCATCCAGACCTTCCCCAGGGCTGATGAGTCCTGGTGGGGAAAGAGTCGGCATGAGGCCTGGGTGTGTGGTTCTCCAGGACCACTGGGTTCCCACTCCTTCAGGTTCCAGCGATGGCGGTACGTGTCGACGGGGGTGATTGACAGGACCAAGCAGTAACGACGTGTTGGTTCCAAACCCGTCAGGCGGTAGCGGCAGTAGGGAAACATGCGCCGGCCCTGTTTGGTGAGGATCATCTCGGTTCCACAGCAGTGGAACTCCCTCCAGACATTGCTGTTCTCCAGAGTGACCCCCACACTACCACATGAGCTTATCGCTGAGAGGCCTTCCTCCTCGGGATGCAGGCCTCCGGGGGCTGGGCCACTGGCAGCAGATGATGAAAATGGTGAGGGGAGGGCTGGGTTGGCACCAGTGTTTGTCACAGTGGCAGCTGGTGATAAAGATGCTGATACTATGGGTGTGTTAGCTGGCTTAGCATCAGAGTTTATCCCACTATCCATGGGTACGGCTATGGTTCCACTCGCTTCTTTGTTTGTAATGACATCAGTGGATAAAGCTATCGCTAAGTTCACTTCACTGTGTGTGGATGATGCCATAGCTAGGTTGACTTCAGTGTTTGTTATGGTGTCAGTGGATGAAGCCATGGCTCTGATGGTTAAGCTTGCATCCTTGTCTGTCATGGCTACAGCTTGGTCCTCCACCACATCCTTGTTGGCCAGGCCTGGCTCCATGGTGACGCTGTCAAATGGGATTGATGTGGTGATAGAGGTAGTAATGGCCGAGTCCTCTACCCTCTCCTCCATTACAGTAGGATCCTCCATAGATGGGACAGAGTAAACGTTGTATACTATTCTTCTTCACTTAAAAAAAATAAAAATAAAAAAAGCACCTCAAGTTGAACTATGGTTATTTCCGTTGACATCCTGGAATAATGAAAAAATAATGTTATGTTAGAAAAATGTCTCATGTGAATGGCCAGATAGTGAACCAACTAACAACATGTAAGGACATGTCTAAATGACTTATTACAGCATAATATATACATTGTGAAAATTGTAAGAAAAACATGGAGATTAAATAAGATTTTAATTTATCAAAAATACATTGCTTTCAGATGTGTGACCTTTCATGTGAAGTTTAGTGTCACCCAAAAGCAGTAGGCAGATCCCTAAAGCTTGGACTTTATCGGAGACAACACGTTACATCAATTTTATGTTTATCAGCTCTTAGTTGTTTTTGGAATTTTCTTGAACAATGGCATTGTATTCATGTAATGTGTCATTCAAGTGTAGCAGATGAGGTTGGTCAGCTCACTAGGCTCTCTTTATTGGTAAGTTGCCATAAGGCTTTAGTTCAGATGGATAACACAATCTTGAGTTGGGTCCTATGGAACTAAATTGATTAGCCTAGTTACTAGCTTAAGTTACATAGATGCTAGGCCTATTTTACAAAACCTTAACTGATTAGGTTAAATTAGCCTAGCTAAACGTTTAGGCTAACGTTACAACAATATTTTCCTGTGCAGGTTAAAATGCAATTATGACATTAACTGGAATGTCCTTGTCAATTTAAGTTCAGAAACAATACAAATACCACGACTTCCTTTCATGTAGCCTATAGAAGTGCTTATTGGAGGTGTTACCGTTATTATTTGTTAAATATGGTTATTCCAAATTATATTTCCATCTCAACTATCAAACCAGTATTATTTTTCCATGAGCTTTAAATCGTGTATTTCTTCAAAAACACATGCCAGTGTCGAGTATAAAAGTTGCTTGACAACACCCCTCGTCCTCTCCTCCCCAAGCCTTGTTGTAGGCCTCCAGATATTTAGCCAGCAAGTTAAAAAGTTGGACATTCACTGACGCCTACCTTCCACCACCGTATGGCGTGTTGCGCTTTTTGGAGAGCAATAATAACAGAGCAAACTCCAACTGTTGCGTGCCGTCGTCGAAACAAAAGGCCTCGAAATAATCTTCGAGCGTGCACATAAATTCGCAAATGGAGGCCGCCGAAGCCACGCAATGTAGCCTAGCATCGACCATGCACACAGGCTACCAAGGCGCATGCACAACATCAACCCTCAATGGCGCGTGATTTCCCACGCCAGCGCGAGGAAAAGCGGGAGTCCATCCCGGGGATCTCTGCCACCTCGAGTCTAATTCGTGGCCTCGAACAACTCCGGCGAAAAGTCTGCAATAAATAACAAATACACAAATTGACTCTACCTTTGTGAATCGTGCAGGAATCGGATAGCGAACTGTCTGTTGTGACTCTCTTCGAATCTTGTGCATGTCCGTCCACTTCCAGGCTATCTCTCACTCCTTTCGAACATCTATCTACACATTCTCACTCCACGGAGACACACACACACATCCGTGCTCGGGGTGTGACGTAAGTCACCATGGCGGCACACACACTCAGGTTCGGTCGGTGTGTGTTGCGCAGGCTCCCTCCAGAGGTTTAGCGGGCAGTTATTTCTTCCGTGCTGCTGCCACAAAAAAAGCATAAAATACGATTCAATCTTTAGTACGGCTGATAACGCGGAAAAAAACGTTTAGCCTATCTGCTCTGTTTGAACACCTCCATTGGGGAAATGGAAATGTTAGCCTGTATTCCTGCTGTAGCCTATCTGTGTGTGAAATGTGCGTTTATCTGCCTGTCTTTCTGATGGTTGGACGTCTGCCTGAGTTTTGGTCTGCCTGTCTGACTTATGATCTCTGTCTTGATCTGTCTGTCTGATGATGGTATGTCTGTCTGTCAACAGCTGAGTTACAAGTTATATTTTCACTAACAGTAGTACGCTATAGTCTGTCTGTCTGTCAACAGCTGAGTTACAAGTTATATTTTCACTAACAGTAGTACGCTATAGTCTGTCTGTCTGTCAACAGCTGAGTTACAAGTTATATTTTCACTAACAGTAGTACGCTATAGTCTACCCACAACTTGATAGGCCTATAGGCTGTAGTTATAACCATAAACCATAGACTATGCCATCAATACACTGAATAATACATATAAACATATTTACCATATGGGACAGGAGCCAATAGACAGCCTATGCTATTATTTTCCCATGTAAAAGTGTTTAAGTTGTTACATTGTTGCAGCCAAACTGCAATGTCAGAAAGTTCCAAATGTAGCCAAATACAATGTTACAGTAGGCTAGGCAAGTGTGATAGAAATGATGCGATTTGTAAAATAGCCTAGTTATTAAAAGTCAATATTGACCATCCAGTCTATCAATCATGTCCATGGTTACTGCTGTGAAATATAAAAGCTCACAGCGCAAATTGTTACAACTTAAACCACCCAAACTGTTGTAGCCCAATTGTAGCCCTATGTAAACGCGTTAGTCTGCATGGTTTATATCAGTACCATATAGGACATTTTGTTAATGTTATTTCAGCGCGAGTGACAATTGTTCATATTTTGTGTTCAATTTGTAACTTCTGTCCTATAAATGGCCAAATTTCCTATGCTCTTATATGCGCCATTGTTGTCATTTTTTCGCACTGGAATAACATCAGCAACGTGATTCCTGACTCCTCAGCCCACCTCGGGGGGAGAGTGAAGGACAAGGAGCCCAGATACAGGACTCCAGGGCCAGCAGAGTATTGCAACCTATTGCCGCCTTCGACAGGCTGTGAGGGCCGCAACAATTTTCTTTCTAGGTTAGAACACTAAAATGAATTAGAGACAAAATCCTGCCACAAACATCTACATCCCGTCATCCTAAAATAAATAGCCGGCAAACACTTTTCGGGCTATTTTGTGAATGCTTCGAATAGTCAATCGTTTATAACATTTCGAGTGTCGGTATAAGCATGCTTAAACACTTCCCTAATGATGTTCCGTTGTCTCGCTGTTTCTACCCAGTCAGGAGTTAGACTCACATACAGGCCTCACCCGCACGTTTGATTAATGTTTTAAAAGACAAAAACGACATTTCAGATCTACGAAATATCAAAATAATATTTGCATCTAAATTATATCGTGAATGAGTAATCATGAGAAGCAAAAACGAATGAGTGGTCTTATAATAGTGGCGACTTGTGTATGGCATAAATCTCACAACAACAATAACAGCATCAAGACGCATTTGGGAAATACAAGTAGACTAGGCTAGTCTATTCTATTGTAATTCGGCATTGAACTAATTACATTTGTCAATTGAAATCCATCGTTCATGATTATCAATCAATAATCATCACTACTATTGATGATTAATCACTGATTATTTCAACAGGATTTGACCAGTTATTTTGAGTTAAAACGAGTCTGAAGCCGACATGCGTTTTTTTTTGTTAATTAAAATTCCCTGTCTGACAATAGATCTTATATGACTGTGATGTGGTTTAGATTATCATGTTGAGTTGAACACCTATTGTGAGTGGAGTGAGAAATTAGATGACTTGAGCCTTTACCATTTCTGCACATTGCAACCTGTAACTATTGACAGATCAATGAATCTAAATCACTCTATTCCTTATTTATTTGAGATGCAATTCAATACCAGTTGCTTAGAATGTAACAACATGCATGTCAAATATTTATATTTACACAATGAGTATGGTCAGTTGTTCCTCCAAGTGTGCTACTGATCAGATTTGGTTTCAAACAAACATAAAAATGTGTTGCTAGTAAGCTATCCTCTTACAAACATTTTGACCCTGGTTTCCACACAAACAATTTGAAAGATCCATTTCCTAAATACTTGAAAATGTTTTAGAGAAGTATAGAATATTCCCTATTCCATACAGTTATTGTACTCCTAACACACCATGGTGGATAGTTCCCAGTATGATTTTATTTGACAATTTAAAATACACAAAATGTTGCACCAGGCAATAGATACATATACCAAACCTGTTGAGGTTACATAAACAAAAAGTCAAGACTTATTTTCATTGTTGTCAAGTGTCATGGGCACATTCAATCATAGACAGAGTTCAATGTTATATATACAGTTGAAGTCGGAAGTTTACATACACTTAGGTTGGAGTCATTAAAACTCATTTTTCAACCACTCCATAAATTTCTTGTTAAGAAACTATAGTTTTGGCAAGTCGGTTAGGACATCTACTTTGTGCATGACACAAGTCACTTTTCTAACAATTGTTTACAGACAGATTATTTCACTTATAATTCACTGTATCACAATTCCAGTGAGTCAGAAGTTTACATACACGAAGTTGACTGTGCTTATAAACAGCTTGGAAAATTCCTGAAAATTATGTCATGGCTTTAGAAGCTTCTGATAGGCTAATTGACATCATTTGAGTCAATTGGAGGTGTACCTGTGGATGTATTTCAAGGCCTACCTTCAAACTCAGTGCCTCTTTGCTTGACATCATGGGAAAATAAAAACAAATCAGCTAAATTGTGGACCTCCACAAGTCTGGTTCATCCTTGGGAGAAATTTCCAAACGCCTGAAGGTACCACGTTCATCTGTACAAACAATAGTATGCAAGTATAAACACCATGGGGCCACGCAGCCGTTATACCACTCAGGAAGGAGACGCGTTCTGTCTCCTAGAGATTAACGTACTTTGGTGCGAAAGGTACAAATCAATCCCGGAACAACAGCAAAGGACCTTGTGAAGATGCTGGAGGAAACAGGTACAAAAGTATCTATATCCACAGTAAAACGAGTCCTATATCGACATAACCTGAAAGGCCGCTCAACAAGGAAGAAGCCACTGCTCCAAAACCTCCATAGAAAAAGCCAGACTACGGTTTGCAGCTGCACATGGGGACAAAGATTGTACCTATGGAGAAATGTCCTCTGGTCTGATGAAACAAAAATAGAACTGTTTGGCCACAATGACCATCGTTATGTTTGGAGGAAAAAAGGGGAGGCTTGCCAGCCGAAGAACACCATCCCAACCATGAAGCACAGGGGTGGCAGCATCATGTTGTGGGCGTGTTTTGCTGCAGGAAGTTCTGGAGCCCTTCACAAAATAGATAGCTGCATGAGGAAGGAAAATTATGTGGATATATTCAAGCAACATATCTAGACATCAGTCAGGAAGTTAACGCTTAGATCTTCCAAATGGACAATGACCCCAAGCATACTTCCAAAGTTGTGGCAAAATGGCTTAAGGACAACAAAGTCAAGGTATTGGAGTGGCCATCACAAAGCCCTGACCCTATAGAACATTTGTGGGCAAAACTGAAAAAGCGTGTGCGAGCAAGGAGGACTACAAACCTGACTCAGTTACACCAGCTCTGTCAGGAGGAATGGGCCAAAATTAATCAAATTTATGGTGGGAAACTTGTGGAAGGCTACCCAAAACGTTTGACCCAAGTTAAACAATTTAAAGGCAATGCTACCAAATACTAATTGAGTGTATGTAAACTTCAGACCAACTAGGAATGTGATGAATGAAATAAAAGCTGAATTAAAATCATTCTCTCTACTATTATTCTGACATTTCACATTCTTAAAATAAAGTGGTGATCCTAACTGACCTAAGACAAGGAATTTTTACTAGGATTAAATGTCAGGAATTGCAAAAAACAGAATTTAAATGTATTTGGATGAGGTGTATGTAAACTTAAGACTTCAACTGTACACACACACACACACACAGTACCAGTCAAAAGTTTGGACACACCTACTCATTCAAGGGTTTTTTATTTATTTTCACTATTTTCTACATTGTAGAATAATAGTGGAGACATCAAAACTATGAAATAACACATACGGAATCATGTAGTAACAAAAAAATGTGTTAAACAAATCAAAATATATTTTAGATTCTTCAAAGTAGCCACCTTTTGCCTTGATGACAGCTTTGCACACTCTTGGCATTCTCTCAACCAACTTCATGAGGAATGCTTTTCCAGCAGTTTTGAAGGAGTTCTCACATATGCGGAGTACTTGTTGGCTGCTTTTCTTTCACTCTGTGGTCCAACTCATCCCAAACCATCTCAATTGGGTTGAGGTCAGATGATTGTGGAGGCCAGGTCATCTGATGCAGCACTCCATCACTCTCCATCTTGGTCAAATAGCCCTTACACACCCCCCGGATGTTTGTTTTGGGTCATTGTTCTTTTGGAGAAAAAAAATGATAGTCCCACTAAGCGCAAACCAGATGGGATGACGTATCACTGCAGAATGCTGTGGTAGCCATGCTGGTTAAGTGTGCCTTGAATAAATCACAGGCAGTGTCACCAGCAAAGCACCTCCACACCATCACACCTCCTCCTCCATGCTTCACACATGCGGAGATCATCCGTTCACTCTGTGTCTCAAAAGACACAGCGGTTTGAACCAAAAATCTCCAATTTGGATTCATCAGACCAAAAGACAGATTTCCACTGGTCTAATGTCCATTGCTCGTGTTTCTTGACCCAAGCAAGTCTTTTCTTCTTATTGTTGTCCTTTAGTCGTTGTTTCTTTGCAGTAATTCGACCATGAGGACAGGATTCATGCAGTCTCCTCTGAACAGTTAATGTTGAGATGTGTCTGTTACTTGAACTCTGCAAACCATTTATTTGGGCTGCCATTTCTGAGGCTGGTAACTCTAATGAACTTATCCTCTGCCACAGAGGTAACTCTGGGTCTTCCTTTCCTGTGGCAGTCCTCGTGAGAGCCAGTTTCATCAAAGCGCTTGATGATTTTTGCAACAGCACTTTAAGACATTTTAAAAGTTCTTGAAAGTTTCCGGATTGACTGATCTTCCTGTCTTAAATTAACGGACTGTCGTTTCTCTGCTTATTTCAGCTGTTCTTGCAATATTATGGACTTGGTATTTTACCAAATAGGGTTATCTTCTGTATACCACCCCTACCTCACAACACAATTGATTGGCTCAAATGCATTAAGAAGGAAATACATTTCACAAATTCACTTTTAAGGCACACCTGTTAATTGAAATACATTCAATGTAACTGTTACCTCATGAAGCTGGTTGAGAATGCCAAGAGTTTGCAAAGCTTTCATCAAGGCAAAGGGTGGCTATTTGAAGAATCTCAAATATAAAATACATTTTGATTTGTTTAACACTTTTGGTTACTACATTATTCCATATGTTTTATTTAATAGTTTTGATGTCTTCACTATTATTCCACAATGTAGAAAATAGTAAAAAATAAAGAAAAACCCTGGAATCAGTAGGATTTCTAAAACTTTTGACCGGTAGTTTACGTCTAAAAACCGTGCTTTGACTTCTTAAAATTACTTCTGAGAAAATAGAGAATCACCTACATCTAACACAGAGGGTTTATAAATATACCACAATTACTTCGTTACATGTTTCAGAGAAGAGGTATCCTTATCCCATAATCATACTGCACAGAAAATTGCAGAAAATTGCTTACACCTGACACCTAAGGCCTAGGAATTATTTATTCTATTACTTCTTAAAGTGTTTCACAGAAAATAGGTTACTCCCTATCCCATACACATAAGGGCTGATTGTGGTATAGGACGTTGTGATGAAGAACTCCACCTCAGTCCAAAAGGGGATCCATTCCACCTGGAACACCCCCATGGCAGCCAGGATGCCCACTGTGTTCCTTTCGATCCCCAGGTAGAGACCTTCTTCCTGGGAGGCTGCTCCACTGGCGCCCCTGCTGTACTCAGCGCTGGCACCACCACCCTCCTCTGAACCAGCAGCACCTGGTTCACCAACATTTTAGTCATTCAGTAAAACTTCTATACATAATGAGTTATAATACGGTAGGTATGTTCAACTAATGTTGTTGACAATGTGTCTGTCAACTGGACAACCCTAAGCAAACAAGTGGTCACAGACAGAGCATTGCCACTATCCACAGATCTAGAATCCGATCACTCCACCCTCAAATATAACCTTATTAACTATTAGAGGGATGTGGTTAGGGGCAACCTCTACCGACTCCAAGGTGGTTACAGACCTTTACAATGAGACAGCTGGTGACGATGACGATGAATAGAGGCAGCAGGTTGCAGAGCAGGATGAAAATATACCTCAAGACACAGTTAATGGTCGGGCAGTTCTCCTTGGGACACTAGATGAAGTCTGGAGGGCAGCCTCCGTCTTGCGTATAGTTATCCATATGACCATCTACGTTCATGAGATAGGTAGGAGCTCCCAGGAACATGGCTAGCATCACACACAGCCCACTCACAGCCCAGGCCAACCAGATGTTGTCTGGTACCAGAAGATGCTGATGAGGAATGTGAAGAGGATGCTGCCGATTTCGCCGAACACCTACATTCCAAACAAATAGATCAATACATTATCACATTATACAATTATCTCAGCTGCTGTCAACTTGTTTCTGACAGGAATGATTTATAAGTACATTTGTACTTATGAGACTGTGTAAATTCCGCCTGACCATTGCACAAACTCATATAACCCTCCACACTGTAACACAACAAAAAGCACTGTCAATAGCCTACCACTGAGCCAGAAAAGCAATTTCGAGATCCAGGGTGACAGTATTTCTAGGTCTTTGGAAGGCAGTAGCACTTTAGCCATCCACTGCTACATATACTGTACTCTACTTTACTCTCACCATGAAGAACTTGAGCGTCCGGCAGGACAAGGGGGTGAGGACAGATACAGAACATGATGATGTTGCAGATGTTTACGACAAGGGCTCTTACAGGTTGGAGGCAGCGAGGCCCAGGAGAAACACCACAAAGGTTTTCAGATGGGAGATCTGGTTCTTTATTAAAGACAGGATCAGGACTACATTACCCATAATGCCCAAGATGGTGATCTGTTGGAAACTTGGCCAATGTGCTTGTAAGAACCCCTTGCCTTGGCAAGCCAGAAGAAGATGGACTGCCTCTCGAGCCTGGTGCCTCTGCAGGTTTTTCCTTGCCACTGTCGCCTCTGCTTGCTTGTTGGGAATCTATAGGCTCAGATTATTTGCAAAAATAAATATACACATCACATTTGATTGATTGAAGAACCATTGTTCTGTCCTTCTCCACACACCAATACACTTCTTGTGCGTGTGTGTGTGTGTGAGCTTATAGTTGATCTGTTCTCCATTTCTTTCTACTTTTCCGCCTCAGTGACCTCAAGCTCTGTTGTCATGCCTTCAAAGGCATCTGAACCCAGACTGCTGATTGGTTGAGCTCATTAGGTGACAAGGAAGCAGAGGATGCTGGAAAAGCGGAGGCCTGGGACTGGGAGTCTCTTAAATTGCACCTTGGAGCTTCGTTTGGACAGCCTCAACTTTCAACATTTATACCACTGCATGGCACAAATAAATTAGCTGGCATAATTAAATTGGGTTGTTGCGGAAGGAGGTAGAGGTTGATTTCTACCCATTGAACTCAACTCACACAATCTTCCTCTGAGTTATTACTTCCATTGCAAACATGTGTCACCTAAAATCACATGGAAGCAAAAAATCAGTACCTCTAAGAATTTAATTTAATTCAATTCTGACGATCATAATATGGGTTTAATTCAGACATAGGATGTAAAAGTGCCTAAACAAAACCTCTCCTCCCACTTAGAATTACTCCGAAGTCAGACAAGTTCCATATAAGGCCCTTCCTGTAAGGACAACAAATAGAAAATTGGTTACATTTCTAGGTTGTCAGCGGTTACACAGTGTGGATTAGTAGAGAGATTAACAGGAAATGGAGCGAGAGCATAAAATGTAGGTACAATTATAATTAGTACAGCATACAGGTATTTGGTGCACGTAAAGCACACCTATTTCAAAATCACTGAACGTTCACTCATCCTTTCACACTCTTCCGCGTTCCTCTCATCAATCTTTCAATCCCTCAAACTCTCACCCTTTCTATCTCACCATCTCTCTTTATTCTTTCCTTTAATACCTCATGCTCACTCCCTCAAGTCTTTGTCCTCAATCTCTCATCCCTTCATTCCATCTCCCTGTCCTAATTCTCATTCCCTTACTTTCACTCTCTTACTGTAATACTCTCTCCATCTTTCACTCCTCTAACCCCTCACCCTCTCTATCTCATCTCTTCACCCCCTCTCTCATTTCTCTTGTTTGTAAGGAAGCCTTCATGAAGCAAGACACACTCAGCAAAATAGGACAGCGAGTAAAGATGTGGGGATTGATTCTCAGTGGATAGTACAGAGTGCGGAAATCTGTAATAACACAATATCACTACACTGGTGGATTGTGAGGGAGGAGTGTAAAATCGTGATGAAAAGCTTTTGCCAATTTCAGCAGGCAGTCTATGATTCACAGGTAGACAGTGTTATTTCACGGCACATCTCTTTTCCTCCATCAGCACTGACAAGTCTGTCTTTAACACTTACCCGGTCTCATTTGAGATCTGCAAAGGGGAGTGAACGAGAGCAGAAGGGAAGGGTCAATTTACTAGAATGAGATTGAGATGCAGTCAGACCAGAGAGAGAGAAAAAGAGAGAAAGAGAGAGAGAGAGAGAGAGAGAGAGAGAGAGAGTGCCTAGTGGTTATGAGTGTGGACAAGGGCCAAGGAGAGGAAACAATTTGTGGATTGAGATGCATACAGAGAGTGAGCGAGTGCCTGGTGGTGAGGACAGGAGATGATGGGAGGAATGCCTGCTGTAATTTCTGTATTTTGAAAGTTATAAACTGTATCTTGAATACTTGATTTCTGTCATGCAAAGCATTTTGGGACTATATCAACAATGGACTAATCCCAAACAAATACCAAAAGATAGTTTTTTGGTGGAGTTTTCCTTTAAGTGGCCTTAAAATGTAACTGAGGAAAAGAAGACAAGGAAAGGAAACCACTTTAGACTATTGAGATGTATCCCCAGCAATCCAGAATGGTAAGTGAGTGTCTGCTGGTGCGTGAGTGAAGAGATAAAATGTCCTCAGCCCTGCTGTTCTAACACCATAGCACATTAGATCATGTCCCATCTTGTCTGTTTGTTCCAACAGTCTCCAAACGAGGTCTCCAGCTACCACCACACAGCCTTGTTTAAACCCGTTACTTCTCCTCTACTCTCTTACAAACAGACCCACTTCCCTCCTGCATCAGCTTTTAATCATCAATTGCATTATGTGTCTACTGTGGAAACCATGTCAAAATGGAATAGAAATGTTTATCCTGAAATGGACAATAACGCTTTGGAACATTGAATTCCCCCTTCGTCCTCCAAGTGTGTGCTTTTATTTTATCTGAATAAAACTGGTTGCTTCCAAGGGGCTTTTAATGCCTTCAAATACAGTACCTCAAACAAGAATCATAAAGACGAGTCATTCGTTGCGTAATAGAGACTACTATGCTATGCTTCTTGTGCCCTCGCTGTTGGCCATTTGCCATTATCTTTTTTGACCTAAACAGGACAAAATGGCCACTTGACTGACCGCCACATATAGTAAGTGTTCTAACAGTAGCACGCCAGACTGCATGGGCCAAAAATCTGAACATGCTCCAGTGGCTTTACCTAATGCTGCTGTTAGAACTGAATGTTTTAATAGAGATATGATATGGCTTCATACAAATTCTACAAAGGATTTTGGTTAGCTTTTTACAGTGCCTTCAGAGAGTATGAAAACCCTTGACTTTTCCCACATTTAGTTGTGTTACAAAGTGGGATTAAAATGAATTTAATTGTCAGTTTTTTTGTCAACAATCTACAAAAAATACTCTGTCAAAGTGGAAGAAAAAGTATTACATTTGAAAAATGTATGAAAAATACAACATATCATAAAACATAACATAATATATCTTGATTAGATAAGTATTCACTCCATCAATATGTTAGAATCACCTTTGGCAGAGATTACAGCTGTGAGTCTTTCTGGGTAAGAAAGACTTTTCCACACCTGGATTGTGCAACATTTGCCCATGATTCTTTTAAAATGTCTTCAAGCTCTGTCAAATTGGTTGATGATCATTGCTAGACAACCATTTGCAGGTCTTGATATAGATTTTCAAGAAAAACTGTAACTCTGCCACTCAGGAACATTTACTGTCTTCATGCTAAGCAACTCCAGTGTAGATTAAGCCTTGCGTTTTAGATTTTGCCTGTGCTTAGTTTCATTTAGTTTATTTATTTTTTATCCTGAAAAGCTCCCCAGTCCTTGATGATTACAAGCATACCTATAACATGATGCAGCCACCACTATGCTTGGAAATATTGAGAGTGGTACTCAGTATTGTGTTGTATTGGATTTGCCCCAAACATAACACTTTGTATTCAGGCCAAAACGTGAATTTTTTCAGTATTACTTCAGTGCCTTATTGCAAACAGGATGCATGTTTTGGAATATTTTTATTCTGTAAAGGCTTCCTTCTTTTCACTCTGTCAATTATGTTAGTATTGTGGAGTAACTAAAATGTTGTTGATCGATCCTCAGTTTTCTCCTATCATAGCAATTAAATTCAGTAACTGATTTAAAGTCACAATTGGCCTCATGGTGAAATCCCTGAGCTGTTTCCAACTGAGTTAGGAAGGACACCTGTATCTTTTTAGTGACTGGGTGTATTGATACACCATCCAAAGTATAGTTAATAATTTCACCATGCTCAAAGGGATATTCAATGTCTGCTTTTACATTTGTATCCATTTACCAATAGGTGCCTTTCTTTGCGAGGCATTGCAAAACCTCCCTGGTCTTTGTGTTTGAAATTCACTGCTCGACTGAGGGATCTTACAAATAATTGTATGTTAGTGGTACAGAGATGAGGTAGTCATTGAAAAATCATGCTAAACACTATTATTGCACACAGAGTGAGTCAATGCAACTTATTGTCCGACTTGTTAAGCAAATGTTTACTCCTGAATTTATTTAGGCTTGCCATAACAAAGGGGTTAAATACTTATTGACTCAAGAAATTTTGGATTTACATTTTTTATTAATTTGTCAAATAAAATAAAAACTGACATTATGGGGTATTGTGTGTAGGCCAGTGACAAACATCTCAATTTAATCTAATTTAAATGCAGGCTGTAACACAACAACATTTGGTGTGAATGCTTTCTGAAGGCACTGTATGTATAAAGTCATCGTGGAATGCTATGCCACCAGAGATTACTAAGGCAAAAAGCAAGTTTAGCTTTAAAAAAAAACATTGGCCCAAGGCAACTTCCTTGAGGGATACCGTAAACACAATTTTCACCATCAGTTTACGAAGAACAGGCAGCAAACTGATTGGGTGGCTGTTTGATCCAGGAAAGGGTGCTTTACTATTTTTAGGAAGTGGAATTACTTTAGCTTCCTTCCACACCTGTGGACATACACACTCCTTTAGGCTTTGGTTAAAGACATGGCAAATAGGGGTGGCAATACAGTCTGCTACCATTCTCAATAGTTTCCCATCTAGGTTGTCTATACTTGTTGGTAAATCATTGGATTTGATTAATTCATTTGCAATTGCATCTTTGAGAACTACAATTTAGTATCTATTTGAAATGTTATGGTTATTTTTCAAAAACGTATTTGGTTGCAAATGGAACTGGGGCCATGTAAATAATTGTAAGGCTACTCATTTTGAATCCACAGATGGCACCTTGTGTGACCATAAAAGCCTGTGTGCGATTGGACAAAGTAATATAATTTGGTTGCAAAGGTCACTGGCCTGCCATACAGCATATAAATATAATTAGTATTGTGACACATAATTGCCATGATAATTGGAATTACAATGGAATGTTAAGTCAATAAGCATTATGAGTAATTAAGTAATTTTCCATCATATGCATTGTGACATTGTTGTTGCTCTGGTTACCAAGATAAAAAAAATAAAACGGACAAATAAACAAAAATACAAAACATAGTGGAATATAAAGTGGCCTATGGCATGTATCCGGACAATGCACTTCTTATGAGCCTTAGATAAAGAAAATCAACCATTACAGATGGTAAATAATTGGAAATGTATCATTTGATTCCCTCAAAAATATGTTGATCTGTTAAGTTTTTTGGTCTCTGAATATGATGCTAATATTCTTAAATCTGGAGCATTTAAAAAAACTCCCATATTTCATGTGGGATCATGGCACTTGCATTTGAAAGAAAAAGTAACGTTTCTAATCAATTTTCCACCAGTTTATGTTTGTGGCTTATGTTTTTGGCCTAGTGCTTATTTGACTCATTATGAACATGGCTTTATTCGTAGGATTTGATTTCCTGTGTTTTGTATAATATTGTACAAAAGTGGAAAACAATAGATCAGCGTTATTTCCTGATAGTTGCTGGTTGAAAATACAATCTACACAGGACCTTCTAATCAGCAGGTTTGGCATGGTTTAAGTGGGATATGCAGTTGTTGATATAGGAGTGGAAACCTTTTCCCTCCAACACCTGTTTTGCAGAGTCATACAGTTTGGTCATTGAGGTTTTTACCAAAGCATTAGGATGCATCCACTATGATGCATTTAAATGACATCACATAATGACATGGAAGCAGATGGAATTGTGGGTAATGTAGACATTCTACAGTTTCCAAATTGGCCTACAAAGGCCTACATCATATGCATTGTGACATTGTTGTTGCTCCGGGTAAAGAGGATACCGAAAACACGAAAAAATTGAAAATAAACCAACATTAAAATCACAGCAGAATATAAAGTGACCAGGGGCTTGTCACTGTGTAACGAAGACAAGGTCTTTTCGGGTCCAAAAGTTGGTCCGAACAGACCCGAGGACAATCAGACCCGGATATGAACGGACCCGATATTTTTTATTAAATGGGGACCCAAACCCGAATGGACTGGAGGACAACCAGACCTAGACCTAACCCGTACCCTAATTGGTCTGTGTCTAGATCAAAACCGATTGGACCCGAGTGACAAAAAAATTATGTTTATCAACCAAGTTGCTCTTCTGATAAACAAATAGGTCTTTATATGTGTGCTCGGCCTTCTATAAGTCAGTAAATTCACCTTATTAGAAAATAAATATGCTATAGGCTATGCAGAGCCGTGGTCAGGTCCATTCGAGTCCACTCAGGTCTATCAGCTTAGGTTACATAGACCTGATGACAATAAAACAGGACCCGACCCAGACCTGAGGGAAAAGTTTGAGTTTTGGACTCAAACCCAATGGGGTCCGGGTCGGGTCCCGGGTAATTACATCCCACCAGGACCCGTGAAAAGCTCTACTCCACAGCTAGCTGGAAATGTTGCCAATGTAGCGGCTGAATTGGATCCTTTTCCATAGCTCAACTGGTTAGTATGTTGTCAAGGAGGGCAGTCACCTGTTTTAGTGAGGGAGAGGGCACTGGGTTTGAACTGTGGTACAGACCGTTTACCCCAAGTTGTATTCGTGGAGAGGGAGGAAGCTAATACTGCTAAGCTAGCACACTGATATTGATTTCATTCTATAATATAGAATGCATCATAACTCCACCTATTAAATCAAATGCTGCTGGAGAGTAACACATTTAGGCTACAGTCTCACGCTCCTTACTGCTAGGGAAAGAAAGCATTTTCTTGTATTCAGGGAGGTTTGTGCCACTTTGCTGAGTTAAGGGTCACTAATGATTTTTCAATACCCAATCTTGATTTAGGTGATTAGGGTTGGTTAGGGGTGGTTGAAAACCATGGCAACCAATGCATTTCACATTCTCACATTCTGCAACAACAGTTGCTGACTAAGGGCGCTCAACACCCGTTGAATATGGTGGGTGTTGTAAAAATCGGCAAAAAAGCTTAATTAAATTGTTGCCGGCAGCACAGTTACAGTCACCAACGCTCTGGATAACATGAAAACTTATAAACAGCTCTGTTAGGGCGAGTAAAATGGTCAGAGTGAGGAGTTCTCTCGTTAATATCTGGAAATAGCTAGCAAGCTAGTTAACTTTAGCCAGTTAGCTTGGGTGCTTGACTGCCATTGTGAGAAACGCTCTGAATTTACGAACGTCCAGAGCTCACTCTGAGCGCTCTCTGGCACTCCAGATTGAATTTACGAACGCACCCAATATCAAAGGCAATATTAGAGCGAAGTCCAGCCTCTATTTGCCCCAAAAAGGATTGTGAAGACAATTGAGTAGGTAGCCGAGCATGAATTAACTAATTGAAATGCTGTTGGGCCATTTAAATCAAATCAAATTTTATTTGTCACATACACATGGTTAGCAGATGTTAATGCGAGTGTAGCGAAATGCTTGTGCTTCTAGTTCCGACAATGCAGTAATAACCAACAAGTAATCTAACTAACAATTCCAAAACTACTGTCTTGTACACAGTGTGAGGGGATAAAGAATATGTACATAAGGATATATGAATGAGTGATGGTACAGAGCAGCATAGGCAAGATACAGTAGATTGTATCGAGTACAGTATATACATATGAGATGAGTATGTAAACAAAGTGGCATAGTTAAAGTGGCTAGTGATACATGTATTACATAAGGATACAGTCGATGATATAGAGTAGAGTATATACGTATGCATATGAGATGAATAATGTAGGGTAAGTAACATATAAGGTAGCATTGTTTAAAGTGGCTAGTGATATATTTACATCATTTCCCATCAATTCCCATTATTAAAGTGGCTGGAGTTGAGTCAGTGTCAGTGTGTTGGCAGCAGCCACTCAATGTTAGTGGTGGCTGTTTAACAGTCTGATAGCCTTGAGATAGAAGCTGTTTTTCAGTCTCTCGGTCCCAGCTTTGATGCACCTGTACTGACCTCGCCTTCTGGATGATAGCGGGGTGAACAGGCAGTGGCTCGGGTGGTTGATGTCCTTGATGATCTTTATGGCCTTCCTGTGACATCGGGTGGTGTAGGTGTCCTGGAGGGCAGGTAGTTTGCCCCCGGTGATGCGTTGTGCAGACCTCACTACCCTCTGGAGAGCCTTACGGTTGAGGGCGGAGCAGTTGCCGTACCAGGCGGTGATACAGCCCGCCAGGATGCTCTCGATTGTGCATCTGTAGAAGTTTGTGAGTGCTTTTGGTGACAAGCCGAATTTCTTCAGCCTCCTGAGGTTGAAGAGGCGCTGCTGCGCCTTCTTCACAATGCTGTCTGTGTGAGTGGACCAATTCAGTTTGTCTGTGATGTGTATGCCGAGGAACTTAAAACTTGCTACCCTCTCCACTACTGTTCCATCGATGTGGATAGGGGGGTGTTCCCTCTGCTGTTTCCTGAAGTCCACAATCATCTCCTTAGTTTTGTTGACGTTGAGTGTGAGGTTATTTTCCTGACACCACACTCCGAGGGCCCTCACCTCCTCCCTGTAGGCCGTCTCGTCGTTGTTGGTAATCAAGCCTACCACTGTTGTGTCTTCCGCAAACTTGATGATTTACTATGTCGTCTGCAGTGGTAGTCTCCAGATCTCATATACAAAGATGCTCAGATCCGTGGTTATTTAGGCCTGGGATTCCTCAAATATGCTAAATAATAGAAACATTTGCAGGAGGATAGCCTGTGTTTGAGTGTCTCCACCTGTTAATTTTGTGGTAGCCTTGTCTAAAATGGATGCATGTTCATGAACTCAAGTTTAGGCTATGCTAAATAAAGTTGCATCCTGGAGGAAGAACCCGTAAAGGCCCAATACATATATATTGCTGTTGAAAGATTGCCGACCAAGAGCTGGATGCCCCTTTTAAAAGCATCTCCATGTTGTCCTCAAATGTGATCGGACAAACACCCCTCCTGGGTGATGCTGTTATGTAAAATACGCTACACTGCCAAAAAATGTATATATATATTTATTTATTTTTACATGCGAAGAAAACAGTTCTGAGATGTTTTACCTGCTTTGAAGCCCGGGTCTGCTGAGGATTGGTACACTTTTCACAGCCAGTGCAACAGAGTAGCTTAGCTACAGCACTTGGGTTTCTGGCGAGCAGCCTTATTTGTCACTGGTGCGCAACTGAAACTGCCACACAGTGCAGTTAGGTTGTACAGTGCCATAACGGATAAAGCGACGTGTATCTCTACACTTTAGCCCGCCCCAATCAACGGTATCAACTCGTGTGTGGAAATAGGTCCGTGTTTGAGTTGAATGTAGCTAACACTAGGGAGTACCTTTCGGCGAATAGGATGATGCTTGGAGTTGTTTACTTCTTTCGTCGATTGTTTTTGGGGGGTCCTCGAAAAGAGTGTGGAAAGGCTAGAGGAAGCCACATCTAATTCGGCGACATTGACGTTCGCTGAGACAAGCACTTCAAGTAAAGAGCAGAATCCAGCAGCCCCAGCATCGGACAACTAGCTAGCTAGATAGTTCGTAGTTGTTAGCTATCCACCTCTGTTAAACAACACGGTGTCCTGGAGAGTATTATACCAAGATTGCAGATTGTTAGCGTGCCAATTAGGACAGGAGTGCCACGGAGACCCATACGGGTGAGTAGCTTGCGTTGCTGCCTCTTTTCTCATGGGTTCGTTCGTGGAGTAGCTAGGTAGCTAGCTAGCTAGATAATGCCACTAAACTAGCCCACACTATTTCTCTGTTCTTCCAGTGATGGTGATTGCGTTTGCTGTGTTTGTTTCGAGTCGTGTGTGTGTGCATTAATGAGTCAAGTAGCCATGAAAATAGGAAATTGTTTAGGGGAGTGGTACTTGGCTGTGCTGCTAGCCTAAAAGCATGCGCAATGTATAGTGGTCATCCACTCCAGCCCGTGTATGCTACTGCAGTGGTTCCCAACCCTTTTCGGTTACTGAACTTTGCTCTGCTCGGAGTACCCCTGAAGTAACCACTCATGTGCATTTTACCAGTAAGTCTATGGTCTCATGAGTCTACTCAAGTACCCCCTGTGGCTAGGCCAAGTACCCCCAGGAGTCCTAGTACCCCTGGTTGGAGACCACTATGCTACTGTGTCACTGCTACTCGTGCTAGCCAAGAAGTGAGCATTCGGAGCAATAGAGTCGATGTTGTGATTCAAAAGCGTGCAATTAGTTCTGAAATCTGGTGTAGTTACCAATAAATTGATGTTTAGCCTTCAATAAATACAACAATTAGGCAATGTTACAGCCTAATATATTATTTTATATGGTGACAGGTAGACTAGCAGTTAGAGCGTTGGGCCAGTAAACGAAATGTCGCTAGTTCGAATCCCCGATCCGACAAGGTGAAAAATGTCGACGTGCGCTTGAGCAAGGCACTAAACCCTAATTGCTCCAGGGTCGTCATTGATAGAACCTGGCCGTGACCCCACTCTGGCTAGGGAGAGTGGGATATGCACAAAGACATATTTCAAATTCATCACATGCTTGTGAATACAAACATGCACATATGTGCTTATTTGTCCTATTTCACACATCAAATTATTATTAGCTTGCTAAGCCACCTAGATGCATGACTCAACAACGAGCATAACATTTAGTTTTGTTTAAAACTATATCCTTCTTACGATCCCTTATAACACATGTATTAAGCTTTGTGCTTCTTTAACTTATATTGTTATTATGTTCTTTGTTGCATGTTTCTCTCAGAGTCAGTATCATGGTGTGTGTGCATATGACACCGAACATCTCATTTCAAAATCATGGGCATTAATATGGAGTTGGTCCCTCCTTTGCAGCTATAACTGCCTCCACTCTTCTGGGAAGGCTTTCCACTAGATGTTGGAACATTGTTGCAGGGGAATTACTTCCATTCAGCCACAAGAGCATTAGTGAGGGAGGGCACTGATGTTGTGTGATTAGGCCTGGCTCGCAGTTGGTGTTCCAATTCATCCCAAAGATGTTCGATGGGGTTGAGGTTAGTGCTCTGTGCAGGACAGTCAAGTTCCTCCACACTGATCTCGACAAACAATTTCTGTATGGACCTCGCTGTGTGCATGGGGGCATTGTCATTATGAAACAGGAAAGCGCCTTCCCCAAACTGTTGCCAGAAAGTTGGAAGCACAGAATCGTCTACAATGTCATTGTATGTTGTAGCGTTAAGATTTCCCTTCACTGGAACTAAGGGGCCTTGCCCGAACCATGAAAAACAGCCCCAGACCATTATTCCTCCTCCACCAAACTTTAGTTGGCACTATGCATTTGGGTAGGTAGTGTTCCCCTAACATCCGCCAAACCCACATTCATCTGTCGGACTGCCAGATGGTGAAGCGTGATTCATCACTCCAGAGAATGCATTTCCACTGTTCCAGAGTCCAATGGTGGCAAGCTTTATACCACTCCAGTCGACGCTTGGCATTGCGCATGGTGATCTTAGGCTTGTGTGCGGCTGCTCGGCCGTGGAAACCCATTTCATGAGGATCCTGACGAACAGTTCTTGTGCTGACGTTGCTTCCAGAGCCCGTTTGAAACTTGGTAGTGAGTGTTGCAACCGAGAACAGACGATATTTATGCGCTACGCGTTTCAGCACTCTGTGGTCCTGTTCTGTGAACTTGTGTGGCCTACCACTTCGTGGCTGAGAGGTTGTTGCTCCTAGACATTTCCACTTCACAATAACAGCACTTACAGTTGACCGGGGCAGCTCTAGCAGGGCAAACATTTGATGAACTGACTTGTTAGAAAGGTGGCATCCTATGACGGTGCAACGTTGAAAGTCACTGAGCTCTTGAGTAAGACCATTCTACTGCCCATGTTTCTCTATGGAGATTACACCTGTCAGCAATGGGTGTGGCTGAAATATCTGAATCCACTCCTTTGAAGGGTTGTCCGCATACTTTTGTGTGTATATATAGTGCATATCATATAGGCCTTACATGTGCCTATACTGCCAATCTGCTTTAATAGACACTGGATAAAGTCATTATATTTTGGGGGACTTTCATTTGAAAAATACTCCAGAGGCCTAATTTATCAACTGTGTCAATTTTTCACAAAATTCTTGCATATTTGGAGATTCTTGGATTTGCGTGCGCAATAAATTATTGGGATTTATCAAACTGTCACATGCGCATGTGTTCATTAATAGATCAGAGCCATAGTATATTTCTACACTCGTGAACAAGCGTAACAACCAATGATATAAACCCTGGATGGCTGCTGCTGTGTTTTGGCCAGTGAGAGGCTTTGAAGCCACCGATAGGCCTTACTGGCGCTCCCCAGAAGGAGCAGTCCTCCATAAGAATGAATTGAATTCTACAGTATTTCAATTAAATGTTTCAAGGACAAAATGACATGTATTTCTGTTGTTGTGGTGGGGGAAGGTAACATTAGAACTTTTAAAAAAAAGTACAATTCAAGGAAAATGTTTTATACGTTTATATTTTTTCTTTGTATGTTTAGCTCACATAATTTAAAAGTATGCATTTAAGGTTTCTGTAATAGAATAAACGTGGCAAAAACAAATGTAGATATTCATAATAAAGCGCCCCCTGTCAGTGATCTAGTGTATATTTAAATCATTGGTTACAACCCAGCCTGGAAAACGCCCTCTATTCACCTTGCATGCTAACAACAACGCTCTCATTTGCTGTATGATTTTGGATGTTGGAACTGGGCCATGATGGTTTCTAAAGCGCAATGGCAAAAATGTATTACAGTTCTGTAGTGGTATTTTGCAGTGACTTTTTCCAATTTAAAATGCATGCCGCCTATAGCGAGTGCTAAAACCTGGCCGGGCATTCTGCAAGATTGTCTTTTCAACTATTTAAAAGTAAATGCTTCAGCCCACACTTCTATGCAAAAGACAAATTGTTGTTAAATATTTTGTTTCAGGACATGATTGTGTTTCTATCTCCTGCCTTTGGGCGGCAGGTAGCCTAGTGGTTAGAGTGTTGGACTAGCAACTGTAAGGTTGCAAGATCAAATCCCTGAGCTGACAAGATAAAAATCTGTCGTTCTGCCCCTGAACAAGGCAGGTAACCCATTGTTCCTAGGCCATCATTGAAAATAAGAACGAGTTCTTAACTGACTTGCCTAGTTAAATAACGGTCAAATAAAATAAAAATAGGCTCTGAGATTAAATAGGCTATGATTTCGTGCTCCTACCACACAGCAATACTAGCCTATACTGTCAAAAGGCTACCGGTTTATTTACTTTCGCGCATACTTGGCTATTGAATGAGCAATGGATAAATAGTAGCCTAATATTTGTTGTGCCCAGTCATGTCAGAAAATGAGAGACGTGCTGCAGCATATGATTTAGGCCTATAAATTAAAATAAGCACATTAGGCTACATGCTGCTACTGTTTTATCATGCTTTTCCCATGTTTTGAAGTTTTTGTTAGCCTACCGTAATTATAATTCCTGTGCATCAAACACTTCAAATTCCCCGTAAGAACAATATTTGCTTGCAATACAACTGATCAACTACCAGAAATTGTGTACGCGTGGTCTGAGCTGTACCTTGAGGTATGCGCATGCACCTTTGATAAATGCATTTCGGCATACATTTGACAAAAGAATCTTAGCTAGAACACAATGTTAGAGATATCGGCAATTGCATAATGACAAAGAAAAAACAAGTTTGTAGACATTTTTGCAAATGTATACACTACCGTTCAAAAGTTAGTGGTCACTTAGAAATGTCCTTGTGTTTGAAATTTAAAAAAAGTGTCCATTAAAATAACATTAAATTGATCAGAAATATAGTGTAGACATTGTTAATGTTGTAAATGACTAGCGTAGCTGGAAACGGCATAGATGTACAGAGGCCCATTATCAGCAACAATCACTCCTGTGTTCCAATTGCAGTTGTGTTAGATTAGCTAAGTTTATAATTTTAAAAGGCTAATTGATCATTACAAAAACTCTTTTGCAATTGTTAGCACAGCTGAAAACTGTTGTTCTGATTAAAGAAGCAATAAAACTGGCTTTCTTTAGACTAGTTGAGTATCTGGAGCATCAACATTTGTGGGTTCGATTACAGGCTCAAAATGGCCAGAAACAAGAAACTTTCTGAAACTTGTCAGTCTATTCTTGCTCTGAGAAATGAAGGCTATTCCATGCAATAAATTGCCAAGAAACTGAAGATCTCGTACAATGCTGTGCACTAGTCCCTTCACAGAACAGCGCAAACTGCCTCTAACCAGAATAGAAAGAGTGGGAGGCCCCGGTGCACAACTGAGCAAGAGGACAGGTATATTAGTGTCTACTTTGAGAAACAGAAGCTTCACAAGTCCTCAACTAGCAGCTTCATTAAATCGTACCCGCAAAACACCAATCTCAAAGTCAACAGTGAAGAGGCGACTCCGGGATGCTGGCCTTCTAGGCAGATTTGCAAAGAAAAAGCCATATCGCAGACTGCCCAATAAAAATAAAATATTTAGATGGGCAAAATAACACAGATTGGAAAAAAGTGCTATGGTCAGACAAATCTAAGTTTGAGGTGTTTGGATCACAAAGAAGAACATTTGTGAGACGCAGAAAAAATGAAAAGATGCTGGAGGAGTGCTTGACGCCATCTGTCAAGTATGGTGGAGGCAATGTGATGGTCTGGGGGGGGCTTTGGTGGTGGTAAAGTGGGAGATTTGTACAGGGTTAAAGGGATCTTGAAGAAGGAAGGCTATCACTCAATTTTGCAACTCCATGCCATACCCTGTGAACGGCACTTAATTTGAGCCAATTTCCTCCAACAACAGGACAATGACCCTAAGCACAGCTCTAAACTATGCAAGAACTATTTAGGTAAGAAGCAGTCAGCTGGTATTCTGTCTACAATGGAGTGGCCAGCACAGTCACAGGATCTTAACCCTATTGAGCTGTTGTGGGAGCAGCTTGACCGTATGGTATGTAAGAAGTGCCCATCAAGCCAATCCAACTTGTGGGAGGTGCTTCAGGAAGCATGGGGTGAAATCTCTTCAGATTACCTCAAAAAATGGACAACTAGAATGCTAAAGGTCTACAAGGTTGAAATTGCTGCAAATGGAGGATTATTTGACGTAAGCAAAGTTTGAAGGACACAATTATTATTTAAATTACAAATCATTATTTATAACCTTGTCAACATTTTTACTATATTTCCAATTATTTTGCAACTAATTACATGCATGTTTTTCATGGAAAACAAGGACATTTCTAAGTGAACAACTTTTGAATGGTAGTGTGTATATAAAAAACAGAAATATTACATTTACATAAGTATTCAGACCCTTTACTCAGTTCTTTGTTGAAGCACCTTTGGCAGTGATTACAGCCTCAAGTCTTCATGGGTATGATGCTACAAGCTTGGCACACTTGTATTTGGGGAGTTTCTCCCATTCTTCTCTTCTGATCCTCTCAAGCTCTGTCAGGTTAAATGAGGAGCGTCTCTGCACAGCTATTTTCAGGTCTCTCCAGAGATGTTTGATTGGGTTCAAGTCCGGGCTCTGGCTGGGCCACTCAAGGACATTCAGAGACTTGTCCCGAAGCCACTTCTGCATTGTTGGCTGTGTGCTTAGGGTTGTTGTCCTTCGCCCCAGTCTGAAGTCCTGAGCACTCTAGAGCAGGTTTTCATCAAGGATATCTCTGTACTTAGCTCTGTTCATCTTTCCCTCGATCCTGACTAGTCTTCCAGTCCCTGCCACTGAAAAACATCCCCACAGCATGATGCTGCCACCACTATGCTTCACCGTAGGGATGGTGCCAGTTTTCCTCCAGACGTGACACTTGGCATTCAGGCCAAAGAGTTCAATCTTGGTTTCATCAGACCAGATAATCTTGTTTCTCATGGTCTGAGTCTTTAGGTGCCTTTTGGCAAACTCCAAGTGGGCTGTCATGTGCCTTCTACTGAGGAGTGGCGTCCGTCTGGCTTCTCTACCATAAAGACCTGATTGGTGGAGTGCTGCAGAGATGGTTGTCCTTCTGGTTGTCCTTCCTTCCAAAAGGCACTTAAAGGAATTTCAGACCATTCAGAAACAATATTGAACTTTTTGGCTGGAATACCAAGCGTCACGTCTGGAGGAAACCTGGCACCATCCCTACGGTGAAGCATGGTGGTGGTAGCATCATGCTGTGGGGATGTTTTTCAGTGGCAGGGACTGATTTACTAATCAGGATCAAGGGAAAGATGAATGAAGCTAAGTACAGAGATCCTTGATGAAAACCTGCTCCAGAGCGCTCAGGACCTCAGAACGGGGTGAAGGTTCACCTTCCAACAGGACAATGACACAAAGCACATAGCTAAGACAACGCAGAAGTGGCTTCGGGACAAGTCTCTGGATGTCCTTCAGTGGCCAAGCCAGAGCCCGTACTTGAACCCGATCTAACATCTCTGGAGAGACCTGAAAATAGCTGTGCAGCGACGCTCCCCATCCAACCTGACAGAGTTTGAGAGGATCTGCAAAGAAGAATGGGAGAAACTCCCCAAATACAGGTGTGCCAAGCTTGCAGCGTCATACCCAAGAAGACTCGAGGCTGTAATCGCTGCCAAAGGTGTTTCAACAAAGTACTGAGTAAAGGGTCTGAATACTTACGTTTTTTTATTTTTAATAAATTAGCAAAAAATGCAAAACCTGTTTTTGCTATGTCATTATGGGGTATTGTGTGTAGATTGATTAAATTGCTTTTTCCCCCATCAATTTTAGAATAGGGTTGTAACGCAACAAAATGTGGAAAAGGTCAAGGGGTCTGAATACTTTCCGAATGCACTGTGTGTATGATATGTGTGTAATATATGTATCTCAATAGCCATCACATCCACAGCTGTTACGGGTGTTACAGATATCAACATGCTGAAAAAGGATACTGACAATGAAAAGGGAGTAACCAATTATAGACCATATATAACCTTGACGAAAGTTAGCTTCACAGAGAACATTTCAAGATCTGATGTAAGGTGCATGTTTTACCCCAAAAAATCATACAAATGTTTTGTAACATTGCCTGTCCCAGTCACCTGCTATCTTTATAAGACTAGAATGCACAAAAAAACTCAAGACACTTCAATTTGGTTTGTATTGCTTCATTAACATCTCATCTTCATAACTAACACTGGGGGGCAGCTGTGAGTGGAAAAACAAGCTATTTGAGCCCATTCTAATAGCCTTGGACACCTACTCTGTAATGGTTAAAATTTAGTAAAATTCATCCTTTTCAAATAAAGCCTGAACTCCAACATATACAGTAGACCTTAAGGATAATTAAAGCCTGAACTCCTACATATACTGTAGACCTTAAGGATAATTATGGAAATTACTAACTTTAATGTGCATGTGTAAAAGACGTCACACTTCTTGCTTAGTCAGTACCGCTTCCTCCTGATTCGGCTCAAAACGAGGCTCGGACCCAGGACCCCTGCCTTGCTAGCACACGTAGCCGCCCTCCTGAAGCATGTTACCAGTCGGCGCCACACAAAAAGCTAGCTATTTGCTGGCGCAGGTGGCGACACATGCTCAGGTTGACTTTTACACAAAACCGCCCTTCTACAGATGTTCCCCTCACACAGTAGAGCCCATCTCTCACAGGTGTAGATGAAGTTTGGGGTGCAACATCATTACAACAAGTCCAGTCAGATCTGTATGGAGGACAGGAGAATGGGAAGTATTTGTCATTCTAAACTAAAGGGTGTCACTGACTGTGATAAAACTCCCCTGGAAACAACATCACATAAATGTTCCCTTGCCATTAGGTGGGGAAGATGGTACAGCATGGAAGTGTCATCAGATAAATGGTTTGGGAAATTACCACTTTGTATTAGTCACTCTGCTCTTTCTCTCCTTCCTGCTACATATTACCATAGCTGAAAAACAATTCCATGACTTTATGTTGTTTGTGAACAGCCCACGGATAGAGTTTGTGATTAATATATCACCTTAAAACAGTGTAGTTTAAATTTAGTCAATGCAAGGATTTTTGGTTCTATGTTTTTGTTTGAATATTATTAAAGTGATGTTTGTCTCCATTTTGCAGGATTATAAGGCTTTGGGTGAACAGATAAAGTTACTCTTTGACATCCTGGTTTGTTGCCGATTAGACATTAATCTCTGGGGTAGAGGGTACTGTAGTTGGCTATAGTATATAAAAGTTATTCAGTCACTAGCTGTAGTTTTGTAGGGAAGCAGCCGGTATCCTAGTGGTTAAGGTGAAAAATCAAATAACCCTAATTTGCTCCAGGGTTGCAGTACTACTATGACTGACCCTGTAAAACAACACATTTCACTGCATCTCTCTGTGTATGTGACAATAAGATATTTGTTCTTGTTTGCATTATACTTAATTTGGTTGTGTCACAGAGGTGTCATCAGCCTATAATGCAGTGGACTCCCGATAGGCTACTGGCTTGGGACTGTTGTGACAGTGCAGTGTGAAACTGAAAAACGGTAGTGCGTTTAGCTTAGCTGAAGTGACTACTGATTGTGCCCTCAGTTATTGACATATCATTGAAATATGTCAAATTGTCAGTCATATGAGCGGCTGTGTAAAATGTTTATGAACTGGTTATTATTATCCATGTATGGCTGCTGTGTAATTTAAAGTTACATTTTTAACTTGTATATAGGACAGATGTTGCACATATCGAGATGGCTCTATCTATAGAAATGGCATACAGAAACAATGTCAGTTGTCTCAGTTGAAGCCTTCAAGTCATCTGATAATTTACATTCTGTTCAGTCTGCAGCCCAAATCCTTTTCCTCAACCGATTTTCTGACCGAAATGATGCAATTGACAGACATTCAACTACATTTTTTAACAAAGATTACCATGGCTTCGATATGGATAGTCTGGAAACAGCCTACATCTGAAAGAGCGAACATTGGTGGTCGCGTGGCCAGATGTCTCGGCCTTGAAATCACACATTTTTCACCTTAATGCACATGGTGTTGTGGGGGATTTAAAATCGTATAGAGTTAATCTTAATAGTGTTCAACAGCTTCCTCTACTTGTCTCCTCTCCTTAATCTCGATAGTCTAAAGGAGCTTCCTCTCATTCATCTGCTTATATCTGAAAACCCATACCAAGGAAAAGCAATATGGTGGATACCCACTGGGGATTTGCTTTCAGCTGTCCAGTTCCTTCATATCTGTGCTGCTGAAGGAAAGGAGACAATGAGAGGAAGCAACTCCAGACTATTGAGAATGGCTGCCTATGCATTATTACATTGTAATCACCTGACACCTACACAAAACTAGGACCTGATAACTATAATTTATCATATTAATTTGCCCGTTGTTACACGGAGTGTGGAGGCCCGCATATTATTAATGCGCTCGATTCATTTCCTCTGCAATGTGACTGAGTGGTGTTTGCATGTACCTATAATACAGCAATAGATACTGTAATAAAGCGATTCATAAAACCGGTAATAGCGGTAGCCTAATGCACATGAAACAGCTTATGCCTGGTCCAAAGGTTCAATCATTTGGACCCTATACTAGTGAGAGGTTTGTAATATATTGATTGAAATTATAATTATTTCCATATCCAATTAACTGTTTGGGCACGCTAAGAAATCAATTAGGCCAATGAAATGGAGGGTTATTATTTGAAAAGCATTCTCATTTTATTCCACCACAGGCAATGAGAATGAACTGGTGTTTCCCTGCATGTTTTACATTCTCTTGGGTGTACATTACAATGTTGTGATAGCTGTACACACCAGAAGACGTGTGGAAATATAGCTATTGGTTTACTCAATGTGGTCTGGTCACGACAAAATGACAGGGTGAGGCTGGCGTTGAGGGCGGACAACATCGCTCCATAGCCGGTGCAATTAACCGAGTTGAATCAAGTTAATCCGAGACACTTCGCAGGGGGACGCATATTCGACAAATATTTTGGGTTTTAGTCTTGAAATTAACCGCCAGGCCTTTTCGCTATTGGAAGACTGGGATGTCAGCGAGGCTTGTCTGTATAGCAATTGGTTAAAATGAAGTTTTCTGCAAATCCGTGAAGCCGAACCAGGAAGAGCAAAGCACATCGCGCAGGCAGCCACCGTCCTCTCGCTCTCCACTCCCCAGCTCTCCCCCAGTCAGTACAGAGATCAGTTCAGCCATCACACCAGTCCAGCACTATTTCGACGCTTCTCCAGACATAGTATGACGGAGTCGTCGGAGTGTGTAAGTTAATATCTCTCAAATATTTCTTCCGAAACGATTTTCGAGTGCCGAGTGTTGAAGTTGCGTTCGGAGCCCGTCCAAAAAGGAGTGCAGAACCGATTTTCGCTTCGGAGAACGAAACCCCTTCTGCCATGCAAAATCGATAGCTGTAGCTTGCTAGCATACGATATCCTTGGGGTTTCAGACTAAGTAATGGTATAAAAGCTAATTATTTCGATGTTAATTTCATAAATAGCATGGAAAAAGTGTTTGTGGCACCATTATTTTGGCTGCGGTTTGTGTTCGGGTCGCCCACAGCCCCGTAGATAGCAGTTACTTCAGATGGCAGGCTACTCACAGACGTCTAGCGAGCGAGGCGCAGCCTGCCTACTGTAACGTTATGTCGGCCCCGATGTCCTCAAGTAGGCTATAGGACGTTGTGTATGTTTGAGCAAGTCAAATAGGTCACCAGGGCGAAACTCAGGTGTTACATGTAGCGCTTGAATCGATTTAGATGGATTGTAGAGTAGACCCTCTGAAAACCATTTCATGACAAACAAGCCGACGCCTCGTGTTTATTGTTTTTGTTCGGGCATCGAAAGTGTTCAAAATACCCCCCTGTATCAGTTCAAAACACCTTACCCTGTGGGTTATTTTGGGGAAGTTCTCGGTCCCCTTGTCATTGTCCCCATATCTCACACGGTGTTAAGGTGTAATTACATAGATTAATGTCAGCGTGAATGCCTGGTTATGGAAATAATTGTGTCTAAATGTGGAGTAGCTTGCACTGAGAAATGGTAGGCAAGATAGATACATACTTATTAGGTGTCTGTATAGCCTGTAGGCTAGGCAACACAGGACATGACTGTTTGTTTTCTAACTTGTTTACCGAATGAAACCAGTGGCTCTACAGTCATGTAACAATTATTTCATACAAATAATATGTAATTGCCTAATTGGTTTCTGCTGATTTCAGAATGTTTGCTGAAATGTAATGTCTGCTGGATTAGAATGTCTGGTGAATTTCATTCTGTTTAAAATGCCCAGATGTGTCAGATTGTCTTCATGCATATGGAAATCTCCCCGACCTCTCACGTACTCGATAACGGTCCAATCATGTTTTGACTATTTTCATCTCTTCAATATTGTTTGCTTTGAGTGCGTCGGCATGCGCTTCGATTTTGCTGCAATCCTTTTATTAAGTATTGTTTAGCATCTCCGCATTTTCATTTTAACAGAGAATCAGAAATTCCAGAACGTTCTTTCAGAAGAAGCATATGGAATAGACTACATTGTGGAAAGTTTACTGCTTCTTGGTAGTAAATGAAAAAGAAACCCACCAAGAGCAACATTTTCTCAAGCGGGTGTGAAGTGCAGTTCGACCCAATTATACATGATCGTGCTGTGGAAGGGTCAATGATCTCTGCTGAAGATGTAAAGTGAATTTCAAGGAATCCTTTTTTTATGACTACTTAAGGCCAAATTGATATCATTCGCAGCTCAGCATAAATAGATTAGTCATATTTTGACACACCTCTATTTTCATGATTTATTGGATTATTTTGTAGATTAGTGTTGATGTTATTGACTAAAATATACATTTGTGAATTAAAAGGTAGTGCTGTGACAGTCATGGAACATTGGTCTTGGCCGTGGTCTCGGTCATAACCGTTTTGAATCACATTGGTTATCTACATTTTTAAAAATGAACACATTTAAAAATAAATGCATGTACTGCCATAGAAATATAATGAATAGAACAGGAATCCTCATTCAAATGAATGATGGCATAATGGGTGGCGGCCATTGTGAGTGTTCCCAGTTTAAGCAGGAAGTGTACCCATCAATATTAAAAAAAAAAATAAAAAAAAAAAAAAATGTTTATTTTTTTAACCTTTATCTAACTAGGCAAGTCAGTTATGAACAAATTCTTATTTTCAATGACGGCCTAGGAACAGTGGGTTAACTGCCTGTTCAAGGGCAGAAGGACAGATTTGTACCTTGTCAGCTCAGGGGTTTGAACTTGCAACCTTCCGGTTACTCTAACCACTAGGCTACCCTGCCGCCCCAATATGGGCTGTGATTAGTTGATTCAGCTCAATTGGCATAAAAAAAATACATTCCATTGCATGAGCTACATCAGTTAACATAATTTAAATGAACATTCTACATTATGGTGGCAAGTAGCCTAGTGGTTAGAGTGTTGGGCCAGTAACCGAAAGGTTGCTAAATCGATTCCCCGAGCTGACAAAGTAAAAATCTGTTGTTCTGTCCCTGAACAAGGCAGTAAACCCACTGTTCCTAGGCTGTCATTGTAAATAAGAATGTGTTCCTAACTGACTTGCCTAGTTAAATAAAGGTTACACACACACTGACCAAAGTTATTTTGTTGGCATGTATGTATGTCCCCATTACCAGTAAAATATAATCGGAACCTATTTTCCATTTACTTGCTGTTTCATTGTTAATTTGTTCAGTTGTTTCATTCTCAACCAGGATTTCATCATACATGTCAAGCAGTGAAGTTTCAACTCTGTCTGTCCGTGGCCTCTCTTCCTCGGAGCTTCACTGTCACTGTGTCCGTTTCCATCTTGTCCAGCTGTGTCTAACATTTCACGTAAACCCTGTTTCTTGTCTGTATCGAAGTAGCGGTCCTTGTACCTAGCATCGACCATGGTGGAGACACAGTATAGAGGCTCAGAGAAAATGGCCCTAGGAGTGTGTTCATGTTTCCAAGTTTCAAACATGTTCTCAAGTGCCATTGAAATGGAAGCAGTGGTATGAGAACCGGCACATTCTTGAGCATGCAATACGGCTTTCCTCAGTACAAATTCCTTGTTGACCCACTGTACTGTCAGACAGCATGCTCATGGGGCTGACATCGTTGGTCCAAATGTCAGTCGTGAAGCTAATAGCAGTGACGCCCATAGCAAGTAGCTCATGGATGTGTTTCAACAATACTATGTAACTCCAGTAGGGCAACATCTGAAAAAGAGTGCCTTCTTGGTTGACAAAAGCCAACATCACCCACGACAGAGAACGGTTGATTGTCAAGGGCAATGAATTCCATTATCTTGGTGTTAATGGATTTCACCTTTGAGTTGTCTCGCTGAAATGTTCTTACTCTTTCAAATGACTGCTCGACTTGAACTTGTTTAGTTGTTGGAAGTGTGCACTTAGTATTTTTCTGCTTTTGTTCTGTGTAACGCTGTATTTTTTGTGGCGTCATTACGTCATCTGCCTACGTTATATAGGTATGCACGTCATCTGCCTACGTTATATAGGTATGCACGTCATCTGCCTACGTTATATAGGTATGTACGTCATCTACCTACGTTATATAGGTATGCACGTCATCTACCTACGTTATATAGGTATGCACGTCATCTACCTACGTTATATAGGTATGCACGTCATCTGCCTACGTTATATAGGTATGCACGTCATCTGCCTACGTTATATAGGTATGCACGTCATCTGCTTACGTTATAGGTTTACACGTCAGCTTTGACATCGGTTTTGGACATCAGCGCTAAACTAGACATCATGCCGATGTTGGCATTTTAGCTAATATCGGCCGATTCCGATATACTCACCGATGTATATTGTGCATACCTACAAATTATAGGGTATTTAATTGTGTTGCTCATAATGTCAACACAATGACTACCTTTTTCAGCTTCAGTATAAAATTCCAAACACTTAAGACAGTGTCAATAACCATCAATTGCCATACTGTTGGAGGTTAAGAATAATGGCTGTTTGGATTCTTCGTAAAGCACATTGCATTTTATTCATCCCTTTTAGTGAGTTTGCTTATAAAAAATAATACTCCTGATTCTACCAGACTATTGGTTGATACATATTTGTTTGACGTTAAGTGAAGGTAATGGATAAGAGAAGGTAATGGATAAGAGAAGGTAATGGATAAGAGAAGGTAATGGATAAGAGAAGGTAATGGATAAGATGGTAGAATTCATTTTTGGAAACTTTTGAATACACAGTTCTTTCTGTGAGAAATGTCTTGTGGATATAGATACCCACCTTCTTTCTGTGAGAAATGTCTTGTGGATATAGATACCCACCTTCTTTCTGTGAGAAATGTCTTGTGGATATAGATACCCACCTTCTTTCTGTGAGAAATGTCTTGTGGATATAGATACCCACCTTCTTTCTGTGAGAAATGTCTTGTGGATATAGGTACCCACCTTCTTTCTGTGAGAAATGTCTTGTGGATATAGGTACCCACCTTCTTTCTGTGAGAAATGTCTTGTGGATATAGGTACCCAACTTCTTTCTGTGAGAAATGTCTTGTGGATATAGGTACCCACCTTCTTTCTGTGAGAAATGTCTTGTGGATATAGGTACCCACCTTCTTTCTGTGAGAAATGTCTTGTGGATATAGGTACCCACCTTCTTTCTGTGAGAAATGTCTTGTGGATATAGGTACCCACCTTCTTTGTGGTATGTGGCTCCTGTTGGCATGGTTTAATTTCGGCCCCTAAGCCCTTCCCCTAGGGCCCCTACCACTTCACTGTAAGAAATGGATAGCAGAGAATGAGTAATCAGTATACAGTGCATTCGAAAAGTATCCAGACCACTTTTTATTAGTTTTGTTATGTTACAGCCTTATTCTAAAATCGTTTCCCCCCAACATCAATCTACATGCAATACCCAATAATGACAAAGCAAAAACAGGTTTTTAGGAATTTTTGCATATTCATAAAAACTTAAATTGAAATATCACATTTACATAAGTCTTCAGACCCTTTGTTGAAGTACCTTTTGGCAGCGATTACAGCCTTGAATCTTGTATGACGCTACAATATTTGGCACACCTGTATTTGGGGAGTTTCTCACATTCTTCTCTGCAGATCCTCTCAAGCTCTGTCAGGTTGGATGGGGAGCGTCGCTTCACAGATATTTTCAGGTCTCTCCAGAGATGTTAGATCTGGTTCAAGTCCAGGCTCTGGCTTGGCCACTCAAGGACATTGAGACTTGTCCCGAAGCCACTCCTGTGTTGTCTTGGCTGTGTGCTTAGGGTCGGTGTCCGGTTGGAAGGTGAATCTTTGCCCCATTCTGAGGTCCTGAGCGCTATGGAGCAGGTTTTCATCAAGGATCTCTCTGTACTTTGCTCTGTTTTTCTTTCCCTCGATCCTGACAAGTCTCACAGTCCCTGCCCCTGAAAAAACATCCCCACAGCTTGATGTAGCCACCACCATGCTTCACCGTAGGGATGATGCCAGGTTTCATCTAGACGTGACGCTTGGCATTCAGGCCAAAGAGTTCAATATTGGTTTCATCAGACTAGAGAATCTTTAGGTGCTTTTTGGCAAACTCCAAGTGGGCTGTCATGTGCCTTTTACTGAGGAGTGGCTTCTGTCTAGCCATTCTACCATAAAGGCCTTATTGGTGGAGTGCTGCAGAGATGGTTCTCCTTCTGGAAGGTTCTCCCATATCCACAGAGGAACTCTGGACCTCTATCAGAGTGACCATTTGGGTTCTTGGTCATCTCACGGACCAATGCCCTTCTAACCGATTTCTCAGTTTTGCCGGGCGGCCAGCTCTAGGAAGAGTCTTGGTGGTTCCAAACTTCTTCCCTTTAAGAATGATGGAGGCCAGTGTGTTCTTGGTGACCTTCAATGCGGCAGACATGTTTTGGTACCCTTCCCCAGATCTGTCCCTTAACACAATCCTGTTCCGGACAATTCCTTCTACCTCATGGATGTACCTGATCCCAATTTCCAGAGTCTCATAGCAAAGGGTCTGAATAATTATGTAGATAAGGTATTTTCTAAAAACCTGTTTTCACTTTGTCATTATGGGGTATTTTGTTTTAGATTGATGAGCAAAACAATTAATTAAATCCATTTTAGGATAAGTCTGTAATGTAACAAAATGTGGAAAAAGTGAAGGGGTCTGAATACCTCCCCAAATACACTGTAATGATGTTCCATCTAGCTCTTCAAGATCCTTAGCTCCATAAGTGGAGCTTCTATAGGGCTTTCATCTGTCCAGTATTTTCAAATGGGTAGGAGGAGGGCTAGGATAAGGGACTAGAGATCAAAATGGAACCAGGCAGTACTTTTATATCAGTGAAAACTTCAAGTATATGTGTATACAGAATATATGTGGAAGGGTTTATGCCAGTGGTCGCCAACCGGTCAATCAACTAGGAATGCCTTGAAAATGGCGTTGACGTTATGTGCACTTGATTCAGAAGCCTTGTGCACCAGGTAAGCAAAGTTTTCCCATTTGTAACCATTTCATTTGTCTGAAAAGACCAACTCTGCCTACCTGGTGGACCGGGAAATCTGTGGCTAAATCGAGGCTTACTGCACTGGCCAATCGGATAGTTCAAAACCCGCTCCTACAGCGCTTCCTTGACCCCTGCCACAGCAAAGTTTGATTCTGGCCTACGTGAGATCGAATAACTTTTAAAACCATGACTAGAGAGAGACTGTCAAAGAGTACAGCAAAGAGCTGCTGTCCGACTGGGAAAAAATAGCTTTGAATGGTCATCCAACTCAGAATTCTATTTTTCTAGACCTCCGACTTTCCGACCTGAGGATCACTGACATCATGATTTGACCTAGTTTTTTTCAGAGTTCCCAGTTGTCCTGTTCAGTACCATGACCATTAGGTGCAGGTATCATCAGTCCAGTAAAAATAAAATAAAAAAGCGAATTATTTCAGTTTATGCTCAGCTGTGCCTAGGACTGTGGCGGTCACACAATGTCTTCAGCCGGTGATTGTCAAGCAAATAACTGTCGGTCTCACAGTAATTGACCGTTAACTAACACAAACACATTTAGCATCTCCTGGCTTCCACACAGCCTGCAAGCCATTTTAAAAAGTATAATAAATCCATGTAATATGGCCTACACCTTCACAATAAGTACATTATTTATTTTAGACATGTCTAAAGAAGCATGATATGAAGAAAATGTAGTCTATTTCAGAAGAAAATAATAGCGTACTCTGAGTTGTCCTGATGTGGCTATGCAAAATGGCTGTGGGCTACACTAGTTCATTTAGCAGACAAGATGTGCTTATAATTTGGTGGTATTATTTTATAGTATGAAGAATACAATTGAACAAAGCTGAATTAAAATATAAATATTTTCTCAACGATTGGAAGGACTGCGCACATGCGGCTATTCTGCGTTGAGCGGTTAACAAAGAAATAGGTACTCCTATTTGCTTAATTTAGAGTTATTAATGTAACTTTAGTTGTTCTACAAACATTGGGCTATATGTTTTGATTTTTAATACATTGTAAGGCTTGGGTAGGTTACTTTATAAATGTAATCCGTTACAGTTACTATTTACCTGTCCAAAATTGTAATCAGTAACGTAACTTTTGGATAACCCAAACTCAGTAATGTAAACTAATTACATTCAGTTACTTTTAGATTACTTTCCCCTTAAGAGGCATTAGATGAAGACAAAAAATGGATGTTACCAATTGAACAACATCTATTGCAGGATAAATCAATGTTAAACTACATAGCTGGCCATATGGATGTTAAATTTTACTTTATGGGTTGGTTATGTATACTTCTTCTAACCCATCGCTTTCTGCTACATATAATAATACAATTAAATTATATCTTTACATTAAAACCCAAAGTATCAGAATTCCAGTTATTCCAATATTCCAATAAATACACCTTGATCTTCAAGAATAGGACTTGAAAGTATGGAAGTATAGACTAGCCAAATGGTTTTACCTGAGCGTAACCCCAGAACTAATGATTTCTTAGCCAGCCCTACTCTGTTGTTTATGATTTAGTTGTCATGGAGGACTGATTGGGCTCATTGATTTGAGTTAAAATGAAAATTAAATGCTGCGCTCATTGAATGGCATGCTTTGAGCACTATTGAAAAGTGCTATTTACATGTGAAAAATGAATGCCATATGCTGCATTTGCTATGGGCCTATTGTTTACCTTTTTGTTGGTGACACTTTGATATCTTGATAATATACAGATATTTAAAGGGCAAATCTGCGTATGAAATAATAACAAAAGGGCCTTCCTGCCTCTGTTTTGGTAAAAAGCTGAGGACTGGGCCTGGAGAAGTATAACCACTCAGATGAATAGACAGCTATGGATGCAAGGACTTACCATCACTGATATCAATTATAGTTTTAACCATGTTATAAGGTTACACAGTGTTTTTTTTACAATGTTTACCCACATTGGTGATAAACAAGTGGGACAGTTGAACGAAGCTCATGAGGCATTTATACAGTTGAAGTCGGAAGTTTACATGCACTTAGGTTGAAGTCATTAAAACTCGTTTTTCAACCACTCCACACATTTCTTGTTAACAAACTATAGTTTTGGCAAGTTGTTTAGGACATCTCCTTTGTGCATGACACGAGTCATTTTTCCCAACAATTGTTTACAGACAGATTATTTCACTCATAATTCACTGTGTCACAATTCCAGTGGGTCAGAAGTTTACATACACTAAGTTGACTGTGCCTTTTAAACAGCTTGGAACATTCCAGAAAATGCTGCCATGGCTTTAAAAGCTTCTGATAGGCTAATTGACATAATTTGAGTCAATTGGAGGTGTACCTGTGGATGTATTTCAAGGCCTACCTTAAAACGCAGTGCCTCTTTGCTTGACATTATGGGAAAATCAAAAGAAATCAGCCAAGACCTCAGAAAAAAGATTGTAGACCTCCACAAGTCTGGTTCATCCTTGGGAGCAATTTCCAAATGCCTGAAGGTACCACGTTCATCTGTACAAACAATAGTACGCAAGTATAAACACCATGGGACCACGCAGCCGTCATACCACTTAGGAAGGAGACGCCTTCTGTCACCTAGAGATGAACGTACTTTGGTGCGAAAAGTGCAAATCAATCCCAGAACAACAGCAAACGATCTTGTGAAGATGCGGGTGGAAACAGGTACAAAAGTATCTATATCCACAGTAAATTGAGTCCTATATCGACATAACCTGAAAGGCCGCTCAGCAAGGAAGAAGTCACTGCTCCAAAACCGTCATAAGAAAGCCAGACCAAGGTTTGCAACTGCACATAGGGACAAAGATGGTACTTTTTGGAGAAATGTCCTCTAGTCTGATGAAACAAAAATAGAACTGTTTGGCCATAATGTTTGGAGGAAAAAGGGGGAGGCTTGCAAGCCGAAGAACACCATCCCAACTGTGAAGCCCGGGGGTGGCAGCATCATGTTGTGGAGGGTGCTTTGCTGCAGGAGGGACTGGTGCACTTCACAAAATAGAGGGTGGAAAAATGAGGGGGGGAAATTATGTGGATATATTGAAGCTACATCTCAAGACATCAGTCAGGAAGGTTAAGCTTGGTTGCAATTGGGTCTTCCAAATGGACAATGACCCCAAGCATACTTCCAAAGTTGTGGCAAAATGGCTGAAGGACTACAAAGTCAAGGTATTGGAGTGGCCATCACAAAGCCCTGACCTCAATCCTATAGGAGATTTGTGGGCAGAACTGAAAAAGCGTGTGCGAGCAAGGAGGCCTACAAACCTGACTCAGTTACACCAGCTCTGTCAGGAGGAATGGGCCAAAATTCACCCAACTTATTGTGGGAAGCTTGTGGAAGGCTACCCGAAACGTTTGACCCAAGTTCAACCATTTCAAGGCAATGCTACCAAATACTAATTGAGTGCATGTAAACTTCTGACCCACTGGGGATGTGATGAAAGAAATACAAGCTGAAATAAATCATTCTCTCTACTATTATTCTGACATTTCACATTCTTAAAATAAAGTGGAGATCCTAACTGACCTAAGACAGGGAATTTTTACGAGGATTAAATGTCAGGAATTTTTTAAAAACAGAGTTTTTAAATGTATTTGATTAAGGTGTATGTAAACTTCCGACTTCAACTGTATGCATTACATTAATGTTACATTATGTTACATTACATTCATGTTATGGTATGTATGTGGCAACCACAGATTTCCCCTTTAAGTCTATCAAAAGTGTGCGAGTTTGAGCATGTGTCCATTAGGACTATGGATTGTTTTTTTTTAATCAGCAGGAATTAGATTGATCAATTAAAGCTCCGCTTTTATTACATAGGCTGGGATCCGCATTATGCAGCTGTTACAAGAGCGCATTTTTCACTGGCTGTCCACTGGTTTCAAAAACAATGATTGATAGACAGCTTCTCAAATTCAACCATTATTGCGTTCAAATACACAGTTTCTGAACAGCCATCCACAACAACCACAATCCTTATGGTGCAAATATATAAATGAGAGAGCAGCAGTGTGATTCAAATCAATGCGCTATGTAGATATCAATAATAAGTCATGTCCGTATCGCCATAGACTACACCACTGCTTTCATCCTTACCTCCTAGGGTTTATCAAGTTGGATAATCTTTAGATGCCGACAGTAGTCGCACCATTGGATGACATAGCTTGGACGGTAGCCCACAAAAGTCTATTCCTGCCCTTTTCCCGCGCTCCATCAAACACATTTGGTGTGTCATCGTAGTGGTCTCTGACTTGTGGTCAGACTCGCTCAGGTGGAACAAACTTAAACTTGTGCCTTTTTTCAATGCTGATTTTGAATGTCATTGAGAAAAAAGAAGTGTCAAAGATCCCTGAGTGTGCTGCGCAATCCAAAGCGCCTCTCACCCACAGGTTACAAGTGAAGACAGACACATCAGGGATGCAACTGCGCGCATCCTTATCCAATTCCGAGATGCATATTGAAGATATTGGAAGAACTGTCCACATTTGCTTTCCTTCAGCCAACAAGATCAGTAGGCCTAACGAACAGCAAAAGTACTAGACTATGTCAATTTATTATCCCCCATAGTACAAAGTCGACCTATTCTGTACAATAAATAAATATTCCGAACATGTTGTGGGATGCGTTAGATCCCAAATTAATAAAATCAGTAGCATCAAACTTTTTTTATGCAATGTGGCTCACACAACAGATCAGAATGTTTATAAACTATAGGCTATTTCTTCACATTATAGGTGCAGCAATGTTCACAATGCATGTCCCATTAGCGGAAAACACCATTATCAACAGTGACTGCAAATGCAATTGTGCATTTTATTATAAAGGTGCATTTTTACGGTGAAAATTAAGCTCACGCACTGCTTAGTTAGTTAGGCTCTACACTCCTTGTAAAGCGGATTAATGTACTTAATTTTAAGAAGTTATTGGCCTCCCGAGTGATATAGTGGTCTAAGGCACTGCATCACAATGTTAGCTGTGCCACTTGAGATCCTGGTTCGAGTCCAGGCTCTGTCACAGCCAGCCACAACCGGGAGACCCATGTGGCGGCGCACAATTGGCCCAGCGTTGTCCGGGTTAGGGGAGGGTTTGGCCGGCAGGGATATTCTTGTCCCATCTCGCTCTAGCGACTCCTGTGGTGGGCCGGGCACAATGCACGCAGACACGGTTGCCAGGTGTTTCCTTCGACACATTGGTGCTTCTGGGTTAAGCGGAGCAGTGCTGCTTGGCTGGGTTGTGTTTCGGAGTTGCAGCGATTGGACCAGACTGTAACTTCAAGTGATGATATATAATTCACAAGTGATAATATTGTCACCCATCAGACTGTTCTTAATTTAAACTTGTCTTTACATACAGTAAATAATATATGTGTGACATTTGTTTTGATTTAGAATGGACCATTATGCACCTGTCTCAAAACCGAGGCAGGGGAAAAATACATGTCATCTATGCACTTAAATAGCGAATGGAGGACGCTTTTCCCTGTGGTTTATTTTCATGCCAGTCAGGTAGGATATACTCCTGTTGTAAATATAAGCAATGTGCTTAGTATTAGGAGAGTTGAGAAATAAATACAGTAGGTCTAGCCTACAGAAAGATGATGGGATCCTCGTCTTTTTATTAGCAGCCATCACTCCGTTTTCTCCTGCAATTGCATAGCCTATAGAAATGTTGTGCAACATGAGCTCATGGGCTCTCATGAAGTGTTTGATTAGATTATCCAATATGTTTGCATTGATGTTAGTGATTAGTGGGAATAGAATGCTGAGTACCAGGCAGTTAACATGTTTGGTAGGTTACTAATGATCAGCAGCACTATCAGAGCTTGGAGAAGCCTAATTACCGTCACTAAATGGTCATGTATAATTTGACTGCCTTCATGACTCGTGACCGCTGGTGTGGCGGTAATACGGTCACCGCAACAGCGCGAGCTGTGCCTCGGAAGTGCGCACCAAATGATATATTTTGTAATCAAAGCTCAAGTTTTGAAATATAATATGGTCGAGAAGAACAATATTGGCAGGCCAGTTACAGAACTGTTTTTTTTTAGGTTAATGGTATGTTCTTTAAGTCTGGTTTAAAAACAAATTGAGCGGTAGATCTCGGCACTGGTTTAGGTGATAAGCTAGAGATTAAAGAGATACCAGGGTTGTATTCTTTAGGACACAGTGTAGCAAAATGGAAACGATGAGAAATACGAAAATAAACCATATTTTTTTTATTGGACAAATTCAGAGAGTCCCTCCCTGCTTGTCTGTTTCCTTCCGTTTGGTGCCTAATGAATATGTCCCGTGCCATATTACCCTGTTTTTAGGAGTGACATTAACAGTGCGTCTCTCCTCCCCAGGCCTAGTGGTGCAGCATGTGATGACCCACGCCCAGAACAAAGGTTCTCTTAGCCAGAGTCGTAGCACAGTGACGCAGGAACACTGCCCCGATAGGCCACATGGTGAGACCATGGGCGGAGCCTGGCCTGAGCGCACGCTGCGATTCGGCAGGACCATGAAGAAGGGCGGAACTAAGCGAGGAAGGGGCGGGGTTAAAGAGATGATGGACAGGAGGGAGAAGACTCCGGAGCGGAATAGGAGGCGGAGCAGGAAATCTTATCCCTTACGAGGAAGGGGAGGTGCTCCGGAGGAGGAGGGACTTAGCTGTCACGTTTTGCTCACCCGACTGGAGAAGGACATCCAGGAGCAGGAGGACACCAGTGAGAGGGGGAATGATTTGCCTACTCAACCGTCCGTCAAACCTGAATCCCGGAGCAAGAAACTGGACAAAGGAAAAGACAAAGCCACGGGGAAAGTCCTGGCAAAGAAGATGATACCAAAAACTAAATCAAAAAGCACCAGTGATGAGCAGGGGTCGCCATTTCCAGAGCCGCGTAAGCGACGGCTAGCTTCTCTCAACGCTGAGGCCGTGAACAGTCTGCTGTTGGAGAGACCTAATGAGACCCAGCCGGCTTCTAAACAGGCCAGGAGACAGCAGGATGAGCCTACCAGCGGTGAGTCGTTCCTGGGGACAGATGCAGCCAGGCGCGGGGTGACCGGAGGTCCTAATGCTCCAAGAGCCAGCAGCAAGGCCTCCGCATCGCACAAGCCTGACCCGTGCCAAAGCTCCAGGAAGACTAAGAAGGTCTCCAAGAAACCGGCCAAACCAGACAGAGGACAGAAGAAAGAGATGATGACTTTACAAATGTTACACACCCCTGCTCCCCGACGGCTAGCTGGACTCAATGCTGCCGCGCTGCTAAAGTTAACGAGCACCTCGGCGACTAGCAAACAGCGAGTGAAAACGACATCAACGACTACGACGATGGACTGCAAGGCTACGAGCACCGCATCAGTTGACGTGAAGCAGAAGCAACCGCAACGGCGACCGAATCTTAAAACGTGCAGCCGCCAGCCTAAGCAGAAGGGAAGGCAGTTGATTCCAGAAGAGGTAGGCTGTTCTGCCTGCAAGAAGTCCAACTTCAAGAAGCCCAAAGTGGAGTGGGAGTCTGGCGGTTGCACCCACCGGCTAACCAAACCAGGCTACCAGTCGCGCAGCATGCTAGCCTACCCGTTGAAGCCCGTCGTCAAAGAGGAGCAGGTGGAGGCAGAGCTGAGCCCATACTACTGCTGTCCTCCGGAGGGCTCTGTGGAGTACTGCCATCGCCTGGCCTTGTTCCTGGGTCAGCAGGCCTACGCCGACTCTGAAGAACGACCTTTAAACTCTGCCCTAACCTCTGTGAAACGGGAGTGCCTAGTGACATCACCCTCCCATCCCCACTCCCACGCAGCCCTGACCCTCAGCCCCCACCCCTGCCTCTGCACCGCCGACCCCGCCTGCTTCTCCAGCTACTACGTCCACATCGCCCATCCTACACACCCTGGAGCTCCATCAGCCAACCTCAGCTCGCGACCTCTGAACTTTGGTCCCTCGACACTGTGTCCCGGCAGGGTGTCTGGCTCCAAGCTGCTGGGTCCTCCGGTGTCCCATTCCTCGACGCTGGCCCATCCTGCCTTCTGTGGCTCAGTGGGCACTCCCTGCTACAGCGAGGCCTGTCGGGTCAGCGGCTACACATACAGAGCCATGCAGCCGGTCAACAGCAGGGGTTGCTCTTTCTCCACAGGCTGCTCCGGGTGTACACACAGCATCAAGACAGGTAAGAGGAGGACACATGGAATGTAGGCCTACTGACTAGGCCTCTATATGCTGATTTAAAAAGTAGTGGTAGTTTGGAATTATGTAGTGCATGTACTGTAAATATAATTTATAAGGGAATTCTAACTCAGGCACATCCATTGTTTATGCTTCTCAGATTGCAAATGAGGATGTGTTATTATCACCTGTGTGTTCTCGCCATTTGGCGTGATCATGACTGAATTATGTTTATTTTCTTACAAGAGGAAGACATCTTTGTCTCTCTGTCCCAGACATTGAGTACATTGCAGTAAACAAACAGTATCTACAGGGAATCAGAGAAAAGCATGACATAGGACTCGAGTTAGGCCTATGTAGCATAACATCTAGTGAGGCCTATGTAGCATAATATCTAGTGAGGCCTATGTAGCATAACATCTAGTGAGGCCTATGTAGCATTACATCTAGTGAGGGCTATGTAGCATTACATCTAGTGAGGGCTATGTAGCATTACATCTAGTGAGGGCTATGTAGCATTACATCTAGTGAGGGCTATGTAGCATTACATCTAGTGAGGCCTATGTAGCATTACATCTAGTGAGGCCTATGTAGCATTACATCTAGTGAGGCCTATGTAGCATAACATCTAGTGAGGCCTATGTAGCATTACATCTAGTGAGGCCTATGTAGCATAACATCTAGTGAGGCCTATGTAGCATAACATCTAGTGAGGCCTATGTAGCATAACATCTAGTGAGGCCTATGTAGCATTACATCTAGTGAGGCCTATGTAGCATTACATCTAGTGAGGCCTATGTAGCATTACATCTAGTGAGGCCTATGTAGCATTACATCTAGTGAGGCCTATGTAGCATAACATCTAGTGAGGCCTATGTAGCATTACATCTAGTGAGGCCTATGTAGCATAACATCTAGTGAGGCCTATGTAGCATAACATCTAGTGAGGCCTATGTAGCATTACATCTAGTGAGGCCTATGTAGCATTACATCTAGTGAGGCCTATGTAGCATTACATCTAGTGAGGCCTATGTAGCATTGTTTATGGAGTAAACACTTGTCTATTCTTCCTCCCTTCGCTCTCTCTCCAGAGGGTTACTCCTCCCCCCAGGGTGACCACAACCCCTCCCTTCTGGTTTCTCCCTCACTCCCCCTCTCAGGCTGTCCCCTCCCTACCACCCCTTCCTCCACCCAGGCCAAGCCCCGCCTCCTCACCCCCCTGTCTGACCGCAGTGTGCCCCAGGCCAGGCTGAAGCTGGCCAGGGAGTGCCCTCAGGGCTCCAAGCCCCCTAACGGCTCTCTGTCCATGGGGAGAACCAGGCTGTCCCAGAAACAGCCAGTTCCGACACACAACCTATCTCCCGCCAAGCAGAAGCGGGTCAGCCACCGACGGGCCACCAACGGGTGGCTGCCTGTAGGGGTGCCCACAGAGAAAGAAGTGTTCATTGCGGTATGTGGGATCAAGTTTGTGTGTGTTGAGGTACTGAGAGTTTACTTCCCTCATACTATCATGGTAACCTAACCATCCCTAGCTTTCAATTGGCCCATTGTTGTTAATGAGAATGTGTTCCGAGACCTTTCTGATAAAATACTGCTGATGTCGCCAGTGACTGGAGAATAAAGATAAGTGTGTTTTGACTGTGTGTGTGTGTATCAGGGGGAGGACGAGACGGCCTTACGGCAGTGTTATGAAGGAGTACAGAGAGACGGCGAAGTGATACGTGTCCGAGACACAGTGCTGCTGCGCGCCGGTCCCCGGAAGAAGTCACTGCCCTACGTCGCCAAGATATCAGCGCTATGGGAGGACCCCAAATCTGGTGAGAGAGACAGCAGGATATCTGAACCTGTTGTTGGGGTATAATAATTGTGTGTGTCAGGGTTTCCGGCGCTGAACAACGTGGTAGGGAAGATTGAATACTTTCTAAACACTGTTCTAAACAGCGTACCTGATAGTGGTTCCATATGTGACAGAGATGAACATCTCTGTTAGAAACTTAGAAAGAGGGGGAATCTAAAGATGCAGCAGGATGGGTTGCTAATATAACTAGGGGATTGTGCCTTTGGCTTCTGGGCAACAAAATAAATTCTATACAGAATACTTCTCCAGAAAGCATGACTTAGCTACAGAGGAATTGGGAATCATTAGGTTATTTAAATAAATAGCTGTGGATTGTTTCAAATCACAAGCTCGTAGGCCTATGCCTATTTGGGAATGGCCTGCACGCTTCAATTACCATTTGAAAAATAAAAATAGTAGCTCTTTAATTGTGCACCAAAACGTTTTTTAACACGCGATTGCATTTAGAATTGTTGCGCAATGAATGGGCTTGTAAAAGCCCAAGTTTTACTCCAGCAGCACCCAGCTGAGGCTCTGCAGGAGAAATCCTGTTCAGAATAGGCTCTGCATGCTGTGCGTGTGTGATAGTTGTGTTGAATGAATAAGATACATGATGACTAACCAAAATAAACACAGGCCAATTTAATTCCAATAAATTATGCAAATTAAACTATAGACCGATAAGCATGACGGTCAAATTAATTTACATCGACTGGTATTTCCATAAATTTAAATTTAAAACAATTTTGCCAATGGGAATTTGTTTTCTTCTACCAGTCATTTTGGCCTGCAACAGTTTTATTTATCAGTTTAAATTTTTTGCGGTGCCAAAAAACGTGTATTTCCGGCTAAGGGAATCCCTGGTGTGTGTGTCTGTGTGCTGTGAATGGTTGTTTATGTCTGAAATGCTGCTTATGTCTGGCTGGTTAAAGACCTGGCTGGTCCTTTGATCCTCTGAAGTTGTATCACTGTCTGCTGTGTGTGCACGTGGGTGTGAGTGTTTGTTTGTGTTTGTGCACGTGTGAATGCGTGTCTGCCTGTCTGGTGTTTTGACCGTGTGGGTGTGTGTCTCCTCCTCAGGAGAGCTGATGATGAGCCTGTTCTGGTACTATCGACCTGAACACACACAGGGAGTCCGAGACCCCAGCATGCACTGTGAGGTGAGGACAACTCTCTGACTCCACAGAACAACTCGGGATAACTCTACTCTACTCAGCTCTGGCTGCATCTCAGTAGTCTAAAGAGGCCTCCCCTTGTCTTCTCTCTTCGTCTCCTTTCCTTTCTCTCAATAGTATAGAGCCCTCTCCTTGTCTCATTTCCTTCATCTGCACTGATGTGTGCTGACATAACTGGTGGAAGCAGGTTTCCAGTAGGCTTCCACCATATTGCTTTCACCTGTCTTCAGTTTCTCCATCAGTGCAGATGCAAGACATGAGAAGAAGAATGAGATTCCGTGCCTCTCATCCATCTTGTCTCTGTACCCTTTTGATTGTGTGGTGATTGATATTTCTATGTCTGTTTCTCTCTTTTCAGAATGAGATTTTTGCATCTCGGCATCAAGACGAGAACAGTGTGGCCTGCATCGAAGACCGATGCTATGTTCTCCCATTAGCGCAGTACTGTCGGTAAGAAACAAAATATATATAGACACACACACACACACACACTGAGAAAGACCGTATATCCATCATTAACACACACCATTGGACAGTTGAAGTTGGAAGTTTACATACACTTAGGTTGGAGTCATTAAAACTTATTTTTCAACCACTCCACAAATTTTGTTAACGTCATTTAGGACATCTACTTTGTGTATGACAGAAGTCATTTTTCCAGCAATTGTTTACAGACGGATTATTTCACTTATAATTCACTGTATCACAATTCCAGTGGGTCAGAAGTTTACATACACTAAGTTGACTGTGTCTTTAAACAGCTTGGAAAATTCCAGAAAATGATGTTATGGCTTTAGAAGCTTCTAATTGACATCACTAGAGTCCATTGGAGGTGTGTCTGTGGATGTATTTCAAGGCCTACCTTCAAATTCAGTGCCTCTTTGCTTGACATTATGGGAAAACCAAAATAAATCAGCCAAGACCTCCACAAGTCTGTAGAGTACAAGGACCTTGTAGACCTCCACAAGTCTGGTTCATCCTTGGGAGCAATTTCCAAACGCCTGAAGGTACCACGTTCATCTGTACAAACAATAGTATGCAAGTATAAACACCATGGGCCCACACAGCCGTCATACCGCTCAGGAAGAAGACACGTTCTGTCTCCTAGAGATGAACGTACTTTGGTGAGAAAAGTTTGAATCAATCCCAGAACAACAGCAAAGGACCTTGTGAAGATGCTGGAGGAAACTGGTACAAAAGTATCTATATCAACAGTAAAACGAGTCCTATATCGACATAACCTGAAAGGCCGCTCAGCAAGGAAGAAGTCACTGCTCCAAACCCGCATAAAAAAGCCAGACTCCGGTTTGCATCTGCACATGGGGACAAAGATTGTACCTTTTGGAGAAATGTCCTCTGGTCTGATGAAACACAAATAGAACTGTTTGGCCATAATGATCATCATTATGTTTGGAGGAAAACGGGGGAGGCTTGCAAGCTGAAGAACACCATTCCAACCGTAAAGAACGGGGGTGGCAGCATCATGTTGTGGGGGTGCTTTGCTGCAGGAGGCGCTGGAGCACTTCACAAAATAGATGGCATCATGAGGATAGAAAATTATGTGGATGTATTGAAGCAACATCTCAAGACATCAGTCAGGAAGGTAAAGCTTGGTCGCAATGGGTCCTCAAATAGACAATGACCCCAAGCATACTTCCAAAGTTGTGGCAAAATGGCTTAATGACAACAAAATCAATGTATTGGAGTGGCCATCACAAAGCCCTAACCAAAATCAAGTAGAAGATTTGTGGGCAGAACTGAAAATGCGTGTGTGAGCAAGGAGGCCTACAAACCTGACTCAGTTACACCAGCTCTGTCAGGAGGAATGGGCCAAAATTCACCCAACTTATTGAGGGAAGCTTGTGGAAGGCTACCCGAAATGTTTGACCCAAGTTAAATAATTTCAAGGCAATGCTACCAAATACTAATTGAGTGTATGTAAACTTCTGACCCACTGGGAATGTGATGAAAGAAATGGCTGAACTAAATCATTCTCTCTATTATTATTCTGACATTTCACATTCTTAAAATAAAGTGGTGATCCTAACTGACCTAAGACAGGGAATTTTTACGAGGATTAAATGTCTGGAGGTAGGAATGTAAAGTAGGGGGAAGAAAAGGTGCGACTGCATTCAAAATTCACTTTGATTTTCCATCTATAGATTTTGTGCCTTGGTGAAGCGGCGTGCAGAGGGTGTGCCCCCTGGCGCTGCCAGAGTGGTCCCCTGCCCCTCAGACTTCGACCCCCCCGACCACCGCCAGGTGCCCGCCGACATAGACCCTGAACTGGTGTACCTCTGCCGCCACGTCTACGACTTCCGCTACGGACGCATCCTGAAGAACCTGCAGTAGGGGACAGCAGAGGACAGGCAGACAGACCAACCGTAGTGGAGCACACGCACTCCTTCACATGGGGCTGAAGGATGAGAGGGGGAACCCCTGAAGGGTTTTGGGGGTCCCCTGAACTGGAGGGAGGGCTGCTGAAGGATCAAGTATTGGAGGGGGACCACTGATATCTGAATCCCCAGAATTGCGTTGAAGGAGTGGGTACTGAAGTACCTTACCCCCTTTTACAACTGTTACTAGGGAGGTGAAGTTTTGACCCCCTCAACTGGAACTAGAACTGTACTGGCTTGGACAGAAGGGAGAGATCTGCTAGCTGTCCTGCTATACCAGGGCTCATCACCATGTGCATGGACAGCCATGTTGGTGACCTAACAAGAGGAAGAACTGCGCTACCAGAGCCATACAGGGCTCGTCATGACGTTGATGTTAGAGCCTGATGTGATGACAACGTTCTTCTTCATTTGTGTTTGTCTCTGAGGCAGCTGTGATCGAGAGGGCACTTGCAGCTTGAACACACACACAATGTGTGTGTGTGTGTGTGTGTGTGTGTGTGTGTGTGTGTGTGTGTGTGTGTGTTCAGTCTGTTGGCTACAGTGAAACCACAGGTGCAGGTTCACAAAGGAAGTGGAAGTCTCACCTTCCCTTTCTGCATTGTCCGAACAGAACACAACACACTATTCTGAAGTACCCTCAGCGCTGGCTGAGTCTCTAATCATACCCTATTCCCCATAAAGTGCATTACTTAGCAGATAAATGTTACTGTATAGCAGGGTTCCCCAATAGGCAGCCCCCCAAGTTTTCTGAACAAAATTATTTTTAAATACGGATTGTTGTGGGACATAAAAAAACTGTAAAATCAGCTCGAAGTGATTCTAATTTAGGAAATCTGTCCTCAAGTATTCCCACTCATAAATGGAGATGATCATATCCCAGTGTAATCAAGGTTTGAAATTATGTTTTTGTCAAATACTATATCTGTTTGGAATACTTGTGGTCAATTTGCAGGGTACAAATAATTTATAACCATCTACTGGCTCCCCGACCATCCGCTCAAGAAGAAATTGTCCCCGGCTGAATGTAATTGGGAACCCCTGCTATATCGGGCTTTGGTCAAAGACAGGGCACTATATGAAGAATAGGGTCATGTGAGATGAATTCCCCCCCTGACCCCCTTTTTCTGTTCCTAAGAACAGGACTGTCGTCATGCTTTTGTCCAACGGTCCAATGGAGAGCCCCCTTACTGTGGAGGGCTAACCTCTCCCATGCTCTGCATTGGCCTATCAGATGGAGGGTTGTTGATGTCAGTGCCCACATCTTTGGAGTGTTCAGAAGTCTGAAACATTCCAGAACGTTCAAATGGAAATGTAACGTATTGCAGAGACCATTGCTTACTATACATGTCTATCTTAACTTTCTGTAATGTTGCACTCTCCTGAACGCGACCCTGTTGTTCCCATGACTTGCCTTATGACTTGCAGGTAGAGCTTTAGGCAGCTAGTCCCACCCAATTAGAAATTGGATGAGTAGAATGGAAAAAGTACAAAACCACAGACAAAATCCACATAGATTTCACCCCGGTCAACACTTTGCCATTGTTGTTTGAGTATAACACTGAGAAAGGCTTGGTTACCTCAGTGATTCCCGAGTGATAAGCATTTTATTCAACATTACAACATGGTACATCCAATATGGCTGCTGGTCCACATGTTGTGGATCTTTGTCCATTCTACTCATTCTACTTCTATCCCCCCATCCCTTTCCATCCTTCGAAGCTCCGCCCTCTCCAAGATAAACCAAAGGATGTCACGAAGCAGAGCACCACCACTCCTCTCCTTCTTCTCTTGTCCTCTTCCCGCCTCTCGTCTCCTCCCTCCCTTGTTAGATTGCACTAATCCATTACTGAATTACAACGTCTATGATTGTGTTCTGATTTATGTTAAGCTACTAATATGTTATATTATAACTGGGGACAATACTGTGTATTATCACTGTCTGTGCGCTTAGTAGAGAATGGAAACTAAGGCTGTGTCATGGCAACTTTTATCAATGCATAACTACTTTATGTGTTTTACTATTAGAGACATCCGCCAGCATACTATCTATGTGTTACTTCAGGGGTGGATGACCTTACTCCTAGTGAGCTACTGGGTATGCAGGCTTTCGCTCCAGCCCTGAAGGTGTGTTAGTTGGAGCAGGGCTGGAGCAAAAACCTGCATATTCAGTAGATCTCCAGGAGGAGTGTTGGTCACCTCTGGTTTATATGTTACCTGCTATCCAACCAACCTGTCATATCATCTAATGAAATAATATGTACAATGAAAAATCATTCCTGTAGATTGTGGATCCACACTGGTATTATTGTTGTTCATCCACGCTGTCCAGGGGGTTCAGGTGAGTTGGCATCTTGGTGTAACTCGCTGTGCAGAATGACGTAATGTGATGTTCCGGAGGTTTGGCTTGGAATCTCTGAAAAATGTCCTTTTGACACGCGTTATTGAGATGTGTTGGTTTTTAACCACAATCATTCAACATTGCCTTGTAACCTTCTGCAGAAGTGTCTGTCCGTCACGTGTAGTCCTAGACAAGCGCCAGTGTCTGACTGAGTTAGTACTTCTTAAAACACTACCTTGGATTGCTTTCTTACTGTGCAAATGTTCTATTGCTGGACTTTGTGCCTAATCTGCAAAGTTTTGAATAATACCCAAAAGCCATCTGAAACATTTTCCATTATAACAGTTTGAATCATACCCCAAAATAGCGACTAAACAAAGCTTGTATCGGATAAATCATATAAAGGTTTAAATTTAAATATTATCAATAGGTATTTTGTTGCTAGTGGTGCCCAGATTCTTTGAAAAAAATAATATATATTCTCCTACTTTACAATTTTTCCTTATCGAAAATATTTTATTATGTCAATTTCTTAAGATGGCATATGCAATATATTTTTCAGAGGGACTATTTTTGACAAATGTATGTGTAAATCGAGGAAGTAAAACTTTTTCATTTTATTTTAGCTTAGTTTTGAATTTGAATCACAAGTCATAAATTGAGATTTGACCAAAAACCTGGAAGACGAGAAATGGGAAGGGTTAGGTTATGTTTTGGTTAATTTCTGACTATAAGGGTTGGTGCAAGATCTGAGGTCCCTACCTAAAACATGTTGCTGTTTATTTTACAGTCCAGTATTCACTTTGGCCCAGATTCACAAAACACTTCATAAGATTGTCATAAGTACAATTCCTCAACAATATCTTAAGATTGAATGATTTTCTTACAAACTTCTCAAATATCTTCTTATAAATCATCTTCAAATGTTTGTTGCTAGGCAACCGTTTTAACTAGCTATCTAGCTTGTATGCCAATGATGTTAGCATATTTCTTCCTGAGATTGTTCTAAAACATGTTTTGGGGTTTAAAATAATAAGTTTGTGTGATTTAAACATGTTCAATTGCTTTCATGAGCTTTTTCTCTCACTGCCCTGAGTTTAAGACGAGGGTTTAGCTATCTTGGAATTTAACTTTTCCAGGAACTTTATTTAAGAATCTAATTTCTTAACTTTTTTTTTCCAATAACCTTTTTGAGGAAAAGCAACTTTGCTTAACTTTCTTCTTAAGTCTATAGTTAAGGAAAAAATGTCAGTTAAGAAGAAATGTCTTCTTAAGATGGTTTTGTGAATCTGAGCCCTGGTATTTACTTTGAATTTGCATGGTTAAATGGCAGTTAGTTACCTAATATTTACTTAGTAATTACATTTGAGTTTCTTAAGGATTCATTGGAAAAAGTATAACTTGGTACCAAGTAGTTACCAACCTGAGTTGAATTGTTTGAAATAATGACCAGAAGACAGAAGGTGCCATTTGAGACGTGACCTACTCTGTACTCTGTTGTGGTGTTACCACTTAATATCGTTCTGAATACTATATAAATACCAGCTAAAAGAGGACTGTAAATAGAGTTTTATGAAATTATTAAGTGTACATATTTGAACCCTGACTCTGTGACCCCTGACCCTCTGTAGACAGCAATTGCACAGTGCAGTAGTAGTATTTTTTTGCAAGACCTGTAGCTGATGATTATATTTAAAAATGAATACATAAATATTTAAATGGAGTAAACCAATACAATATATAAAGATTTCAATTTAACTTATTTGGATAATGTGTTTTAATTGAAAAAAGTCCTCTTGCTAAGACTTTCGTGGTCAATAATGAAAAACAATTGGTTTCTTGTTATTAGTAATTTCTGAGTTTGGATATTAAATGATTGAATGGAGATTCACAGAGGTTGTAGTAGTTTGTACTTATATAGCTAGCGGTGTAGAAGGTTGTTTCTGTAACAAGGCTATATTCCTGCCCAGCCAGACAATGGCCAGGCCCGGTTGGCTGCAGCAGAAACAGACCGGCACCAGAGCTGGTTTCTATCTAGAGGTGCCACTTGGCATCAGGGGTAAAGAAGACCAAAGCACATTCTGGCACAAAGTTAGGGGAGGTAGACGTTACACTCTAACCACTGATCCAGGATCAGATATGTCCTCATCCCCCTGTTTGTTAAGGTTAGAATTGTGGTTGGAGGGTGAATCTAAGCTGATCCTAGATCTGTGGTTTAGGGAGTGAAGTGTCTACATGTCTGACCTTAGGGTTTGATGTCTGGGAGGTTGCCATGGTAATGGGTGTCACCTGAGCCCTCCCCTCATCGATCTATCCAATTAGAGGACAGAGTCACTCTACACCTTTGACGGCCTGGCTATAGGATGATAAACTTTATCTTTCTGCGGTGTTCTGTCTAGTGGGGTTTTGCTGCTGATATTTTTTGTGACGTGGTAAATTGTCATTTTGGATTTTGACTTAGTCATATTGTTTCATGGGTAGATTCACATGAGAGAATTGAAGATACACTCTTGACCTGATCAGCTGTTCTGCACCATCAGCACACAGACAGACCCCCCATGGCTTTACTCCCAGACATGGATTTACAGCATTGAGCCCGTAGAGGGCACTACATGAACAGAAATTGGGTGTCCCACTGACAACTTTAGAATAGAACACCCTGGCTATGTCCCAAAGCTCTTTAACATTTACTTTCCTCATCTCCTTTCATTTATGTCACTGAGGAGGGGGGAATGATATAGTATAGGTGTTGTGTGATATTTAACTGTCAAACATTTTAAAGTCCTATGGCAAGAGAAGTGAGGAAAGGAGATGGTATATTATGTTTGGGCTATTGGGACATGGTCATGATATGTCATGTGTACCTATGGTTTCCATGGTAACATAGGTCAAATGTTCCTGACCTCTGATCTCCACCATTCCACTTCTCACTTACCCAGGAGGTGTTTTTATCTCTGCACCAATCGAAACTAATCACCCGACCAATGCCTGAAACTCTGCTTTTTGTGGTCTTCTGTATTACTGCTAAGTGTCAGCATATATTTTGATATATTTAACAATGAGGGATCTAAAAGTCTAGATATTTTTGGAGTAGATAAAGGATGTGTGTATCAGATAACTGTCACTTTGTCATGCTCTCTGAAAATCTCTTGGGTTTTTGGTAAGAATTCTAGAATCCCTGCTGATGTAATGTTCCATTGAAAGACTATTTATAAAGTTTAAGTCCTTTGTGAAAAAAATCTTTGGCGTGTTCTTTATTGTGATTCTGCCATATGTTGCTTTGAAAGTTGAATGCAAAACTAACAATCAGATGGCCACGTGTGTGTGAGAGTGTGTCATCATGGCTTTCGGAAGGCATACTGGTATGTAAGTTGCAACCAACGACCACAAGGTGTCGGTAGATATACTACAGGTTCAGGACACCGACTTTGGCCTCCTCTTCAGAGACATATTTCCCTTGGCCCATCTTTGTACAATGCTTAATCCGGCTCAGGGCACTAGGAATGTGCAGTGCTCTATGTGGCCGGACACAAGCACAGCATAGCTACTGGTGTCCATCCCACAGACGTAGACACACAGAGAGTGCAGAGCTGGATCACTGAACACTACAGTGGAGGATCTGACAACTCAACAGCTCCAGCAGGCTTTCACGATTTGATTTCAAACTTCAAACATTTAGTAGCAGTAAGGATGGACTGGGACCAGAAATCCTCCTGGGTATTTCTGAAACACTGGCCCATTTTTTTTCTTCTGGGCCAGTGTTTATGAAATGGGACAGCAACCAATTATCTAAATTATGGTCATTCTGCTCCAAAATCATTATAATATTTCTTAACAGGTCCATGGGCACATTTTTTCTCTTTTTTTTCAACCAAAAAGTTTTTCTCCCATGAGCTCAGCTCACTGGCCTAAAGGTGGACCAGCCCACTGGCCTAAAGGTGGACCAGCCCAGTGGGCATTTGCCTGAACTGCCCTACGGCCAGTCTGTTTCTGAGTAGCACCCAGCTCATAAACCTAATGTCTTGGCATAACGCACCAGCAATCCTCACTCCCATCAGTACTGTAGGCCGCGAGCACCCACAATGTGCACCCACAATGTACTCCCATCAGTACTGTAGGCCTCGAGCACCCACAATGTACTCCCATCAGTACTGTAGGCCTCGAGCACCCACAATGTACTCCCATCAGTACTGTAGGCCTCGAGCACCCACAATCCACTCCCATCAGTACTGTAGGCCTCGAGCACCCACAATGCACTCCCATCAGTACTGTAGGCCTCGAGCACCCACAATGCACTCTCATCAGTACTGTAGGCCTCGAGCACCCACAATGCACTCCCATCAGTACTGTAGGCCTCGAGCACCCAGAAAGCACTGCCATCAGTACTGTAGGCCTGCTATTAGAAAAGGAAAGGCTGGGTGGCTTCTATGGGGGACAGTTACGTAGTTATGAGGGTGACCGGTACCGGTGGTATCACAGGTCTTATGGAAGGAAGGTGATGCCACTACTTGTGTGTGTGTGTGCAATACTAGCTGAAACTACGCTGCATCAGCAGTGGGCAGTGCAAACATACTGATACTGTGCAGTGCAGCACACTTGGGATGGCAGACCATCTGCTTGAATACCAATCTAGTAAAGTGCCAAATAGACAAAGGAAGAAGCTTACTCTAGGTCTTATTTGTGAGATCCTTGCTGTACCCTTAATGCCCTTTCATCTGTTGTTCAACTCTTCCGTTTCTGCATAGTAGGATATACTTACATAACATAAGGTATGTTTGAGTGTTTCCACCCTAATGATTAAGGATAGGATTGGGGAGGGTTGATCTGATCTGAGCTGATCGTAGATCAGTGGGTAACTTTTATCCGGAGCTGCCTTCCCCATAATTATAATTAACATGGTCAGCTTATTGTCCCTGTGATGCCTTTAATTAATGAATCACGTTTTCCTCCTAATCTTCTGTAGCTTATCAGCCCTACGATGCAACAGCCCGACCAGCTGGCAGTCTGATGCAAGCACTTTGCTTTAGTGTGGGTGGATGGATACATATTTTGAAAACATCAGCAGTTCAGTATCCGTACAAGACCAATACATCTTTGTTGAGGAATATGAATTGTGTGATAACTATTCTCACTTTGGCTCTGAGAGTTGTTACACAAACCCAGGTAGCCATAGCAACCCCTGCCCACATCTCTGGTGGAAGCTGAAAAGTGCCCTTTCACCTCTTCCCCCCCTCTCTCCCTTCCAGCACTCCACCCCTCTACCTTCCTCCCCCTCTTCCATCACTCCACTGTCCTGTCGTTCTTGGCTGAGGGCTTGAGATGGCTTACCAGGGCCTTTTAATCTCTTCTTAATGACATCATCTTCCCACCCATCTCCCTCTAGGCTCCATCTACTCTCCTCTATGGCTCTGGAAGCAGGGATGAAAGAGGGAGGGAGGGGAGCGGATAAGGGAAGGTGATTGACTGAGCTCAGTGGAAGAGGAGGAGTGTAAGCAACCCTTTTGTAGGATCACACCCTCACACACTCGCACACACAGAGGTGGGTAGGCATGGCGTCTGGGACGTTGATGGAGGACAGTCCCATGGAGGAGTTGGTGGACCAGGGGTTGGGGATGGAGGAGATGGGACTGAGGAGGCCCTCTCTTAGGGAGATCTACCACCATGACTCCCTGCTGGCTTCAGACACATTCTTCATGACCGGTACTGTATATGTGGGTGGGGTACAATTCATATAGGTAAAGTGACGAAAGGGAAGATTCCTCTGAACATACATCATTTTTGGGGGGGAGGGGGCAATTCCAATCGCTACAAAGTGTCACTTTACCTCTAGTATTTGGGGGCCTGATTGTGTGATGGGGGCGTATTGGTGTCTGTCAGAGGGTTTGCGTGGGTATGCAAGGAGTGTGGTGAATTTGGGATATGAATAGACACATGTCCATTCTCAAAGCACACCATCTTGGAAAGGAGAATACCAAATTACTGCCCTCTACATCAACATAATTGCTATAGGCCTATGGTTTTCTAAATGTTTTTTGGGGGGTTGTTTCTATGTTGTGTAGTGTGGTTCTATTACATAATCCTGTTAGCTTGAGCGTGTGTGTGTGTGTGTGTGTGTAGGCTGTGCGTGCGTGTGTGTGTGAGTAGGCTGTGTGTGTGTGTGTGTGTGTGTGTGTAGGCTGTGCGTGTGTGTGTGTAGGCTGTGCGTGTGTGTGTGTGTGTGTGTGTGTGTGTAGGCTGTGCGTGTGTGTGTGTGTGTAGGCTGTGCGTGTGTGTGTGTGTGTGTAGGCTGTGCGTGTGTGTGTGTGTGTAGGCTGTGCGTGTGTGTGTGTGTAGGCTGTGTGTGTGTGTGTGTGTGTGTGTGTAGGCTGTGTGTGTGTGTGTAGGCGTGTGTGTGTGTGTGTGTGTGTAGGCGTGTGTGTGTGTGTGTAGGCTGTGTGTGTGTGTGTGTAGGCTGTGTATGCTGTGTGTGTGTGTGTGTGTAGGCTGTGTGTGTGTGTGTAGGCTGTGCGTGTGTGTGTTGTGTGTAGGCTGCGCGCGTGTGTGTGTGTGTGTATGTGTATGCTGCGCGCACATGTGTGTGAATGCTGCGCGCACATGTGTGTGAATGCTGCGCGCACATGTGTGTGAATGCTGCGCGCGTATGTGTGTGAATGCTGCGCGCGTGTGTGTGAATGCTGCGCGCGCGTGTGTGAATGCTGCGCGCGTGTGTGTGAATGCTGCGCGCGCGTGTGTGTGAATGCTGCGCGCGCGTGTGTGTGAATGCTGCGCGCGCGTGTGTGTGAATGCTGCGCGCGCGTGTGTGTGAATGCTGCGCGCGCGTGTGTGTGAATGCTGCGCGCGTGTGTGTATGCTGCGCGCGCGTGTGTGAAGGCTGCGGGTATGTGTGTGTAGGTTGCGCGCGCGTGTGCGTAGGCTGCGCGTGTGTGTGTGTGTGTGTGTGCGCGTGTGTGTGAAGGCTGTGCGCGTGTGTGTGAAGGCTGTGTGCGCGTGTGTGTAGGCTGTGCGTGTGTTTGTAGGCTGCGCGTGTGTGTGTGTGTGTGTGTGTGTGTGTGTGTGTGTGTGTGTGTGTGTGTGTGTATATGTATGTGTGTGTAGGCTGCGCGCGTGTGTATAGGCTGCTCGCGTGTGCGTGTGTGTGGTGTGTGTGTGTGTGTAGGCTGTGCGCATGTGTGTAGGCTGCTCACGTCTGTGTGTGTGTGTGTGTGTGTGTGTGTGTGTGTGTGCGTATGTGTGTGTGCGTATGTGTGTAGGCTGTGCGTGTGTTTGTAGGCTGTGCTTGTGTGAAGGCTGGGTTTGTGGTTTGTATAGTTGAGTTAGTGCAGCAATAGAGATTTGAGCTGGGTGCTACTAATTCCCTTTTCCAGGGCTGGGATTACAGGCTATTCTAATCCCAATCCCACATTAGGTTTCTGGAGGTGGCACAGGCCTGATGTCACAGCCAAAAACAGGAAGAGAAACACTAAATCAGAGAGTACACTGGGTCACAATGCCAAATATAGCAGACTACACTTATCTGCATATAGACTATGCCTAAAACAACCTGTATTCGCTAAGTGCTATGGTATATCCTCACATATTCACTCTCCTAAATAAATGAGATGTGTTGACACTTGGCATAGTTTGTCAGTCACTGCTGGTGTATTAGCATGTGTTGTGTGTCACGTTCAGCCTCCATCAGTCAGTGGCCTGCACTATTGTAAATAAAAGACTGGAAGAGTGGATGATCAATGAGCTGGACAAGCTTCTTACAAGAGAACAATACAAGGCCATGCAACCTGTTTCTCGCTCTCTCTGTTCTTACTTTACATCTCTATTTGTGTCTAACTCTCACTCTCTCCATCTGTATTATTTTCTCTCTCTTTCTGTCTCTCTCTCTCTCTCTCTCTCTTCCTCTCCTCCTCTTTCTGTCTCTCTCTCTCTCTTCCTCTCATCCTCTTTCTGTCTCTCTCTCTCCTCTCCTCCTCTTTCTGTCTCTCTCTCCTCTCCTCCTCTTTGTCTCTCTCTTCCTCTCCTCCTCCTGTCTCTCTCATTCTTCCTCTCCTCTTCTTTCTGTCTCTCTCTCTCTCTCTTCCTCTCCTCTTCTTTCTGTCTCTCTCTCTCATTCTTCCTCTCCTCCTCTTTCTGTCTCTCTCTCTTTTCCTCTCCTCCTCTTTCTCTCGCTCTTCCTCTCCTCCTCTTTCTGTCTCTCTCTCATTCTTCCTCTCCTCCTCTTTCTGTCTCTCTCTCTCTCTCTTCCTCTCCTCCTCTTTCTGTCTCTCTTCCTCTCCTCTTTATGTCTCTCTCTCTCTCTTCCTCTCCTCCTCCTGTCTCTCTCATTCTTCCTCTCCTCTTCTTTCTGTCTCTCTCTCTCTCTCTTCATCTCCTCCTCTTTCTGTCTCTCTCTCTCTCTTCCTCTCCTCCTCTTTCTGTCTCTCTCTCATTCTTCCTCTCCTCCTCTTTCTGTCTCTCTCTCTTTTCCTCTCCTCCTCTTTCTCTCTCTCTTCCTCTCCTCCTCTTTCTGTCTCTCTCTCATTCTTCCTCTCCTCCTCTTTCTGTCTCTCTCTCTCTCTCTTCCTCTCCTCCTCTTTCTGTCTCTCTTCCTCTCCTCTTTATGTCTCTCTCTCGCTCTTCCTCTCCTCCTCTCTCTTTCTGCCCACCTCTCCCTCTATCACTTCCTCTTTCTGTCTGTCAGTCTGACAGAAGGTTAATCAGGGTGGGGGTGGGGTTTCTCATGCCAAAGAGGCTCAGTCTGAGGGATTATCATTGTGCTATTGTATAACACACACACACACCAAACCCCTCACTTTAGGCCAAATTGGAGAGGATAGGAGTGTATAGGCATGATCACTAACACACACCCCTACACACACACACATGCACACGCAATCTCAGATCAAGGCTTGAAGCAATGTTGTAAACATCAGCATGCCCCACAACAGCAGACACTACCCAGAGAGAGAGGGAGCGTGATAAAGGAGAGACCGAGAGAAAAAACCCTTAATAATGTTTCATAACCTCACCATGGACTCAGTCTTTGTGACCTGAATTTGATGCTGTTACAGAGGAAAACAGGACAGGAAGAGAGGAGAGGACAGTTGTTGTGATATACATTTTGTGATCTTGGTGTGAGGCTGGTTGGAGCGGAGAGGAAGGGAGAAGAGCTCCGTGTGTGTTCTACTGTGTGACAGAACTGGAACAGAGGATGGAACAGTGGAGATGAGAACACCAGCCAGTGGAACACAAAGAGAGAGAGCGAGAGAGAGCTGGCAATCACTAGGATGGAGGAAGATATTGTCTGTCAGACAGTGGAAGAGAGGAGGAGGAGGAGTTCTAGAGTGGAGGAAGGGTTACCCAGTATGAGGAATCTTTATGACATCTCCTCACTAGACAGGGTTTCCAAAGGTATTCGACAGCTTCTGATCTTTACCATTACACCAGGCACTTACGAGCATCACTCTCATAGGGATTAGAGTCTACTAAAAGGACACGGATGGAGCCTATTGTCTTGGTTCTTGTAGTAGCAGATGTATTTCATTTGATCTCTGTGGTCGTATTTTCATATCGTTTAGTGAACATTTTTTATATATATACAAAATTATGCAATTTATTAGGAGTGTTCCTCCTATTGATGTAATTTATAGAAAATTGTCTCTTGGTTTTAATCCGAGTGATGTGTGTGTCTGTTGTCTGTGGCGTGTGTGTGGTGTTTGCTATATGTGAATTATAGTGCATGTGCTATTGTTTGTTTCAGCTTTTATGTCTACAGTATTTATGTTACTGTGTAAGGTGTCTGTGTGATATGTGAAGAATTCTGTTTGAGTCTGTGACTGGTCAGTCTGTTTGATGAATCTGTGTGAATATTCAGTCTGTTTGAGTCTGTGACTCTGTTCAGTCTTCTTTAATGAATCTGTGACTCTATTCACAGTCTATTTGAGTCTATATCAATCACCTGGAAGCATAAGTAACTCTGTGTGTGTGTGTGTGTGTGTGTGTGTGTGTGTGTGTGTGTGTGTGTGTGTGTGTTAACATGGTCTTGAATTGCCCAATGGCCAGTGACTTTAGCTCAGTGGACTAAGACAGTGTTAGTGGCGCTGGTTGGGTACAAATGCCTTTAGCTGTCTGTTACCGTAGCTTGGTGGCATGCGGGATGGATATAGTGGACCATCTGACGTACCTGAAGCAGTGGCTTTAGCTCAGTGGGCTAACTCTGTGTGTGGTTGTGCTACCCAGATGACCGCAGCTCTGCAGCGAGCGGGATAGATGTAGCAGACCGCCTGACATACCTGGAGCAGTGGCTTTAGCTCAGTGGGCTAACTCTGTGTGTGGTTGTGCTCCCCAGATGACCGCAGCTCTGCAGCGAGCGGGATAGATGTAGCAGACCGCCTGACATACCTGGAGCAGTGGCTTTAGCTCAGTGGGCTAACTCTGTGTGTGGTTGTGCTCCCCAGATGACCGCAGCTCTGCAGCGAGCGGGATAGATGTAGCAGACCGCCTGACATACCTGGAGCAGTGGCTTTAGCTCAGTGGGCTAACTCTGTGTGTGGTTGTGCTCCCCAGATGACCGCAGCTCTGCAGCGAGCGGGATAGATGTAGCAGACCGCCTGACATACCTGGAGCAGTGGCTTTAGCTCAGTAGGCTAACTCTGTGTGTGGTTGTGCTCCCCAGATGACCGCAGCTCTGCAGCGAGCGGAATAGATGTAGCAGACCGCCTGACATACCTGGAGCAGTGGCTTTAGCTCAGTGGGCTAACTCTGTGTGTGGTTGTGCTCCCCAGATGACCGCAGCTCTGCAGCGAGCGGGATAGATGTAGCAGACCGCCTGACATACCTGGAGCAGTGGCTTTAGCTCAGTGGGCTAACTCTGTGTGTGGTTGTGCTCCCCAGATGACCGCAGCTCTGCAGCGAGCGGGATAGATGTAGCAGACCGCCTGACATACCTGGAGCAGTGGCTTTAGCTCAGTAGGCTAACTCTGTGTGTGGTTGTGCTCCCCAGATGACCGCAGCTCTGCAGCGAGCGGAATAGATGTAGCAGACCGCCTGACATACCTGGAGCAGTGGCTTTAGCTCAGTGGGCTAACTCTGTGTGTGGTTGTGCTCCCCAGATGACCGCAGCTCTGCAGCGAGCGGGATAGATGTAGCAGACCGCCTGACATACCTGGAGCAGCGGATGCAGATGCAGGATGATGAGATCCAGCTTCTGAAGATGGCCCTGGCAGACGTCCTCAAGAGACTCAACATCTCAGAGGAACACCAGGCCACCAACGCCAAGAAAGGACCTGCTGAGAAAGGTACACACACATAGTGGGGTCCGAAATGATTGACACCCTCGATAAAGATGAGCAATAATGACTGTATAAAATAAATAATTCAAATAATGAGCTATATTGTATGCAAAAAGAATTTGGGAAATTATATTATTTTATACTAATGCAATTGCTCAGAGAAAGAGATTATGTTTACCAAGTAATCTTTTTTTCCCCTCAAAATGGTAGGAGTCAAAATGATTGACACCCCTAAGGATTCTTTATAAAGAAAGTAGTCAAAAGTTTAGTATTTGAGGCCTCCCGGGTGTCGCGGTAGTTAATGGCGCTGTACCACCAGAGACCCTGGGTTCGCACCCAGGCTTTGTCGTAACCGGCCGTGACCGGGAGGTCCGTGGGGCGACGCACAATTGGCCTACTGTCGTCCGGGTTAGGGAGGGTTTGGCCGGTAGGGATATCCTTGTCTCATCGCGCACCAGCGACTCCTGTGGCCGGGCGCAGTGCGCTCTAACCAAGGTTGCCAGGTGCACGGTGTTTCCTCTGACACATTGGTGCGGCTGGCTTCCGGGTTGGATGCACGCTGTGTTAAGAAGCAGTGCGGCTTGGTTGGGTTGTGTATCGGAGGACGCATGACTTTCAACCTTCGTCTCTCCCGAGCCCGTACGGGAGTTGTAGCGATGAGACAAGATAGTAGCTACTAACAATTGCATACCACGAAATTGGGGAGAAAAATGGGTAAACATTTTAAAATTTAAAAAGTTTAGTATTTGGTCCCATATTCCTAGCAAGCAATGACTACATCAAGCTCGTGACTCTACAAACTTGTTGAATGTATTTGCAGTTTGTTTTGGTTGTGTTTCAGATTATTTTGTGCCCACTTAGTAAGTCATGTATTGTGTCATTTTGGATTCACTTTTACTATAAATCAGAATAGAATGTGTTTCTGAAGACATCTACATGAATGTAGATGCTACCATGATTACTGGTCATCCTTAATGAATCGTGAATAAGGATGAGTGAGAAAGTTACAGAGCGTCAAAGATCATACTCCCAAGACATGCTAACATTTCACCATTACCAATAACAGAGGAGGTTAGCATGTCTTGGGAGTATGATCTTTGATGCTCTGTAACTTTCTCACTCATCCTTATTCATGATTAATTCATGATTAGCCATAATTATTTTAGCATCCACATTAATGTAGAAGTGTTTAGAAAGATATTCTACTCTTATTTACAATCGTCTGAGACCAGCCACCCGGACAGCTGAGTATTTCTGTTTGTAAGAAAGCCATCTTGTGGGGAAAAACAAATTCTGATTGGCTAGGCCTTGCTCCCCAATGGATGGCCCCTGCCTGATCATGTGAAATCCATAGACTAGGGTTTAATGAATTCATTTCAATTGACTGACTTCCTTATATGAACTGTAACTCAGTAAAATCGTTTGAATTGTTGAATGTTGTGTTTATATTTTTGTAAATGCTACATGGTTGGGCATACTGACAAATTCTCTAAAACAGCGTTGGAGGTCGCTTATAGTAGAGAAATTAACATAAAATGATCTGGCGAATGCTCTAGTGGACATTCCTGCAGTCAGCAAGCCAGTTACACGCTCCCTCAAGACTTGAGAAATCTGTGGCATTGTGTTATGTGACAAAACTGCACATTTTGGAGTGGCCTTTTATTGTCCACAGCACAAGGTGCATCTGTATAATGATCATGCTGTTTAATCAGCTTCTTGATATGCCACACCTGTCAGGTGGATGGATTATCTTGGCAAAGGAGAAATGTTCACTAACAGGGATGTAACCAAATTTCTGCACCAAATTTGGACAAATAAGCTTTTTGTGCATATGGAACATTTTTGGGATCTTTTTTTTCAGCTCATGAAACATGGGACCAACACTTTACATGTTGCGTTTATATTTTTGTTCAGTATAGACAGGGCCATCGGAAATGATTCAGACTCCTTGACTTTTTCCACATTTTGTTAGGTTACAGCCTTATTCTAAAATGTATCAAATAGTTTTTTCCCTCAACAATCTACACACAATACCTCATTACTATAATATCCCATTTCTTCTCTGCAGATCATCTCAAGCTCTGTCAGGTTAGATGAGGAGCGTCTCTGCACAGCTATTTTCAGGTCTCTCCAAAGATGTTTGATCGGGTTCAAGTCTGGGCCACTCAAGGACATTCAGAGACTTGTCCCGAAGCCACTCCTGCGTTGTTTTGGCTGTGTGCTTAGAGTTGTTGTCCTTCGCCCCAGTCTGAGGTCCTGAGTGCTCTAGAGCAGGTTTTCATCAAGGATCTCTCTGTACTTTATTCAGTTCATCTTTCCCTCGATCCTGACTAGTCTACCAGTCCCTGCCACTGAAAAACATCCCCACAGCATGATGCTGCCACTATGCTTCACCGTAGGGATGGTGCCAGCTTTCCTCCGGACGTGACGCTTGGCATTTAGGCCAAAGAGTTCAATCTTGGTTTCATCAGACCAGAGAATCTTTGTATTATTCTGTATGTAACTCTGTGACACTCCACATAGTCTCTATGGGGGTGCCACAGGGTTCAATTATATATATATACATCAATAATGTCGCTCTTGCTGCTGGTGATTCTCTGATCCACCTCTACGCAGACGACACCATTCTGTATACTTCTGGCCCTTCTTTGGACACTGTGTTAACTAACCTCCAGACAAGCTTCAATGCCATACAACTCTCCTTCCGTGGGGGTCTCAATTTACTGTCGACTTAAAATACACATGGTGCAATTTTAACATTTGTTTGTTCAACAGTAGTCACTCAGTTAGCCCATGTCAGCAATTATTTTTAACATTTGATTGATAAGTTAGTCTAGCGGCCAGCTATGTAAACTTTTAGTAAAACCGACTGAATTGGGGCCTATTGATCATCAGTTATCATATTAAAACTATGGCAAAATGTGTGGAATTGTAAGAAATTAGCTGTAAAACAGCACATTTTTATTTACTTCCCATAGTAAAATAAGTAGAATTGCATGAAATTAGTTATAAAATTGCAACATTTTCTCTCCACCCCAAGGCAAAATGTGTAGAATTTCAGGAAATTAACTTTAAAACTCAAATGTTTTGTTCGCAAGTTGGGCATGGTGTGGGTACGCAAGTTTTTTTGTGGCCCCCACCCCTATCAGTTGCCCATCTCTGGCTTAGGTTGTTACGAGTGTACTGATATAAATAGGACACGTGACAACTTTGAGAAAATCACTATATACCCAAGTTGTGCACACACGTATCTGACCTCTCATTGGACAAAACGCATTCAACAGATCGCTGCCCGCACCTGCCCGCCTGACTAGCATCACTACTCTGGATGGTTCTGACTTAGAATATGTGGACAACTACAAATATCTAAGTGTCTGGTAAGACTGCAAACTCTCCTTCCAGACTCATATTTAGCATCTCCAATCCAAAATTAAATCTAGAATCGACTTCCTATTTCGTAACAAAGCATCCTTCACTCATGCTGCCAAACATACCCTCGTAAAACTGACTATGCTACCGATCCTTGACTTCGGCGATGTCATTTACAAAATAGCCTCCAACACTCTACTCAGCAAATTGGATGCAGTCTATCACAGTGCCATCCGTGTTGTCACCAAAGCCCCATATACTACCCACCACTGCGACCTGTATGCTCTCGTTGGCTGGCCCTCGCATCATACTCATCGCCAAACCCACGGGCTCCAGGTCATCTACAAGTCTCTGCTAGGTAATGCCCCGCCTTATCTCAGCTCACTGGTCACCATAGCAGCACCCACCCGTAGCACGCGCTCCAGCAGGTATATCTCACTGGTCACCCCCAAAGCCAATTCTTCCTTTGGCCGCCTTTGCTTCCAGTTCTCTGCTGCCAAGGACTGGAACAAACTGCAAAAATCACTGAAGCTGGAGACTCATCTCCCTCACTAGCTTTAAGCACCAGCTGTCAAAGCAGCTCACAGATAACTGCACCTGTACATAGCCCATCTGTAAATAACCCATCCAACTACCTCATCCCCATACTGTATTTATTTATTTATCTTTCTCCTTTGCACACTAGTATCTCTACTTGCACATTCATCTTCTGCACATATACCATTCCAGTGCTTAATTGCTATATTGTAATTACTTCGCCACCATGGCCTATTTATTGCCATACCTCCCTTATCCTACCTCATTTGCACACACTGTATATATATTTTTTTCTACTATATTATTGACTGTATGTTTGTTTATTCCATGTGTAACTCTGTGTTGTTGTATGTGTGTCACGTCCTGACCATAGAAAACCTGTATTTTCTATGATAGAGTAGGTCAGGGCGTGACTAGGGTTTTTTGATCTAGTTTATATTTTCTATGTGGAGTTCTAGGTTTGATTTTCGATGTTGGTGATTTGTATGATTCCCAATTAGAGGCAGCTGGTTATCGTTGTCTCTAATTGGGGATCATAATTAAGTAGCATTTTTTCCACCTGTGGGTTATGGACCAAGCAGCGTGCCCGGGAGGTAATGGCATCCTGGTCTTTGGAGGAGATCAGGGAGAGAACATCCTGGACTTGGGACGACATAATGGCAGGAGACAAGAGCCTGCCATGGAAGCAGGCGGAAGCAGCGAAGGAGGGACAGTGACGAAGTCAGGGAGGAAGCCCACAGAAATCCCAACAAAACATTTTTGGGGGGCTCATGGAGCAGTCGGCGGAGCCGAGGAGTGAACCAGAGCCAGTCTGGGAGAAGAGTGAGAATTTGGAGGAGAGAGAAATGGGGGGTAGTTGAGTTGGTGGAGGATGCACGGATTTTGCCCAAAGGAACGTGTTGTCAGTTTGGTGCCACCTGAGTCAGCTCCCCGTACTCATCCTGAGAAGTGTGTTAAAGTTCCGGAACAATTGATGCCGGCTATACGCACCAGGTCTCCAGTGCACCTTCCCAACCCAGTACGTCCTGTGCCAGCTCCTCGTACTCAACGCGTGAAGAGTGTCATCGTTCCGATACAATGTGTGCCGGTTCTACGTACCGTGTCTTCAGTGCGCCACCACAGCCCGGTACGTCCTGTGCCGCTCCATGCACCTTCTGTGCGAAGTGTGTTATCCAACCGGTACCATTGATGCCGGCAATACGCACCCAGGTCTCCAGTACGTTTCCACTGTCCAGTGCGTCCTGTTCCTGCTCCTCGCACTCTCCCTCAAGTGTGCTTTCCCAGTCCGGTGCGTCCTGTTCCTGCTTCCCGCGCTTGCCCTGAGGTGCGTGTCACCAGCCCGGTACCACCAGTACCGGCCCCACGCACCAGGCTTCCTGCGATGATCCCCGGTCCGGAGCTTCCGGCAACAGTTCCCGGTCCGGAGCTTCCGGCGACAGTTCCCGGTCCGGAGCCTCCGGCAACATTCCACGGTCCGGAACCTCCGACGACGGTCCTAGGTCCGGAACTTCAAGGTCCATGGCTGGATCCGCAGGATGAGCGGGTACTTCGTCCCGCACCAGAGCTGCCCCCGATGCTGGCGGATGAGCGGGTACTTCACCCCGCACCAGAGCCGCCACCGCCACTAGACACCCACCCTAACCCTCCCTTTTTGATTCAGGTTTTGCGGTTGGAGTCCGCACCTTTGGGGGGGGTACTGTCACGTCCTGACCATAGAAAACCTGTATTTTCTATGGTAGAGGTGGTCAGGGCGTGACTAGTGTTTTTTGTTCTAGTTTATATTTTCTATGTGGGGTTCTAGGTTTGATTTTCTACCTCGGTGATTTGTATGATTCCCAATTAGAGGCAGCTGGTTATCGTTGTCTCTAATTGGGGATCATTCTTAAGTAGCATTTTTTCCACCTGTGGGTTATGGGATATTGTTTGTGTTAGTGTGTTTGAGCACTACGTAGTCACGGGTCTTTGTAAGTTTAATTATTTGTTTCCAGTTTCACTTTGTAATTAAAGATGTGGAACTATACTCACGCTGAGCCTTGGTCCGATCATTATTACGAACAACGTGACAATGTGTTGAACTGCTTTGCTTTATCTTGGCCAGGTCGCAGTTGTAAATGAGAACTTGTTCTCATCTAGCCTACCTAGTTAAATAAAGGTGAAATAAAAAATAAATAAATAGTATGATACTGTATGTTACATTGTTAGGTTACATTATGAATGGAATAGGGGTCACACAATCGCATATGAATTTAGAGGAAATACAGTATCATGCGTCTTACCCAGTTGTACAATAGCACGAATTGGATGAGGTAACTTACATAGATCTTGGAGGATGTATAGTATTATGCGTCTTTCTCTGAGACCGAGTTAGAATAAGGGTTAGCTAAAATGCTACAGTTGTCCCCAACACGACTCGAACACACAACCTTTGGATTGATAGACAGTCGTTGATTACACCCGCCCATCCTTCACGACCAACCACCCTACTTTTGTTTCTGTCTAAAGTAACAAAATCATTAGTACATCAGTATCCTACGTCTTGGAGGTGCTCAGAAATGTGTATAGTATGTTTTGTATAGCTCTGAGGCAATGCTACACACACACACACACACACACACACACCCTCCTCACCCACATTTCCCCTATGCACCAGCAGCTAGGCCTGTGTCTCTTGCCCTGCCATCCAGACCATCAATGAACAGCCTTGCCTCTCTGAAGAAAAGCTCCACAAGCTCTACAATGCCCTCTACTTCCACCGCACGGAACTACAGTCCCTTACCAGGAGCATCAGCCAAGAGGTACAGTACACAATCACTAACAGTCACCTGCAAACACAGAGAGGTACAGTATGATTACTAAACCTCTACTGTTACTCTAGCTAGATACATTTCAACAAATTAATCATACACTTGCTGTTGTCCCACTCTCTCTAACGTCCCCCCCCCCCTTCTCCCTCAGTGGTGTGAAGAGTTCAGCAGGCAGTCTGAAGGACTGTACCTCTAAGACTCGGCCAGGCCCCCGACCTGGCCCCTCAGGATCAACAGTGGCCCCCGGCAGTAAGAAAGGCGATAGGTAGGTTAGTAGGCATATACTGCACTGGAACTTAGACGTCTGTGTCAGTAAGAGGGAAGGGGTGTTTAAATGTGTTCTGAACATAGCCACGGAAAGTAAGGGTGATGAAGGGGCTGTAGCATGCCCTGAAACAAATCACATTTTTGTTGGGATTTCTCACAACAGTAGTGCACTGTTTATAAGTCCTGCATTAGCGGCAGCCCCATGCCCAAACATCTTCCTGTGGCTATAACTGTTCTGTACTGAGTCTATAAGGCCTTTACGTAGTTTCAAATACATCTCTAGAGCAGGAGTCACAACTCTGGTCCTTGAAGGTCTGCTGGTTTCCATCCTTGTTCGTCAATCTGGTTTATATCTGTGTCTGGGAAACCTGGTGTAAAAACTACAAGCATCAGAACTGTGGACCTCGTGGACTGGAGTTGTCCATCCTTGATCTAGACGAGCGTGAGATTGAGAATAGATGAGATTGAGAATCATTTCCATGCTTGTGGGATGGGGCCTAACTTCTCCTTCCTCACTCTCTGCTTGCAGCAAAACCAAGGAGTCTGCAGCCAGTGTAGGTAAGACATTGATTTAATGTCTACTGTCCACTAGCAGGGAGCAGCACTAAGATGGACAACAGGGCTTGGGTAGAGTAATGGCCAGGTTTAATAAAAAAATGATTGAACCTTTATTTAAGGTTAATGAAATGGGAAACAAGCTGTTGGTTAGATTGATCCTACTGAAACATACCATTGATAAATGACAGTGGTGGAAAAAGTACCCAAATGTCATACTTGAGTAAAAGTAAAGATACCTTAATAGAAAATGACAAAGTCATTACTAGGTAAAAGTGGAAGTCACCCAGTAAAATATTACTTGAGTAAAAGTATTTGGTTTTAAATATACTTAAGTATCAAAAGTAAATGTAATTGCTAATATATACTTAAGTATTAAAAGTAAAAAATAATTTAAAATTCTTTATGTTAAGTAAACCAGAGAGCACAATTTTCTTGTTTTTCATTTACGTATAGCCAGGGGAACACTCCAACGGTCAGACATCATTTACAAACGAAGCATTGTGTTTTGTGAGGCCGCCAGATCAGAGGCAGTAGGGATGACCAGGGATGTTCTCTTGATAAGTGCATGAATTGGACCATTTTCCTCTCCTGCTAAGCATTGAAAATGTAATGTACTTTTGGGTGTCAGGGGAAATGTATGGAGAAAAAGTAAATTATTTTCTTTAGGAATGTAGTGAAGTAAAAGTTGACAAAAATAAATATATAAATAGTGAAGTACAGATACCCCCAAAAACGACTTAACTAGTACTTTAAAGTACTTTTACTTAAGTAATTTACACCACTGACAAATGGTTAGAGTGGCTATAACTCCCACATCGAGTGACCTGCTCTCTGTTTCTGTGTTTGTTTTCTACAGGGTCGAGGCGTGTGACGCACTGTAAAGGTAGGCCTCAGTCCAACATCCTGGAATAACATTCTTAACTTCAACTGGATATGTCTTAGTCTAGCTCTCCTAGTAATGGCTTGAATGGAGTAAATGGAATGCTGTCAAGCATATGGTTTCCATGGTGTTGATTCCATTCCATTGACTTCATTCCAGCCATTACTTTGAGCCGTCCTCCCTCAGCGGCCTCCACTGAGTTCTACATACTATGACTGTTTTCTCCACCACCTGTTACTGATCCCATGCATTATCTATCTCAGAAGAGACAACGTCTGTCAAGTTTGTCAAGTTTATGGAATAATATCTACTAAAAGCTCAAATCTAATCTGTGGCAAATACATCTTCTGGTTTCTAAAGTACAAGTAAGCACTGTATTTGAACACTTGTTTTATCCTTGTCTCTCATTTTCTCACCATGTATCATCATGACTTCTCTTCCCTTCCCTCTCCACGACACATCCACACCTTTTCCTCCCACCTCAACACTTCAACCCTTGACCATCTCCTCACACCCCAACACTTCACCAACTCAACCCCTCACCATCTGCTCACACTAACATACCTCACTTCGTCCCCTACTTTCACCCTCAACCTTTACCCCTCATTTCACCTCTTCACTTAGTGACTATGCAGATCTATCTGAGCCCCCAAACAAAAAGGACTGGGTCTTCTGAAGTGGCCAAATCAGCCCCCACGGTCCCCAACTCCAGACCAACCAGAACCCCCACCTCCCCTCAGACCAAAGGAGTCCCCCCGACCTCCGACCGGACCAAGCCCAAGACACGCAAAACACACCCTGCCTTCACCCTCCCCCTGCAGAAAAGCACCAATCAGAATACGTATTCTCCTCTGGACACGTTCAATTACAAAAGCCCCCTCAAATCACCAAGCCATTACTTCCAAATCTGTTACTAGGCAATAGAGTAGGCTATGAGGATGTAGAAGTTGCTCCTAAACACAGGTCTAGGGTCAGATATTGTTCTAATCCTCATAATGGTTAGGGTTGGGTAATCTAATCCTAGATCTGTAGTTAAGGGCAATTTATATTTGGGCTATTACAAGTGTAGGCCTGTAAGAGAAATCTGTTTTCCAGATGTTTGAAAATGTATAGCAGCGTGGTATTTACTGTAGAAGTGGAGGTTGTCTTTAGTAATGTTTGAGATGGACTGATAGGTACAAAGTTTGGGTTTTGAGGTTTTTGTTTGACCAGAAAAGAGAATAGTGAGTTTATTTGATTGTTTTGTTGAATTTCCTAGCACCATCAGTGACCATAGTCCTCTTCACGTTGTTCTCTGTAATTTCTTACATATTTATGTCAACTTGAAGCCTCTATTTCTTTCTGCTGTTTCTTTCTGTCTTAATGTCTCATTTATGTTTTACATTTTAGTAATTTAGCAGACACTCATATCCAGTTTAGTTTATTTGTAGCTTTATGTCAGTAAAATATGGATGTATGAGTTTTCATTGAAATCTCCCTGACTTTGAGGGGGATGTACAGTATGAGTGAATTCTCTTATTCGATGTCTGTGTGTATCTCCGTCTCTGTTGACAGCCATTAATAAACATTTGTGATCACCTGCTTCGACTACTTTTTCTTTCTCCTTTCTCTTACAACACAAATGTTAAAAGTAATTTAGCAGACACTCTTATCCAGAGCGACTTACAGGAGAAATTAGGGTTTAGTGCCTTGCTCAAGGGCACATTGTCAGATTTTTTACCTAGTCGGCTCAGGGATTCAAACCAGTGACATTTCGGTTACTGGCCCAACACTCTTAACCGTTAGGCTACCTGGCGCCCCCTATGGCCTGCTGTAATAATAACAATGTAATAACAAATGATTACAAGATATGTCCATATCTTATCTTGTTTGGAGTTCTACTATGTGTGAGTGAATGTGTGTATGTGTTTAGTACATAGTATCATAGCTCTGTTAGAAACCTCTGCATAGTAGGGCAGAAATCTCTGCATTCGGCTCACAGAAACTGTAGGCCTCAGCGTACGTGAGCGTCAGAAGGCTAGATGTATGCTATCCAACTCTGTGACAACATGACATTGGGTGGGCTAGTTTCAGTAGTTATCGAAATAGTGTATGCACCCCCTTGAACTTAGTGTGTTGTCTTCACACTTGCAACATGGGGTTCAAGTGGGTAAGGGATGCTCTCTGCTGGCCAGAAGATAATTGGGCCTCTGTTTCCTTTCCCAGACACTTCAAAGCCCCCATGCAATCTTTGTAATTGTATTTTTAAATCTTCACTGTATGTCTTAATAAAACTACTTAATTTCCCTGAGCCTCCTTGGCCCTTGAAACGCTCGGTCTGATAGTATAGGCATTACGAAACAAAATAGAAAATATTTACATGCACAGACCTGATTGGCTGATAGGACGGTCTAGAGCCCATCCCTTTTCCCAGATGAACAGTCATTGGCCTATTATAAACAGATCACATTGTGAATGTCATGATGTGGGACAAAAGTTCCCTTCCACCTGAACAGGATGAAATTCCAGGCTCTTAAACAAAAAAGGCATTATCATAATTTTCACAATTTCAGTGTTATTTCGACCTCATAGTGTGGAAACATAATTTAAGAAAAAAACTGTAAAATCACAATTTAATTGGAATGCCCCTTTAAGTTGGCTCAACTTCAAGGATATTTATTCTTTAATGGTATCTGAAGAATATGTGGCTTGAAAATTAAGGCTAGACAGTGGAAGTGAAAGTCTGTGACCACACCAACATCTTAGTTGGGTACAGATCATTCACACTTGCCATCTTGCAGGCTATGTTCAATGATTCTGTCGATGCCCCATTGACGTTATGTCCTTGGCCCTGTACTTTGTCTGCATGCAGGTCAGAAGATCTTAGTCCTGTAAAATAAAGGTTCAATTAATAAATACAATAAAAATAGGTTTTAGGTGTCCTAACCCAAAACCTAGCCTACAAAAGTGCAATAACTTTTGACCTTACAATCCCATCTGTTTACCTGCCGAGGGGAACCGGCAAACCGCTGACCATCACACCTGTAGTGTAGCCAACTACGATGGGTTCAACAAAGATGGATATCACATTGACATCCAATTCCTCTCATCATGGATTTAAGTAGGCCTACTACTGTCTTTCGTTAAGTGATAGACATGTTACATTATTACCTGGTGGTGTTGTCAGGGTCACAGGCTTAGTGGTCACACTTCAAAAAAGAAACCTGAGTTTGAACCCGACGACCATTGAATATCATTGGTTTGGAGAGGAAACAGAAGGGTGGTATAGACTTAGCCTACAGTAGCTGCAGCAGCCACCGTGACTGCCCCCACCTCTATATCCCTCCCTTCCGTTCTCCCTCCCGCACGTCCACTCTCCGTGTGCTGGACGAAGGGAAGATGGCACCCCAGAAGCCGCTGTCGGCACAGACCGGTCTCTCGCCAGGACAGTTCTCCGTAGCGTTCTGAAATGGCACCGAAAACACTGGCAGGACCTCGAGAGGGACTGGTTAGAGATTCACTTTAAAAGAGACTAAAACTGTGGCATCGTTTTGTGGCATTTACCCCACCCTGTCGCCTTTCTAGCATCTGCCTTGCTCTGCATATCGCCGGCAGGCTTCGTAGCCTAGGCTATAGCTAGATAATACATATTATAATATTAACATCGACTATATTCTGGACTGAGAGAATCGTCCAGAAAGGGTGACATATTGAATACAGGTCAATCTTCATTTATCATTACGGTGGAGAGAAGAAGATGAGGTAAGCAAAGCATGCTCTGGCTTTTTGATACAGCCCGTCCGCGTTATTAATGCACAATGAACGACACACACACAGACTGCCGCTGCTACTACTGCAAGGCTGGATGAGATTCGAGGACGGATTTTATGGGATTGTAAGGGATCGAGTCGGATAAACGGAAAATATCAAATTCATAGTATAACATTTTATTCGTGCTGTCGAGGACGCACTTAGCAAATATGCCGCTCTTAAAGCCAGGCTTTTATTACAGTCAAATTTTGTTTTTAGGATGACCGGCGACTCTACCTTTATTTGAGCCTATGAGGTGGGGCTGTGAATTCTCCATGTGAATAGGGGAAAATGAATCTGCTTCAGTGTCAAAAAGCAACGAGCATGGCCATAGACACAGGAGAGAAAGCATTGATTAAACACACAAGCAGCAAACGTCTCAACCCAGCTCTTGCTCGTGCTCCCATACAATCTTTGTGATGTGTCACCAACACGGAGGGAGTAGTCTGCAGATGGATCTGTTGTCATAGAAACCAGACTACACGTGCGTCATGTGTAACATGGTTGGTTATAAGTGGTGGCTCTAACATAGAAATATAATTCAATCCATTCTAATTCTATTCTGGGTTGTAAATGGTTCCAGAATGCCATGAAATTGGAATTTTGATTCTATGGTTTTGATTCTATGGGCCTTTTTGGATTGTAGTGCACTCATTAACTCATAACCCATAGGATTTCTCATCACCAAAAATAACCTACAAATGTAATTTTATCAGGCCATCAGATTCTGCATCATTCTCAGGTGAACACACGTACAAGACACATAGACCCAGGTTAACTGGTCTGTGATCAGTGTTTACTTCCAATAGAGGGAATGCTTTCCCCTCTGTGTCTTGTGACCAGCAGCTCCTACTGGTTCAAAAGAATTGACCATGTTCCAGTACTTTCTCACTGAGCCAGTTCCAGTATTATCTCACTGAGGCAGTTCCAGTATTATCTCACTGAGCCATTTCCAGTATTATCTCACTGAGCCTCCAGTATTATCTCACTGAGACATTTCCAGTATTATCTCACTGAGCCATTTCCAGTATTATCTCACTGAGCCAGTTCCAGTATTATCTCGCTGAGCCATTTCCAGTATTATCTCACTGAGCCTCTAGTATTATCTCACTGAGCCAGTTCCAGTATTATCTCACTGAGCCAGTTCCAGTATTATCTCACTGAGCCAGTTCCAATATTATCTCACTGAGCCAGTTCCAATATTATCTCACTGAGCCATTTCCAGTATTATCTCACTGTGCCAGTTCCAGTATTATCTCGCTGAGCCATTTCCAGTATTATCTCACTGAGCCTCTAGTATTATCTCACTGAGCCAGTTCCAGTATTATCTCACTGAGCCATTTCCAGTATTATCTCACTGAGCCAGTTCCAGTATTATCTCACTGAGCCAGTTCCAGTATTTTCTCACTGAGGCAGTTCCAGTATTATCTCACTGAGCCATTTCCAGTATTATCTCACTGAGCCTCCAGTATTATCTCACTGAGACATTTCCAGTATTATCTCACTGAGCCATTTCCAGTATTATCTCACTGAGCCAGTTCCAGTATTATCTCGCTGAGCCATTTCCAGTATTATCTCACTGAGCCTCTAGTATTATCTCACTGAGCCAGTTCCAGTATTATCTCACTGAGCCAGTTCCAGTATTATCTCACTGAGCCAGTTCCAATATTATCTCACTGAGCCAGTTCCAGTATTATCTCACTGAGCCAGTTCCAATATTATCTCACTGAGCCATTTCCAGTATTATCTCACTGAGCCAGTTCCAGTATTATCTCGCTGAGCCAGTTCCAGTATTATCTCACTTAGCCATTTCCAGTATTTTCTCACTGAGCCAGTTCCTCTATTATCTCACTGAGCCAGTTCCAGTATTATCTCACTGAGCCAGTTCCAATATTATCTCACTGAGCCATTTCCAGTATTATCTCACTGAGCCAGTTCCAGTATTATCTCGCTGAGCCAGTTCCAGTATTATCTCACTGAGCCATTTCCAGTATTATCTCACTGAGCCAGTTCCAGTATTATCTCACTGAGCCAGTTCCAATATTATCTCACTGAGCCATTTCCAGTATTATCTCACTGAGCCAGTTCCAGTATTATCTCGCTGAGCCAGTTCCAGTATTATCTCACTGAGCCATTTCCAGTATTATCTCACTGAGCCAGTTCCAGTATTATCTCACTGAGCCAGTTCCAATATTATCTCACTGAGCCATTTCCAGTATTATCTCACTGAGCCAGTTCCAGTATTATCTCGCTGAGCCAGTTCCAGTATTATCTCACTTAGCCATTTCCAGTATTTTCTCACTGAGCCAGTTCCTCTATTATCTCACTGAGCCAGTTCCAGTATTATCTCACTGCGCCATTTCCAGTATTATCTCACTGAGCCAGTTCCAGTATTATCTCACTGAGCCTGTTCCAGTATTATCTCACTGAGCCTCCAGTATTATCTCACTGAGCCAGTTCCAGTATTATCTCACTGAGCCTGTTTCAGTATTATCTCACTGAGCCTCTAGTATTATCTCACTGAGCATACCCAGAACTCAGTTGTTCTATCAAATCTCACACCGAACACAGCCACCCTAACCAATAGGGACAGTTCTGCCTGCGAATCAGATCACCAACCCAATCAGAACCGGCCTTACTGTAGTGCAGCACTGAATCGTGGCCAATCCACCAAGGTTTTACTGTCGCTCTGTGGTGACTGCCATCCTTTGGCACAGGTCTGCTGCAGGCAGAGGTACCCCAGGTTGAGGCTAATTGTTGTTGGCAGTGTTTGGCCAGCCAGTCTCTCTCTTTCTGTGTGTGTGTGTGTGTGTGTGTGTGTGTGTGTGTGTGTCTAGGCTGTATCTCCCAAGGTCAGAGTGGGAGTGTGCCAAGAATGCCCACAGTCAGACAGTGCCCTCTATGCCCACAGGGCAGTATTCCCTGTCCCCTCCTCACCTCTCCTTCTGTCTCCCCTTCTTTCACCTAGGCCTCCAGCCTACTCTTTCCCCCTCCATTATCACACTGCTCCCTCATCCCCATCTCCACCCCTTTCTCCCATGCACTCTGTTTCTCCTTTACCCTCTCCCCTTCCCTGCCACCCTGGCATTGAGCATAGCATATACTCTACCTAAGACACTTTTCATCAACTGTTTTTCTATGCTCGAACCCTGTAGGCTTACTGTGCCATGAGCTAACCCAAGCTGACCCTAACAAACTGACTGACTTCAATGGTTATATAATGTCTGTGACCGTCATATACAGTATGTCTGGCTGCGGATGTAAACTCATGTAGCCTACACTGTTATAGAGCTGTACAGTAGGTGGCAACATTGACTGTGGTTCAACCATTCTTCATCTGTAGTAATGTGTATGGGTGTTTTAGGGTGTGAGTGTGTGTTTGCGTGGTTGTTTGCGCGTGTCAGTGTGCATGCACTTTCATGTATGCTCTTGATTGATTGTGTCTGTGTGTGTTTGTGTATTGTGACAAATGTTCAACACGTGACCCTCTCCATGCTATGTGTGTAGGCCAGTAAGTGATTGTTGGTCTCTCTAACAGTGACTTAATGGCCATTGATTTTAACCAGATGAAGTAATCTCTACAGGTCAAACATACATTAGTCAAGGTTACAGACTCAGAACCTCACTGGTTGCATCACAATACCACCCTATTCCCTATAAAGTGCACTACATAGGGAATAGGGTGGTATTTGGAATGTAGACACTGTTTCCATTCAGAGTTAACCTACAGTATACTGGACTAAAAGCTTTTCTCACTGTTGGTTCACACACACTGACCTGCATTCAGTCACATTCATGATGAATTTCACATCACTAATAGAGTATTTTTTTTTATCAGACTAACCCCAAGTGTATGGGGTTTTGCTTAAATGGAACAAATAAATTAATTATCTGAATTAAACTTCCCACAGGGTGTGTTGAGGGGGTGGGGCGATTATATTAAAATAAGGCATGATAATATTTAAGTCTGTGCCCCAGTCATGCAACCTGGTCTCAGAGAATTTCGTATTATTCAGAATATGAATCCGAGACACTCCATTTAGTATATGTTACGTTTTGTATGGTATGTATTAATTTGTAGATGTCCATCACCCATTTCGTAAAATATGTTACGAATTACAATTCATATTATACATTACGAATTTGCAAAACGTATGATATGTTACAAATTCTAACTAGGTGGCTAACGTATGCTAGCTGGCTAACGCATGCTAGCTGGCTAATGTTAGCTAGGCTAGGGGTTAGGATTAGGGGTTAGTGTTAAAGTTAGGGTTAAGTTTAGGAGTTAGGTTAAAGGGTTAGGGTTAGGCGAAGGGTTAGCTAAAATGGTTAAGGAAAGGGTAGCTATCATGCTAAATACAGTCGTGGCCAAAAGTTTTGAGAATGACACAAATATTAAATTCCACAAAGTTTGCTGCTTCAGTGTCTTTAGATGTTTTTGTCAGATGTTACTATGGAATGCTGAAGTATAAATACAAACATTTCATAAGTGTCAAAGGCTTTTAATGACAATTACATGAAGTTGATGCAAATAGTCAATATTTGCAGTGTTGACCCTTCTTTTTCAAGACCTCTGCAATCTGCCCTGGCATGCTGTCAATTAACTTCTGGGCCACATCCTGACTGATGGCAGCCCATTCTTGCATAATCAATGCTTGGAATTTGTCAGAATTTGTGGGTTTTTGTTTGTCCCCCCGCCTCTTGAGGATTGACCACAAGCTCTCAATGGGATAAAGGTCTGGGGAGTTTCCTGGCCATGGACCCAAAATATTGATGTTTTGTTCCCAGAGCCACTTAGTTATCACTTTTGCCTTATGGAAAGGTGCTCCATCATGCTGTAAAAGGCATTGTTCGTCACCAAACTGTTCCTGGATGGTTGGGAGAAGTTGCTCTCGGAGGATGTGTTGGTACCATTCTTTATTCATGGCTGTGTTCTTAGGCAAAATTGTGAGTGAGCCCACACCCTTGGCTGAGAAGCAACCCCACACATGAATGGTCTCAGGATGCTTTACTGTTGGCATGACACAGGACTGATGGTAGCGCTCACCTTGTCTTCTCTGGACAAGCTTTTTTCCGGATGCCCCAAACATATCATACTAAATAAACTTTATTGGATTTACGTACAGAATAATACGAAATTCTCTGCGACCAGATTGAGGCATGTTATTACATGTTAAGTTTATTAGCAGGTTATCAGTTATAGTAATAATATTATGTGTATTACGGTGAGATGTGAACGTGTTGAAGAAGGTGGCTCTCTCAGGACGTGTGTGTGGATATGTGGTGGACAGTTTTGTGTGTTGACGTTTTGTGTGTCACGGTTTCAGCCTGTTGGCTTGTCATGGTGTGTATGTGTAGGTTTTTTTGTGTTCCAATTCATGTTTCAAGTGAACTTTCTTTTGTATTAGATAGTATTCTCTTATTGCTATGAATATAGAGGCCCCACCTCTTCTCCCTCCCTCGCTCTCTCTCTCTGTCTCTCTCTCTCTTTGTCTCTCTCTCTCTGTGATGTTATTATTGTCTCCTGTTAGTTGCTGATTGATAGTAGATGTCGACCGATTATGATTTTTCAACGCCAAAACCGATACCGATTATTGGAGGACCAAAGGAAGCCGATACGATATAATCGGACGATCAATTAATTAATTAATTTGTAATAATGACGATTACAACAATACTGAATGAACACTTACTTAATCTCAATAAAGTCAATTTAGCCTCAAATAAATAATGAAACATGTTCAATTTGGTTTAAATAATGCAAAAACAAAGTGTTGGAGAAGAAAGTAAGTGCAAAATGTGCCATGTAAAAAAGCTAACGTTTACAGTGCCTTGCGAAAGTATTCGGCCCCCTTTGAACTTTGCGACCTTTTGCCACATTTCAGGCTTCAAACATAAAGATATAAAACTGTATTTTTTTGTGAAGAATCAACAACAAGTGGGACACAATCATGAAGTGGAACAACATTTATTGGATATTTCAAACTTTTTTAACAAATCAAAAACTGAAAAATTGGGCGTGCAAAATTAGTCAGCCCCCTTAAGTTAATACTTTGTAGCGCCACCTTTTGCTGCGATTACAGCTGTAAGTCGCTTGGGGTATGTCTCTATCAGTTTTGCACATCGAGAGACTGAAATTTTTTCCCATTCCTCCTTGCAAAACAGCTCGAGCTCAGTGAGGTTGGATGGAGAGCATTTGTGAACAGCAGTTTTCAGTTCTTTCCACAGATTCTCGATTGGATTCAGGTCTGGACTTTGACTTGGCCATTCTAACACCTGGATATGTTTATTTTTGAACCATTCCATTGTAGATTTTGCTTTATGTTTTGGATCATTGTCTTGTTGGAAGACAAATCTCCGTCCCAGTCTCAGGTCTTTTGCAGACTCCATCAGGTTTTCTTCCAGAATGGTCCTGTATTTGGCTCCATCCATCTTCCCATCAATTTTAACCATCTTCCCTGTCCCTGCTGAAGAAAAGCAGGCCCAAACCATGATGCTGCCACCACCATGTTTGACAGTGGGGATGGTGTGTTCAGCTGTGTTGCTTTTACGCCAAACATAACGTTTTGCATTGTTGCCAAAAAGTTCAATTTTGGTTTCATCTGACCAGAGCACCTTCTTCCACATGTTTGGTGTGTCTCCCAGGTGGCTTGTGGCAAACTTTAAACAACACTTTTTATGGATATCTTTAAGAAATGGCTTTCTTCTTGCCACTCTTCCATGAAGGCCAGATTTGTGCAATATACGACTGATTGTTGTCCTATGGACAGAGTCTCCCACCTCAGCTGTAGATCTCTGCAGTTCATCCAGAGTGATCATGGGCCTCTTGGCTGCATCTCTGATCAGTCTTCTCCTTGTATGAGCTGAAAGTTTAGAGGGACGGCCAGGTCTTGGTAGATTTGCAGTGGTCTGATACTCCTTCCATTTCAATATTATCGCTTGCACAGTGCTCCTTGGGATGTTTAAAGCTTGGGAAATCTGTTTGTATCCAAATCCAGCTTTAAACTTCTTCACAACAGTATCTCGGACCTGCCTGGTGTGTTCCTTGTTCTTCATGATGCTCTCTGCGCTTTTAACGGACCTCTGAGACTATCACAGTGCAGGTGCATTTATACGGAGACTTGATTACACACAGGTGGATTGTATTTATCATCATTAGTCATTTAGGTCAACATTGGATCATTCAGAGATCCTCACTGAACTTCTGGAGAGAGTTTGCTGCACTGAAAGTAAAGGGGCTGAATAATTTTGCACGCCCAATTTTTCAGTTTTTGATTTGTTAAAAAAGTTTGAAATATCCAATAAATGTCGTTCCACTTAATGATTGTGTCCCACTTGTTGTTGATTCTTCACAAAAAAATACAGTTTTATATCTTTATGTTTGAAGCCTGAAATGTGGCAAAAGGTCGCAAAGTTCAAGGTGGCGGAATACTTTCGCAAGGCACTGTAAGTTCCTTGCTCAGAACATGAGAACATATGAAAAGCAGGTGGTTCCTTTTAACATGAGTCTTCAATATTCCCAGGTAAGAACTTTTAGGTTGTAGTTATTATAGGGATTATAGGACTATTTCCCTCTATACCATTTGTATTTCATATACCTTTGACTATTGGATGTTCTTATAGGAACTATAGTATTGCCAGTGTAACAGTATAGCTTCCATACCTCTCCTCGCTCCTACCTGGGCTCGAACCAGGGACACATCGACAACAGCCACCCTCGAAGCATCGATACCCATGCAGAGCAAGGGGAACAACTACTCCAAGGTCTCAGAGCGAGTGATGTCACCAATTGAAACGCTATTAGCGCGCACCCTGCTAACTAGCTAGCCATTTCACATCGGTTACACCAGCCTAATCTCGGGAGTTTATAGGCTTGAAGTCATAAACAGCTCAATGCTTGAAGTACAGCGAAGAGCTGCTGGCAAATGCAGGAAAGTGCTGTTTGAATGAATGCTTACGAGCATGCCGCCACCTACCACCGGTCATTCAGCCTGCTCTATCAAATATCAAATCATATACTTAATTATAATAAAACACAGAAATACGAGCCGTTGGTCATTAATATGGTCAAATCCGGAAACTATCATTTCGAAAACAAAACATTTATTCTTAAAGTTAAATACGAAACCGTTCCGTATTTTATCTAAAAGGTGGCATCCCTAAGTCTAACTATTGCTGTTACATTACACAACCTTCAATGTTATGTCATAATTATGTACAATTCTGGCAAATAAATGACGGTCTTTGTTAGGAAGAAATGTTCTTCACACAGTTCACAACGAGCCAGACGGCCCAAACTGATGCATATACCCTGACTCTGTTGCACAGAACGCAAGAGAAGTGACACAATTTCCCTAGTTAAAAGAAAGTCATGTTAGCAGGCAATATTAACTAAATAAATATTAACTAACTAAATATGCAGGTTTAAATATATATACTTGTGTATTGATTTTAAAGAAAGGCATTGATGTTTATGGTTAGGTACACATTGGTGCAACGACAGTGATTTTTCCGTATGCGCTTGTTAAATCATCACCCGTTTGGCGAAGTAGGCTGTGATTCGATGAGAAATTAACAGGCACCGCATCGATTATATGCAACGCAGGACAAGCTAGATAAACTAGTAATATCATCAACCATGTGTAGTTAACTAGTTAAGATTGATTGTTTTTTATAATATAAATTTAATGCTAGCTAGCAACTTACCTTGGCTCCTTGCTGCACTCGCGTAACAGGTAGTCAGCCTGCCATGCAGTCTCCTCGTGGAGTGCAATGTAATCGGCCACAAAAATGCAGATTACCGATTGTTATGAATACTTGAAATCGGCCCTAACTAATCGGCCATTCCGATTAATCGGTCGACTTCTAATTGATAGTCTTTACTGTGACTGTGATCAGACAGCAGCAGTGTCGTCTCAAATTAATCTGCTGTTGTCACACTGGTGAGTTAAACCCTTTAACGAGTAACAACCATTAACAACAGACTAACGTGAGAATAGACTCACTCATTACTGCTGGGAAGTATAGAAGGGAGTATAGAAGAGACATATTTTAGGTAGTGTTGGTGTCCGTATATATACTATGAAAAAGACAGGTTTAGGTAGTGTTGGTGTCCGTATACATACTATGAAAAAGACAGGTTTAGGTCATTTCTCTGTCTCCAGCAGGTCCCATTAATCGCTTAACGCTTCTAGCCAGCTGTAGTTGATTTATATATATATATAGCTGATGCACTTAAACCTCCCTGTGAGAGAATTCTGAAATGTAATTTAGCACTGAAAGCATGCAGGCCATCGATCTAGCCCGAAGCGTAATGGTTTGGGTTGATGTGTATTGGAGTGTGCGGTTAGTGGTGTGTGTGTGCTAGGGGTGACTACTAAGTATAATTCAAGTGACTGTAACTCCAGTACCATGGCAGCCCCCTCACTACTCGATGCACCACAGAGACCCTGAAACTATGGGGCTGGACCTAGCCTTATATTCCCTGCTTCTGGAATATCCTTTGCTTATGAGGGTACCATGATGCTACCTTTCAAGCCTTTACCCCTAGCCTGAGCAACCCTGTAACTCAACCCCTGCGGCTGAATTATATGGATCTTCTTGGTCCTTTGAGGTTTACTGTAAGGCTTGGTTCCAGGTGGAATCCATTCACTGTGCACTTTGAACTGGCACAGGTGAGTGCTTTGTAGTTCCACAGCTGCGTGCTTTGAAGTAAACTATAATTAATTGTTGGAAAATCCTAACTCCTAGAAATGAGGCAGAGGCATGGCTGAGAGATACAGTACACTTCCAAGCTGTGGAATTTGTATCTTTCGAATTCAGGCAGTAAAACTGTTTTTTTGATGGGCATTTTGATGTTTGCAGCATTTTTCTCCGATAGTTTGATGGTTGAACACGTGAAACGAAAAATGAATGTATGAGAGTTTCTGTGGTTGCACAGAATGAATTTGATTTTGGTGGCAAACATTTCTTTGCGGCCCCACAAGATACTCTATACAACGACAAAGTCATCTTGTTTAAGAATCATCTCTTCAGGTAATTGAAATGTAAAGGGGTGCTTTGTTTTTCCTTGTAATTGTAGAGGTGTTCATCACGTTGCCTGGTAGGAGATTGTGACTGCAAACAGGGGTACATTTGAGAGCGCAATGTTTTTCTCTGTGTTGTTGGTCCCAGGGGGAAGATCATTGATAAATTGAACATTGAAATGTGTAACATAAGGCATGGTTTAGCACATTGATTGATCAAAGAATATCTTACTGGTAAATGTGTGTTGGCCTATATTTATTGAATGAATATGTTTATATTGTCATTCGTGCCCTTTATGTTAATTGATCATTTATCTATGGAATGCTTCCATGGTGAAATGCATTGTGGGTAGGCCTAAACACCTAATTTCCTGTTGTGGCCAGGAAGGGAAGGTTTGTCAACACTTTCTGAAGCTCATGTAATTGCTATCAGCTATGCCTGAATTTCAAGTCTGGGTTAGGTCAGTGCTCTGGCCAGTTTATGTTGATTTTCGTCCTGTTTATTATTTTGTAAATATGTTAAGTACTTTTTTCTCCTAGTTATTCTCCACTTTGCAAATGAAGTACTCACACATTGGTTGCATAATGAAATGGAAGCTGTGTTAACATTAGTTGTAAAGCTGTGATAAGGTAGGACAGAGAGCAAGGAGGGAGGGCTCTTGAGCTGTACTGCATCATCATCAAGCGTCATAAATGACTGTTTTCCTAAATGCTCATTTATGCGTGCTCTGAAAATGGGATCCGTAAGCTGCTTAATTAAGGACGGTGTGATGCAATTGCGGAGCCTCTGGAGGCTTGCGGAGGCCAAATTGAGCTACGTACCACATCGCTGTAGCGCTCCGCATTGACATGATTGGTTGACGGTAGGTGGCCGTGGGAGGTCCGGTATAAATACAAACTCCCTTCCTTGACAACTTCCTTCACAACAGCTCTTCTCAGCTCCGAAAAGCGCAAAAAGTATGTTTGCTCTGACTTCTGCGGAGGCTGCATCACAGTAAATGCTGTACAGCCACTGCAGATGTAGGATTGACCATGCAGAGCCTTTAATGGCTGTTGCAGTGTATTGTGTCAGAATAATCCACAGAGAAGAGAGCCAGAGGTAATCAAGTCTTTTGAATTAGATTTTAAAAAGGTGCCCTCTTTTACTCTACACCCCCCCATATCTCTCTCTGTCTCTTACACACACACACACACACACACACACACACACACACACACACACACACACACACACAGACGCACGCACGCACGCACGCACGCACACACACACACACACACACACACACACACACACACACACACACACACACACACACACACACACACACACACACACACACACACACACACACACACACACACACACACACAATGTTTGTTTTACTATCCTTGTGGGGACCTAACAATTGATTCTCATTTAAAATCCTATTTTCCTTAACTGACTAACCCTATCCCTTCATCCAACCCTAACCCTAAACTTAACTGACTAACCCTATCCCTTCATCCAACCCTAACCCTAAACTTAACTGACTAACCCTATCCCTTCATCCAACCCTAACCCTAAACTTAACTGACTAACCCTATCCCTTCAACCAACCCTAACCCTAAACTTAACTGACTAACCCTATCCCTTCAACCAACCCTAACCCTAAACTTAACTGACTAACCCTATCCCTTCATCCAACCCTAACCCTAAACTTAACTGACTAACCCTATCCCTTCAACCAACCCTAACCCTAAACCTAACTGCCCACCTAACCTTAGCCCCTAACCCTAAACCTAACCCCTAAGCCACAGATGACACAATCTTTATTGCACTCCACACTGCCCTCTCCCACTTGGACAAGAGGAACACCTAGCTGAGAATGTTGTTCATTGACTACAGACAAGACAACTTGCCAAAATTATAGTTTGTTATCATGAAATTTGTGGAGTGGTTGAAAAACAAGTTTTAATGACTCCAACCTAAGTGTATGTAAACTTCAACTGTATTAATGTACAGCTTCTACCCCTAAGCCATACATACGGCTGCTAAATAGTTAACCAAATAGCTACCCAGACTTGATTTGAAAAAGCCTTTTTCCTTGTGGGGACCAGCAAAATGTCCCCACTTGTCCGAATTGTCCTTGTTTTACTATCCTTGTGAGGACTTCTGGTCCCCAAAAGGATTGTAAAACCAAGAACACACACACCCTTTTCCTACATACCCTCTGCCAGCTCCCTGCAGTGAGTGGTAATTAAAAAGATCAGCATGTGTGATTCAGCCTCTACTGTATGCCTATGTGTCAGAGAGAGAGAGTGTGTGTGTGTTTCAGCCTCTACTGTATGCCTATGTGTCAGAGAGAGAGAGTGTGTGTGTGTGTTTCAGCCTCTACTGTATGCCTATGTGTCAGAGAGAGAGAGTGTGTGTGTGTTTCAGCCTCTACTGTATGCCTATGTGTCAGAGAGAGAGTGTGTGTGTTTCAGCCTCTACTGTATGCCTATGTGTCAGAGAGAGAGAGTGTGTGTGTGTTTCAGCCTCTACTGTATGCCTATGTGTCAGAGAGAGAGAGTGTGTGTGTGTTTCAGCCTCTACTGTATGCCTATGTGTCAGAGAGAGAGAGTGTGTGTGTGTGTTTCAGCCTCTACTGTATGCCTATGTGTCAGAGAGAGAGAGTGTGTGTGTGTGTTTCAGCCTCTACTGTATGCCTATGTGTCAGAGAGAGAGAGTGTGTGTGTGTTTCAGCCTCTACTGTATGCCTATGTGTCAGAGAGAGAGAGTGTGTGTGTGTGTTTCAGCCTCTACTGTATGCCTATGTGTCAGAGAGAGAGTGTGTGTGTGTGTTTCAGCCTCTACTGTATGCCTATGTGTCAGAGAGAGAGAGTGTGTGTGTGTTTCAGCCTCTACTGTATGCCTATGTGTCAGAGAGAGAGAGTGTGTGTGTGTTTCAGCCTCTACTGTATGCCTATGTGTCAGAGAGAGAGAGTGTGTGTGTGTTTCAGCCTCTACTGTATGCCTATGTGTCAGAGAGAGAGAGTGTGTGTGTGTGTGTGTTTCAGCCTCTACTGTATGCCTATGTGTCAGAGAGAGAGAGTGTGTGTGTGTGTGTGTTTCAGCCTCTACTGTATGCCTATGTGTCAGAGAGAGAGAGTGTGTGTGTGTGTGTGTTTCAGCCTCTACTGTATGCCTATGTGTCAGAGAGAGAGAGTGTGTGTGTGTTTCAGCCTCTACTGTATGCCTATGTGTCAGAGAGAGAGAGTGTGTGTGTGTGTTTCAGCCTCTACTGTATGCCTATGTGTCAGAGAGAGAGAGTGTGTGTGTGTTTCAGCCTCTACTGTATGCCTATGTGTCAGAGAGAGAGAGTGTGTGTGTGTTTCAGCCTCTACTGTATGCCTATGTGTCAGAGAGAGAGAGAGTGTGTGTGTGTTTCAGCCTCTACTGTATGCCTATGTGTCAGAGAGAGAGAGAGTGTGTGTGTGTTTCAGCCTATACTGTATGCCTATGTGTCAGAGAGAGAGAGTGTGTGTGTTTCAGTTTGTGTGTGTGCCACTTCCGTTCAATCCCCTGAGAGCTTGTCTGAGTTACCCAAGAAGACAGGGGACGTCACAGATCTTTGGACTCCCTCCTTCACACTCTCTCTCTCTCTCTCTCTCTCTGTATGTGTCAGGGGTGCGAGGAGCAGCATGTGCCTCCTGTTTGACAGTCATCAGATCCGTATCCCTCTTCTCTCTCTCTCTCTCTCTCTCTCTCTCTCTCTCTCTCTCTCTCTCTCTCTCTCTCTCTCTCTCTCTCTCTCTCTCTTTGTCTCTCCTCTCGCTCTCTCTCTCTCTCTCTCTCTTTGTCTCTCCTCTCTCTCTCTCTCTCTCTCAATTCAATTCAATTCAATTCAAGGGGCTTTATTGGCATGGGAAACGTGTTAACATTGCCAAAGCAAGTGAGGTAGATATAATACAAAAGTGAAATAAACAATAAAAATGAACAGTTAACATTACACATACAATTTCAAAACAATAAAGACATTACAAATGTCATATTACATATATATACAGTGTTGTAACAATGTAGAAATGGTTAAAGTACAAAAGGGAAAATAAATAAACATAAATATGGGTTGTATTTACAATGGTGTTTGTTCTTCACTGGTTGCCCTTTTCTCGTGGCAACAGGTTACAAATCTTGCTGCTGTGATGTCACACTGTGGAATTTCACCCAGTAGATATGGGAGTTTATCAAAATTGGATTTGTTTTCGAATTATTTGTGGATCTGTGTAATCTGAGGGAAATATGTCTCTCTAATATGGTCATACGTTGGACAGGAGGTTAGGAAGTGCAGCTCAGTTTCCACCTCATTTTGTGGGCAGTGTGCGCACATAGCCTGTCTTCTCTTGAGGGCCATGTCTGCCTACGGCGGCCTTTCTCAATAGCAAGGCTATGCTCACTGAGTCTGTACATAGTCAAAGCTTTCCTTAAGTTTGGGTCAGTCACAGTGGTCAGGTATTCTGCCGCTGTGTACTCTCTGTTTAGGGCCAAATAGCATTCTAGTTTGCTCTGTTTTTTTGTTAATTCTTTCCAATGTGTCAAGTAATTATCTTTTTGTTTTCTCATGATTTGGTTGGGTCTAATTGTTCTGCTGTCCTGGGGCTCTGTTGGGTGTGTTTGTGAACAGAGCCCCAGGACCAGCTTGCTTAGGGGACTCTTCTCCAGGTTCATCTCTCTGTAGGTGATGGCTTTGTTATGGAAGGTTTGGGAATCGCTTCCTTTTAGGTGGTTATAGAATTTAACGTCTCTTTTCTGGATTTTGATAATTAGTGGGTATCGGCCTAATTCTGCTCTGCATGCATTATTTGGTGTTTTACGTTGAACACGGAGGATATTTTTGCAGAATTCGGTATGCAGAGTCTCAATATGGTGTTTGTCCCATTTTGTGAAGTCTTGGTTGGTGAGCGGACCCCAGACCTCACAACCATAAAGGGCAATGGGCTCTATGACTGATTCAAGTATTTTTAGCCAGATCCTAATTGGTATGTTGAAATTTATGTTCCTTTTGATGGCATAGAATGCCCTTCTTGCCTTGTCTCTCAGATCGTTCACAGCTTTGTGGAAGTTACCTCTCTCTCTCTCTCTCTCTCTCTCTCTCTCTCTCTCTCTCTCACTCTCTGTATGTGTCAGGGGTGCGAGGAGCAGCATGTGCCTCCTGTTTGACAGTCGTGAGATCCGTATCCCTCTTCTCTCTCTCTCTCTCTCTCTCTCTCTCTCTCTCTCTCCCTTACTCTCTGTATGTGTCAGGGGTGCGAGGAGCATCATTTGCCTCCTGTTTGACAGTCGTCAGATCCGTACCCCTCGTCCTCCTCTTCTTCCTCTCTATCCTCTCCTCCCTCTTTGCATCTCTCCTCTTTCTCTCCAAGGCCATGTACTCGTTGGACGATTATGGGTAAGGCTGCCATTTCTCCTCCTTTCCCACTCTGCCCATTCGTTGTCATTGTATAGTGCTTTGAGACAGTAGTAGTTTTAGTTGAACAGCCTTGATAACAAACAGTTTGTACACTCTTGGGAAAAAATGGTGCTATCTAGAACCTTTAAACGGTTTCCCTGGCCGTCCCCATAGGAGAACCCTTTGAAGAACCCCTTTTGGTTTCAGATAGAACCGAGTGGTGCAGCGCTCTAAGGCATCTCAGTGCTTGAGGCGTCACTACAGACCCGGGTTCAATCCCAGGCTGTGTCACAGCCGGCCGTGCCCGGGAGATCCATGAGGCTGCGCACAATTGGCCCAGCGTCGTTCGGGTTGAGGAAGGGTTTGGCCGGCCGGGACTTCCTTGTCCCATCTACCGATTCTTTGTGGAGACCTGGCGCCTGCAAGCTGACCTCAGTCGCCAGCTGGATGGTGTTTCCTCTGACACATTGGTGTGACTGTCTTCCAGTTTAAGCGAGCAGTGTGTCAACAAGCAGTGAGGCTTTGCAGGATTGTGTTTCGTCTATCCTCAGTTTGTAGGTGAGTTGCAGTGATGTGACAAGACTGCAACTACCAATTGGGGAGAAAAAGGGGTAGAAGTTCAACAACAACAAAAAGAACCCTTTCCACAGAGGGTGGAACCTAAAAGGGTTCTCCTATGACGACAGCCGCGGAACCATTTTGGAACCGTTTTTGTAGACTTTGTAGACTTTATGTCTTCTGTAAAGTGAGGCTATCATTTAATGATGAATTTCTCAAACTGTATATATGTGTGTCCGTAATTCTGCGCCTGTGATGACTGCGTCTTCATTAGCGATGTGACTGACAGTGACAGAGTAATTGATGCTGTGTGTGTGAGCCATTCACAGCAGTGATGGTGTGTGTGTGTGTGTGTGTATGACAAGGAGTGTGGCTCACCATGACTCCACATAGTCACATGGGCTCATCTTGCTACACACTCCTACACTCTTAGAAAAAAAGGTTCCAAAAGGGTTCTTCGGCTGTCCCCATAGGAGAACCCTCTGGGTTCCAGTGAGTGTAGAACCAGGCCATTAATATAGTGGTGAGAGAATGAATGTAGCAGTTAGGAATGAAGGTTACTGTATGTGGATTTAACAGCACAAGCAAAAGGCGTCTGCTCTAAATCTGATGTTGTCCCTCCCCCATATGAGAGCTCTTAAAATCAGCTGTGGCAGGGGTTTGACTGGCGACAGAAGCAATGGATCTGTCACTCCTGCCCAATTCCACAGCTCCCTGGTCTCTGACCTTGGAGAGCGCCGTTGAACCTGACCAGAGATCAGCTTAGAGACAGCTGCGAGGACACACACACACACACACACACTTCCCTCCCTCCCGATCACTTCCCTGGCCCTTACACTCTCACCCTCTGTCACCCTATCTATACTCTTCCCTCTCTCTTCTTACTCTCCCCCCGCTGTCTCTCCTGTGTACTGACTCACTTCATCTCTCTCTCTCCCTATCCTCCCTCTCTCTTTCCCTGTCTCTCTCTCTCTCTCCCAATCCTCCCTCTCTCTTTCCCTGTCTCTCTCTCTCTCTCTCTCTCCCTATCCTCCCTCTCTCTTTCCCTGTCTCCCTCTCCCTCTCTCTCTCTCCCTATCCTCCCTCTCTCTTTCCCTGTCTCTCTCTCTCTCTCTCTCCCTATCCCCCCTCTCTCTTTCCCTGTCTCTCTCTCTCTCTCTCCCTATCCTCCCTTTCTCTTTCCCTGTCTCCCTCTCTCTCTCTCTCTCCCTATCCTCCCTCTCTCTTGCCCTGTCTCCCTCTCCCTCTCTCTCTGTCTCTTTCCCTGTCTCCCTCTCTCTCTCTCTCTCTCTCCCTATCCTCCCTATCTCTTTCCCTGTCTCCCCCCCCTCTCTCTCTCTCTTTCCCTGTCTCCCTCTCTCTCTCCCTATCCCCCTATCTCTTTCCCGTCTCCCTCTCCCTCTCTCTCTCCCTATCCTCCATGTCTCCCTCCCCCCTCTCTCTCTCTCTCTCTCTCGCTCCCTATCCCTCTCTCTTTCCCTGTCTCTCTCTCTCTCTCCCTATCCTCCCTCTCTTTTTCCCTGTCTCCCTCTCCCTCTCTCTCTCTCTCTCCCTATCCTCCCTCTCTCTTTCCCTGTCTCTCTCTCTCTCCCTATCCCCCCTCTCTCTTTCCCTGTCTCTCTCTCTCTCTCCCTATCCTCCCTCTCTCTTTCCCTGTCTCCCTCTCTCTCTCTCTCTCCCTATCCTCCCTCTCTCTTTCCCTGTCTCCCTCTCCCTCTCTCTCTGTCTCTTTCCCTGTCTCCCTCTCCCTCTCTCTCTGTCTCTTTCCCTGTCTCCCTCTCTCTCTCTCTCTCTCCCTATCCTCCCTCTCTCTCTCCCTGTCTCCCCCCCCTCTCTCTCTCTTTCCCTGTCTCCCTCTCTCTCTCCCTATCCCCCTATCTCTTTCCCGTCTCCCTCTCCCTCTCTCTCTCCCTATCCTCCCTGTCTCCCTCCCCCCCTCTCTCTCTCTCTCTCTCGCTCCCTATCCTCCTCTCTTTCCCTGTCTCTCTCTCTCTCTCTCTCTCTCTCCCCCCCGTCCTCCCTATCTCTTTCCCGTCTCCCTCTCCCTCTCTCTCTCCCTATCCTCCCTGTCTCTCTCTCTCTCTCTCTCTCTCTCTCTCTCTCTCTCACCCTATCCTCTCTCTCTCTCTCTCTCACCCTATCCTCCCTATCTCTTTCCCTATCTTCCTCCCCCCCCCTCTCTCTCTCTCTCTCTCTCTCCCTATCCTCCCTATCTCTTTCCCTCTCTCTCTCTCTCTCTCTCTCTCTCTCTCCCTATCCTCCCTATCTCTTTCCCTCTCTTTCTCTCTGTCTCGCTATCCCCCCTATCTCTTTCATCTCTCTCCCTATCCTCCCTATCTCCCCCCCCTCTCTCTCTCCCTATCCTCCCTATCTCTCTCTCTCTCTCTCTCTCTCTCTCTATCTCTCTCCCTCTCTTTCTCTCTCTCCCTATCTACTCTCTACCTCTTTCTCTCCCTCCATCTCATGGTATGTGTCAGACAGAAGGCTATTCCCCTGCAGTATTTTAATGGACTGGCTGTTAGCACTCCGACACACACACATACGGACACACACGCACACGGACACACACATACGGACACACACGCACACGCACACACACGCACACGGACACGGACACACACACACGGACACACGCACACGGACATACACACACAGACACACACACACACGCACATGGACACACACTCACACGCACACGGACACACACACACACGCACACGGACACACACGGACACACACACACGCACACGGACACACACTCACACGGACACACGCACAAATACAGACTCTCTCGCTCACACACACAAATGAAGGTGTGTCTCTTTAAGGATTAGAATGAGAGAGAGAATGTAAAAGAGAGAGAGGTGGGGGGAGGGGCTCAGTATGCAACCAAACCATGGCAGGGTTTCTTTTCTCTCTCACTCTCTCTCTTTCTCGATTTCCCCTCATTCCTATGTTTTATTTCTTTCCCCCTGCCCCCACGTCTATCCTGGCTTTCCCCTCTCTCTACCTGCCCCCACGTCTATCCTGGCTTTCCCCTCTCTCCCCCTGCCCCCACGTCTATCCTGGCTTTCCCCTCTCTCTACCTGCCCCCACGTCTATCCTGGCTTTCCCCTCTCTCTACCTGGTCCCACGTCTATCCTGGCTTTCCCCTCTCTCCCCCTGCCCCCACGTCTATCCTGGCTTTCCCCTCTCTCTACCTGCCCCCACGTCTATCCTGGCTTTCCCCTCTCTCTACCTGCCCCCACGTCTATCCTGGCTTTCCCCTCTCTCTACCTGCCCCCACGTCTATCCTGGCTTTCCCCTCTCTCCCCCTGCCCCCACGTCTATCCTGGCTTTCCCCTCTCTCTACCTGGTCCCACGTCTATCCTGGCTTTCCCCTCTCTTCCCTGCCCCCACGTCTATCCTGGCTTTCCCCTCTCTCTACCTGCCCCCACGTCTATCCTGGCTTTCCCCTCTCTCTCCCTGGTCCCACGTCTATCCTGGCTTTCCCCTCTCTCTACCTGCCCCCACGTCTATCCTGGCTTTCCCCTCTCTCTACCTGCCCCCATGTCTATCCTGGCTTTCCCCTCTCTCTACCTGCCCCCACGTCTATCCTGGCTTTCCCCTCTCTCCCCCTGCCCCCACGTCTATCCTTGCTTTCCCCTCTCTCTACCTGCCCCCACGTCTATCCTGGCTTTCCCCTCTCTCCCCCTGCCCCCACGTCTATCCTGGCTTTCCCCTCTCTCTCCCTGGTCCCACGTCTATCCTGGCTTTCCCCTCTCTCTACCTGCCCCCACGTCTATCCTGGCTTTACCCTCTCTCTCCCTGGTCCCACGTCTATCCTGGCTTTCCCCTCTCTCCCCCTGCCCCCACGTCTATACTGGCTTTCCCCTCTCTCCCCCTGCCCCCACGTCTATCCTGGCTTTCCCCTCTCTCCCCCTGCCCCCACGTCTATCCTGGCTTTCCCCTCTCTCCCCCTGCCCCCACGTCTATCCTGGCTTTCCCCTCTCTCCCCCTGCCCCCACGTCTATCCTGGCTTTCCCCTCTCTCCCCCTGCCCCCACGTCTATCCTGGCTTTCCCCTCTCTCCCCCTGCCCCCACGTCTATCCTGGCTTTCCCCTCTCTCCCCCTGCCCCCACGTCTATCCTGGCTTTCCCCTCTCTCTACCTGGTCCCACGTCTATCCTGGCTTTCCCCTCTCTCTACCTGGTCCCACGTCTATCCTGGCTTTCCCCTCTCTCCCCCTGCCCCCACGTCTATCCTGGCTTTCCCCTCTCTCCCCCTGCCCCCACGTCTATCCTGGCTTTCCCCTCTCTCCCCCTGCCCCCACGTCTATCCTGGCTTTCCCCTCTCTCCCCCTGCCCCCACGTCTATCCTGGCTTTCCCCTCTCTCCCCCTGCCCCCACGTCTATCCTGGCTTTCCCCTCTCTCCCCCTGCCCCCACGTCTATCCTGGCTTTCCCCTCTCTCCCCCTGCCCCTACGTCTATCCTGGCTTTCCTCTCTCTCCCCCTGCCCCCACGTCTATCCTGGCTTTCCCCTCTCTCCCCCTGCCCCCACGTCTATCCTGGCTTTCCCCTCTCTCCCCCTGCCCCCACGTCTATCCTGGCTTTCCCCTCTCTCCCCCTGCCCCCACGTCTATCCTGGCTTTCCCCTCTCTGCCCCTGCCCCCACGTCTATCCTGGCTTTCCCCTCTCTCCCCCTGCCCCCACGTCTATCCTGGCTTTCCCCTCTCTCCCCCTGCCCCCACGTCTATCCTGGCTTTCCCCTCTCTCCCCCTGCCCCCACGTCTATCCTGGCTTTCCCCTCTCTCCCCCTGCCCCCACGTCTATCCTGGCTTTCCCCTCTCTCCCCCTGCCCCCACGTCTATCCTGGCTTTCCCCTCTCTCCCCCTGCCCCCACGTCTATCCTGGCTTTCCCCTCTCTCCCCCTGCCCCCACGTCTATCCTGGCTTTCCCCTCTCTCTACCTGGTCCCACGTCTATCCTGGCTTTCCCCTCTCTCTACCTGGTCCCACGTCTATCCTGGCTTTCCCCTCTCTCCCCCTGCCCCCACGTCTATCCTGGCTTTCCCCTCTCTCCCCCTGCCCCCACGTCTATCCTGGCTTTCCCCTCTCTCCCCCTGCCCCCACGTCTATCCTGGCTTTCCCCTCTCTCTCCCTGCCCCCACGTCTATCCTGGCTTTCCCCTCTCTCCCCCTGCCCCCACGTCTATCCTGGCTTTCCCCTCTCTCTACCTGCCCCCACGTCTATCCTGGCTTTCCCCTCTCTCTACCTGCCCCCACGTCTATCCTGGCTTTCCCCTCTCTCTACCTGCCCCCACGTCTATCCTGGCTTTCCCCTCTCTCCCCCTGCCCCCACGTCTATCCTGGCTTTCCCCTCTCTCTACCTGGTCCCACGTCTATCCTGGCTTTCCCCTCTCTTCCCTGCCCCCACGTCTATCCTGGCTTTCCCCTCTCTCTACCTGCCCCCACGTCTATCCTGGCTTTCCCCTCTCTCTCCCTGGTCCCACGTCTATCCTGGCTTTCCCCTCTCTCTACCTGCCCCCACGTCTATCCTGGCTTTCCCCTCTCTCTACCTGCCCCCATGTCTATCCTGGCTTTCCCCTCTCTCTACCTGGTCCCACGTCTATCCTGGCTTTCCCCTCTCTCCCCCTGCCCCCACGTCTATCCTTGCTTTCCCCTCTCTCTACCTGCCCCCACGTCTATCCTGGCTTTCCCCTCTCTCCCCCTGCCCCCACGTCTATCCTGGCTTTCCCCTCTCTCTCCCTGGTCCCACGTCTATCCTGGCTTTCCCCTCTCTCTACCTGCCCCCACGTCTATCCTGGCTTTACCCTCTCTCTCCCTGGTCCTACGTCTATCCTGGCTTTCCCCTCTCTCCCCCTGCCCCCACGTCTATACTGGCTTTCCCCTCTCTCCCCCTGCCCCCACGTCTATCCTGGCTTTCCCCTCTCTCCCCCTGCCCCCACGTCTATCCTGGCTTTCCCCTCTCTCCCCCTGCCCCCACGTCTATCCTGGCTTTCCCCTCTCTCCCCCTGCCCCCACGTCTATCCTGGCTTTCCCCTCTCTCCCCCTGCCCCCACGTCTATCCTGGCTTTCCCCTCTCTCCCCCTGCCCCCACGTCTATCCTGGCTTTCCCCTCTCTCCCCCTGCCCCCACGTCTATCCTGGCTTTCCCCTCTCTCTACCTGGTCCCACGTCTATCCTGGCTTTCCCCTCTCTCTACCTGGTCCCACGTCTATCCTGGCTTTCCCCTCTCTCCCCCTGCCCCCACGTCTATCCTGGCTTTCCCCTCTCTCCCCCTGCCCCCACGTCTATCCTGGCTTTCCCCTCTCTCCCCCTGCCCCCACGTCTATCCTGGCTTTCCCCTCTCTCCCCCTGCCCCCACGTCTATCCTGGCTTTCCCCTCTCTCCCCCTGCCCCCACGTCTATCCTGGCTTTCCCCTCTCTCCCCCTGCCCCCACGTCTATCCTGGCTTTCCCCTCTCTCCCCCTGCCCCTACGTCTATCCTGGCTTTCCTCTCTCTCCCCCTGCCCCCACGTCTATCCTGGCTTTCCCCTCTCTCCCCCTGCCCCCACGTCTATCCTGGCTTTCCCCTCTCTCCCCCTGCCCCCACGTCTATCCTGGCTTTCCCCTCTCTCCCCCTGCCCCCACGTCTATCCTGGCTTTCCCCTCTCTCCCCCTGCCCCCACGTCTATCCTGGCTTTCCCCTCTCTCCCCCTGCCCCCACGTCTATCCTGGCTTTCCCCTCTCTCCCCCTGCCCCCACGTCTATCCTGGCTTTCCCCTCTCTCCCCCTGCCCCCACGTCTATCCTGGCTTTCCCCTCTCTCCCCCTGCCCCCACGTCTATCCTGGCTTTCCCCTCTCTCCCCCTGCCCCCACGTCTATCCTGGCTTTCCCCTCTCTCTACCTGGTCCCACGTCTATCCTGGCTTTCCCCTCTCTCTACCTGGTCCCACGTCTATCCTGGCTTTCCCCTCTCCCCCTGCCCCCACGTCTATCCTGGCTTTCCCCTCTCTCCCCCTGCCCCCACGTCTATCCTGGCTTTCCCCTCTCTCCCCCTGCCCCCACGTCTATCCTGGCTTTCCCCTCTCTCTCCCTGCCCCCACGTCTATCCTGGCTTTCCCCTCTCTCCCCCTGCCCCCACGTCTATCCTGGCTTTCCCCTCTCTCTACCTGCCCCCACGTCTATCCTGGCTTTCCCCTCTCTCCCCCTGCCCCCACGTCTATCCTGGCTTTCCCCTCTCTCCCCTTGCCCCCACGTCTATCCTGGCTTTCCCCTCTCTCCCCCTGCCCCCACGTCTATCCTGGCTTTCCCCTCTCTCCCCCTGCCCCCACGTCTATCCTGGCTTTCCCCTCTCTCCCCCTGCCCCCACGTCTATCCTGGCTTTCCCCTCTCTCCCCCTGCCCCCACGTCTATCCTGGCTTTCCCCTCTCTCCCCCTGCCCCCACGTCTATCCTGGCTTTCCCCTCTCTCCCCCTGCCCCCACGTCTATCCTGGCTTTCCCCTCTCTCCCCCTGCCCCCACGTCTATCCTGGCTTTCCCCTCTCTCCCCCTGCCCCCACGTCTATCCTGGCTTTCCCCTCTCTCTACCTGGTCCCACGTCTATCCTGGCTTTCCCCTCTCTCTACCTGGTCCCACGTCTATCCTGGCTTTCCCCTCTCTCCCCCTGCCCCCACGTCTATCCTGGCTTTCCCCTCTCTCCCCCTGCCCCCACGTCTATCCTGGCTTTCCCCTCTCTCCCCCTGCCCCCACGTCTATCCTGGCTTTCCCCTCTCTCTCCCTGCCCCCACGTCTATCCTGGCTTTCCCCTCTCTCCCCCTGCCCCCACGTCTATCCTGGCTTTCCCCTCTCTCTACCTGCCCCCACGTCTATCCTGGCTTTCCCCTCTCTCCCCCTGCCCCCACGTCTATCCTGGCTTTCCCCTCTCTCCCCTTGCCCCCACGTCTATCCTGGCTTTCCCCTCTCTCTACCTGGTCCCACGTCTATCCTGGCTTTCCCCTCTCTCTACCTGGTCCCACGTCTATCCTGGCTTTCCCCTCTCTCCCCCTGCCCCCACGTCTATCCTGGCTTTCCCCTCTCTCCCCCTGCCCCCACGTCTATCCTGGCTTTCCCCTCTCTCTCCCTGCCCCCACGTCTATCCTGGCTTTCCCCTCTCTCCCCCTGCCCCCACGTCTATCCTGGCTTTCCCCTCTCTCTACCTGCCCCCACGTCTATCCTGGCTTTCCCCTCTCTCTACCTGGTCCCACGTCTATCCTGGCTTTCCCCTCTCTCCCCCTGCCCCCACGTCTATCCTGGCTTTCCCCTCTCTCCCCCTGCCCCCACGTCTATCCTGGCTTTCCCCTCTCTCCCCCTGCCCCCACGTCTATCCTGGCTTTCCCCTCTCTCCCCCTGCCCCCACGTCTATCCTGGCTTTCCCCTCTCTCTACCTGCCCCCACGTCTATCCTGGCTTTCCCCTCTCTCCCCCTGCCCCCACGTCTATCCTGGCTTTCCCCTCTCTCCCCCTGCCCCCACGTCTATCCTGGCTTTCCCCTCTCTCCCCCTGCCCCCACGTCTATCCTGGCTTTCCCCTCTCTCTACCTGCCCCCACGTCTATCCTGGCTTTCCCCTCTCTCTCCCTGTTTCTCCATCTGTCTGTTTGTCTGTGTCTTTCCCTTTCTAACCTGCTCTCTTGCCCTCTCTTTCAATTCATAAGTCATAAATAAAAGTGAGAAGAAACTAATTTAATAACATCAACCAAAAACTATTAGAAATGACCAGTAAACTTTGCACTCAAAACGGTTTAAAAAAGATAAAGGCATTTCAAGCTTTATATTATCAGCTACAGTATGTACACTGTTTTAGCAATGTGAAAATAGTTACAGCACGAACAGTGTGGGAAGAAAAATATACGGACAAATATTAGTGGTATTTACAACGTTGTTTGAGCTCCAGTTATTGACCTTTTCTCATGGCAACAGGCCACAAATCTTGCTGCTGTGAACATTGTGTTATTTCGACTAACGGATATGGTAGTTTATCGATGTTTGATTTGTTTTCTAATTCTTTGTGTCTGTGTGATCTGTGGAAGCTACAGTACCAGCCAAAAGTTTGGACACACATTTTCATTCATTCTCACTCATTCTCATATTTATTTTGGACTATTTTCTACATTGTAGAATAATAGTGAAGACATCAAAACTATGAAATAACACATGGAATCATGTAGTAACCAAAAAAGTGTTCATCAAATCAAAATATATATTATATTGGAGATTCTTCAAAGTAGCCACCCTTTGTGCCAGCCTTGGTGGTATAGAGAAGATAGCCCTATTTGGTAAAAGACCAAGTCCATATTATGGCAAGAACAGCTCAAATAAGCAAAGAGAAACAACAGTCCATCATTACTTTAAGACATGAAGGTCAGTCAATATGGAAAATGTCAAGAACTTTGAAAGTTTCCTTAAGTGCAGTCGCAAAAACCATCAAGCGCTATGATGAAACTGGCTCTCATGAGGACCACCACAGGAAAGGAAGACCCAGAGTTACGTACCTCTGCTGCAGAGGATAAGTTCATTAGAGTTAACTGCACCTGGGATTGCAGCCCAAATAAATTATTCAAAGAGTTCAAGTAACAGACACATCTTAGCATCAACTGTTCAGAGGAGACCACGTGAATCAGGCCTTCATGGTCAATTTGCTGCAAAGAAACCACTACTTAAAACCTTTTTGGGATAGGGGGCAGCATTTTCACTTTTGGATGAATAGCGTGCTCAGAGTGAACTGCCTCCTACTCTGTCCCAGATGCTGATATATGCATATTATTATTAGTATTGGATAGAAAACACTCTGAAGTTTCTAAAACTGTTTGAATGATGTCTGTGAGTATAACAGCACTCATATGGCAGGTGAAAACCTGAGAAAAATCCAACCAGGAAGTGGGACATCTGAGGTTTGTAGTTTTTCAAAGCTTGGCCTACCGAATACACATTGAGATATGGATAAAGTTGCACTTCCTACGGCTTCCACTAGATGTCAACCGTCTTTAGAAACTTGAATGAGGATTCTACTATAAAGGAGGAGGCTCATGAGATCTCTTTGAGTCAGTGGTCTGGCAGAGTGCCTTGGTCTCATGACGCACGCTCCCGACAGAGTTACTTCTAGTTCCAGTGCTTTTCTTCAGACAAAGGAATTCTCCGGTTGGAACATTATTGATGTTTTATGTTAAAAACATCCTAAAGATTGATTCCATACATCGTTTGACATGTTTCTAAAGGACTGTAACAGAACTTTTCAAGTTTTTGTCTGGATGAAGTGCCTGCGCCTCATGAAGATGGATTACTGGGCTGAACACACTAACAACAAGTGGCTATTTGGACATAAATGATGGACTTTCTGGAACAAATCAGTCATTTATTGTCGAACTGGGATTCCTGGGATTTCCTTCTGAGGAAGATCATCAAAGGTAAGTAAATATTTATGGTGTTGTTTCTAACTTCTGTTGACTTATTCTGTGAATAACAGTTGTATCTTTTATCAATGTTTATTATGAGTATTTCTACAAAATCACCGGATGTTTTGGAATCAAAACATTACTGCATGTAACGCGCCAATGTAAACTGAGATTTTTGGATATAAGTATGCACATTATCGAACAAAACATACATGTATTGTGCAACATGATGTCCTATGAGTGTCATCTGATGAAGGTCATCAAAGGTTAGTGATTAATTTGATCTATATTTCTGCTTTTTGTGACTCCTCTCTTTTCCTGGAAAAATGGCTGTGTGTTTTTTTTGACTTGGCTATGACCTAACATAATCATATGTTGTGCTTTCGCTGTAAAGCATTTTTGAAATCGGACACGATGGGTAGATTAAGAACGTTTATATTTCATTTGCTGTATTGGACTTGTTAATGTGTGAAAGTTAAATATTTCAAAAAAATATCTTTGAATTTCAGCGGAAGGTTGTGGAGGGGTTCCGCTAGCGGAACGCCTGCCCTAGAAAGGTTAAGGACACCAATACTAAGAAGAGACTTGCTTGGGCCAAGAAACACGAGCAACGGACATTAAACCGGTGCAAATATGTCCTTTGGTCTGATGAGTCCAAATTGGTTTGATGAGTCGAAATAGGAGACTCATCAAACTGCCGTGTCTTTGTGAGACGCAGAGTAGGTGAACGGATGATCTCAGCATGTGTGGTTCCTACCGTGAAACATGGAAGTGTTATGGTGTAGGATGCTTTGCTGGTGACACTGTCTGTGTTTTATTTAGAATTGAAGGCACACTTATCCAGCATGGCAACCACAGTATTCTGCAGCAATACACCATCCTTTCTGGTTTGCACTTAGTGGGACTATCATTGTTTTCTCAACAGGACAATGACCCAAAACACACCCCCAGGCTGTGTAAGGGCTATTTCACCAAGAAGGAGAGTGATGGAGTGCTGAATCAGATGACCTGGCCTCCACAATCACCTGACCTCAACCCAATTGAGATGGTCTACGATGAGTTGAACCGCAGAGTGAAGGAAAAGCAGCCAACAAGTGCTCAGCATATGTGGGAACCCCTTCAAGACTGTTGGAAAAGCATTCCTCATGAAGCTGGTTGAGAGAATGCCAAGAGTAATTAATAATTTGATTTGTTTAACACTTTTTTGCTTACTACATGATTCCATATGTGTTATTTCATAGTTTTGATGTATTCACTATTATTCTACCCTTGAATGAGTAGGTGTGTCCAATCTTTCGACTGGTATTGTATGCAGTTGAAGTTGTACGTTTACATACACTTTAGCCAAATACATTTAAACTCAGTGATTCACAATTCCTGACATTTAATCCTCGTAAAAAGTACTTGTCTTAGGTCAGTTAGGATCACCACTTTATTTTAAGAATGTGAAATGTCAGAATAATAGTAGAGAGAATGATTTATTTCAGCTTTTATTGCTTTCATCACATTCCCAGTGGGTCAGAAGACCCATTGCCTTCACATAGAGAGTTCACTGTGTCAGCAGTCACACATCACTTGGTTCTGATTGGACACATACTCCCCTCTGACAAAAGGTTAGGATGCTCAGTGATCATGTTGTATTACTACTAGCTCAATAAAGAGAAAGGATGGCAGACTGACAGAGGGATTGTCTGCTCAGCTTGGATACGAGACTGCTAGCTCAATAAAGAGAAAGGATGGCAGACTGACAGAGGGATTCTCTGCTCAGCTTGGATACAAGACTGCCTGACCAGTATGGTTGAAATGTTGTTGTACTGCTGCTAGCTCAATAAAGAGAAGGCTGGACTGAAGTATTGGCTCGGCTTGGACCAATATAGTTGAAAGGTTGTATTTCTAGCTGATCCCTAGCTGCTGTAGTGTGTCTGTATGTGTGTGGCTTGAGACCAAGACGTTTATTACAGGAGCCTTCTATTGTCAGGGGAGCAGTTTGGTGAGGGAGAAACCTCTCTAAAATATTAACCCGAGCTTCTCCTCATCACACAACAACACACTCAGTACCTCATCACTCAACAACAGACTGAGTACCTCATCACACAACAACAGACTCAGTACCTCATCACACAACAACAGACTCAGTACCTCATCACACAACAACAGACTCAGTACCTCATCACACAACAACACACTCAGTACCTCATCACTCAACAACAGACTGAGTACCTCATCACACAACAACAGACTCAGTACCTCATCACACAACAACAGACTCAGTACCTCATCACACAACAACAGACTCAGTACCTCATCACACAACAACACACTTAGTACCTCATCACTCAACAACAGACTCAGTACCTCATCACACAACAATACTCAGTACCTCATCACTCAACAACACACTCAGTACCTCATCACACAACAAGACTCAGTACCTCATCACACAACAACACACTCAGTACCTCATCACTCAACAACAGACTCAGTACCTCATCACACAACAAGACTCAGTACCTCATCACTCAACAACAGACTCAGTACCTCATCACACAACAACACACTCAGTACCTCATCACACAACAACACACTCAGTACCTCATCACTCAACAACAGACTCAGTACCTCATCACTCAACAACAGACTCAGTACCTCATCACACAACAACAGACTCAGTACCTCATCACACAACAACACTCTCAGTACCTCATCACTCAACAACAGACTCAGTACCTCATCACTCAACAACAGACTCAGTACCTCATCACACAACAACACACTCAGTACCTCATCACTCAACAACAGACTGAGTACCTCATCACACAACAACAGACTCAGTACCTCATCACACAACAACAGACTCAGTACCTCATCACACAACAACAGACTCAGTACCTCATCACACAACAACACACTTAGTACCTCATCACTCAACAACAGACTCAGTACCTCATCACACAACAATACTCAGTACCTCATCACTCAACAACACACTCAGTACCTCATCACACAACAAGACTCAGTACCTCATCACACAACAACACACTCAGTACCTCATCACTCAACAACAGACTCAGTACCTCATCACACAACAAGACTCAGTACCTCATCACTCAACAACAGACTCAGTACCTCATCACACAACAACACACTCAGTACCTCATCACACAACAACACACTCAGTACCTCATCACTCAACAACAGACTCAGTACCTCATCACTCAACAACAGACTCAGTACCTCATCACACAACAACAGACTCAGTACCTCATCACACAACAACACTCTCAGTACCTCATCACTCAACAACAGACTCAGTACCTCATCACTCAACAACAGACTCTGTACCTCATCACACAACAACACACTCAGTACCTCATCACTCAACAACAGACTCAGTACCTCGTCACACAACAACAGAGTCAATACCTCATCACACACAACAATACACTCAGTACCTATTCACACAACAACAGACTCAGTACCTCATCACACACAACAACAGAGTAGTCCCTCATCACACACAACAGACTCAATCCCTCATCACACACAACAACAGAGTCAGTCCCTCATCACTCACAATAATAGAGTCAGTCCCTCGTCAAACACAACAACAGAGTCAGTCCCTCGTCACACACAGCAACAGACTCAGTCCCTCATCACACAACAACAGTCAGTACCTCATCACATACAACAACAGTCAGTCCCTCATCACACACAACAGGGTCACTGTCCCACTGTACTGTCGCTATGTGTGTGTTGTAAAGAGGACACTGTATCTAACCTCTACAGTGTATCTAACCTCTACAGTGTATTTAGACCTCATCAGTTATCTAGGGAGTGACTACTGTACTGTCTATGTGTGGGTGTTGGAAAGAGGACACTGTATCTAACCTCTACAGTGTATTTAGACCTCATCAGTTAGCTAGGGAGTGACTACTGTACTGTCTCTGTGTGGGTGTTGGAAAGAGGACACTGTATCTAACCTCTACACTGTATCTAACCTCTACACTGTATCTAACCTCTACACTGTATCTAACCTCTACACTGTATCTAACCTCTACACTGTATCTAACCTCTACACTGTATCTAACCTCTACACTGTATCTAACCTCTACACTGTATCTAACCTCTACACTGTATCTAACCTCTACACCGTATCTAACCTCTACACTGTATCTAACCTCTACACTGTATCTAACCTCTACACTGTATCTAACCTCTACACTGTATCTAACCTCTACAGTAATTTGGACACTTATTTATAGAATTGATCAGTGCTTTTACTGCAGGTTTTGATGTAGATTCTTCTTTCAATCACATTGACTGAAACATGTTTTTAATAGTAGTATGCAGTGAAATAATATAATGGGTGTGTGTCTTAGAAAAATGCAGGGTGTTCTGTATAGATGTAGGATCTTAATTTGATCACTCGTTTATTGCTCAGCAGGAAATGCAAACTAGTAGTGTATTTGAGTTTTAAAAAGGCTTTTAAAGTTTGTAATTTCCACTTTGAAATTTCAGACTTGATTTGCGCTAATGGAAAATGTATCATTGGGGTGCCATTTAGCCTAGTGGTAAGAGCGTTGGACTAGTAACCGAAAAGTTGCAAGATCAAATCCCCGAGCTGACAAGGTACAAATCGGTTGTTCTGCCCCTGAACAGGCAGTTAACCCACTGTGTAACGGTTTTCCTCCTCTTCTGGCGAGGAGTATGAAGGATTGGACCAATGCCCAGTGTGGTAAGTGTTCATGTTATATTTATTAAACTGAACACAAAAATAACAAAGGAGAAAATACAACAAAAACAAAACAGTCCTATTGGTCACAAAACACAAAACAGGAAACAACTACCCACAACCCATAGAGGGAAAACAGGCTGCCTAAGTATGGTTCTCAATCAGGGACAACGATAAACAGCTGCCTCTGATTGGGAACCATACCAGGCCAAAACATAGAACAACACATAGAATGCCCACCCCAACTCACGCCCTGACCAAACTAAAATAGAGACATAAAAAGGGAACTAAGGTCAGGACGTGACACACTGTTCCTAGGCCGTCATTGTAAATAAGAATTTGTTCTTAACTGACTTGCCTAGTTAAATAAATAAAAAAATAAACCCCTACAAAAATATTCATTCATAATAATTCAAATTTCCTGTTGCTGCAGGATTCTTTTATTGCTGTAGAAAACTGGCTCAAGTTAAGATCCTACATCTGTATTTGTGGTGGTAATGTGGCAATGGGAGGTCCCATCGTGTATTCTCAGTACTTTCATATCTGTTCATTTACCCACGTGTGTGTGTGTGTGTGTGTGTGTGTGTGTGTGTGTGTGTGTGTGTGTGTGTGTGTGTGTGTGTGTGTGTGTGTGTGTGTGTGTGTGTGTGTGTGTGTGTGTGTGTGTGTGTGTGTGTGTGTGTGTGTGTGTGTGTGTGTGTGTGTGTGAGTGAGAGAGAGACAGAGCAGTAATGTAGCTCCACCCCACCCTGGCATGCCACCTTGAATCAGGTGCGAGAAAGATGGGAGCAATCAGATGAATTAACGTCTGTCGCTCCTCTTCACTCGTTCCACGCAGGCTTTACACATCCCTGGCTCTGCCAATCAGAGCCCTGGAAGAGGAGAGGAGAGGGATGAGAGGAGAGGGATGAGAGGACCAGCGGCCTCGGGGGCTGGCGGCCCACCGCTCATATCACTGCTGGGAGGGGAGAGGGGGATGGAGGGGGAGGGGAGGGCGGTAATCCAGTGAGAGACACAGAGGAGAGAGGCAGTGTGAGGGCAACGCCTCACAGCACCGGGAATCTCTCTCTCTATTACACTACCGCGCTCTCTCTCGCTCTACCACTTTCGCTCTCTCTCTCTTTCTCGCTCTCTCTCTCTCTCTCTCTCTCGCTCTCTCTCCCTCTCTCTCTTTCGCTCTCTCTCACTCTCTCTCTCTCGATCTCTCTCTCGCTCTCTGTCTCTCTCTCTCGCTCTGTCTCTCTCTCTCGCTCTCTCTCTCTGTCTCTCTCTTTCTCTCTCGCTCTCTCTCTCTCTCTCCCTCTCTCTCTCTCTCTCTCTTTCTCTCTCGCTCTCTCTCTCTCTTTCTCGCTCTCTCTCCACTCAAAATTCCAAAAAGGGCTCTCATCTCTCATTCAGTGCTCTCACTCGACTGAGGGCTGCTTTTGCATTGTTAATTTATTCTCTTTTTCTCTCTCTTTCTCTTTTATATTCTCTCATTGTTCTAAAATATCCCTGCTGTGGAAGAGGATGCATTGATGAAAAAGGACCCAAAAAATGAGCCATTTTTTATTTGCTGTCTTTTTCTCTCTCAAGGAGTTCTCATTGGAAGTGTCTTTGTTCTTTTATTTCTATTTAATCATGTATGTCCTTTCCGCTCCTTGTACGGCTGTGTTGCTACTAGGGAAAAAGGTTAGTGTGTCTGTGAGGAGCCAGCAGAAGTGATCGAGTGAAGAGAGGAGAGGGGGATGCCTGGCTGTATCACGCTGTGACTGTGAATCCACGACCACCCCGGAGAGACGGTGACTGGGATGCCATCGTTAACCTTAGAACTCTCTCGTTAACTAACCCCACAGCTTTGAACGCCACAGCCTGGAACGCCACAGCCTGGAACGCCACAGCCTGGAACGCCACAGCCTGGAACGGACAGATCAGGGATAAGGAAAGAAGAAAGAAAAGAGACACAGAGAAAGGAGAGAAATCCTTCCATCGTTCCTGTAGCAGGGTTGTGCTGTGCGTCTGATGTGCGGTAGCTGCCAAGCACCATGGATATAAACGTGCAGTCTCACCGGTTCTACTTCCCTCAGATCTACTGTACTGAGGCAGTGCCTGCTGGAGCCCAGGTCCAGGTCACAGCGCAGGAATTTAAAGTCAGGTAGGTTACTGTACAATGTACTGGGTACCACTGGGTTGATAACTGTGACGCTACGCTAGGTTGGGCTGGGCTGGATAGGGTACCACTGGGTTGGTTACTGTGACGCTACGCTAGGCTGGGCTGGGTTGGATAGGGTACCACTGGGTTGGTTACTGTGACGCTAGGCTGGGCTGGATAGGGTACCACTGGGTTGGTTACTGTGACGCTACGCTAGGCTGGGCTGGGTTGGATAGGGCACCACTGGGTTGGTTACTGTGACGCTAGGCTAGGCTGGGCTGGGCTGGATAGGGTACCACTGGGTTGGTTACTGTGACGCTACGCTAGGCTGGGCTGGATAGGGTACCACTGGGTTGGTTACTGTGACGCTACGCTAGGCTGGGCTGGGCTGGATAGGGTACCACTGGGTTGGTTACTGTGACGCTACGCTAGGCTGGATAGGGTACCACTGGGTTGGTTACTGTGACGCTACGCTAGGCTGGGCTGGGCTGGATAGGGTACCACTGGGTTGGTTACTGTGACGCTAGGCTGGGCTGGATAGGGTACCACTGGGTTGGTTACTGTGACGCTAGGCTGGGCTGGGCTGGATAGGGTACCACTGGGTTGGTTACTGTGACGCTACGCTAGGCTGGGCTGGGCTGGATAGGGTACCACTGGGTTGGTTACTGTGACGCTACGCTAGGCTGGGCTGGATAGGGTACCACTGGGTTGGTTACTGTGACGCTACGCTAGGCTGGGCTGGATAGGGTACCACTGGGTTGGTTACTGTGACGCTACGCTAGGCTGGGCTGGGCTGGATAGGGTACCACTGGGTTGGTTACTGTGACGCTACGCTAGGTTGGGCTGGGCTGGATAGGGTACCACTGGGTTGGTTACTGTGACGCTAGGCTGGGCTGGGCTGGATAGGGTACCACTGGGTTGGTTACTGTGACGCTAGGCTGGGCTGGATAGGGTACCACTGGGTTGGTTACTGTGACGCTAGGCTGGGCTGGGCTGGATAGGGTACCACTGGGTTGGTTACTGTGACGCTACGCTAGGCTGGGCTGGGCTGGATAGGGTACCACTGGGTTGGTTACTGTGACGCTAGGCTGGGCTGGGCTGGATAGGGTACCACTGGGTTGGTTACTGTGACGCTACGCTAGGCTGGGCTGGATAGGGTACCACTGGGTTGGTTACTGTGACGCTACGCTAGGCTGGGCTGGATAGGGTACCACTGGGTTGGTTACTGTGACGCTACGCTAGGCTGGGCTGGGCTGGATAGGGTACCACTGGGTTGGTTACTGTGACGCTACGCTAGGCTGGGCTGGGCTGGATAGGGCACCACTGGGTTGGTTACTGTGACGCTAGGCTGGGCTGGATAGGGTACCACTGGGTTGGTTACTGTGACGCTAGGCTGGGCTGGATAGGGTACCACTGGGTTGGTTACTGTGACGCTACGCTAGGCTGGGCTGGGCTGGATAGGGCACCACTGGGTTGGTTACTGTGACGCTAGGCTGGGCTGGATAGGGTACCACTGGGTTGGTTACTGTGACGCTACGCTAGGCTGGGCTGGGCTGGATAGGGTACCACTGGGTTGGTTACTGTGACGCTAGGCTGGGCTGGATAGGGTACCACTGGGTTGGTTACTGTGACGCTAGGCTGGGCTGGATAGGGTACCACTGGGTTGGTTACTGTGACGCTAGGCTGGGCTGGGCTGGATAGGGTACCACTGGGTTGGTTACTGTGACGCTAGGCTGGGCTGGATAGGGTACCACTGGGTTGGTTACTGTGACGCTAGGCTGGGCTGGATAGGGCACCACTGGGTTGGTTACTGTGACGCTACGCTAGGCTGGGCTGGGCTGGATAGGGCACCACTGGGTTGGTTACTGTGACGCTAGGCTGGGCTGGGCTGGATAGGGTACCACTGGGTTGGTTACTGTGACGCTACGCTAGGCTGGGCTGGGCTGGATAGGGTACCACTGGGTTGGTTACTGTGACGCTACGCTAGGCTGGGCTGGATAGGGTACCACTGGGTTGATAACTGTGACGCTACGCTAGGCTGGGCTGGGCTGGATAGGGTACCACTGGGTTGGTTACTGTGACGCTACGCTAGGCTGGGCTGGGCTGGATAGGGTACCACTGGGTTGGTTACTGTGACGCTAGGCTGGGCTGGATAGGGTACCACTGGGTTGGTTACTGTGACGCTAGGCTGGGCTGGATAGGGTACCACTGGGTTGGTTACTGTGACGCTAGGCTGGGCTGGGCTGGATAGGGTACCACTGGGTTGGTTACTGTGACGCTACGCTAGGCTGGGCTGGGCTGGATAGGGTACCACTGGGTTGGTTACTGTGACGCTACGCTAACTGTAGTACTCTAATGCAGTCTCTTAAACAATGGGTCAGGACCCAAAGTGGTCCCTGGGCATGTGAGAGGTGTCTCTAGTTATGAGAATGCATCAATGATCACACACTATTTCTTCTTAATTTGGTTTGTTGGAGGACGGACAATTTGTCAATTTGGTCTTGAGCTGAAAAAGTGTAAGAAGCCCTGTTTAACATGTGTCTACTTTACTAGGTCTGCACCTCAAATGACATCACTCATTATCATATTCCCTATCTAGTAGAGATGTGTTGTTTTCCCTGCTACCAGTAGTACATCGCTGTGTCTATTAGAGAGCAGGGGCTTTGATGGGATTGCAGATTGATGTATAGATACAATTGCAATGTACAGAATTCATGTAAATCTCTATCCTATGGAATAGACAGCCATGTCTGTTCTGTTCTATACATTGTGTTTCTACATATGAGCCAGCAGTGAATGGTTGTCATTGCAGAGGGGCAGGGGTAGAATGGTAATGTGTTAACTGGGAGGTCAACGTCCTGATAGTGGGATGAGAAGGAAAGAGAGGAGAGAGGAAAGAAGAGAGAAGGAAAGAGAGGAGGAGAGAGGAAAGAAGAGAGAAGGAAGGAGAGGAGGAGAAGAGAAGAGGAGAGGAGAGAAGGAAAGAGAGTAAAGAAGAGAGAAGGAATGAGAGGAGGAGGAGGAGAAGAGAAGAGGAGAGTAGAGAAGGAAAGAGAGGAAAGAAGAGAGAAGGAAGGAGAGGAGAAGAGAGAAGGAACGAGAGGAGAAGAGAGAAGGAACGAGAGGAGGAGAGATGAAAGAAGAGAGAAGGAAAGAGAGGAGAAGAGAGGAAAGAAGAGAGAAGGAAGGAGAGGAGGAGAGGAGAGGAGAGGAGATAAGGAAAGAGAGGAGAAGAGAGAAGGGAGGGAAAGAGAGGAGAAGAGAGAAGGAAAGAGAGGAAAGAAGAGAGAAGGAACGAGAGGAGGAGAAGAGAGGGGGAGGCGTTGATGGCTTGTAAAGAAGCTTGCCAAGACTGCTGGGGTGATGACAGTGGTGTTGTGTTTTGTTTGTCTCTGAGGGCTGCTGCGGTGGCCGTGTGTGTGTGTGTGTGTGTGTGTGTGTGTGTGTGTGTGTGTGTGTGTGTGTGTGTGTGTGTGTGTGTGTGTGTGTGTGTGTGTGTGTGTGTGTGTGTGTGTGTGTGTGTGTGTGTGTGTGTGTGTGTGTGTGTGTTGTGGCTGGCAGCAACTGTGACTGTTTGTTCTTTATGCCTGCCCTCTCTTTTCTCGCTTCTCTCTGCCACCGCCGCTCCACCTCTTCTTCTCTTCCTTCTTTCCTCCACTCCTCCTTGGAGCATCCTTCCCTGATATGGCCGCTGTCGTCATGGTTGCAGAGTGCTCAGATACACATGTTTAGATATTCTGTAAAGTGTCTTTTGTCTTCAGCACCATCTTTGTTATCGAACATGATTATGTTTGGCTGTTGTATCAGAATCACCTTAATTCACCAAGTATATTTACACAGACCCATAATCTGCTTCAGTGTGAAGGTGCTCTCTGTAACTGACAAACAGAATACAGACACAAGTCCACATAGACATCATACAGATGTAAAAACTTACTTTGAGACAGTTTGCTACAGCAGGACAATAATTATTCAGCAACAGGAAATGTGAATTAATCTGTGGATGATAATGAATGGACATTTTTGTAGGGGTTGATACATTTTTCATTTGGGCAAATGAAGTCTGACATTTCAAAAGGGAAATTAAATACTTAAAAAATACTTTTTAAACTCAAATAAACTACAAATTTGCGTTTAATGCTGTGCAGGAACATTCTCAGCAACAAAAGAGTGACCAAATTACAGTACGGTACAGTAAACATAAAACTTCTTTTAAAATTGGAGTATAGGCTGATTACAGTGGGAATATACCATTTACAGAGGGGATATACAGTGGGGAGAACAAGTATTTGATACACTGCCGATTTTGCAGGTTTTACTACTTACAAAGCATGTAGAGGTCTGTATTTTTTTTTATCACAGGTACACTTCAACTGTGAGAGACGGAATCTAAAACAAAAATCCAGAGAATCACATTGTATGATTTTTAAGTAATTAATTTGAATTTTATTGTATGACATAAGTATTTGATCACCTACCAACCAGTAAGAATTCCGGCTCTCACAGACCTGTTAGTTTTGCTTTAAGAAGCCCTCCTGTTCTCCACTTATTACCTGTATTAACTGCACCTGTTTGAACTCGTTACCTGTATAAAAGACACCTGTCCACACACTCAATCAAACAGACTCCAACCTCTCCAAAACAGACTCCAACCTCTCCACAATGGCCAAGACCAGAGAGCTGTGTAAGGACATCAGGGATAAAATTGTAGACCTGCACAAGGCTGGGATGGGCTACAGAACAATAGGCAAGCAGCTTGATGAGAAGGCCACAATTGTTGGCGCAATTATTAGAAAATGTAAGAAGTTCAAGATGATGGTCAATCACCCTCGGTCTGGGACTCCATGCAAGATCTCACCTCGTGGGGCATTAATGATCATGAGGAAGGTGAGGGATCAGCCCAGAACTACACGGCAGGACCTGGTCAATGACCTGAAGAGAGCTGGGACCACAGTCTCAAAGAAAACCATTAGTAACACACTACGCCCGTCGTGGATTAAAATCCTGCAGCGCACGCAAGGTCCCCCTGCTCAAGGCAGCGCATGTCCAGACCCGTCTGAAGTTTGCCAATGACCATCTGGATGATCCAGAGGAGGAATGGGAGAAGGTCATGTGGTCTGATGAGACAAAAATATAGCTTTTTGGTCTAAACTCCACTCGCCGTGTTTGGAGGAAGAAGAAGGATGAGTACAACCCCAAGAACACCATCCCAACTGTGAAGCATGGAGGTGGAAACATCATTCTTTGGGGATGCTTTTCTGCAAAGGGGACAGGACGACTGCACCGTATTGAGGGGAGGATGGATGGGGCCATGTATCGCGAGATCTTGGCCAACAACCTCCTTCCCTCAGTAAGAGCATTGAAGATGGGTCGTGGCTGGGTCTTCCAGCATGACAACGACCCGAAACACACAGCCAGGGCAACTAAGGAGTGGCTCCGTAAGAAGCATCTCAAGGTCCTGGAGTGGCCTAGCCAGTCTCCAGACCTGAACCCAATAGAACATCTTTGGAGGGAGCTGAAAGTCCGTATTGCCCAGCGACAGCCCCGAAACCTGAAGGATCTGGAGAAGGTCTGTATGGAGGAGTGGGCCAAAATCCCTGCTGCAGTGTGTGCAAACCTGGTCAAGAACTACAGGAAACGTATGATCTCTGTAATTGCAAACAAAGGTTTCTGTACCAAATATTAAGTTCTGCTTTTCTGATGTATCAAATACTTATGTCATACAATAAAATGCAAATGAATTACTTAAAATCATACAATATGATTTTCTGGATTTTTGTTTTAGATTCTGTCTCTCACAGTTGAAGTGTACCTATAATAAAAAATGACATACCTCTACATGCTTTGTAAGTAGGAAACACTGCCGATTTTGCAGGTTATCAAATACTTGTTCTCCCCACTATATATATAAGCAGAGGGAGTGATGCTGCCATGGAACCTACTGTATATACAGTGTTGTGCAGATTAGTGCGGTAAAGTGCAGATTAGTATTTCAGGTCGTTGTTGACAAGGTGCAGTAAATGGCCCAATGCAAAGTCACTCGATCCCTATGAGCCCGATGGGCGGTTAATGAGGGCCACTGCATGGGGGAAGGAACTGTTCAGGTGGTTTTGGTCAGGATTCACCTAAACCATCTACCAGAGCGCAGTCTTTAATAGATGGGGTGTCCAGGTTGGACAGGGTGTCCAAGCTGGGAAAGGTGTCCAGGGTGGGAAAGGTGTCCAGGGTGGGAGAGGTGTCCAGGGTGGGAGAGGTGTCCAGGGTGGGAAAGGTGCCCAAGCTGGGAAAGGTGTCCAAGCTGGGAAAGGTGTCCAGGGTGGGAAAGGTGTCCAGGGCGGGAAAGGATTCCAGGGTGGGAAAGGTGTCCAGGGTGGGAAAGGTGTCCAGGGTGGGAGATGTGTCCAGGGTGGGAAAGGTGTCCAGGGTGGGAGATGTGTCCAGGGTGGGAAAGATGTCCAGGGTGGGAAAGGTGTCCAGGGTGGGAAAGGTGTCCAGGGTGGGAAAGGTGTCCAGGGTGGGAAAGGTGTCCAGGTTGGGAGATGTGTCCAGGGTGGGAAAGGTGTCCAGTTTGGGAGATGTGTCCAGGGTGGGAAAGGTGTCCAGGGTGGGAAGGGTGTGAAGGGTGTCCAGGGTGGGAAAGGTGTCCAGGGTGGGAGATGTGTCCAGGGTGGGAAAGGTGTCCAGGGTGGGAAAGGTGTCCAGGGTGGGAGATGTGTCCAGGGTGGGAAAGGTGTCCAGGGTGGGAGAGGTGTCCAGGGTGGGAAAGGTGTCCAGGGTGGGAAAGGTGTCCAGGGTGGGAGATGTGTCCAGAGTGGGAAAAGTATCCAGGGTGGGAAGGGTGTCCAGGGTGGGCAGTGTATCCAGCGTGTCCAGGGTGGGCAGGGTCAGCGATCATCTTACCTGCACGCTTCCTTGTCTTGGAGGTGCTGCAGTTTGCCCTTGTAGCGGGCAGATGCAGAGCCAAACCAGACAGTGATAGAAGAGGTTAGGATGGACTCAATGATGGACGTGTAGAACCAAACTTGAATTGTCTGAGAGAGTTGGAGTTTCTCCATCTGGTGCAGATACTACGTCCTTGGGTACTTTTTAGTACTTTTGTCCTTGGGTTTTTGAGGTGTTGGAAGATGTAGTGAAGGACCATGTTGACAGCTTTGTCCACAGAACTATTGGCTCTGTAGGCAAACTTCATGGGGTCGAGGAGGGTGTGCGTGGTGGTTTTGAGATGGGACAGGACCAGGAGCTCAAAGGTTTTCATGATGACCGAGGGGAGCGCTACAGGTCTGTAGTTTTTAATCAGAAACATGTATGTGTAACTGTTTCATCCATCCCTCCGTCCATCCCTCCGTCCTTCCCTCCCTCCATCCCTCCCTCCCTCCATCCTTCCCTCCCTCCATCCATCCCTCCGTCCATCCCTCCGTCCATCCCTCCGTCCATCCCTCCGTCCATCCCTCCATCCTTCCCTCCCTCCATCCCTCCGTCCATCCCTCCATCCTTCCCTCCCTCCATCCCTCCGTCCATCCCTCCGTCCTTCCCTCCCTCCATCCCTCCATCCTTCCCTCCCTCTATCCCTCCGTCCATCTCTCCGTCCTTCCCTCCGTCCATCCCTGTCTCCATCCAAGTTTTAGATTTTACTAAGCAATAATCTGGTGTGTGATCTCTGGTCAGATTTCTCCTCTCTAACTGATGACTAGATCAGCTTTAACAGACCGAGTTTTCCTCTGGTAAGCAGCTTTCAAAACAACCAGCCCAGGAGGGCTATGTACATATTGTGGCAGACGGCAGGGAGAGGTGAGGGGAGTGGTGACTAAAGGGAGATATCTTGCAGCCCACTGGCTCCACCCCCAGGCCTTATATGGACTTCCTGCCCCAACAAGGCAGGAAGGCCTGTGGATCATTAAGCCATGAATTGCTTGGGGATAAAAGAGGAAGCGGGTTGCACAAACAGGGAGAGGACTGAGAGTAAAACCTGTGTTATGGAGAGTGTGAGAAGAGAGAGAATTATCTGTGTGATTACCCGTTGTGACCTGGACTGTCTGATTACCCCCATTGTGTACCGAACCGGTTTGGCTGAGGACCTGAGTTTTAGGATTACCCCTGGAGAACGGAACGGACAACGAGAGGGGATTGTGGACTGTGAACTGGCTGCTGAATTCCCACCTTTCCCACAGTATGCAAATCTGGCTAATAAATTCCCCATTTGTATTCTAGTTGTGCTTTGTGTGCGTGTTTGGTTATTCAACTTGGTGACGTGGAAACCCCACCCCCTTGAACCTGCTACATGTGGTGGAGAATGTGGGCAACCCAACCCAAGTTTAATAACCAAACAGACACGGAGCACAATGGAAGCATTGGTGAAACAGCTGATGGAGGTGGACAAAGCCCAGCAGGCTATGCATCAGGAGCTGCTGGAGGAACAGCGTCAGCAGACCACTCTCCTGCGAGCTGAACTTAGCCAGCTGACAGCCGCCCAGGCTGGCATGGTGGCAGGCGCAGCAGTCTCTCACCCCAAACCCAGTAGGTTTATACTGAAGCTGACAGAGGTTGACGACATCGAGGCTTGCCTTCGAGAGGACGGCGAGTAGGGAGAAATGGCCCCATGAGCAATAGGCCAGCCTGCTAGAACCCTTCCTGTCAGGCGCGGCACAGAAGACCTATCAGGATCTGATGGTTGGCCAGGCGACGCATTGCGAGGGGCTGAAAAAAGGAAGTCCTGCGCTGGTAAGGTTACACCCTGATTAGCAGGGCACAAACATTCCATGATTGGGCGTAAGATGCTATAGCTTCCCTCCGATCGCAAATGCATGATCTAATTAGGCTGGCCAAGAGCTGGCTAACTGTTGAACCACTGACACTCAAGTCCATCAAGAAAGTGGTCATAGATACATTTCTACACTCTCACCCTTCCGAAGCTAAAAAGTTAGCAAGCCAAGCTAACCCACAGAGCGCAGATCAGCTGGTGGAACTGGTGGAAGGACAACAGGTGGCTTTGGAGGTCCTGCGCAACCACAGAAGGCGGAACCCTCCACAACCACAAAAGGGCGGAGGACCACGCCAGGACCCCGGCCAAGGATGGGGGGACACCAACAGCCAGCTACCCGAGATGACGCCTTTTCCTAAACCTGGACAGCAGGAAGTGCTACGAGTGTGGTGAGCCGGGACACATCGCCTGGAACTGTCCCATCCACGATGTCCCAATGCCTTCGGCCTCGGCCAGTGAGGTAGCCACCGGGTCCCTGCAGCTTGCTGATGGCATGCTGGGCTGAGGAGAGTGGTCCTTCCCCTGTCACCCCGGTAAGAGCCAACGGAAAGGACACCATGGCACTTGTGGATTCCGGGAGTATGGTGACCCTGATTGCAATGGACCAGGTGGGGCCTCTAGCCAAGAGCAACCAAGGGCACCAATACATCCTGGTGATTCTGGATTATGCCACCAAGTACCCGGAAGCCAGTCTCCTGTGCACCATGGCCACCGAGGAAATGACATGTGAGTTAGTCATGCTGTTCTCCCAAGTAGGCATCCCTGACGAGATATTAACCGACCAGGGAACTCCGTTCATGTTGCGAATCATGAAGGATCTCTACAAACGAATGTATCACCCGCTGACTGATGGGTTAGTGGAAAGATTCAGTTGAACCCTGAAGTAGATGCTAAAGAAGGTGATGAAGACGGACGGAAAGAATTGGGACCAGCTGCTACCCTACCTGATGTTCTCGATTCGAGAAGTTCCCCAAGCTTCAACAGGATTCTCTCCCTTTGAACTCCTGTACGGGAGACGACCCTGAGGACTGCTGGACGTGGCTAAAGAAGCCTGGGAACAGCAACCGTCGCCCCACCGAACCATGGTGGAACATGTGGAAGACATGAGAGACCGGATGGCAACCCTGTGGCCCCTGGTACGGGAACACATGCTGGAAGCCCAAGGGGCCAAACGCGGGTGTACAACAGAGGGGCACAACTAAGAGACTTCCAGTCAGGAGACAAAGTGTTGGTGTTGGTCCCCACCTCAGAATGTATGTTTTTGGCTCGATGGAGCCGGCTATACGAAGTCCATGAAAAGGTGGGTGAAGTTAACTATAGGGTCAGACAACCGGGACAAAGGCATCTGACCCATATTTACCATGTGAATTTGTTAAAGAAATGGAATACACGTGATGTACTCTACTCTATTTCCCCGAAGAAGACTACCACAGAGACCAAGCCGGCGGTGGTGCCACTGGGGGAGCAGCTGAGCCAAGCGCAGAAGCAGGAGCTGACGGAGTTGGTTGGCCTGAACCAGGATGTGTTCTCCAGTGAACCAGGACACACCGATCTAGTCCAGCACAGCATCATCACCGAACCTGAGAAAAAGGTGAAGTTGAGACCCTAACGCATACCGGAAGCATGGAGAGAGGCTGCCAGGACCGAGGTAAAAATGATGTTGGAAGCTGATATCATCATAGAGTCGAATAGTGAGTGGTGCAGCCCCATAGTGTTGGTGCAGAAACCTGACGGCACCATTCACTTCTGTAATTATTTTAGAAAGGTCAATTAAATCTCAATGTTCGACGCCGACCCCATGCCCTGAACTGATGAACCGCTAGGGACCGTCTGATTTATCAGCACGCTCGACCTGATGAAGGGTTATTGGTAGGTGTCCTTAGCTCCTGAAGCGTGGGAGAAAACTGTTTTTGCCAAACCTGATGTGCTGTTCCACTACAAGTAGCTGCCCTTTGGGGGTCTGCTACCATACAGTAAGTTACAGCCACGGGTAGAGGGCTATGTAGCTACAGTAAGTTACAGCCACGGTAGAGGGCTATGTAGCTACAGTAAGTTACAGCTACGGTAGAGGGCTATGTAGCTACAGTAAGTTACAGCTACGGTAGAGGGCTATGTAGCTACAGTAAGTTACAGCCACGGTAGAGGGCTATGTAGCTACGGTAAGTTACAGCTACGGTAGAGGGCTATGTAGCTACAGTAAGTTACAGCTACGGTAGAGGGCTATGTAGCTACAGTAAGTTACAGCTACGGTAGAGGGCTATGTAGCTACAGTAAGTTACAGCTACGGTAGAGGGCTATGTAGCTACAGTAAGTTACAGCCACGGTAGAGGGCTATGTAGCTACAGTAAGTTACAGCTACGGTAGAGGGCTATGTAGCTACAGTAAGTTACAGCCACGGTAGAGGGCTATGTAGCTACAGTAAGTTACAGCCACGGTAGAGGGCTATGTAGCTACAGTAAGTTACATTCACGGTAGAGGGCTATGTACCTAAAGTAAGTTACATTCACGGTAGAGGGCTATGTAGCTACAGTAAGTTACAGCCATGGTAGAGGGCTATGTAGCTACAGTAAGTTACAGCTACGGTAGAGGGCTATGTAGCTACAGTAAGTTACAGCTATGGTAGAGGGCTATGTAGCTACAGTAAGTTACAGCCACGGTAGAGGGCTATGTAGCTACAGTAAGTTACAGCTACAGAGAGGGACAGAGAAGGACAGAGAGAGAGGGGGGGGCAGAGAGAGAGAGGGGCAGAGAGAGAGAGGGACAGAGAGAGAGGGACTGAGAGATAGAGGGACTGAGAGATAGAGGGACAGAGAGAGAGAGGGACAGAGAGAGGGACAGAGAGACAGAGAGAGAGGGACAGAGAAAGAGAGAGAGAGTGACTGAGAGAGAGAGGGACAAAGAGAGAGGGACATAGTGAGAGGGACAGATAGAGAGAGGGACAGCGAGAGAGAGAGGGACAGAGATAGAGAGAGGGACAGAGAGAGAGAGGGACCGAGTGAGAGGGACAGAGAGAGAGAGAGAGAGAGGGACAGAGAGGGGCAGAGAGACAGAGAGAGAGCGACAGAGAGAGAGGGACAGAGAGAGAGAGGGACAGAGAGGGAGAGGGACAGAGAGAGAGAGAGGGACAGAGAGAGAGAGAGGGACAGAGTGAGAGGGGGACAGAGAGAGAGAGGGGACAGAGAGAGAGAGGGACAGAGAGATAGAGGGACAGGGAGCTAGAGGGACTGAGAGAGAGATAGGGACAGAAAGAGGGACAGAGAGAGAGAGAGATAGGGACAGAGAGAGAGGGACAGAGAGAGAGAGGGGGACAAAGAGAGAGAGAGACAGAGAGAGGGACAGAGAGAGGGACAGAGAGACAGAGAGAGAGAGAGGGACAGAGAGAGAGAGAAAGTAGGACAGAGAGAAAGAGTGAAAGGGGGACAGAGAGAGAGAGAGAGAGGGACAGAGAGAGAGAGAGATGGACAGAGAGAGAGAGAGAGAGAGACAGAGAGATAGAGAGGGACAGAGAGAGAGAGAAAGGGGGACAGAGAGAGAAAGAGGGACAGAGAGAGAGAATGGACAGAGAGAGAGAGAGAGAGAGGGACAGAAAGAGAGAGAAAGGGGGACAGAGAGAGAGAGAAAGGGGGACAGAGAGAGAGAGGGACAGAGAGAGAGAGAGGGACAGAGAGAGAGAGAGAGAGAGAGAGAGAGGGGGACAGAGAGAGAGAGAGAGAGGGACAGAGAGAGAGGGGGACAGAGAGAGAGAGGGACAGAGAGAGAGAAAGGGACAGAGAGAGAGAGAGAGAGGGACAGAGAGAGGGACAGAGAGAGAGAGGGACAGAGAGAGAGAGGGACAGAGAGAGGGAGAGATTTGGGAAGCACAAGCACAAATCAAAATGCAGTGTTATCTGGCCCTATATCGACAGTACGCCGTGGCTAACTAGTTGACCATGATTACTAATCAAAACCTTAGAAAAACCTTGACAAAGTACAGGCTCAGTGAGCACAGCCTTGCCATTGAGAAGGGTAGACACAGGAAAACCTGGCTCCCTGTAGATGAAAGGCTGTGCAACCACTGCACAGCAGCAGAACCTGAGTCCCTGTAGATGAAAGGCTGTGCAACTACTGTACAACAGCAGAACCTGAGACGGAGCTGCGTTTCCTGACAAAATGTAAAAAATATAAAACAATTAGAGAGTGTCATTTCCACAAATTTGAAACCCTTATTCAAGGTTTCAAAGACCTCTCTGATGAGGGAAGGCTACCCGTCCTGTTGGGGGAGGATGCAGAGAGCTGTGGGTTGGCAGGGCACTACATTGCTGACTGCCATAAATTGTGGGACAGTGTCTGACAGACCAATCAACCTGCACATGTCCTCTACTGTATACATATTGTTATTGTTGAATGTATGGTTATTTTGACCCTTGTTATTGTTGTTACTGTTGTCCTGTTGACCATTTTGATTCTTATTATTTTCATGTTGTAAATATCTAAAATAAGCTTTGGCAATATGTACATTGTTACGTCATGCCAATAAAGCAAATTGAATTGAATTGAATTGAATTGAGAGAGAGAGAGGGACAGAGAGAGAGAGGAGAGGAGAGAAGAGAGAGAGACAGAGGTAGAGCAGAGAGCAGAGGTCACGATCAGATGAGCTCCTGCATTTTTTAGCATTTTCTTTAAAAAAGATAGATTAGAAGTTAGATAAACTTAGATTTTATGTCAGGAACACATACTGGATTCTACCCTCTACAACATAACCCTCACTTCAAATCAAAACTTAAAACCTACAACCTGATTTTGGACGGAATTACTTAATCACCTGGAAGGTTCACAACTACCAAGGATTATTATTATATACAGCAAATTCTCTGGAAAACAACAGAAACCTGAAAACACCATCCAACCTGGAACTGAGTGAGTGATGTTTAGTCTGAAACGATATTTTATTTCCAAAAGCCAAGAAGAAGAATACATTACATGACTTTATAAGGACTGAATGCTAAATGAAGGCTGCCAAGCTTGATACAACTTCAATTAGCATTGACGTGTAAAGTGAGAGGTGTCAAAGCCCTTTAGCCCAACAATGGCAGGAGAGTCACACAGTCTACTCCAACCAAATGGAGAGGCCTTAGAAGCTGCCTCCCACTGTTCAGAGGTAATTCAAATACAGTACCCTGTGCATGTAAAGAATGATAAGGCAAGAAAAGATTACAAAATAAAGCTCCTTATGGAAAATCAAGAGACACTTCTTGCTGACTATTACAAAAATGGGAACATCAGCAACCTTATCTTCCACACAAACCATCCCCTGGCATGGCACAGTGCTATATTAGCAAACTACCCCTTTGTTAAGAGAGGGGGGTTAACAAGGGGTGGAAACTCAGGATTCTAGACAACGAGGACTCTGAGTCAGCTAATATAAACCTCTATAAATCCGGAACAGTAATGGTACAAGGTAACATCAAACAGTTTCAGCTGGACTTTCACCAAATTAAAGAATTAGCCCAGCAGGAGAAGCTCTCCCTTGATAAAGATACCCCAACCCTGAGCGGGTCAGACCAGACCTCTTCATTATATAACCCCACAGATGAGCAACCCCCAGAGGACAGTCAACCTCCCAGCACAGATTACTACTCCCTCATTGAAATGAAGGATAAATTCACCCAGCTGGAGGTAAGGCAGGTGGAGCTAGAACAGCAGGTGATTACACTCCAGTAAGCACAGACCCAGACAACAGTCCAGCACAACAACACCCCCTTAACCAGACCCGGAATGCTGGAGGTGGAGAGAGACATATCTGCACTCTGGACAGTGGTGAGACAACTTCAACAGGAGAAAGAGCAGAAGCAGGAGAAGAACAGAGCACTAGAGGAGAGGATCAGACTGCTGGTGGAGGATAGGTTGAGGGGGATGGAGGAGAGGGTGAGGGGGACGAAGGAGAGGTTGAGGGGGATGGCGTGTGATAGAGAACAACCCACTAGAGAGGTGGCCACCCCCACAGAGAAGCCAGCAGAACAGCCCACCTCAGCACCCGACAAAAGTCTCGACACCACAGCATAACAGTCCACACCAGACCCTGACCATAGAGTCGACATCACAGCAGAACAGACAAATGAAGAACCCCAAGCCCAGCGGCTCTCACCCCCTCCGAGCACCCCCCTGTCAGCCACCCTGATAGCCCTTCTGACAACCCCCCCACACCCACTGAGGACAAACACAAGACACAGATTGTAGTACTTATGGACTCAAATGGGAAATATATAGAAGAAAAAAAACTTTTTCCCAAACACAGTGTGTCTAAACTCTGGTGTCCAAACACCCAGCGCGCCCTCAACCTTCTGTCTGAGGACCAACTAGGCTCACCTAGCCACATAATAATACACACAAGCACAAACGACCTGAGAGCACAGCAGGAAAGGGTGGCCACAGCACTGAAGGGAGTGATTGAAAAGGCTTCTTCTACTTTCCCCAACGCACAAGTGGTTATCTCCACCCTGCTACCACAAAAATACTTTCACCCTGCCATAATACAGCGGGTAAACGCTGTGCCTCAAAACCAAATGTTTTCCTGACCCACCACTCCACCCTGGACTTGAACAGCCTCTATGACCAGGTCCACCTCTACAAGGCAGCAGTGCCCATCTTTGCCCGAACTCTAAAGGAAATCGCTTTCAAACGTATCCCCAACACTTCAGGAGCAACAGATCAATAGACACCCCACCCAGACCTGCGGTACCCCCCCTCCCCCCGGACCTACGCATAGAGGACCCACGCCAAGAGGAATTACATCCAGACCACAGCACCCCCAGAGGCATCCACACCCCCACCCCAACCAATCAACACCCCCCCACGTCATCCATGCCCACACCCCATTTAGGCCCCCTCAGATCAGACCTATGCCACTCCTGCCCACCCCATGCACCCCACCTCCGCAAAGAGGGCCTCAACATGGAAGCCACACATACGGGCAAACAGTCCCAACCCCCACTCTTACACTCGCCCAAGCCAATGGCATGTACCAGACTTACTGGCCTGAGGCCAAACTACGACCAACAACATTGGACACTCTGGAACAAAAAGTCTTCACTATATCATCCTGGAATATCCAAGGCCTGAGGTCATCTGCCTTTGGCCTAAAGAGCAGGAACCCGGACTTCACCAAAGAAATCGGTAATACAGACATTGTCATCCTGCAAGAAACCTGGTATAGAGGAGACGGACCCACTGGTTGCCCTCTAGGTTACAGAGAGCTGGTAGTCCCATCCACCAAACTACCAGGTGTGAAACAGGGAAGGGATTCAGGGGGTATGCTAATTTGGTATAGAGCAGACCTAACTCACTCCATTAAATTAATCAAAACAGGAACATTCTACATTTGGCTAGAAATTCAAAAGGAAATTATCCTAACAGAAAAATGTCCTCCTGTGTGCTACCTATATCCCCCCACTAGAATCCCCATACTTTAATGAAGGCAGCTTCTCCATCCTGGAGGGGGAAATCAATAATTTAAAGGCCCAGAGACATGTACTAGTCTGTGGCGACCTAAATGCCAGAACCGGACAAGAACCTGACACCCTCAGCACACAGGGGGACAAACACCTGCCTGGAGGTGACAGCATTCCCTCCCACATATGCCCCCCTAGGCACAACTATGACAACATAACCAACAAAAACGGGTCACAACTCCTGCAGCTCTGTCGCACGCTGGATATGTACATAGTCAATGGTAGGCTTCGAGGGGACTCCTATGGTAGGTACACCTATAGCTCATCTCTTGGCAGTAGTACTGTGGACTACTTTATCACTGACCTCAACCCAGAGTCTCTCAGAGCGTTCACAGTCAGCCCACTGACACCCCTGTCAGACCACAGCAAAATCATAATCTACTTAAACAGAGCAATACTCAATCATGAGACATCAAAGCCAAAGGAACTGAGTAACATTAAGAAATGCTATAGATGGAAGGAATGCAGTTTGGAAACCTACCAAAAAACAATTAGGCAACAACATGTTCAATCCCTTTTAGACAATTTCCTGGGTAAAACATTCCACTGTAATAGTGAAGGTGTAAACTTGGCAGTAGAAAATCTTAACAGTATATTTGACCTCTCAGCTTCCCTATCAAATCTAAAAATCTGAAATAGAAAACTGAAGAAAATGAACAACAATGACAAATGGTTTGATGAAGAATGCAAAAATCTAAGAAAGAAATTGAGAAACCTGTCCCACCAAAAACATAGAGACCCGGAAAACCTGAGTCTACACCTTCACTATGGTGAATCACTAAAACAATACAGAAATACACTACGGAAAAAGAAGGAACAGCATGTCAGAAATCAGCTCAATTTAATTGAAGAATCCATAGACTCTAACCACTTCTGGGAAAATTGGAAAACACTAAACAAACAACAACAAGAAGAATTATCTATCCAAAATGGAGATGTATGGGTAGACCACTTCTCCAATCTTTTTGTCTCTATAACAAAGAATAAAGAGCAAAAACATATACATGATCAAATACAGATCTTAAAATCAACTATTAAAGACTACCAGAACCCACTGGATTCTCCAATTACATTGAATGAGTTACAGGACAAAATAAAAACCCTCCAACCCAAAAAGGCCTGTGGTGTTGATGGTATCCTCAATGAAATTATCAAATATACAGACAACAAATTCCAATTGGCTATACTAAAACTCTTTAACATCATCCTTAGCTCTGGCATCTTCCCCAATATTTGGAACCAAGGACTGATCACCCCAATCCACTAAAGTGGAGACATATTAGACCCCAATAACTACCGTGGGATATGCGTCAATAGCAACCTTGGGAAAATCCTCTGCATTATCATTAACAGCAGACTCGTACATTTCCTCACTGAAAAAAATGTACTGAGCAAATGTCAAATTGGCTTTTTACAACAAATCACGTATTCACCCTGCACACCCTAATTGACAACCAAACAAACCAAAACAAAGGCAAAGTCTTCTCATGCTTTGTTGATTTCAAAAAAGCCTTTGACTCAATTTGGCATGAGGGTCTGCTATACAAATTGATGGAAAGTGGTGTTGGGGGTAAAACATACAACGTTCTAAAATCCATGTACACAAACAACAAGTGTGCGGTTAAAATTGGCAAAAAACACACATTTCTTCCCACAGGGCCGTGGGGTGGGACAGGGATGCAGCTTAAGTCCCACCCACTTCAACGTATATATCACAGAATTGGCGAGGGCACTAGAAAAGTCTGCAGCACCCGTTCTCACCCTACTAGAATCTGAAGTCAAATGTCTACTGTTTGCTGATGATCTGGTGCTTCTGTCACCAACCAAGGAGGGCCTACAGCAGAACCTAGATTTTCTGCACAGATTCTGTCAGACCTTGGCCCTGACAGTAAATCTCAGTAAGACCAAAATAATGGTGTTCCAAAAAAGGTCCAGTCGCCAGGACCATAAATACAAATTCCATCTAGACACCGTTGCCCTAGAGCACACAAAAAACTATACATACCTTGGCCTAAACATCAGCGCCACAGGCAACTTCCACAAAGCTGTGAACGATCTGAGAGACAAGGCAAGAAGGGCATTCTATGCCATCAAAAGGAACATAAAATTGAACATACCAATTAGGATCTGGCTAAAAATACTTGAATCAGTCATAGAGCCCATTGCCCTTTATGGTTGTGAGGTCTGGGGTCCGCTCACCAACCAAGAAAAAAAATATCCTCCGTGTACAACGTAGAACACCAAATAATGCATGCAGAGCAGAATTAGGCCGATACCCACTAATTATCAAAATCCAGAAAATAGCCATTATATTCTATAACCACCTAAAGCAATTCCCAAACCTTCCATAACAAAGCCTTTACCTACAGAGAAATACACCTGGAGAAGAGTCCCCTAAGCAAGCTGGTCCTGGGGCTCTGTTTACAAACACAAACACACCCTACAGAGCCCTATTTGGCCCTAAACAGAGAGTACACAGCGGCAGAATACCTGACCACTGTGACTGACCCAAAATTAAGGAAAGCTTTGACTATGTACAGACTCAGTGAGCATAGCCTTGCCATTGAGAAAGGCTGCCGTTGGCAGACATGGCTCTCAAGAGAAGACAGGCTATGTGCACACTGCCCACAAAATGAGGTGGAAACTGAGCTGCTCTTCCTAACCTCCTGCCCATTGTATGACCATATTAGAGACACATATTTCCCTCAGATTACACAGATCCACAAAGAATTTGAAAACAAACCCAATTTTGATAAACTCCCATATCTACTGGGTGAAATCCCACAGTGTCACAAGAAAAGGGCAACCAGTGAAGAACAAACACCATCGTAAACACAACCCATATTTATGCTTATTTATTATTTATTTTATACAACACTGTATATACATATGACATTTGTAATGTCTTTATTGTTTTGAAACTTCTGTATGTGTAATGTTTACTGTTCATTTTTATTGTTTATTTCACTTTTGTATATTACCTACCTCACTTGCTTTGGCAATGTTAACATATGTTTCCCATGCCAATAAAGCCCCTTGAATTGATTTGAATTGAACTGAGAGACAGAGTGGAGAGAAAAAGAGAGACAGGGAGAAAGAGAGAGAGAGGAGTGGAGTGGAGACTGCAGGGAAATCGGAGAGAGAAAGACTGCAGGGAAATCAGAGAAAGTAGAGAGAGATAAAGAGAAAGAGCACGAGAGAGAGAGAGACTGCAGGGAAATCAGAGAGGAGATAGAGAGAGTGGATGGATATCAGAGAGAGTAGATAGATAGGGAGGGAGAGAGACTGCAGGGAAATCAGAGAGGGAGGAGAGATAGAGAGGAGAGAGACTGCAGGGAAATCAGAGAGAAGGAGAGAGAGAGAGGAGAGAGACTGCAGGGAATTGAGAGAGAACGGAGAGAGAGAGAGACTGCAGAGATATCAGAGAGAGTGGAGAGAGAGAGAGAGACTGCAGGGAAATCAGATAGGAGAGAGAGAGAGGGGAGAGACTACAGGGAATTGAGAGAGAAGGGAGAGAGAGAGAGAGACTGCAGCGATATCAGAGAGTGGAAAGAGAGACTGCAGGGAAATCAGAGAGAAAGAGGAGAGAGAGCGAGAAAGAGAGAGAGAGATAGAGAGACCGAGAGTGGGGGGATGGTGAGAATAGCCGTGGAATGTAAAAGAGAGGATGGAGGAAGGAGAGACAGAAATAGAAAGAGAGGAAGTGACGGTGTGATAGAGAAAAAAGAAAGATAGGGTTAAAGATGGTTGAGGGGTAGAGTAGTACATGTCTTAGAAAAGCCTTTGGGAAGAATTCTAACCCACCCCTTGTCCGATGTGCGTGTGACTGCACATACACTCAGTGGACAGTTTATTACATGCTGCACCCAGTTCATCAAAATGGATCGCTCCTACAGACAGTGAGTCACGTGGCCGTGGCTCGTTGATGAGAGGTCGAAGGAGAATGGTGCAGCAAACACATAATATCCTAACAGCTCGTTGATGAGAGGTCGAAGGAGAATGGTGCGGCAAACACATAATATCCTAACAGCTCGTTGATGAGAGGTCGAAGGAGAATGGTGCAGCAAACACATAATATCCTAACAGCTCGTTGATGAGAGGTCGAAGGAGAATGGTGCAGCAAACACATAATATCCTAACAGCTCGTTGATGAGAGGTCGAAGGAGAATGGTGCGGCAAACACATAATATCCTAACAGCTCGTTGATGAGAGGTCGAAGGAGAATGGTGCGGCAAACACATAATATCCTAACAGTTCGTTGATGAGAGGTCGAAGGAGAATGGTGCAGCAAACACATAATATCCTAACAGCTCGTTGATGAGAGGTCGAAGGAGAATGGTGCAGCAAACACATAATAACCTCGCACAACTTGTCGATCCTCGCCACGGATGGGCTATTGCAGCAAGCAGACGTCCCCACCGGGTTCCACTCCTATCAGCTAAACAAGGAGAAGTGGCTCCAGTGGGCACGCCATCACAAACACTGGACAACTGAGGAGTGGAAAACATTGCCTGGTCCGATGAATCCTGGCTCCTGTTGCGTCATGCTGATGGCAGAGGTACAGGCTGGTGGCGGTGGTGTAACGGTGTGGGGAATGTTTTCCTGGCACACCTTAGGTCCCTTGATACCAATTGAGCAACGTTTCCATGCCCTGAAGAATTCAAAGAGGTGTTTAACCTGGTACCTGATAAACTGGCCACACTGTGTGTGTGTGTGTGTGTGTGTGTGTGTGTGTGTGTGTGTGTGTGTGTGTGTGTGTGTGTGTGTGTGTGTGTGTGTGTGTGTGTGTGTGTGTGTGTGTGTGTGTGTGTGTGTGTGTGTGTGTGTGTGTGTGTGTGTGTGTGTGTGTGTGTGTGTGTGTGTGTGTGTGTGTGGAGCCCCCTCCAGTGGTATATATGTAAGGGATTTGCTGGCCCCCCAAAACGAGTGTTGCGTAACAGTGAGCCAATCCTCTACAAGTCATTGTTTTCATTTCCCTATTCTAAAGCCCCAGTTTAAAGCCTCTGGCTACAGTACTGGACATGATTGCTAGGAGGATTAGGTTTTAGGATGATTGTAAGGTTATTTGTTGTAGGAAGCAGCAACAAACTTGACACCAAACACAATTGATGTATTGACCCAGTATGTGGGTGAGTCGATGCATTCAATAATCCCAGCTAACTCACTTGTCCTTCGTGAACTAACACTCACACTTGACTTTTTTCACCTACTAGCACTGACTTTGCTGTGAGCTACTTTATTGAGAAAGGATTGACTTACTATGACTGAAACATGGTTGTCCCACCTAGCTATCTTAAGATGAACGCACTAACTGTAAGTCGCTCTGGATAAGAGAGTCTGCTAAATGACTCAAATGTAAATAGGATGTGTCCGTCTGTCTGTCTCTCTCTCTCTCTCACTCACTCTCTCCGTCTGTCTGTCTGCCTTGGACTCTGACAACTATTGGAAAATGTGGTTGGCATGCAAGGAATACACTCTAAAATATCCAATAAATGTAAAAGAGAGAAGTTACAGTGATATTAAGCTAATTTGGTTGCCAGTCGCAGATCCATTGTGTGTGTAGAAATGAGGGATGTATGCCATACTGTAAGTGAAGGGAAACAGACTGACTGCGTTGCCAGTTTCATTGTGTAAGTGAAATGGCCTCTGTCAAACGCTCAGCCGTCATACAAGATCACAGGTAAACATGTCTGTTGTGTGTGTGTGTGCACAGGCCATCAGTTCAATTACATCATGGTGGAGAAGGCAGCCCAAGGACAGGTCGCTTCCCTGCTCAGATCTCATACTCATCCCAGTTTTTTCCCTATATTCATTTAGCAGCCCGCCGCTGCTAAATCGTTGCCACCACTCCAAACATTATGATAAAACGTTTCATAATGAGAAGAAGAAGATTTATTTTTCCGGGATGGTAAAACGTTTTCAGTGTAAACTTTGACGACTAAAACCAGATATAAAATATGTAGAAAAGATTTTGAAACTCTATATTTAAAAAAAAATAAGATCTACTCACCAATATAAAACTAGACAATCAGGGACAATCTAAAATTCCAAAAATGTCATGGCATTGATTTTGATAAAATGTTTGAGTCACTCAGATAGCATAAGAACAAGGCACAATCCATGACAACGTGTAGAATTGCAGGAAACTAGCTTTAAAACAGCAACATTTTCTCTCTGCCCCATGGAGAAAGGTGTAGAATTTCAGGAAATTAGCATTAAAACAGCAACGTTATGTCTGTGGCCAAGAGAAAGGCCTCTAAAATGTTGGGACCCCCTTTACGCTAACTCTGCCACTGCTGCTGAAAAGAATCATAGGGGAAACACTGCATCCTTTCTCTCATTCCTCATTCTCTTATCCCTCGCTCTTCCTCTCACTCACTCCATCCCTGGCAGAGTTCAATGAGGTTTGTGTGCATCTGATGGGAGTGTTCATGGTATGACTCTGACATTGCGCCCACCCCCAGTCACCTCTCTGCCTGCTGAACGCTTCACCTCCACCAAATGGAGACTCATGCATTTTTTAACGCAACCCTTCACATAGAAACTTCACCTTTGGTCGACCCCTCTCTCTCTCTGCTTCTGCTCAAGCGTTTGATTTGTCAACAAGTTTTTTATTTCACCTTTATTTAGGAAGTGGACAGTGGAGGCTGCTGAGGGGAGGACGGCTCAAAATAATGGCTGGAATGGAGTCAATGGAATGACATCAAAGACGTGGTTTCCATGTGGTTGATACCATTCCATTCCAGCCATTATTATGAGCTGTTCTCTCCTCAGCAGCCTCCACTAGCAGAGGAGTCCCGTTGAGACCAAGGTCTCTTTTCCAAGGGAGCCCTGGACGAATGATATGAACACACAAACACATTCCCTGACCACCTTAGTTAGGTCTCCTAATGCATGTAAAGCCAAACTGTCATTTCAGGTTGAGGTAGACATAGGCTGAGGCGGTAGCAGTAGACTCAGTGTTACTCATTTCAGTGAATACTCATGAGGAAGAGATCAGCTTCCCAGGAAAACTAACTAGACAGACAGGAATGTTACACTGGATGTCTGCTCTAAATGTAGTTTGTCACGTTCATTTCATGCACCTTGATTGGACTGGAGTGGAAGCGACTTGTTGTTTTGCTCAGAGAGTTACCAGTTATCTTCCGTTCTCCTCTCTCTTGTCCTGACAGAAACCTTACGGGTTAGTGGAAGCAATCTTGCCCAAGACTTCAAATTGAATTTGACTGTTGTGCTTTTCTCCCTGAGATGAGTAGACTAAGAGTAATCCGAGGCGGAACCACGGCCTGTTTATTGGTGTGTCGATTTAAAGCTTTCCGATCCGATGAGCCATTCATCTACAGACGTCGAAAAAAACTATTTTGTTGGCACCAAATGACCCTTTCGCCAAATGATGTCCCTTGACAATAACATTCTAAATTGCATTTGCAATTGACTTGTAATCATTGTCATTGGGAACATTTCGGGGCGGTGGTTCCCAGACCCAGATTAAACAGCTTTTTCCTGGACAAAAAAAACAAACACTTCAAATGGGGATTCTCTTGGAAGTCTGTCTGTCTGTCTGTCTGTCTGTCTGTCTGTCTGTCTGTCTGTGTCTGTCTGTCTCTCTCTCACTCTCTCTCTCTTTCTCTCTCTCTCACTCTCTCTCTCTCTGTCTCTCTCTCTCACTCTCTCTCTCTTTCTCTCTCTCTCTCTCTCTCTCTCTCTCTCTCTCTCACTCTCACTCTCTGTCTCTCTCTGTCTCTCTCTTCAAACTCTCCGCATGACACTTTGCTGAGGAAACTCTTAAATGCTTTATATGATCATCTGTGGGATGCAGTAAAAGGAGCTCTCATCTCTCCTGGCTTTCAGCAGGAATTAAACTTTGAATTCAGACCCGTTTTATGGTTCCAAGCCCATAGGTTCTCAGCAACCTAAATCCTGCTATTACAGACAAGATAAAATAAATATTGCAGAAGAAAAGACCTAATGTCCCATATATATCCAGTGTCTTCAGAAAGTATGAAGACCCCTTGACTTTTTCCACATTTTGTTACATTACAGCCTTATTCTAAAATTGATTACACTGTTTTCATAAATCTACACACAATGCCCTATAATGACAAAGCAAAAACAGGTTTTTAGAAATGTTTGCTAACTTATTAAATATAAAAACTGAAATATTACATTTACATAAGTATTCAGACCCTTTACTCAGCACTCAGAAGCACCTTTGGCAGCGATTACAGCATTGAGTCTTCTTGGGTATCACGCTACAAGCTTGTATTTGAGGAGTTTCTCGCATTCTTCTTTGCAGATCATCTCAAGCTCCGTCAGGTTAGATGAGGAGCGTCTCTGCACAGCTATTTTCAGGTCTCTCCAGAGAAGTTCGATCGGGTTCAAGTCCGGGCTCTGGCTGGGCCACTCAAGGACATTCAGAGACTTGTCCCGAAGCCACTTGGCTGTTTTCGTTGTCTTGGCTGTTTTCTTTGGGTTGTTGTCCTGGTGGAAGGTGAACCTTCAACCCAGTCTGAGGTCCTGAGCGCTCAGCAGCAGGTTTTCATCAAGGATCTCTCTGTACTTTGCTCAGTTCATCTTTGACTCGATCATGACTAGTCTCCCAGTCCCTGTCGCTGAAAAACATCCCCACAGCATGATGCTGCCACCACCAAGCTTCACCGTAGGGATGGTGTCAAGTTTCCTCCAGACGTGATGCTTGGCATTCAGGCCAAAGTGTTAAATCTTGGTTTCATCAGACCAGACAATCTTGTTTCTCATGGTCTGAGAGTCTTTAGGTGCCTTTTGGCAAACTCCAATTTTCTGTCATGTGCCTTTCACTGAGGAGTGGCTTCCGTCTGGCCACTCTACCATAAAGACCAGATTGGTGGAGTGCTGCAGAGATGGTTGTCCTTCTGGAAGGTTCTCCCATCTCCACAGAGGAACTCTAGAGCACTGTCAGAGTGACCATCGGGTTCCCCTTCTCCCCGATTGCTCAGTTTGGCCGGGCGGCGAGTTCTAGGAAGAGTCTTGGTGGTTCCAAACTTGTTCCATTTAATAATGATGGAGGGCACTGTGTTCTTAGTTAACTTCAATGCTGCAGACATTTTTTGATCTGTGTCTCGGAGCTCTACGGACAATTCCTTCAATCTCATGGCTTGGTTTTTGCTCTGCCATGCACTGTCAACTGTGGGACCTTATATAGACAGGTGTGTGCCTTTCCAAATCATGCCTAATCAATCGAATTCACCACAGGTGGACTCCAATAAAGTTGTAGAAACATCTCAAGGATGACCAATAGAAACAGGATATATCTGAGCTCAATTTTGAGTCTCATAGCAAAGGGTCTGAATACTTATGTAAATAAGGTATTTCTGTTTTTTATTTTTAATAAATTAGCAAAAATGTCTAAAAACCTGTTTTCACTTAGTCATTATGGTGTATTGTGTGTAGATTGAGGAAAACATTTGATTTAATCCATTTTAGAATAAGGTGGTAACGTAACAAAATGTGGAAAAAGTCAAGGGGTCTGAATACTTTTTATGGCGTGTTGAAACTTGTTTAGCAATGAGACCATAAAGAGTCATTTTAAAGGAAAGCAAACGCTTACAGGAGACGCAACACATGCAAGCAAACACGTGGTTACAGTCTAGAGAGTGAGCCAGTGGAGGTTAGAACTCTCTCAAAACTATTTTATTATTTCATTTAATCACTCTGTTGTCGCAGAGCACTTTCCTGCGCAGCACGAGGAAACCCTGTAGCGTGTTCAAGGTTTAAAAGGCTTCTAAAGTTTGTGATTTACACTTTACAGTTTCAGATTAGATTTGCCCTAACGGAAAATGTATCAACCCCTACACAGATGTCTATTCATTATGTCTATTATATTATGTCCTGTTGCTCCAGGATAATTTTCCTGCTGTGAGAAACTGGTCAAATTAAGATAGGGGCATTTCCATGTAAAAGGACCCATGAGCATGTCAAATATGGTGTCAAAGGAAAGCTAAGAGTTTATATGTTTGATGAATTAAGGCATGCATACATTTCTCAACCATTTTTCTATTCCTAAATATTAGGAATAAGCAAATTCTTAGATTTTTGGTCAAACAGATGGAAAAGGGGTCTTAGAAAATTTGCCAACTAATATCAACACTTCTATTTAGTTTGGGATAAATGATTTACCGCGTGTAAGTTTAAGAAACATTGCCCTGTGCCTTGAAATTCCGTTAGCAAAAACCTACATATTTTAAATATTTTATATTTTATTTTCAAATGTTTGTCCCTCATGAGGAGGGAGTATAATGACAGTTCACAGAACTAACAAGGAAAGGTAAACCTATTTGGTAACATCATTTCAGAAAAATCAGTAATGACATTTCTGCAATTGAATTGGCTACAAAGGGAAATCATAGTAGTTACAAAGCCCAGTTGGGTCACCTGCTACAGTCCAGTCCGGACTGGACCAAATGTGAACCAATAATATGTTTCACAATTTTGGAGAGCACAGTACATACAGTAAAGCACAGTACAGTATAGTAAAGTTAAAACAAAAAGTTGAGTAGAGTATACTGTAGTTCAGTACAGTACAAAATCCTGGAGGGACTAACTGTACTCTACTTTACTGAATTCTACTGTACTGCACTGAACTCTACTCTACTCACGTCGACTATACTGTACTGTACTGTACTGAACTCTACTGTACTGAACTCTACTCATGTCGACTCTACTGTACTGTACTGAACTCTACTACTGTACTATACTGAACTCTACTCTACTCACGTCGACTGTACTGTACTGTACTGTACTCTACTTTACTGAACTCTACTGTAGTGTACTGAACTCTACTCTACTCACGTCGACTCTACTGTACTGTACTGTACTGTACTCTACTTTACTGAACTCTACTGTAGTGTACTGAACTCTACTCTACTCATGTCGACTGTACTGTACTGAACTCTATTTTACTGAACTCTACTGTAGTGTACTGAACTCCACTCACATCGACTGTACTGTACTGTACTGTACTGTACTCAACTCTACTTTACTGAACTCTACTGTAATGTACTGAACTCTACTCTACTCATGTCGACTGTACTGTACTCAACTCTACTTTACTGCAGTGTACTGAACTCTACTCACGTCGACTGTACTGTACTGTACTCAACTCTACTTTACTGAACTCTACTGTACTGTACTGAACTCTACTCTACTCATGTCGACTGTACTGTACTGAACTCTACTGTACTGTACTCAACTCTACTTTACTGAACTCTACTGTAATGTACTGAACTCTACTTTACTGAACTCTACTGTAGTGTACTGAACTCTACTCTACTCATGTCGACTGTACTGTACTGTACTGTACTGAACTCTACTTTACTGCAGTGTACTGAACTCTACTCACGTCGACTGTACTGTACTCAACTCTACTTTACTGAACTCTACTGTACTGTACTGAACTCTACTCTACTCATGTCGACTGTACTGTACTGAACTCTACTGTACTGTACTCAACTCTACTTTACTGAACTCTACTCTACTGTACTGAACTCTACTCTACTCATGTCGACTGTACTGTACTGAACTCTACTTTACTGAACTCTACTGTACTGTACTGAACTCTACTCTACTCATGTTGACTGTACTGTACTGTACTGAACTCTACTTTACTGCAGTGTACTGAACTCTACTCACGTCGACTGTACTGTACTGTACTGTACTCAACTCTACTTTACTGAACTCTACTGTACTGTACTCTACTGTACTGTACTCTACTGTACTGTACTGTACTCAACTCTACTTTACTGAACTCTACTGTAATGTACTGAACTCTACTCTACTCATGTCGACTGTACTGTACTGTACTCAACTCTACTTTACTGAACTCTACTGTAGTGTACTGAACTCTATTGTACTCACGTCGACTGTACTGTACTGAACTGAACTCTACTTTACTGAACTCTACTGCAGTGTACTGAACTCTACTCACGTCGACTGTACTGTACTGTACTCAACTCTACTTTACTGAACTCTACTGTAATGTACTGAACTCTACTCTACTCATGTCGACTGTACTCAACTCTACTTTACTGAACTCTACTGGACTGTACTGAACTCTACTCTACTCATGTCGACTCTACTGTACTGTACTGTACTCAACTCTACTGTAATGTACTGAACTCTACTCTACTCATGTCGACTGTACTGTACTGTACTCAACTCTACTTTACTGAACTCTACTGTAGTGTACTGAACTCTATTGTACTCACGTCGACTGTACTGTACTGTACTGTACTGAACTGAACTCTACTTTACTGAACTCTACTGTAGTGTACTGAACTCTACTCTACTCATGTCGACTGTACTGTACTGTACTGAACTCTACTTTACTGAACTCTACTGTAGTGTACTGAACTCTACTCACGTAGACTCTACTCACGTCATTAAAATAATAGCCGTGTGTAGAATAATATCCAAATATGAAAAAGGAGGATATTGCATATTTCTACCTTTGTGTACCATGGAGAGAATGCCTTTCATATCCATAATTGTGCATTTCTGTGTCGTACAGATCAGGGACCCATGATGAAATTGATTAAGTCCACTTTACTTAGTTGTTTACGTCACTGTAGTTCAATAACCCAGATACAGTAGATGTTTTCAAAGTCAAGGTGTTATGTCATACATAGCTGACAGCCCATTCTGTCTGCAGACGTCTTTCAATCTTCATTCAGAGCAGATATTTAACACCGTTTTTAGAAAACGTGGTCACATAAAAACCTGAGGGAGATTTGACCGAAATTCTGTTACCAAACTTTTAATTTGCACTGTTCCAATAAATGTGTTTTTGTCAAACGTTCAGTGTAAAATGTTCAAAGTAGTCCTTGTGCATAGAGTTGTATGGTTTGTTAAACTTCGAAATCAATGTTTTTTGTTTGGTATACATTTTAAAGTGACAAATCTGAGTCCGTTACCGTGGAATTGCCCCAAGGACGTCTGTAGCATTGTTCCGCTCTGTCTGTAATTAAAGCAAGATAGACTGCATGTCTGTCTTCTGAAGGCCCCTGGCATTCTGAACCCATTTTATTTATATCACATCACAGTCACGGCTCATTCATCTTTTCTTCCTCAGCCATATTTTCTAGGCCAAACGAATATTCCACTCTAGTTGTCATGCCAATAGATTAGTATGCTCTTGCGTGGTCTTTCTGCAGTGGAGTGAGTGACTCTGAAGCAGAAACTGAGTGAGTGTGCATGCTCTGTGCAGTCTGCATCCCAGTATTCATGCTCTAGAACATTCCAACACATAGTCAGATTCAGAAACACACACACACTGTCCAAAACACACATCAAGCTCTCAAGGCTTCAACACACAATCAAACATGATGTCAGACATGAAAACACTCCAACTACAACACAGACACACACACACACACACACACACACACACACACACACACACACACACACACACACACACACACACACACGTAGAACATCACTCTAATACACAGGTCACAACCTCTCCTTCATTCTTGGTCAATACATTTCATGTCTCTGCTGCAACAGTATTAGTCTGGACCACAGCGACTTCCCTCTCCTGTCTTCCATGCTGGATTTAAAAGTGGTTTACATTTGGTCAGTCACCCTGGCCTTGATTTCAACGTCCACAGGCCTCGTTTTTCGTAGGGTCTGGTGCAGCTTTAAATTCAACGTCCTGTCACGTCTGCTCCTCCCCTCCAGCGTACGACGTCGCCAGTGTACTAACCACCGGTCCTGGGATTCATTATTACACACACCTGTCACTCATCATTACACGTACATGTCACTCATCATTACACACACCTGGCACTCATCATTACGTGCACCTGTTACTCATTATGATTCACACCTGGACTCCATTACCTTCATCATTTACTTCCCTTTAAATGTCACTCTCCCATTTTCACTCACCAGTTGGTATTGTTCTCGTGTATTGGCGTACTGCCTTATGTTAGTGTCGTGTTCTTTGGTTTTGTTGTTTTATTAAAAAGTTTCACCTGCTTCCGACTCACCTCCCCATCATTACAGTCCACAGATGTTTATTTTTGGTCTGGTCTGGACCGTCCTTGATTTGTCCCAAACATAGACTGAGCTCTCTGTCCATCTGTACGAGCACAACAGAACAAATAGTTACTGTATGTCTCTTGGCATAGCCCATGAACCCTAAACCTAACCCAAATAGTTGATTTAATCCTAAATCTAACCAAAATAGTTTATTCAATCCTAAACCAAACCCAAATAGCCTATTGAATCCTAAACCTAACCCAAATAGCCTATTGAATCCTAAACCTAACCCAAATAGCCGATTGAATCCTAAACCTAACCCAAATAGCCTATTGAATCCTAAGCCTAACCCAAATAGCCTATTGAATCCTAAACCTAACCCAAATAGCCTATTGAATCCTAAACCTAACCCAAATAGCCTATTGAATCCTAAACCTAACCCAAATAGCCTATTGAATCCTAAACCTAACCCAAATAGCCTATTGAATCCTAAACCTAACCCAAATAGCCTATTGAATCCTAAACCTAACCCAAATAGCCTATTGAATCCTAAACCTAACCCAAATAGCCTATTGAATCCTAAACCTAACCCAAATAGCCTATTGAATCCTAAACCTAACCCAAATAGCCTATTGAATCCTAAACCTAACCCAAATAGCCTATTGAATCCTAAACCTAACCCAAATAGCCGATTGAATCCTAAACCTAACCCAAATAGATGGGCAGAGTGGGTAAGCAAAATAGTAATACGTTTCTCTATGTCTCACAATTTAATCTGATGGACGTCTTAAAATTTAGGAAAAAATAATCATGGTTTTCGATTTCGATATTTTTGTAAACATTAAATGCACTATGCATTATGTGGGTTGAATGCTATAACAGCACAGAATAAAACAATTAATATAAGTCCCATGACGGTAATGACTGCCCATTACTGCTTATTACTTATTAACCATCATTTATTCACATGACTTCACGTTAATAAAATATTTCAATTGTCTATATTACATTTGTTTAATTTGATGACTTTATTATTTCATTTCAAGTCATCATCTCATCTCTATAGAGCTGCTTGCTATACTGTCTGACAAAATCACTATTTTGTAGTTCTTCAAAGTAAATAAGGCATGCTATCAATCACTTAGATTGTGTATTTTCAAGTGGAGATACCTCGCGAAGCAACTACTCTCTATCCCTCTTAATCAAGCAGTCTCTTCTCTCCCTCTCCCTTTCCGTGTCTACCCCACACAGACCGGTGTCCTGGCTAAATTCCCAATCTGGCCCTCATACCATAATGGCCTACCTAATCTAGATTCTAGATTAGATTCCAAGATGGCGTAGCAGTTCAGACGTCTTTGTCTTGTCGTGTCCCTTGTACATATATTTTTTTCTTCGTATATATTTCGTATATACAGTTGAAGTCGGATGTTTACAAACACTTAGGTTGGAGTCATTAAAACTCGTTTTTCAACCACTCCACAAATTTCTATAGTTTTGGCAAGTCGGTTAGGACATCTACTTTGTGCATGACACAAGTCATTTTTCCAACAATTGTTTACAGACAGATTATTTCACTTATAATTCACAGTATCACAATTCCAGTGGGTCAGAAGTTCACATACACTAAGTTGACTGCCTTTAAAACTTCTTGTGACTCTCAAACCCGGATCCGGGAGCGTAATCATCGCCTGACACTAATTAGCATAACACAACAGACATAAATCTTCCTAGAGAATTTTCATATTCATGAAAATCACAAGTGAAATATATTGGAACACAGTTTCGCCTTTTGTTAATCACCCTGTCGTCTCAAATTTTCAAAATATGCTTTACAGCCAACTCTAGACAAGCATTTGTGTAAGTTTATCATAGACTAGCATAGCATTATGCCTTGCTAGCAGCATTCAACCTTGTCGCGAAAATCTGAAAAGCAATCAAATTAAATCGTTTACCTTTGATGAACTTCGGATGTTTTCACTCACGAGACTCCCAGGTAGATAGCCAAAGTTCATTTTTTCCCCAAAATATTATTTTTGTAGGCGAAATAGCTCCATTTGTTCTTCACGTTTGGCTGAGAAATCGCCCGGAAATTGCGGTCACCACAACCCCAAAAAATATTCAAAATTAGCTCCATAATATCGACAGAAACATGGCAAACGTTGTTTATAATCAATCCTCAAGGTGTTTTTCTAATATCTATTCGATAATATATCCGGCGGGACAATTCGTTTTTCAGTAGGACCTATTGGAGTAATGGCTACCTCTGTATTTTACACGAGAATCTCTCTCGGAGCCACCATGTGACCACTTACGCAATATGGCCGCCTACGGCTATTCTTCAACAGAAATGCGTAAAACTACGTCACAATGCTGTAGACACCTTGGGGAATACGTAGAAAGCGTAAGCTCGTTGATGGCACATTCACAGCTGAATAGGGACTCATTGGAACGCAGCGCTTTCAAAACCTGGGGCAATTCCGGATTGGATTGTTCTCAGGCTTTCGCCTGCAACATCAGTTCTGTTATACTCACAGACAATATCTTTACAGTTTTGGAAACGTTAGAGTGTTTTCTATCCAAAGCTGTCAATTATATGCATATTCTGGCATCTTGTCCTGACAAAATATCACGTTTAAAACAGGAACGTTTTTTTTCCAAAAATGAAAATACTGCCCCCTCGTACCAACATGTTTTAAACAGCTTGGAAAATTCCAGAAAATTATGTCTTGGCTTTAGAAGCTTCTGATAGGCTAATTGATATTATTTGAGTCAATTGGAGGTGTACCTGTGGGTATATTTCAAAGCCTACCTTCCAATTCAGTGCCTCTTTGCTTGACATCATGGGAAAATCTAAACAAATCAGCCAAGACCTCAGAAAAATTATTGTAGACCTCCACAAGTCTGGTTCGTCCTTGGAAGCAATTTCCAAATGCCTGACGGTACCACGTTCATCTGTACAAGCAGTAGTACACAAGAATAAACACAATGGGACCACGCAGCCGTCATACCGTTCAGGAAGGAGGCGCGTTCTGTCTCCTAGAGATGAACGTACTTTGGTGCGAAAAGTGCATATCAATCCCAGAACAACAGCAAAGGCCCTTGTGAAGATGCTGGAGGAAACAGGTACAAAAGTATCTCTATCCACAGTAAAACGGGTCCTATATCGGCATAACCTGAAAGGCCGCTCAGCAAGGAAGAAGCCACTGCTCCAAAACCGCCATAAAAAAGCCAGACTACGGTTTGCAACTGCACATTTGGAGGAAAAAGGGGGAGGCTTGCAAGCCGAAGAACACCATCCCAACCATGAAGCACGGGGGTGGCAGCATCATGTTGTGGGGGTGCTTTGCTGCAGGAAGGACTGATGCACTTCACAAAATAGATGGCATCATGAGGAAAGAAAATGATATGGATATATTGAGGCAACATCTCAAGACAGCAGTTTAAGCTTGGTCGCAAATGGGTCTTCCAAATGGACAATGACCCCAAGCAAAGTTGTGTCAAAATGGCTTAAGGACAACAAAGTCAATGTACTGGAGTGGCCATCACAAAGCCCTGACCTCAATCCTATGGAAAATTTGTGGGCAGAACTGAAAAGGCGTGTGCGAGCAAGGAGGCCTACAAACCTGACTCAGTTACACCAGCTCTGTCAGGAGGAATGGGCCAAAATTCACCCAACTTATTGTGGGAAGCATGTGGAAGGCTACCCGAAATGTTTGATCCAAGTTAAATAATTTCAAGGCAATTCTACCAAATACTAATTGAGTGTATGTAAACTTCTGACCCACTGGGAATGTGATGAAATAAATAATAAATGCTGAAATAAATCCTTCTCTCTACTATTATTCTGACATTTCACATTCTTAAAATAAAGTGGTGATCCTAACTGACCTAAGACAGGGATTTTTTACTAAGATTAAATGTCAGGAATTGTGAAAACTGAGTTTAAATGTATTTGGCTAAAGTGTATGTAAAACCCAGAGCATACCGGACTGCTTTTTCTCCACCAAATGTCCACATCTCCGGAATCCTATCGCAAGCTCTGAACCTTTTCACCTGGATCATCGCAGCTAGCTAACTGCTATCCGAGTGGCGACTCCTGGCTAACGTCTCTGTCCCGAAGCAAGGACCTAGCCTTGAACTAGCCTCATGCTATACCCATCTCCCAGCTAGCTGAAGAGGTCCATCAGCCACTCCTTGGGCTACTATACCTATTTTGCCAATTGGCCTGGACCCCTTTTACTGGTGACACGGAGCCCCATCGATCCATCACGACTGGTCTACTGACGTAATCCGCCCAAGGGGGTTTCAACAGGGTCCTCCGTCACGACATCCCCTGAAGGCCCATCCGCTAGCCTGCTAGCCGTGGTACGCTAGCTGTCTAAAGCATATCGGACTGTAAGCTGAAGAGGTCCATCAGCAAATTTCTTGGGCTACAATACCTATTTTGCCAATTGGCCTGGACCCTTTTCCTGCCTACACGGATCCCTGCCGATCCATCACGACTGGTGTGCCGACGTAACCGTCCGAGGGCGCTACAACAGACTATTCCATCGCGACGTCCCCCTAAGGCCCTTCTGCTAGCCTGCTATCCCCGGCCCACTAGCTGTCTGAATCGCCATGTCTCCAGCCCATCCAGCTACTCATTGGACCCTATGATCACTCGGCTACGCATGCCTTTTCCTAATGTCAACTGTCCATTGCTGTTTTGTTTAGGGATTATTGTCTTATTTCATTGTAGAGCCTCCAGCCCTGCTCAATATGCCTTAGCTAGCCCTTTTGTTCCACCTTCCACACATGGTTTAAATGGTGTCTCTCGAGACAAAACCTCTCTCATCGTCACTCAATGCTTAGGTTTACCTCCACTGTATTCACATCCTACCATACCCTTGTCTGTACATTATGCCTTGAATCTATTCTTCCGCGCCCAGAAACCTGCTCCTTTTACTTTCTGTTCTGAACATACTAGATGACCAGTTCGTATAGCCTTCAGCCGTACCCTTATCCTTCTCTTCCTCTGGTGATGTAGAGGTTAATCCAAGCCCTGCAGCACCTAGCTCCACTCCTATTCCCCAGGCACTCTCATTTGTTTACTTCTGTAACCATAAAAGCCTTGGTTTCATGCATGTAAACATTAGAAGCCTCCTACCCAAGTTTGTTTTACTCACTGCTTTAGCACACTCTGCAACCCAGATGTCCTAGCTATGTTTGAATCCTGGCTTAGGAAGGCCACCAAAAATCCTGAAATTTCCATCCCTAACTATAACATTTTCCGACAAGATAGACCTGCCAAAGGGGGCGGAGTTGCAATTTACTGCAGAGATAGCCTGCAGAGTTCTGTCATGCTATCCAGGTCTGTGCCCAAACAATTTGAGCTTCTACTTCTAAAAATATACCTTTCCAGAAACAAGTCTCTCATCGTTGCCACTTGTTATAGACCACCTTCAGCCCCCAGCTGTGCCCTGGACACCATATGTGAATTGATTTCCCCTCATCTATCTTCAGAGCTCGTACTGTTAGGTGACCTAAACTGGGACATGCTTAACACCCCGGCTGTCCTACAATCTAAGATAGATGCCCTCAATCTCACACAAATTATCAATGATTCTACCAGGTACAACCCCAAATCCGTAAACACGGGCACCCTCATAGATATCATCCTGACCAACCTGCCCTCTAAATACACCTCTGCTGTCTTCAACCAGGATCTCAGCGATCACTGCCTCATTGCCTGCGTCCATAATGGGTCTGCGGTCAAACGACCACCCCATATCACTGTCAAACGCTGCCTAAAACACTTCAGCGACCAGGCCTTTCTAATCGACCTGCCGCCGGGTATCCTGGAAGGATATTGACCTCATTCCATCAGTAGAGGATGCTTGGTTATTCTTTAAAAGTATTTGCTAGGTAAAGCCCCACCTTAGCTCAGTTCACTGGTCACCATAGCAGCACCCACCCGTAGCACGCACTCCAGCAGGTATATTTCACTGGTCACCCCCAAAGCCAATTCTTCCATTGGCCGCCTTCCAGTTCTCTGCTGCTAATGACTGGAACAAATTGCAAATCACTGAAACTGGAGACTCTTATAACTTTAAGTATCAGCTGTCAGAGCAGCTTACAGATCATTGCACCTGTACATAGCCCATCTGTAAACAGCCCATCCAACGACCTCATCCCCATTTTCTTATTTAGTTTTTGCTCTTTTGCACCTAAGTATCTCTACTTGCACATTCATCTTCTGCACATCTATCACTCCAGTGTTTAATTGCTAAATTGTAATTACTTCTCCACTACGGTTTATTGCCTTACCTCGCTTATCTTACCTCATTTGCACACACTGTGTATAGATTTTTTTCTATTGTGTTATTGACTGTACGTTTGTTTATTCCATGTGTAACTCTGTGTTGTTGTTTGTGTCGCACTGCTTTGCTTTATCTTAGCCATGTCGCAGTTGTAAATGAGAACTTGTTCTCAACTGGCCTACCTGGTTAAATAAAGGTTAAATAAAACATGTTTAAAGAAATAAATCATCCCCAGCTTCCAATTGGCTCATTCATCCCTCCTCCTCTCCCCTGTAACTATTCCCCAGGTCATTGCTGTAAATGAGAATGTGTTCTCAGTCAACAAACCTGGTAAAATAAGGCAAAAAATATATATTACTAGTATATTACGCAATGGATTTGGTCATTGTAGTTAATTACCATGTTTTCTGTGCTAAACTATGTAGAATATTGGCCTGTTGGAAACTACAACTCCCTACTACATAGTACAGTTCGGGCTTGAGCTGATTTGTCTCCAGAGAAACTGCGCATTGAGCTCACTTTTTTTTTGAAAGAAAGTAAAGGGATTCAAATAATTGAACTAACACACACACAGACACACACCTCTCCAGTGGTTAAAGTAACAACTGGACGTAGGGGAATCAGATCCCAGATATGTGGTTAGGAGCAACTAATACTTTAAGCAAGGGGGGCTAAGGTACCATTATCATCATTGACCCGGTGGGGGGACTGTCTTTAGCACAGTGCTATAAATGCTGCTTTAGGTTTAGTAGGGAATTGGTCATGTGTGTGCCACAGTTATAAATGTTTAAGCTGTCAGCTGTTCAATGCTGCTGCTGCTTTGATGTTTTATGCAGTGCCGCACACACACACACACACACACACACACACACACACCGCTCTGTTTCATTTTGCAGTTCCTTGGCTCATTTTTTAAACTAAACATCTCCAACATGAATTCCTATTTTGGAGACAGTGAAAATGGTGTAACGGGACTAGAAAACAATTTGTTGTAAACGATATTTGTCCTGCCAGCCATCTCGCTTGTTAGTTGGATGTTGTCATCTGTAGATGGCTCTGCTATACAAAGACAGGTTCTGTCTACCTCTCTCCCCTGAAGAGTTATTGTTGTGACCTCAACAAGGTCTCTCTCTCTCTCTCTGTGTCAGGGTTATGTGAAGTGCCTTGGGTTAATGCTCTGCTGTTTGCATTAGTAGAGGGAGAGAGAAAGAGAGAGAGCGGGAGGGAGAGGAAAGAGGAACAGAGAGAGAGACTTTCAGTTCCTCGCCACTCCAAGAACCTGTAACAGAAGTAGGATCATTTCTGCCAGACAGACACACTGAGTTGATACTCATATTGACATTCACTACAGCAACACTTTATTCTGGGAACAATTACTGACTTGCTAGAGATTTTGAGATTGACTTAGTTGTCATTATTTAAACCTAGAATCAGGACCTGTGCAGTAAACGTGACCATCGGTGTATGTTATCATCATAAATGTGAGTGCTGTGACTGAAGCTCCCATTGCGTGTGTGTGACCTGATTCTGCTGGAGATTCCCGTGGACAGCACTGTAATGTTACTCTGCTTGAGGTCCTAACAGAAGAAGTATAGCCTTGAGATTTCCAGAGACACACTCTGGAAACTGAAGAGGAACATATGTGGCCCCAAGGTTTACACTGACAGAATATATTAAGGCATAGTACACACACACACACACACACACACACACACTCACTCACTCACTCACTCACTCACTCACATGTGTTAATCATCTTCAGGAGAGGACTGACTCTTACGTTAGTGATATTTCCAGCCTGCTCATATCTCCTACTGTCCTTTCTGTGAGGTTGTTGGTGGTCATTTGTGAGAATGAAGGGACAGTGTAAATGTTTGTTCCTTTCTGGCATGACTACATGCACAACACTCCATTTAACATTTTACATTGTAGAAAATGTTGAAAATGAAAATGTTTTATCGTCAACATTTTGTGGCAGTTTTGAGTGGATACCTAGAGAGTCTTTCGGGTCCTTTGTAATGCATACAGTAGTACGGTCCTGTATACCTGGAACGTGGAGCAGGTAGATTCACTACTCTGATAATTATCTCTGGTCCCAGTGTGATGAGGATTCGGGTGGGTGGCGTGTCCATTCCAAGTGTGCGTCAGATTTTGTTGTGTATTTGCGAGGGAGAGAGGGAGATTGTGTGTCCATCCATACGGCGTGTGTGTATGCTTTGAATAGGTAGCGTGTCTGCTCACTCTGACAGTGCGTTGTTTCGCTGCTCATCTCTGATCAGGGAACTGATGATAAAAGAGTAAATTTAGCCCAGAGCACCAGTGTTGTGTCAGAATTAGAGTGGGGAAGAAAAGCTGTGAAGCTGGTGATTATAGTGATGAGAGCACAGCAAGACTCTCTCATTCAGCTGTCTGGAAACAGAAATACAGCTCTCTCTCTCTCTCTCTCTCTCTCTCTCTCTCTCTCTCTCTCTCTCTCTCTCTCTCATTCAGCTGTCTGGAAGCAGAGAAATACAGCTCTCTCTCTCTCTCTCTCTCTCTCTCATCAGCTGGCTGGAAACAGAGAAATACATCTCTCTCTCTCTCTCTCTCTCATTCAGCTGGCTGGAAACAGAGAAATGCAGCTCTCTCTCTCTCTCTCTCTCTCATTCAGCTGGCTGGAAACAGAAATGCAGCTCTCTCTCTCTCATTTAGCTGGCTATAAACATAACAATATGCATCACCCTCTCCCTCTCCATCTATCCCTCTCAGGGGCGCAACTTTGGTTTTAGAAGTGGGGGGACATAACTTTTTTTTTATCCGATCAGATAAACACTCCAAACAGCCTACCCAACCGTTCGGAGGGAGGGAGGGAGGGAGGGAGGGAGGGCGGGAGAGTGTGTGTGTGTGTGTGATGTTCAGAGGAGGTGATGGGCCAGATGAGCCAGAACTGCTGCTGCAGCTGAAAACATCTGGGTCAAAAAATCTACAACTGAAACATGTCAGTATAGTGGAGGGGATTTGGTGAGCTGAGGTACATCCCTAGGCTTTCTCCAGAGTACAGGGTGGTATTTAACGTGTGTGTGTGTGTGTGTGTGTGTGTGTGTGTGTGTGTGTGTGTGTGTGTGTGTGTGTGTGTGTGTGTGTGTGTGTGTGTGTGCGTGTGTGCACGTGTGTGTGTGTCTGTGCGTGTCTGTGTGTGTGTGTGTTTGCGTCAACAGAAAACTCCACTCAGTTATAGCTTGCTGCTGCTTCTCCTGTCAAGGTGCAAACAGAAACGCCTAACTTATTCATGTCTCAGAGACAAATTGTACATGCTTCAACAGGTGTGGCATGTGGTGTGTTGTACGCTGGGAAACTGTAGTGTGTGTCTGCCCCTGAATGGTCACAGAACGGGTCGTTCAATGTCGTAACTCATCTCTCTTCTTCTCAGTCCATCTCTCTTTCTCTCTTCTACTTCTCCCCCTCTCTTCTTTCTCTCTCACTCTTCTCCTTCTTTCTCTCTTCTCTTCTCATTCTCTATCTTGCTGCCTCTCTCGTTCTCTTTTCATGTGAGAGTCTCGTTTATTTTTGCTGGTGGGGTAAGGCGATTGCCAAGAACTCCTTTTAAAAATTAACTCAGCCGCTGAGTTAAAGAAAATAAATTAAACAACTCACTCACTGCCTTACTGGCTAATTTAAAGCCTGTTAAAAGATGGAAACCGATAGTGACAAGTGTGTATAGCATCACTTCCACCGTCCTAATGCAATGTGTGTGTAGTTTCACTCTCACCCTAAGATGTGTGCTTATTTATAACCAAGGCTTTCTCAAAGATGTGCAGTGCTTTCATGGAAAGTAAATGACAGTGTGTTTGTGTTGTGTTTTGTTTGGAAGCAGGGTTGTTGACTCAACCAGCAGCATCTACTCTAGGACTTTACAATCACAAGACCTCAAATCACTGTAGGCTCTAGGGTTAATAGTTCCAGGGTTAATAGTCCAGGGTTAATAGTTCCAGGGTTAATAGTTCCAGGGTTAATAGTTCAGGGTTAATAGTCCAGGGTTAATAGTCCAGGGTTAATACTCTAGGGTTAATAGTTCCAGGGTTAATAGTTCCAGGGTTAATAGTTCCAGGGTTAATAGTCCAGGGTTAATAGTCCAGGGTTAATAGTCCAGGGTTAATAGTCTAAGGTTAATAGTTCCAGGGTTAATAGTTCCAGGGTTAATAGTTCCAGGGTTAATAGTCCAGGGTTAATAGTCCAGGGTTAATAGTCCAGGGTTAATATTTCCAGGGTTAATAGTTCCAGGGTTAATAGTTCCAGGGTTAATAGTTCAGGGTTAATAGTCCAGGGTTAATAGTCCAGGGTTAATAGTCTAAGGTTAATAGTTCCAGGGTTAATAGTTCCAGGGTTAATAGTCCCAGGGTTAATAGTTCAGGGTTAATAGTCCAGGGTTAATAGTCTAGGGTCAATAGTTCCAGGGTTAATAGTTCCAGGGTTAATAGTTCCAGGGTTAATAGTCCAGGGTTAATAGTTCCAGGGTTAATAGTTCCAGGGTTAATAGTTCCAGGGTTAATAGTTCCAGGGTTAATAGTTCCAGGGTTAATAGTCCAGGGTTAATAGTTCCAGGGTTAATAGTTCCAGGGTTAATAGTTCCAGGGTTAATAGTTCAGGGTTAATAGTTCCAGGGTTAATAGTCCAGGGTTAATAGTTCCAGGGTTAATAGTCCAGGGTTAATAGTTCCAGGGTTAATAGTTCCAGGGTTAATAGTCCAGGGTTAATAGTTCCAGGGTTAATAGTTCCAGGGTTAATAGTTCCAGGGTTAATAGTCCAGGGTTAATAGTCCAGGGTTGATGCTGATTCTTTTCTACCTGCCAGTCAATTGATCAATTAATGACATTGATTGGCCCAAGAGTTCACTCACCTGGTGTCCAAGGTCTGAATCAGTCCATGATCGGGTGTTGAGAAGCAGAAGTGTTTTGGCCCTAAAGGACTGTATAGCCCTGAATCCTGGCTTACTGTATTCCCTGGCCTAATGTATTGGAATTGGACTAGTGGGATGAGCTTGAGAGACAGGATGGCCCAGTCAGCATGTTTATCCATTAGTCTGTTTCTCAGTCTCTAAGGTAGTGACTCACCATATCCTGACATCTCTCCTGGCCTATTTCTCATGGCTGCTGAGGAGAGACACTTTCTATACACTTAAATGGCGCTTGTTCGCTCGCTACCTTTCTATCTCCCGCTATAACTATCACTTCATCTCAGGTGATCACCCTGCCCCCCTCCCTCTCATCGCTCTGTCTCTCTGTCTCTCTCTCAACCTCAATTCAATTCAAGGGGCTTTATCTCTCTCACTTTCTCAATCTTTGTTTCCACTCACTAAGCCTCTTAGGGTCTCAGCCCCCCTACCCTCCCCTCCACTCTCTCTCCTCTGATGCAGCTCTTTCTCTTTTCTGCCCCAGGGCTGCTCTGCTAATTTTAGCCTGGTGATGAATCAGAGGCTCAGATAGGGCTATCTCTTGTTATTCAAATTATTATGTCAAAACTCTCCCTCTCCCCCCTTTCCTCCTTTTCCCATTCCTCCTCCCTTTACCCTCTCACTCTTCCTCCTCTCTCCATTCCTCCTCCCTTTCCCCTTTCACTCTTCCTCCTCTCTCCATTCCTCCTCCCTTTCCCCTCTCACTCTTCCTCCTCTCTCCATTCCTCCTCCCTTTACCCTCTCACTCTTCCTCCTCTCTCCATTCCTCCTCCCTTTCCCCTCTCACTCTTCCTCCTCTCTCCATTCCTCCTCCCTTTCCCCCTCCCCTTCCTCCTCTCTCCATTCCTCCTCCATTTCCCCCTCCCTTTCCTCCTTATCCCCCTTCCTTACCCCTTTTCCCTCTTGTACACTGTCTCTCATTGTATCTAAACTCATTCCATCCTTTTCTCCGTCTCACCTCTCCTTCCATACTTTTCAATATCTCTTCTCCCACTCCCCTTTATTTCCTTGTCTCACTCCTTTCCTCTCTCATCTCTCTCTCCTATCTGCCTCTCTTCTGTCTCTTCTCTGCTTCTCTTATCTCTCCTCTCTCTCCTCTCAGTCTCTCCTCTCTGTCTCTCCTCTCTCTCTCCTCTGTCTCTCCTCCCTGTCTCTCATCTGACTCCTGTCTCTCATCTCTCTCTCTCCTCTCTGTCTGTCTCTCTTCTGTCTCTCCTCTCTCTCTCCTCTGTCTCTCCTCTGTCTCTCCTCTCTCTCTCCTCTGTCTCTCCTCTCTCTCTCTTCTCTCTCTCATCTCTCTCTCCTATCTGTCTCTCTTCTGTCTCTCCTCTCTCTCTTCTCTCTCTCTCATCTCTCTCTCCTATCTGCCTCTCTTCTGTCTCTTCTCTGCTTCTCTTGTCTCTCCTCTCTCTCTCCTCTGTCTCTCCTCTCTGTCTCTCCTCTCTGTCTCTCCTCTCTGTCTCTCCTCTCTGTCTCTCATCTGACTCCTGTCTCTCATATCTCTCTCTCCTCTCTGTCTGTCTCTCCTCTGTCTCTCCTCTCTCTCTCCTCTGTCTCTCCTCTGTCTCTCCTCTCTCTCTCCTCTCTCTCGCCTCTCCTCTCCTCGTCTCTCCTCTGTCTCTCCTCTGTCTCTCCTCTCTGTCTCTCCTCTGACTCTCCTGTCTCTCCTCTCTCTCTCTGTCTGTCTCTCCTCTCTCTCTCCTCTGTCTCTCCCCTCTCTCTCCTCTGTCTCTCCTCTGTTTCTCCTCTCTCTCTCCTCTCTCTTATCTCTCTCTCCTCTGTCTCTCCTCTCTGTCTCTCCTCTCTGTCTGTCTCTCCTCTGTCTCTCCTCTCTCTCTCCTCTCTGTCTCTCCTCTCTGTCTCTCCTCTGACTCTCCTCTCTGTCTCTCCTCTTTGTCTCTCCTCTCTGACTCTGTCTCTCCTCTCTCTCTCCTCTCTCTTATCTGTCTCTCCTCTCTGTCTGTCTCTCCTCTCTCTCTCCTCTCTCTCTCCTCTCTTTCTCGGTCCCTCCTCTCTCTCTCCTCTCTGTCTCTCCTCTCTCTCTCTCTCTCTCCTCTGTCTCTCCTCTCTGTCTCTCCTCTGACTCTCCTCTCTGTCTCTCCTCTGACTCTCCTCTCTGTCTCTCCTCTGACTCTCCTCTCTGTCTCTCCTCTGTCTCTTTGAGTAACATTGTACATCTCCCTCCGTGTCCCAGACTCACAGGCATAGTAAACTTATGATCTAAAAATGATCTCTGTGTGGAAGGAGGGGGGAGGTGAAGGTCACTGAAGAGAGAGAGCCTCAGTGGGCTGTGTTGAATACTGTCAGATGGGAAGGAGGCAGGCCCAAACTGGACACACACACATATTTCTACCAGTAGCAGCAGACTCTGGTCTAGCACTGTATATGGCTAATGAGGTTTGATTTTTAGGTAAGAAGGTTGGGTTGTTGTCTCCTTTAGAATATCCAACTCCTTTACATCTTGTGATTACAGCCTTTTCAATCAGTCACATGATTACAGCTGGATTGGTCTTATAATGCAAGTATGCAGTGCTTCATCCTGGTCCTGTTACTTTGTTATAGCCTATTTAAATCAAACAAAATGGTGCCATTGGTTGATTAACTGATGTTCAAGTTCTCCCAATTGACTCTTGAGTATCTCTGCCTCTGTGATGGTGTCTGATGACAGCAGTAAGGGTTAGGGTTCATATTGATCAACTGATTGATTGATTAAAGTGATGGACTTAGTTTTTCTCTTCCTGTTTCAGTGAGCAGAGTATCTGCCAGACGAGAGCCTCTGTGATGGTGTCTGATGACAGGGTCAGGGTTACGACTTGATAGACCAACCGACAGATCAATCGATTGATTAAATGATGAACTAATAGTTTCTCTCTTCCTGTTTCAGTGAGCAGAGTATCTGCCAGGCGCGAGCTTCTGTCATGGTGTATGATGACAGCAGTAAGAAATGGGTTCCCATTAAGCCAGGACAGCAGGGCTTCAGCCGCATCAACATCTACCACAACACTGCCAACAACACCTTCCGCGTGGTGGGAGTCAAACTACAAGACCAGCAGGTAGAGGTATACAGACACACACGCACGCACGCGCACACACACACACACACATTGATCTGAAATGGCCTTGAAAGTAACCATTGACTCTCTCCATCTCTCCGCTCCATCTCTTACCTCCAGGTGGTGATCAACTACTCCATAGTGAAGGGGCTGAAGTATAACCAGGCCACGCCCACCTTCCACCAGTGGCGTGATGCCCGCCAGGTCTACGGACTCAACTTTGCCAGCAAGGAAGAAGCCACCACATTCTCCAATGCCATGCTGTTCGCTCTCAATGTCCTCAGCACTCAGGACGGAGGTGAGAGAGAGAGAGTGTGTGAGGGAGGGAGGTGGGGTTTGTGTGTGAGGGAAGTGGGGTGTGTGATTGTGTGTGTGTGTGTGTGTGTGTGTGTGTGTGTGTGTGTGTGTGTGTGTGTGTGTGTGTGTGTGTGTGTGTGTGTGTGTGTGTGTGTGTGTGTGTGTGTGTGTGTGTGTGTGTGTGTGTCTGTGTCTGTGTCTGTGTGTCTGTGTACCTCTACCTGCTGGTCTTGTAGTTTGACTCCCACCACGCGGAAGGTGTTGTTGGCAGTGTTGTGGTAGATGTTGATGCGGCTGAAGCCCTGCTGGCCTGGCTTAATGGGAACCCATTTCTTACTGCTGTCATCATACACCATGACAGAAGCTGGCGCCTGAATGCCCTGAATTGAAATTGTGGATATTAACCCTAAAATGGCGACAGGTCAGGAGGTGATCTATTATGTCGTGGATAATGCAGGTGAATCAGAGTAGTGGGGCTCTCTGTCTGTCGGTCCACATTTACTGTCCTGTCACTCTGTTAGAGTCTATCCTCAAAACCAACCTCATTGTTCTCTCTATGTTCACCTAGTTATCTCTCTCATTCTATGTTCACCCACAGAATGTTTTCTCTCTCACTCTCTCTTCAATCACAGCAGGTTCGCCCAGTCATTACAGTAACAGTAGTCCTCTCTTCCCAGTCATTACAGTAACAGTGGAGTCCTCTCTTCCCAGGCATTACAGTAACAGTAGTCCTCTCTTCCCAGTCATTACAGTAACAGTAGTCCTCTCTTCCCAGTCATTACAGTAACAGTGGAGTCCTCAGACTCTGTCTGGTCAGTAGCAGTATGTAGTAATATGGAGACTCTGTCTGGTCAGTAGTAGTATGTAGTGGTATGGAGACTCTGTCTGGTCAGTAGCAGTATGTAGTAATATGGAGACTCTGTCTGGTCAGTAGTAGTATTGAGACTCTGTCTGGTCAGTAGCAGTATGTAGCTGAATGGAGACTCTGTCTGGTCAGTAGCAGTTTGTAGTAATATGGAGACTCTGTCTGGTCAGTAGTAGTATTGAGACTCTGTCTGGTCAGTAGCAGTATGTAGCTGAATGGAGACTCTGTCTGGTCAGTAGCAGTATGTAGTGGTATGGAGACTCTGTCTGGTCAGTAGCAGTATGTAGCTGAATGGAGACTCTGTCTGGTCAGTAGCAGTATGTAGTGGTATGGAGACTGTCTGGTCAGTAGCAGTATGTAGCTGAATGGAGACTCTGTCTGGTCAGTAGTAGTATGGAGACTCTGTCTGGTCAGTAGTAATACGGAGACTCTGTCTGGTCAGTAGTAGTATGTAGTAGAATGGAGACTCTGTCTGGTCAGTAGTAGTATGTAGTAGAATGGAGACTCTGTCTGGTCAGTAGTAGTATGTAGTAGAATGGAGACTGTCTGGTCAGTAGCAGTATTTAGCGGTATGGAGACTCTGTCTGGTCAGTAGCAGTATTTAGCGGTATGGAGACTCTGTCTGGTCAGTAGCAGTATTTAGCGGTATGGAGACTCTGTCTGGTCAGTAGCAGTATGTAGTAGAATGGAGACTCTGTCTGGTCAGTAGTAGTATGTAGTAGAATGGAGACTCTGTCTGGTCAGTAGTAGTATGGAGACTCTGTCTGGTCAGTAGTAATACGGAGACTCTGTCTGGTCAGTAGTAGTATGTAGTAGAATGGAGACTCTGTCTGGTCAGTAGTAGTATGTAGTAGAATGGAGACTCTGTCTGGTCAGTAGTAGTATGTAGTAGAATGGAGACTGTCTGGTCAGTAGCAGTATTTAGCGGTATGGAGACTCTGTCTGGTCAGTAGCAGTATTTAGCGGTATGGAGACTCTGTCTGGTCAGTAGCAGTATTTAGCGGTATGGAGACTCTGTCTGGTCAGTAGCAGTATTTAGCGGTATGGAGACTACGTCTGGCCAGAGATTGTGAGTCAGGTCCTTTTGTTGCTGTGTGTTATTTTGGAACACTGGCTGTAACTGGACCAACCAAAGCCATCAACATCCTTTCTGACCTGTCCTTGGCCTCTATAGAGACACTTCTGACAGTCGTGAGCAACAGAAGAGATTGTAGTGCACAACTCATGTGTCAAACACCAAGCCTCCAGGGCCACAATGTCTGTGTGATGATCCTGTCTGTAGCTTTGGTTCAGGCCCTCAACATTCCCAGTCAAACTGGTACCACTCTGTCTCTTTTTGTAAAGTCCCACAGGCAGTGCTTGGGCTATGTAACAGGAGTATGCCTGTGTAACATAAGAGAGAGTGAGTGACAGCTGTGATGCAGGTTGGAGTGGTCTACCTGAGCCTCACCTGTCAGGTGGATAAGAGACACAAACTCGAGTATGGTGACACTGTGAAGAGAGACCCTTACCCCTCCCTCTCTCGATCTCTCTCTGTCTGTCTCTCTCTGTCTCTCTGGTACCAACATAAAAAATCAAATCAACCATACAAATAATGGTCACCAATATCTCTGTCTTTTCACCCCTTCCCTTCCAGGCCCAGCAGTCCAGCGCCAAGTCCAGAATGGGCCCACTACAGACGAGATGGAGGTGCAGAGAGCAAGGTAAGGCATCAAGGTCATCACACAACATTCACACAACATTCACACAACATTTTCCAGAGAGAGAATCACTGCGGATGTTAGCATGGCAAAGACAGGAAAGACATCAGACACAACATTCACTGAACTTCCCTGAAATATTTCCCATCGAGAGGATTAGATCATTAATAACACTATTTTGTCTGTGAGAGTCTGTCATCATAGACTGTACGATATAGAGGGGTCTGTCTGTCACACAGGACTCCGTTTGCTAGCAGGCAGCAGCGCCCCTGTCCACATGACCCCCATCTGTCCTCATCAACCTTTTATTCCTCTTCTCCCTCTGTTCTCTCTCTCTCTCTGTCTCCTTACAGGATTAACAGACAGGAGGACAAGAGAGAGGAAGAGAGTAGCAGAGAGAGTGGGGAAGAGAGAGAGAGAGTAGCAGAGAGAGATAGAGACAGTAGCAGAGAGAGAGGGAGACAGTAGCAGAGAGAGAGGGAGTAGCAGAGAGAGAGAGTAGCAGAGAAAGAGAGGGAGACAGTAGCAGAGAGAGAGAGTAGCAGAGAAAGCGAGGGAGACCATAGCAGAGAGAGAGGGAGTAGCAGAGAGAGAGAGAGAGTAGCAGAGAAAGAGAGGGAGACCGTAGCAGAGAGAGAGGGAGTAGCAGAGAGAGAGAGAGTAGCAGAGAAAGAGAGGGAGACCGTAGCAGAGAGAGAGGGAGTAGCAGAGAGAGAGGGAGTAGCAGAGAAAGAGAGGGAGACCGTAGCAGAGAGAGAGGGAGTAGCAGAGAGAGAGGGAGTAGCAGAGAGAGAGAGAGGGAGTAGCAGAGAGAGAGGGAGTAGCAGAGAGAGAGGGAGTAGCAGAGAAAGAGAGGGAGACCGTAGCAGAGAGAGAGGGAGTAGCAGAGAGAGAGGGAGTAGCAGAGAGAGAGGGAGTAGCAGAGAAAGAGAGGGAGACCGTAGCAGAGAGAGAGGGAGTAGCAGAGAGAGAGAGAGTAGCAGAGAAAGAGAGGGAGACCGTAGCAGAGCGAGAGGGAGTAGCAGAGAGAGAGAGAGTAGCAGAGAAAGAGAGGGAGACCGTAGCAGAGAGAGAGGGAGTAGCAGAGAGAGAGGGAGTAGCAGAGAGAGAGAGAGAGAGGGAGTAGCAGAGAGAGAGGGAGTAGCAGAGAAAGAGAGAGAGACCGTAGCAGAGAGAGAGGGAGTAGCAGAGAGAGAGGGAGTAGCAGAGAAAGAGAGGGAGACCGTAGCAGAGAGAGAGGGAGTAGCAGAGAGAGAGGGAGTAGCAGAGAAAGAGAGGGAGACCGTAGCAGAGAGAGAGGGAGTAGCAGAGAGAGAGAGGGAGTAGCAGAGAGAAAGATAGTAGCAGAGAAAGAGAGGGAGACCGTAGCAGAGAGAGAGGGAGTAGCAGAGAAAGAGAGAGAGGGAGTAGCAGAGAGAGAGAGTAGCAGAGAAAGAGAGGGAGACCGTAGCAGAGAGAGAGGGAGTAGCAGAGAGAGAGGGAGTAGCAGAGAAAGAGAGGGAGACCGTAGCAGAGAGAGAGGGAGTAGCAGAGAGAGAGGGAGTAGCAGAGAGAGAGAGAGTAGCAGAGAAAGAGAGGGAGACCGTAGCAGAGAGAGAGGGAGTAGCAGAGAGAGAGGGAGTAGCAGAGGGAGAGAGAGAGAGAGGGAGTAGCAGAGAGAAAGATAGTAGCAGAGAAAGAGAGGGAGACCGTAGCAGAGAGAGAGGGAGTAGCAGAGAAAGAGAGAGAGGGAGTAGCAGAGAGAGAGAGAGTAGCAGAGAAAGAGAGGGAGACCGTAGCAGAGAGAGAGGGAGTAGCAGAGAGAGAGGGAGTAGCAGAGAAAGAGAGGGAGACCGTAGCAGAGAGAGAGGGAGTAGCAGAGAGAGAGGGAGTAGCAGAGAGAGAGAGAGTAGCAGAGAAAGAGAGGGAGACCGTAGCAGAGAGAGAGGGAGTAGCAGAGAGAGAGGGAGTAGCAGAGAGAGAGAGAGTAGCAGAGAAAGAGAGGGAGACCGTAGCAGAGAGAGAGGGAGTAGCAGAGAAAGAGAGAGAGGGAGTAGCAGAGCGAGAGATAGTAGCAGAGAAAGAGAGGGAGACCGTAGCAGAGAGAGAGGGAGTAGCAGAGAGAGAGGGAGTAGCAGAGAGAGAGGGAGTAGCAGAGAAAGAGAGGGAGACCGTAGCAGAGAGAGAGGGAGTAGCAGAGAGAGAGAGAGTAGCAGAGAAAGAGAGGGAGACCGTAGCAGAGAGAGAGGGAGTAGCAGAGAGAGAGGGAGTAGCAGAGAGAGAGAGAGGGAGTAGCAGAGAGAGAGGGAGTAGCAGAGAGAGAGGGAGTAGCAGAGAAAGAGAGGGAGACCGTAGCAGAGAGAGAGGGAGTAGCAGAGAGAGAGGGAGTAGCAGAGAGAGAGGGAGTAGCAGAGAAAGAGAGGGAGACCGTAGCAGAGAGAGAGGGAGTAGCAGAGAGAGAGAGAGTAGCAGAGAAAGAGAGGGAGACCGTAGCAGAGCGAGAGGGAGTAGCAGAGAGAGAGAGAGTAGCAGAGAAAGAGAGGGAGACCGTAGCAGAGAGAGAGGGAGTAGCAGAGAAAGAGAGAGAGACCGTAGCAGAGAGAGAGGGAGTAGCAGAGAGAGAGAGGGAGACCGTAGCAGAGAGAGAGGGAGTAGCAGAGAGAGAGGGAGTAGCAGAGAGAGAGAGAGAGAGGGAGTAGCAGAGAGAGAGGGAGTAGCAGAGAAAGAGAGAGAGACCGTAGCAGAGAGAGAGGGAGTAGCAGAGAGAGAGGGAGTAGCAGAGAAAGAGAGGGAGACCGTAGCAGAGAGAGAGGGAGTAGCAGAGAGAGAGGGAGTAGCAGAGAAAGAGAGGGAGACCGTAGCAGAGAGAGAGGGAGTAGCAGAGAGAGAGAGGGAGTAGCAGAGAGAAAGATAGTAGCAGAGAAAGAGAGGGAGACCGTAGCAGAGAGAGAGGGAGTAGCAGAGAAAGAGAGAGAGGGAGTAGCAGAGAGAGAGAGTAGCAGAGAAAGAGAGGGAGACCGTAGCAGAGAGAGAGGGAGTAGCAGAGAGAGAGGGAGTAGCAGAGAAAGAGAGGGAGACCGTAGCAGAGAGAGAGGGAGTAGCAGAGAGAGAGGGAGTAGCAGAGAGAGAGAGAGTAGCAGAGAAAGAGAGGGAGACCGTAGCAGAGAGAGAGGGAGTAGCAGAGAGAGAGGGAGTAGCAGAGGGAGAGAGAGAGAGAGGGAGTAGCAGAGAGAAAGATAGTAGCAGAGAAAGAGAGGGAGACCGTAGCAGAGAGAGAGGGAGTAGCAGAGAAAGAGAGAGAGGGAGTAGCAGAGAGAGAGAGAGTAGCAGAGAAAGAGAGGGAGACCGTAGCAGAGAGAGAGGGAGTAGCAGAGAGAGAGGGAGTAGCAGAGAAAGAGAGGGAGACCGTAGCAGAGAGAGAGGGAGTAGCAGAGAGAGAGGGAGTAGCAGAGAGAGAGAGAGTAGCAGAGAAAGAGAGGGAGACCGTAGCAGAGAGAGAGGGAGTAGCAGAGAGAGAGGGAGTAGCAGAGAGAGAGAGAGTAGCAGAGAAAGAGAGGGAGACCGTAGCAGAGAGAGAGGGAGTAGCAGAGAAAGAGAGAGAGGGAGTAGCAGAGCGAGAGATAGTAGCAGAGAAAGAGAGGGAGACCGTAGCAGAGAGAGAGGGAGTAGCAGAGAGAGAGGGAGTAGCAGAGAGAGAGAGAGTAGCAGAGAGAGAGAGAGTAGCAGAGAGAGAAAGAGAGGGAGACCGTAGCAGAGAGAGAGGGAGTAGCAGAGAAAGAGAGGGAGACCGTAGCAGAGAGAGAGGGAGTAGCAGAGAGAGAGAGAGTAGCAGAGAAAGAGAGGGAGACCGTAGCAGAGAGAGAGAGAGTAGCAGAGAAAGAGAGGGAGACCGTAGTAGAGAGAGAGGGAGTAGCAGAGAGAGAGGGAGAAGCAGAGAAAGAGAGGGAGACCGTAGCAGAGAGAGAGGGAGTAGCAGAGAGAGAGATTAGCAGAGAAAGAGAGGGAGACCGTAGCAGAGAGAGAGGGAGTAGCAGAGAAAGAGAGGGAGACCGTAGCAGAGAGAGAGGGAGTAGCAGAGAGAGAGAGAGTAGCAGAGAAAGAGAAGGAGACCGTAGCAGAGCGAGAGGGAGTAGCACAGAGAGAGAGAGTAGCAGAGAAAGAGAGGGAGACCGTAGCAGAGAGAGAGGGAGTAGCAGAGAGAGAGAGAGAGTAGCAGAGAAAGAGAGGGAGAGAGAGTAAAAGAGGGACATGGAATGATAGAGGTATAATGACAGCTGAACATGTGAAGTACTAAGCCATGGTGGGCAGATTGTGGAGAATAGATGTTAATATCAGATTTGTGCTTGAGATTATGCTCCAGGACTTTTAGACTCTTCAGAGAGGTACAGTAACTCAAGCTGTTTCTGCAATCTATTGCTATCTCTAGGCCCTCAGGGAAATACATGACCAGCCAGCCTTTGTAACCTTAGCTATTTCTGCTCCGCTTATCATTTCATCTCAACTCCAAATGCCAAAGCAAAACAGAATAAATATGATTGTGTGTGTATGTGTGTGTTTGTGTTTGCACATGTGTGTGTGTGTGTGTGTGTGTGTGTGTGTGTGTGTGTGTGTGTGTGTGTGTGTGTGTGTGTGTGTGTGTGTGTGTGTGTGCGCTTGGAGCCCCCTCCAGTGGTAACAGTCAGTATAACAGTGTGTATCTCCCAGGCCTGTGGCTGCTGGGTCAGCACATCTTCTCTCCAACAAGACACACAGCTGGAAAATTCCACATCCTCAATGAGCAACAGTTAAATGTGCATTTTAAAGTGAGGCATGGGGAGGGGCTCTACGCAGGGTTTGCCAGCACAGATAGTCTACGGTGTTTGAGTGTGGAGATTTGTGACATAAGAGTTTTGCTTGTCCACATAAAGGCCGTAGACAGGAAGTCTCGCCTGAGGAGACGCTGGTGGTCAGCGGGGACTGGAACTGTACAATGGATTTTACGAAAGACAGAAATGGGGGAGAGCCTCATTCAGTATCAGTGGGAGTGTTAAGGGACATCATTAATCAGTTTGACCTAGTGGATGTTTGGAGAACTAAACATCCCAACACAAGACAGTATACATGGGTGAAGGTCTTTGGGGCTAGGGTGAGTGCAGCCCGACAGCCAGATCGTTTTCACACGTCCAGGAATCAGAGCAATAGGCTGTTGGGCTCTACCATTATCCTGGTGGGGTTTTCAGATCACCACATAACCATGGCTCAGCTGTCTATTTCACCAGGGCCCCGGCAGGCATCCTATTGGAAGTTTAATGTAAAGATCTTACAAGATGCCCCTTTTTGCTCAGGTTTCCAGACATTTTGGGCAAGGAGGGGGCAGCGAAGAGAGGAGTATGAGTCTCTGAGTCAATGGTGGGATGTTGGAAAAGTCCAAATTCTACTTTTCTGTCAACAGTATACAGCTCTCTCACCCTCAGAGGCTAGGAGAGTATTGGGGGAACTTGAGCATAGTATTAGTAAGATGGAGGTAGAGATGGTGGGGCAAGGCAATGTAGGCCCATTCTAATTTAACTGAATTACGTAGGGACCTGGGCAGTTTTTTCCAGGTTAAAGCAAAGGGAGCACTTGTAAGAGCTAGGTTCTCCATGCTCAAGGAGATGGATGCTCCCAGCTACTTGTTCTTTGGTTTGGATATACGGTTGTCGAAGTGGTAAAGTTTTTGGGATATTGTGATGTTGTTTTGTATCATGTGGCAGATGGAAATGTGAGTATGGTACATGTATGCAGTACAGGATATATTTTGTTGTTTTATTTTTAAGGGGGGGTGGTGAGTTCTTAAATGAAATGAGAAGGTTTCATTAAAGAAAGACCAAAAGTTTTAAAAAGTTTCTCCCCCCAGAGCTCTGACGTATTCCTCTCACATCAGAGGGGAAGAGATAGAGAAAGAAGGAGAGATTGTGGGGAGAGAAGCTCATAAAGCCTGCAGCATAGTGAACAGTAGGGAGAGTATCTATCTCGTCATGGAAATGAACATGAAGCACTACTTGTCCATGTATAAGCAGACATACATTCAGGCTACCTATACCACATGCCATCATTTTACCAGACCTTGGACAGCGGGAGAACTGGAGGTTTGTAGGGCTGGAGAGCTGTAGGGCTGGAGAACAGGAGGACTGGAGGGTTGGAGAGTTGTATGGCTGGGGGGCAGGAGGGATGGAGAGTTGTAGGACTGGGGGGCTGGAGAGTTGTAGGGCTGGAGAGTTGTATGGCTGGAGAGCTGTAGGGCTGGGGGCTGGAGGACTGGAGGGCTGGAGAGTTGTATGGCAGGAGGGATGGAGAGTTGTAGGACTGTGGGGCTGGAGAGTTGTAGGGCTGGAGAGTTGTAGCGCTGGAGAGTTATATGGCTGGAGAGCTGTAGGGTTGGGGGGCTGGAGGACTGGAGGGCTAGAGAGTTGTATGGCTGGGGGGCTAGAGGACTGGAGGGCTAGAGAGTTGTATGGCTGGGGGGCTAGAGGACTGGAGAGTTTTAGGGCTGGGGGGCTGGAGGGCTGGAGGACTGGAGGGCTGGAGATGTGTATGGCTGGAGAACAGGAAGACTGGAGGGCTGGAGAGTTGTATGGCTGGGGGGCTGGAGAACAGGAAGACTGGAATACTGGAGAGTTGTATGGCTGGGGGGCTGGAGGACTGGAGGGCTGGAGAGTTGTAGGGCTGGAGGACTGGAGGGATAGAGATGTGTATGGCTGGAGAACAGGAGGACTGGAAGGCTGGAGAGTTGTATGGCTGGGGGGCTGGAGGGCTGGAGAGCTGGAGAGCTGTAGGGCTGGAGAGTTGGAGGGCTGGAGGACTGGATAGTTGTAGGGCTGGGGGCTGGAGATTTGGAGGGCTGGAGGGTCGGAGGGTTTGAGAACTAGAGAGTTGGAGGGCTGGAGGGTCGGAGGGTTTGAGAACTAGAGGGCTAGAAGGCTGGAGGGTTTGAGAACTAGAGGGCTGGAGGGTTGGAGGGTTTGAGAACTGGAGGGTTGGATAGATGGAGGGTTGGATGGTTTGTAAACTGGAGGGCTGGAGGTTTGGAGGGCTGGAGAACTTGAGGGTTGGATGGTTTGAAAACTGGAGGGCTGGAGGGTTGGAGGGCTGGAGAACTTGAGGGTTGGAGGGCTGGATGGATGGAGGGTTGGATGGTTTGAAAACTGGAGGGCTGGAGAACTGGAGCGTTGTAGGCTGGCTGACTGTGGTATATACTTATACAATTGAAATACTATTGTCTATGTGACTCACTGACTGTGTGTCAAATGTCCCTATTGGGCAATAAGGCTCTAAGGCTTTCTGTGTGCCTGTCTGACTCTGTGCTTTGACAGTCATATAATGGAGGTGGGCTGACTGACTGTGTGTCTCTCCAGACAGGTTATGGAGCAGCAGCAGAAGCAGGCACACATGGAGAGGGAACGACGATCCTCGAACCCAGGTGAGGAAACGCTGAACTCAACCCACTGAACAATTACATACTTTTTTTGTAACCTTTACATTTTTGAAGTACATTTTGAGAAAATGTAAGGCCGTCTTTACATTTTGGGATTATCAAGTGTCTCTAGTGCCTGATTTAAACGCATATTCGCTTTCATATCAGACACTGCTGCACTTCCACCTAAGACTTACCCCACATCAGTGTGTTACCAGTGTTTAATGTTAAATGTCATTTGACACTATAAAGAAAGTCTTCTGACCTCTTTAACTCTCCCTCTCTAAATTTCACCAGGTTCTCCTTTCCAAGGCCATCCTGGTGTGCTTTCTGTAGCCCCCCCAGCTCCCATGCCTCCCCCCATGTCCATGGGTTGTGGCCCCTCCTCTTTAGGTGGAGGACCCCCCTCCCTGGGTGCCTCTATGCCTCCTCCCCCTCCTGGCCCACCTCCCCCCTCGGAAGGTGCTCCCCCGCCCCCTCTGCCTCCACCGCTGCCCATGGTTGGAGGCGGACAGGGTGAAGAGGCTCCTGCCCCAACGGGACTCGCCGCCATGATCGCTGGAGCCAAACTGCGCCGTGTCAATAGAGTAAGATGCCAATCAAACCTCACACAATTTAACATAACATCTACATCTACAGTATAGACACAGGCAATCTATTGAGACCACCACAGACATTGGAATGTAAGAGCGTCCTGTGGGTTTGTAAAGACGTAATGAGCTTTACAGTAGTGACGATATGGCAAAGGAAAACATACTGCGTGTGTATAGCAATAGTCTAAAACAGTGGTCACCAACCCGGTCCATCTTCAAGGCATTCCTAGTCAATCACCAAACATTTCTGTAGAAAAGCCTGCGATAAAGGCTGCGATAAAGACTGGGATAAAAACTGTGATAAAGACTGCGATAAAGGCTGCGATAAAGGCTGCGATAAAGACTGTGATAAAGACTGCGATAAAGACTGCGATATAGGCTGCGATAAAGACTGCGATAAAGACTGCGATAAAGGCTGCGATAAAGACTGCGATAAAGACTGAGATAAAGACTGTGATAAAGACTGCGATAAAGGCTGCGATAAAGACTGCGATAAAGGCTGCGATAAAGACTGCTATAAAGACTGTGATAAAGACTGCGATAAAGGCTACGATAAAGACTGCGATAAAGGCTGCGATAAAGACTGTGATAAAGACTGCGATAAAGACTGCGATAAAGGCTGCGATAAAGACTGTGATAAAGACTGCGATAAAGACTGCGATAAAGGCTGCGATAAAGACTGCAATTAAGGCTGCGATAAAGACTGCGATAAAGGCTGCGATAAAGACTGCGATGTAATCGGACCAAATCGCAGCGTGGTATGTGTTCATGACTTTTATTAAACTGAACACTAGAACAAAATAACAAACTGAATAAACAAAACTGAAACAGTCCTGTCAGGTGCAGAACACTAAACAGAAAACAACTACCCACAAAACATAGGAGGGGAAAAGCTACCTAAGTATGGTTCCCAATCAGAGACAACGATAGACAGCTGTCCCTGATTGAGAACCATACCCGGCCAAAACAAAGAAATACAAAACATAGAAAACTGAACATAGAATGCCCACCCAAATCACACCCTGACCAAACCAAAATAGAGACATAAAAAGCTCTCTAAGGTCAGGGCGTGACAGCGATAAAGACTGCGATAAAGACTTGCACTCTTTTTTTAAATTCTGTGCGCTGTTGGTGGTAGGTGGACTGCGCACAGGGTAACCTTTTCATTTGTCTGGAAAGACAAACTCTGCCTGTCCGGGCGACCGGGAGATCTGTGGCTAAATTGAATGTGCCTGCGCTGGCCAATCAGATAGCTCAAATCACCCGTACCTACAGCTTCCAGCAAAGTTTGATACTAGTTTACATGATATTTCAGAACTTTTTAAAACCATGACCAGAGAGAGACTGTCAAAGAATACAGCAAACAGCTGCTGTTTCATGAGTGACTTGATGATTTTATTCAGCTCTGCCAACACTGTTTTGATTCAACACTTTTACAAAACATAAAACACGCTTCTCCATACTACCCAGGAGAGCAACTTTGGTTTTAGAGGGGACATAACCTGGCAGGGGGTTATGGGGTCCTCCCTCAGATTTCTTTGGGGCATTTCTACACAATCTAATATGACCCATATGGGGTCATTTTGAGGTTACTTTTATTGTAAATAAAAAACAGAATACGTTTCTAAACACTTCTACATTAATGTGGATGCTACCATGATTATGGCTAATCCTGAATGAATTGTGAATAATGATGAGTGAGAAAAGTATAGACGAACAAATATCATACCCCCCCAAAAATGCTAACCTCCCCTGTTATTGTAATGTGTTGTGGGGGTATGATATTTCTGCATCAAACTTTCTCACTCATCATTATTCACGATTCATTCAGGATTATCCGAAATCATAATTTACACTACGTGGCCAAAGGTATGTGGACACTCCTTCAAGTTAGTGGATTCGGCTATTTCAGCCACACCGGTGTATAAAATTGAGCATAAAGCCATGCAATCTCCATAGACAAACATTGGCAGTAGAATGGCCCATACTGAAGAGCTCAGTGACTTTCAACGTTGCACCGTCATAGGATGCCATCTTTCTAACAAGTCAGTTCGTCAAATTTCTGCCCTGCTAGAGCTGCCCTGATCAACTGCAAGTGCTGTTATTGTGAAATGGAAACGTCTCGGAGCAACAACCTCACCCGTGAAGTGGTAGGCCACACAAGCTCACAGAATGGTACCGCTGAGTACTGAAGCACGTTGCACATGAAAATAGTTTGTCCTCACAACACTCACTACCGACTGAGTTCCAAACTGCCTCTGGAAACAACATCAGCACAAGAATGGTTTGTTGTGATGAATGGGTTTCATGAATGGGTTTCCATGGTTGAGCAGCCGCACACAAGCCTAAGATCACAATGCGCATTGCCAAGTGTCGGCTGGAGTGGTGTAAAGCTTGCCGTCATTGGACTCTGGAGCAGTGGAAACGCATTGTCTGGAGTGATGAATCATGCTTCACCATCTGGCAGTCCGACTGACGAATATGGGTTTTGGCGGATGCCAGGAGAACGCTACCTGCCCGAATGCAAAGTACCAACTGTAAAGTTTGCTGGAGGAGTAATAATGGTCTGGGGCTGTTTTTCATGGTTCGGGGAATCTTAACGCTACAGCATACAATGCCATTCCGTGCTTCCTACTTTGTGGCAACAGTTTGGGGAAGGCCCTTTGCTGTTTCAGCATGACAATGCCCCCGTGCACAAAGCGAGGTCCATACGGAAATTATTTGTTGAGATTGGTGTGGAAGAACTGGTTTGCACAGAGCCCTGACCTAAACTCCATCGAACACTTTTGGGATGAATTGGAACACAGACTGCGACAAAAAATTCTAAACAGTTGCACAGAAAACCCTTAATCTTGTAATAAATAAAATCTAGTGATACATAACTTGACATTTCTGCCATCCATTGTGGAAGGATAACCAACCTGCATTTCTTAGCCACTATAAATACTAGGTTACACAGTTTCTTCTGATAACAGTCTCCAGTATCAACGTTTCCAAGCAAACAAAAACAGGGAGAAGGGAGGACCTGTAGACATGCTGAGATAAAATAACATACTCTTTGCCTGAATTCAGCCAGCCTTCACAAGAGAGTAACATATGCAAATATGTCCCCCTTTGTGTTTTACACATCTAGTAGAGGAATTACAGTGTATGATATTCCGTTTTATTGGCATATAGTACGCTCTATGGATGGTCTTAAACTGCAGTAATTTATGTCTGAGATGACAGGGCATTCTAACATATCAATTGTGTCTTCTTTTTGTTTGGCATGTTTTGTGTCATTGGGAAAAGCCCGTATCAACAGTTTGGATTGGAAATCAACTTTAGTTTGTCAGACGGTCTTAAAATAGTTTCAATCTTTGAAGGCTCTGGCTTGTCCAGTGTTCGCTGCTTAGAGAGAATATGTTGATGTATCTGCAACGGTTCACCTCAGAGCTTTCACAGACTGGTCTTCCATGGTTGCCTGACCCTGCTGAGACCCCTGTCACCATCTGATCCTGCTATAAAGCATGACAAGGAATTACCTTGGTGTACATTTATACATTGATTCTATTATTGGATCAATAATAGAAATGACCATCAACTCAAGATGGAACTTTGTATCCATTCACTGGTTGTTTGATATAATAAAAAATTCACCTGAGCTCCGTAGACTAGTCTTCCCTGGCTGTATGACCCTGCATGGACACCTGTCACCATCTGATCCTGCTGAGACATGATGAGCATAGTGTTGTGTACTGACTGTGCACAACGACAGTGAAGCCTGTAGAGCTGTTTATACCATGACAGTGTAAATATATAGGGAATTAGCTAGGGAAACTGACAGATCAATAACGTGACATTGCTATACTGACTCATATTGCGCTGTCAAAAGATGTCAGAATATCGGTCCTCAATTGTTTGGCCACTGGTTCCATTGTTTGATTCAGGTCTAGTGTGATTGAGGCAAAATTGATAGCTAAAGTCAGTGAGCCAGCTAACGTTAACCAACTTTTAGCTCTAATGGTACAGCGCATTCAGAAAGTATTTAGACCCCTTGACCTTTTCCACATTTTGTTACGTTACAGCCTTATTCTAAAAATGATTACATTGTTTTTTTCCCTCTTCAATTTATGCACAATACCCCCCCCCCCAAAAAATTGCAAATGTATTAAAAATAATAAACGGAAGTATCTTATTTACATAAGTATTCAGACCCTTTACTCAGTACTTTTTTGAAGCACCTTTGGCAGCGATTACAGCTTTGATTCTTCTTGGGTATGACACTACAAGCTTGGCACACCTGTTTTTGGGGAGTTTCTCCCATTCTTCTCTGCAGATCATCTCAAGCTCTGTCAGGTTTGATGGGGAGTGTCGCTGCACAGTTATTTTCAGGTCTCTCCAGAGATGTTCGATCTGGTTCAAGTTCTAGTCTCCCAGTCCCTGCCGCTGAAAACATCCCCACAGCATAATGCTGCCACCACCATGCTTCACCGTGGGGATGGTGTTGGCCAGGGGATGAGCGGTGCCTGGTTTCCTCCAGATGTGATGCTTGGCATTGGCCAAAGAGTTCAATCTTGGTTTCTCATGGTCTGAGAGTCCTTTAGGTTCCTTTGGCAAACTCAAAGCGTGCTGTCAAATCAAATCAAATTGTATTTGTCACATGCGCCAAATACAACAGGTGTATACTTTACCGTGAAATGTTTACTCACAAGCCCTTAACCAACAATGCAGTTCAAGAAAGAGTTAAGAATATTTACAAAATAAACTAGTGAAAAAAATCCAAAAGTAACACCAGAAAATTACATAACAATGATGAGGCTATATACAAGGGGTACCGAGTCAATGTGCGGGGGTACAGGTTAGTCGAGGTAATTTGTAAAGTGACTATGCTGCTACTCGCTGTTTATTATCTATGCAGTGTAAAAACAAATGGAGGGGGGGGTCAATGTAAATTGTCTGGGTGGCCATTTGATTAATTGTTCAGCAGTATTATGGCTTGGGGGTAGAAGCTGTTAAGGAGCCTTTTTGTCCAAGCGGTACTGCTTGCTGTGCGGTAGCAGAGAGAACAGATTTTTGGGGACTTCCTCTGACACAGCCTAGTATATAAGTCCTGGATGTCAGGACGCTTGGCCCCAGTGATGTACTGGGCCATAAGCACTAGCCTCTGTAGCACCTTAGAGTCAGATGCTGAGCAATTGCCATACCAGGCGGTGATGCAACCGGTCAGGATGCTCTCGATGGTGCAGCTGTAGAACTTTTTGAATATTAGGGGACCCATGCCAAATCTTTTCAGTCTCCTGAGGGTGAAAATGGGTTGTCGTGCCCTCTTCACAACTGTGTGTGTTTGGACCATGATAGTCTGTTGGTGATGTGGACACCAAGAAACTTGAATCTCTCGACCCGCTCCACTTCAGCCCTGTTGATGTTAATTGGGGCCTGTTTGGCCCTCCTTTTCCTATAGTCCATCATCAGCTCTTTTGTCTTGCTCACATTGAGGGAGAAATTTGAGGGAGAGTACTACGGGGCGGTAATCAAATAGGCAGGTTACCTTCGCTTTCTTGGGCACAGGGACTATGGTGGTCTGTTTGAAACAGACTTGGTCAGGGGGAGGTTGAAAATGTCAGTGAAGACACTTGTCAGTTGGTCCACGCATGCTTTGAGTACACATCCTGTGAATGTTGACATGTTTAAAGGTCTTGCTCACATCAGCCACGGAGAGCGTCGTCCGGAACAGCTGGTGCTCTCATGCACGCGTCAGTGCTGCTTGCCTCGAAGCAAGCATAAAAGGCATTTAGCTCGTCTGGTAGGCTCGCGTCACTGGGTAGGTCGCGGCTGGGTTTCAAGCCCTGCCACATCCGTCATGTGTCTTTTACTGAGGAGTGGCTTCTGTCTGGCCATAAAGGCCTGATTGGTGGAGTGCTGCAGAGATGGTTGTCCTTCTGGAAGGTTCTCCCCAATTTCTCGGTTTGGCCGGGTGGCCAGCTCTTGGAAGAGTCTTGGTGGTTCCAAACTTCTTTCATTTTAGAATGATGGAGGCCACTGTGTTCTTGGGAACCTTCAATGCTGCAGAAATGTTTGGGTACCCTTCCCCAGATCTGTGCCTTGACACAATGCTGCCTCTGAGCTCTACGGACAATTCCGGACCTCAAGGCTTGATTTTTGCTCTGACATGCACTGTCAACTGTGGGACCTTATATAGACAGGTATGTGTGCCTTTCCAAATCATGTCCAATAAATTGAATTTACCACAGGTGGACTCCAGTCAAGTTGTAGAAACATCTCATGGATGATCAATTTCGATTCTCATAGCAAAGGGTCTGAATACTTATGTAAAGAAGGTATTTCTGTTCTTTATTTTAAATACATTTGCAAACATTGTGTGTATTGTGTGTAGATTGATGAAATTATCATTTTTTATTCATTTTAGATTAAGGCTTTAATGTAACAAAATGTGGAAAGTTAATTTACTTCTGTTGAAACGGGACAAGGTCTACAAAGCATTTCCATAAACACAACAGCTGAAAGATACTGCTTCCTGACAGATAGCTAGAGCTGAACTGGCTGTGGTAGCTACTAGCTAGCTAACTAGCTAGTTCATGCACTTCAGACAGAACCTCATTCGAGAGGGGATGAAACATGTAATGCATTAGCTAACATAACATGTCAGTTACACTACTAACTCGGCACTAGGAATAAATACATGTTTTATGTTAACTCAAACAGCAGTTTGGTACCAGCCTTGCACACGGTGTCCCCGGTTCGCCTGCATAGCCCAGTGAGGGCTATTCCACCTCGCCGCACTGGCAGGGCGACCGGGAGCATTCAACCGGGTAAGGTTGGGAAGGCTCGGTGCTCAAGAGCTCCAGTGCGCCAGCACGGTCCGGTCTATCCGGTACCACCTCCACGCACCAGCCCTCCGGTGGCAGCCCCCAGCACCAGGCTGTCTCTCCGTCTCATCCCTACAGGTGCTCCCGCCTGTCCAGTGCTGCCGGGGCCTTCCTTCTCTCCAGCGCTGCCGGAGTCTCCCGCCTCTCCGGCGCTGCTAGAGCCTTCCTCCTCTCCAGCGCAGCCGGAGTCTCCCGCCTGTTCGGCGCTGCCAGAGCTCCCGCCCCTCAGTCCAGAGGCGCAAGAGCCCCTCATTCCAGAGGCGCCAGAGCTCCTTAGTCCAGCGCTGCCAGAGCCTTCCTCTCCAGCGTTGCCGGAGCTTCCCGTCTGCCCAGCGCCATCTGAGCTACCCGTCTCTCCAGCGTTGCCGGAGCTTCCCGTCTGCCCAGCGCCGCCTGAGCCCCCCGTCTGCCCAGCCCCGCCTGAGCCGCCCGTCTGCCCAGCGCCGCCTGAGCCGCCCGTCTGCCCAGCCCCGCCTGAGCCGCCCGTCTGCCCAGCGCCGCCTGAGCCGCCCGTCTGCCCAGCGCCGCCTGAGCTGCCCGTCTGCCCAGCGCCGCCAGTCGGCCAGGGGCCGCCAGCGCCGCCAGTCGCCCAGAGGCGCCAGAGCCCCTCTGTCCCGAGCAGCTGTCCAGTGGGGTCATTGAAAGGGGTTGCCTTGGTTAGAGAGCCACGGAGGCGGACAATGAGGCGGACTAAGACAATGGTGAAGTGGGGTCCACGTCCCGCGCCAGAGCCGCCACCGCGGACAGACGCCCACCCAGACCCTCCCCTATAGGTCAAGGTTTTGCGGCCGGAGTCCGCACCTTTGGAGGGAGGGTACTGTCACGTTCTGACCTTTATTTCCTTTGTTTTGTATTTATTTAGTATGGTCAGGGCGTGAGTTGGGTGGGCAGTCTATGTTTGTTTTTCTATGATTTGGGTATTTCTATGTTTCGGCCTAGTATGGTTCTCAATCAGAGGCAGGTGTCATTAGTTGTCTCTGATTGAGAATCATACTTAGGTAGCCTGGGTTTCACTGTGTGTTTTTGGGTGATTGTTCCTGTCTCTGTGTTTGCACCAGATAGGACTGTTTAGGTTTTCGCACATTTATTGTTTTGTTAGTTATTTCATGTATAGTTCCTTTATTAAAGAACATGAATAACCACCACGCTGCATTTTGGTCCGCCTCTCCTTCACCACAGGAAAACCCTTACAGATAGGGCCATGAAGGTTTGGATAGCTTTTTTCCCTTAATAAATAAAATGATCACTTAAAAACTGAATTTTGGGTTATCTTTGTCTAATATTAAAATGTGTTTGATCTGAAACATTTAAGTGTGAAAAATGTGCAAGAAAAATTAGAAATCAGGAAATCAAGAAATTGCAGAAGCCTCATTCCTACAGAACTGTATTTTTATTAGGTTAATGTTAAGTCGTGAGCGGTGAATCTCAGCTTGCTTTTTGACTGTGACAGTGATCTTGACTCAAAGGTTGCTGACCACTGGTCTAAAGTCACCTTATCTCCTCCTCTTCTTTCCTTCATCTGCACTGATCTCAACGTAGGACAGGTGAAAGCACAATGTTCACCAAGCCCAGCTCTTTCATATCAGTGAAGATGAAATAGGTTAAGGAAGCCCCTTTAGACCATTAACTGGTGCTCCAGAGGGGTTGGGTTAAATGCAGAAGACACAACTGACTAGGTATCCCCCTTTCCCTTTCCTTTCCCCCTTACAACTAGGTTACATAACACTCTCTGTCCGATCTTCTCCTAAGATACTGTGTGTGTCTCTCTCTTCTCTTTCCAGCCTGAGGACTCTAACTCTTCAGGATCGGGGACCAAAAACGAAGCCAACCGGACAAGTGGTGGCAGCGGAGGACTGATGGAGGAGATGAACGCTCTGCTGGCGCGGAGGTCAGAGCATAGAGTTAGAAACACTAGAGCAGGCATTCCTATTCAGAGCATAGAGTTAGAAACACTAGAGCAGGCATTCCTATTCAGAGCATAGAGTTAGAAACACTAGAGCAGGCATTCCTATTCAGAGCATAGAGTTAGAAACACTAGAGCAGGCATTCCTATTCAGAGCATAGAGTTAGAAACACTAGAGCAGGCATTCCTATTCAGAGCATAGAGTTAGAAACACTAGAGCAGGCATTCCTATTCAGAGCATATAGTTAGAACTACAGGTCTGTGCGGGACTAATTTATTAATCCCGCTCCCACCCACACCCGCAACTTTTCATGCGGAACCCTCCCACACCCACTGGCTTTCTGTCCGGCTCCTACCCACTACCGCAAGAACTGGTCCCGAACCCAACCGCAGTCCTGCAATGTTATTTTAGGCGTATGTGACGCAGCTCACTTGGTAGCCATGGTCGCAGCGATTTTAGGCCCTATAGGGAATATCAAAATGCGGAAAAATAACCTAAGAAATATTTTAAATTAACAGAGATTCTCACATAGTCCATTAAATTAGGCTATCTGTATTACTGGGCAATATCAGCTAATAGGCTAGACATAGTTTGAAGAGAGCAGAGTTGGAGAGACTTGCACTTTACAATTAGCTACATTTTATACCCTACCTTTTAGGAGTGGGACGATTTTCAGACGGACAAATATGAATGATCAATATTTACTTCAAGGCAATATAGAACACTGTAGCCTAATCATATTTATGAAGTATATTTCCTTGGAAAGATAACTTCCCGTGCTTCTCTGCCCGTGCACTGGCTATATTTATAGCCTACTCAAATCAAATCACATTTTATTTGTCACATGCGCCGAATACAACAGGGACTCACCTTACCATAAAATGCTTACTTACAAGCCCTTAACCAACAATGCAGTTCAAGTAATAGAGTTAAGAAAATATTTACTAAATAAACTTAAGTAAAAAGTTAACTATAATGAGGCTATATACAGGGGGTACCAGTACCGAGTCAATGTGTGGGGGTACAGGTTAGTCGAGGTAATTTGTACATGTAGGTAGGGGTAAAGTGACTATGCATAGATAATAAACAGTGAGTAGCAGCAGTGTAAAAACAAATGTGGGGGTGTCAATGTAAATAGTCCGGGTGGCCATTTTATTAATTGTTTGGGGCGGCAGGGTAGCCTTGTTTGGGGCGGCAGGGTGGCCTAGTGGTTAGAGCGTTGGACTAGTAACCAGAAGGTTGCAAGTTCAAACCCCTGAGCTGACAAGGCACAAATCTGTCGTTCTGCCCCTGAACAGTGGTTCTGGTTACATTTTTACACTGCTGCTACTCGCTGTTTATTATCTATGCATAGTCACTTTACCCCTACCTACATGTACAAATTACCTCAACTAACCCACACATTGACTCGGCCGTCATTGAAAATAAGAATTTGTTCTTAACTGACTTGCCTAGTAAAATAAAGGGAAAAAAATTGTGGAGGTAGAAGCTGTTAAGGAGCCTTTTGGACCTAGACTTGGCGCTCCGGTACCCCTTGCCGTGCGATAGCAGAGAGAACAGTCTTCTGTGACTTGGGTGACTGGAATTTTTGACCATTTTTTGGACCTTCCTCTATCACCGCTTAGTATATAGGTCCTGGATGGCAGGAAGCTTGGCCCCAGTGATGTACTGGGCCATACGCACTACCCTCTGTAGCGCCTTACAGTCGGATGCCAAGCAGTTGCCATACCAGGCGGTGATACAACCGGTGAGGATGCATAGCTGTTGAACGTTTTGAAGATCTGGGGACCCATGCCAAATCTTTTCAGTCTCCTTAGGGGAAAATATGTTGTTGTGCCCACTTCACGACTGTGTTGATGTGTTTGGACCATGATAGTTTGTTGGTGATGTGGACACCAAGGAACTCTCGACCCGCTCCACTACAGTCCTGTCAGTTTTAATGGGGGCCTGTTCCCCCTCCTTTTCCTGTAGTCCATGATCAGCTCTTTTGTCTTGCTCACATTGTTGTCCTGGCACCACACTGCCAGGTCTCAGACCTCCTCCCTATAGGCCAGGCCTGAGCAATTCCAGTCCTCTGGGGCCTGATTGGTGTCACACTTTTCCCCCATCCCTAGAAAACACATCTGATTTAAACTGATTGCATTTTTAACTGAAGATCATGATTAGTTGATTATTGGAGTCAGGTGTGTTAGCTGGGACTGGGGAAAAAGTGTGACAACAATCAGACCCCCGAGGACTGGAGTTGCCCAGGCCTGCTATAGGCTGTCTCATTGTTGTCGGTGATCAGGCCTACCACTGTTGTGTCGTCAGCAAACTTAATAATGGTGTTGATGTCGTGCTTGGCCACGCAGTCGTGGGTGAACAGGGAGTACAGGAGGGGACTAAGCATGCAACCCAGTGTTGAGGATCAGCATGGCAGATGTGTTGTTGCCTAACCTTACAACCTGGGGGCAGCTCGTCAGGAAGTCCAGGATCCAGTTGCAGAGGGAGGTGTTTAGTCCCAGGGTCCTTAGCTTAGTGATGAGCTTTGTGGGAACTATGGTGTGGAACGTTGAGCTGTAGTCAATGAACAGCATTCTCACATAGCAGTATGGAGTGCGATTGAAATTGCGTCATCTGTGAATCTGTTGGGGCGGTATGCGAATTGGAGTGGGTCTAGGGTTTCCGGGATGATGGTGTTGATGTGAGTCATGACCAGCCTTTCAAAGCACTTCATGGCTACTGACGTGAGTGCTACGGGGCAGTAGTCATTTAGGCAGGTTACCTTCACTTTCTTTGGCACAGGGACTATGGTGGTGTGCTTGAAAAATGTACATTCGAAGTTGAAAGTTTACATACACTTAGGTTGGAGTCATTAAAACTTGTTTTTCAACCAATTCCACACATTTCTTGTTATCAAACTATAGTTTTGACAAGTCGGTTAGGACATCTATTTCATGCATGACGCAAGTAATTTTTCCAACAATTATTTACACACAGATTATTTCATTTATTTCACTGTATCACAATTCCAGTGGGTCAGAAGTGTACATACACTAAGTTGACTGTGCCTATAAACAGCTTGGTAAATTCCGGAAAATCATGTCATGGCTTCTGATAGGCTAATTGACATCATTTAAGACAATTGGAGGTGTACCTATGGATGTATCTCAAGGCCTACCTTCAAACTAACTGCCTCTTTCCTTGACATCATGGGAAAATCAAAAGAAATCAGCCAAGTCTGGTTCATCCTTGGGAGCAATTTCCAAATGCCAGAACTACAGCAAAGGACCTTGTGAAGATGCTAGAGGAAACAGGTACAAAAGTATCTATATCCACAGTAAAACGAGTCCTATATCAACATAACCTGAAAGGCCGCTCAGCAAGGAAGAAGCCACTGCTCCAAAACCGCCATAAAAAAGCCATACTACGGTTTGCAACTGCACGTGGGGACAACAATCGTACTTTCTGGAGAAATGTAATCTGGTCTGATGAAACAAAAATAGAACTGTTTGGCCATAATGACCATCGTTATGGTTGGAGGAAAAAGGCTTGCAAGCCTTAAGAACACCATCCCAACCGTGAAGCACGGTGGTGGCAGCATCATGTTGTGAGGGTGCTTTGCTGCAGGAGGGACTGGTGCACTTCAAATCATGAAGAAGGAAAATTATGTGGATATATTGAAGCAACATCTCAAGACATCAGTCAGGAAGTTAAAGCTTGGTCATAAATCGGTCTTCCAAATGGACAATGACCCGAAGCATACTTCCAAAGTTGTGGCAAAATGGCTGAAGGACAACAAAGTCAATGGGCGATAATACCTTGAGACTTCTTTAATATTAGACATCGCGCACCAGCTGTTATTGACAAATATACACACACCCTCACCCCTCGTCTTACCAGACGTTGCTGTTCTGTCCTGCCGATGCATGGAAAACCCAGCCAGCTCTATATTATCTGTGTCGTCGTTCAGCCACAACTTGGTGAAACATAGATATTTCCATTTTTAATGTTCCATTGGTAGGATAGTCTCGAACGGAGATCATCCAGTTTATTTTCCAGTGATTGCACGTTGGCCAATAGAACGAATGGTAGAGGCAGGTTACCCACTCTCCAACAAATTCTCACAAGGCACCCTGATCTCCACCCCCTGTATTTTCGTATTTTCTTCACACGAATGACGGGATTTGGGCTTGGTCTCAGGGAAGCAGTATATCCTTTGCGTCGAGGTGAGTAATCGTTGTTCTGATATCCAGAAGCTCTTTTCGGTCATAAGAGACGCTAGCAGCAACATTATGGACAAAATAAATGACAAACAATGCGAAAAAAAACTAACAAAATAGCACAGTTAGGCGCACGTAAAACGGCAGCCATCCCCTCCGGCACCGATATCAACTATTTAATTGAGATCAAACGCACACCTTATCTCACATGTATAGCTACTGACCTTGAAGCAACAAGAATGATTAGAGTACACACTTCCACTTATTTTGTGCTACGTTTTGCATATAGGATGTAGCCTACCTTTTAGGAGCACATACACATAATTGGGTAATCAATATTTATTGAAAATTAAAAGGCTCTCATGAGGACTGCCACAGGAATAGAAAACTCAGAGTTACCTCTGCTGCAGAGGATAAGTTCATTAGAGTTACCAGCCTCCGAAATTGCAGCCCAAATAAATGCTTCACAGAGTTTATTTAATAGACACATCTCAACATTAACTGTTCAGAGGAAACTGTATGAATCAGGCCTTCATTGTTGAATTTCTGCAAAGAAACCACTACTAAAGGACACCAATAATAAGAAGAGACTTGATTGGGCCAAGAAACACGAGCAATGGACATCAGACCGGTGGAAATTTGTCCTTTGGTCTGGAGTCCAAATTTTAGATTTTTGGTTCTAACCGCCGTGTCTTTGTGAGACGCTGTGTGGGTGAACGGATCGTCTCTGCATGTGTATTTCCCACCATAAAGCATGGAGGAGGTGGTGTTATGGTGTGCAGGTGCTTTGCTGGTGACACTGTCTATGATTTATTTTGAATTCAAGGAACACTTAACCAGCATGGCTACCACAGCATTCTGCAGGGATCACCATCCCATCTGGTTTGCGCTTCGTGGAACTATCATTTGTTTTTCAACAGGACAATGATCCAACACACCTCTAGGCTGTGTAAGGGCTATTTTACCAAGGAGTGATGGAGTGCTGCATCAGATAACCTGGCCTCCACAATCCCCCGATCTCAACCAAATTGAGAGGGTTTGGGATGAGTTGGACGGCAGAGTGAAGACAAAGCAGCCAACAAGTACTCAGCATATGTGGGAACTCCTTCAAGACTGTTGGAAAAGCATTCCAGGTGAAGCTGGTTGAGAGAATGCCAAGAGTGTGCAAAACTGTCATCAAGGCAAAGAGTGGCTATTTGAACAATCTCAAATATAAGATATATTTTGATTTGTTTAACACTTTTTTGGTTACTGCATGATTCCATATGTGTTAGTTCAAAGTTTTGATGTCTTCACTATTATTCTACAATGTAGAAAATAGTAAAAATAAAGAAAAACCCTTGAATGAGTAGGTGTTCTAAAACTTTTGACCGGTAGTGTATACTAGGTGCACTTGATCTTGCACGCCCAACTAGGAAATGAGAGGTAGGCTACTTAACTTGAAGCAGCGAATTCTGAGTATGTGAATAATGCAACAAATATGTGCTTTTAATACAGTAAGTATGCTAACGTATACAAAGCAGAAAGACGAACGTTTCCAAATAATCTGCGGGACAACAAAAATATTTTAATCTCAAAGTTGCCTGTCTGACCCAACCTCAGCATGAAAAACGCCAACAGCGCCGCAATGATCTCAATCTGGTCCTGCAGGTCCCACATAAACGTATCCCTCTAGTTAGAACAACAGACATTTCAAAATAATGTCTAGTCATATGTGGAGGGGACCGTCAGACATATTGAATGTACAACTTTGATATCAAACTGAATGAGGCTCTGACTTGAGGCTTCTTCTTGCCCTCAGAAGGAAAGCAGCATCAGAGAAGCCTGAGGACAACCAAATCGTGAGTGATGCTAACTAATGTTACAGTGACTTATGACTATTTTATCATTACATTTATGACTCACTTCTCCTTAGTTGACGTCAATATATTTGTCCTGTTGTTTTGCAGGATGACCCCAATAGGTCCCCTTCCCCCGGCATCAAGGGTGGACAGAATGCCACAGGTACTCCAGTCATATACAGTTTAATATATATATATATATATATATATATATATATATATATATTTCAATTCTTGTCATTTAGCAGATGCTCTTATTGCAGACGCAACTTACAATTAGTGCATTCATCTTAAGATAGCTAGATGAGACAACCACATATCACAGCCATAACAGGCACATTTTCCCTGCATAAAGTAGTTATCAGCAGAGTCAGTGCTAGTAGGAAAAGACAAGTGTATTTTTGGGGGCGGAGGTTTATTTAAGATCCTCCTTGAAGAGGTAGGGTTTCAGATGTATACAACACAAATATACCACAATTTATAGTACACAAGAACAACACAATATATATATATATATATATATATATATATATATATATACTGCTCAAAAAAATAAAGGGAACACTAAAATAACTGAATGAATGAAATATTCTTATTAAATAATTTTTTCTTTACATAGTTGAATGTGCTGACAACAAAATCACACAAAAACGATCAATGGAAATCAAATTTATCAACCCATGGAGGTCTGGATTTGGAGTCACACTCAAAATTAAAGTGGAAAACCGCACTACAGGCTGATCCAACTTTGATGTAATGTCCTTAAAACAAGTCAAAATGAGGCTCAGTAGTGTGTGTGGCCTCCACGTGCCTGTATGACCTCCCTACAACGCCTGGGCATGCTCCTGATGAGGTGGCGGATGGTCTCCTGAGGGATCTCCTCCCAGACCTGGACTAAAGCATCCGCCAACTCCTGGACAGTCTGTGGTGCAACGTGGCGTTGGTGGATGGAGCGAGACATGATGTCCCAGATGTGCTCAATTGGATTCAGGTCTGGGGAACGGGCGGGCCAGTCCATAGCATCAATGCCTTCCTCTTGCAGGAACTGCTGACACACTCCAGCCACATGAGGTCTAGCATTGTCTTGCATTAGGAGGAACCCAGGGCCAACCGCACCAGCATATGGTCTCACAAGGGGTCTGAGGATCTCATCTCGGTACCTAATGGCAGTTACGCTACCTCTGGCGAGCACATGGAGGGCTGTGCGGCCCCCCAAAGAAATGCCACCCTACACCATGACTGACCCACCGCAAAACCGGTCATGCTGGAGGATGTTGCAGGTAGCAGAACGTTCTACACGGCGTCTCCAGACTCTGTCACATCTGTCACATGTGCTCAGTGTGAACCTGCTTTCATCTGTGAAGAGCACAGGGCGCCAGTGGCGAATTTGCCAATCTTGGTGTTCTCTGGCAAATGTCAAACGTCCTGCACGGTGTTGGGCTGTAAGCACAACCCCCACCTGTGGACGTCGGGCCCTCATACCACCCTCATGGAGTCTGTTTCTGACCGTTTGAGCAGACACATGCACATTTGTGGCCTGCTGGAGGTCATTTTGCAGGGCTCTGGCAGTGCTCCTCCTGCTCCTCCTTGCACAAAGGCAGAGGTAGCAGTCCTGCTGCTGGGTTGTTGCCCTCCTACGGCCTCCTCCACGTCTCCTGATGTACTGGGCTGTCTCCTGGTAGCGCCTCCATGCTCTGGACACTACGCTGACAGACACAGCAAACCTTCTTGCCACAGCTTGCATTGATGTGCCATCCTGGATGAGCTGCACTACCTGAGCCACTTGTGTGGGTTGTAGACTCCGTCTCATGCTACCACTAGAGTGAAAGCACCGCCAGTATTCAAAAGTGAACAAAACATCAGCCAGGAAGCATAGGAACTGAGAAGTGGTCTGTGGTCACCACCTGCAAAACCACTCCTTTATTGGGGGTGTCTTGCTAATTGCCTATAATTTCAACCTGTTGTCTATTCCATTTGCACAACAGCATGTGAAATGTATTGTCAATCAGTGTTGCTTCCTAAGGGGACAGTTTGATTTCACAGAAGTGTGATTGACTTGGAGTTACATTGTGTTGTTTAAGTGTTCCCTTTATTTTTTTGAGCGGTATACACACACACAATAAAATGTACATGTTGAGGTAATGTTTTTCCTATCCTGACCCGTCTTCTCTTCTCCTTCCCCTCTCAGATGGAGTGAAGAAGCCATGGGACAGAGCCAACTCTGCAGAGAGGTCATCACTGGTATCAAGGTGAGAAACTTGACGGACCAAGTTAGTCTGCCAACTTAGGTCTTAAAATTAGGTTATGTAATCAAGGGATTGGCTGGTTAACTGTGTAAAGGACTGTACACATTTCCATCTGTACACTTAATGCATTATTTGTGCACTTATAATTTTATATTACATGCTTACTCTCATTTGTAAAATAAATATATTGAGATACTATGTTGTCTGAGAGTGTTTTCCTTGGTTTCTGTAGGGTACGACCTGTGGGGAGTAGCAGCGACACAGATGCCTTAGACTTTGACAGAATGAAGCAGGTAAGGAGCCCTGAAGTGAATTATTGGCACATACACTTTGTGAATATGAAAAACATATACCTGTTATGATGAACTTTTATACTTGGAACAGGAAATCTTGGAAGAAGTTGTCCGTGAATTACACAAGGTGAAGGATGAGATCATTGATGGTGCGTTATCTCTCTGAGTTCCTCATTCACTTCATCCAAGAATGTCTCGATAGGAAATGTACTGTCTGTGGCTAATATCTCTATAGTATGTAGTTTACTGCACTTATGTTTGGAACTGACCAAATTAGGTTGTTATTGGAAGAGAAGGAGAAGTGAGACATGTTATCCTCCAGATGGCGTCAGAGACATATAAACTGAAAGTAATACTGCTGATATACTAGAGTTGGTCTCTGACAGGACAACACATCTTATCTCCATGACAAGACTTGTAACACTCCTGTTGTCTCCTCTCTCTTCCAGTCATTAGACAAGAACTGAGCAGAATCAGCACGACATAATCTGTCATGTACCTTTTGGAACCATTGTCCCCACGGCAACCACTGCTGTATCTGAGGAGGCAAGGAGAGGATCAAGGCCCGAACTACAACCATTTATTTATTCACGTTGCTGTGATGTTAAAGCAACGTGACAATGTTGCTGAAACACTACAGGAACAGTTTGTTTACGTTACGTTTGGAAGAATGGGTTGGATGGAGGACACTCTCGCACTGATTTTTTCACTTTCTCTGGTCTTGTTTTTCTCTTTTTTCTTTCTCTATCTGTCCATCGGTAACCAATGTTTACTGTTCTGTTTCCCGTCTTAAAGGAAACAATTATGAAATTCAATTATTAAGTAACATCTTGGTTTTCTAGGAGTTTTTATTTATAAAATGTTTGTTTGACATTTATTACTATCATTGTCATTAATATGACTATTATTTATATTATTGTAGATGTAATGGTGTGAATATTAGTAGCAGTTTTAGTGACGACAATAGTAACAAAATTATTATTATAATGACACTGATGATAATCATTTTATGTCAGCCTTTTATATTTTATATTGTAATTTTTTTCTCTTTTGATTTTGTTTTAAAATACAATTATAAGCACATACGAATTTATTTCTCATGACCTGACCTCAACATTTTTAAAGAGTTTTGTATCCTTTTTCGCCAAACACAATTGTGTGTGTGTGTAATCACTGACTGGAATATTTTTTAAAACAGGTCTTGAACCTGAAAGAGAGGGTGGTATATAAACTATTGCTCTTTGGATATTGCAATCTTATGAACAAAAAAAGAATAATACACCACAGTATTTGTGATCATGTTGTTAATAAAATGTTTATTGGCTGCAACGATATGGTGAAGTATTGTTTGTTTTATTATTTCCTTTTATGACCAAGTGCTTCCTGGTAAAAAAAAAAAAACGTTATATATATATACACACACTAAAATGATTTCAAATAAAACTGTGAACAATGTCTTGGAAAATGAAGTGACCTCTTTGATTGTGAGAGTTGTGTCTGTTTTTTGAGTTGTGCTTGATTTGCTGCTTTGATTCAGTGTTTATTCACAAGCATTCACCTAGTCAGACTGTGTATTCATACACTATGGGCCACTAGGAACATAATTTGGCCTATCTGTTCCTTTTAACATATCTCTGTTTTAGTCATACTTTCTAACAACACATAACATCTTTGGCGTATTCATTGGGGATCAATTTAGAGAATTGTTAAGTATAGGGATGAATGATTCCCTACATGACAGAGAACCCCATCTGTACTTCTCCATACACTTCTTATCTGACTTTTCTGTACCATGACTTTGCAACCTCCTGATATGAATAAACTCCTGCAGTCAGTATACAGCACATGTAATGCAGATACATGACTGCATCACAACAGGTGTTACACAACTATCTGGATTGAGAGGTATGTTGTCCCCTTGAGTATACTGATACCTGGAGGTCAGATTAGGAGAACGCCAAAAGACCAGATATATTTTACTATATATACAAAATCTTATTACAATGACTGCCAAACCCTAACGACACTGGGCCAATTGTGGGACTCCCAATAACGGCCTGTTGTGATACAGCCTGGAATCAAACCAGGGTCTGTAATGACACCTTTAGTATTGAGATGCAGTGCCTTAGACCGCTGCGCCACTCAAGAGAGCCCATATAGAGTATGTTTACAGAAAACATATATTTGTAGAAAACCCAAGAAACAAAAAACAACTGCAATATATCCATCCTATTCCCTGTTGATGTGTAGTGTCACATTAAACATTCAACGAGCCTATGAAACGATGAAATACATCCAATGGACTAGATGGGGCTAATGCCAGTAGGTATCCACAATGTCATTGTGGGCCTTATTAATGTTTCAGCAAGCAAAAAAAGATTCACTCTACATAATCAAAAGGAATGCAACTGTTGGTCTAAGCATCCTCACCAGACCCCGCCATGGGTGTTTGTGATGTTTGTGGTGTAGGAATTGGTGGCTTGGGACAGAGTTATTTGTGTTATCACAGAGGGAAAGGCGAAGCGACAGGGTTTACTCAAAAGTCTGTCCACAAAAATAAAACAACGAAATTAGGAATTTTTGAATGGAGGTCAAGAGAGTGTCGAATTTAGTCAACAGAGGCTTATTTGTTCGACTATAAGTTCCGCAATGGTTAGGTTGTTACGAATGCACTGGTATAAGTGGAAGCAAATGGCATTTAGGCAACTCTGAAAAAAACTACGTTATATCGGAGTTTTCACACGAGCATATGCCCTCTCATTGGCTAGAATGGTCCCACCTGATCTCGCCTTCTCCCATCTTTGAGGACATGTATTTTCATCGTTAGAGCGGTCACTCGACTGTCTTGTCAATATAATTGATCATCGAAGAGGAACAACAGGGGCAGGGGGTGTTTGTGGGGCAAATGAGCACAGCACAGGCTGCGTGAGAAGTAAGCTGGTAGGATTCAACATGGCATCGGGCGATACGCTTTATATTGAGGCGGACGGCTCGGAGATGCCGGCCGAACTAGTGGAGTTACACGAGATAGAGGTGGAAACGATACCGGTAGAGACTTTCGAGACTACAGTGGTCGGGGGAGACGACGACCAGCCGATGATAGCACTCCAGCCGCTGGTATCAGACGACCCGAATTCGATCCACCACCACCATCAAGAAGTGATCCTAGTGCAGACAAGAGAGGAAGTTGTTGGCGGGGATGATTCGGATATGCTAGCGGACGGGGGTTACGAGGATCAAATCCTCATCCCCGTCCCAGCACCCGGGGTGGAAGACGAGTACATCGAACAGACTCTGGTGACTGTAGCCGGGAAAAACTCGGTTGGTCGGACGAAGAGAGGGGTAGGCGGCAGTGGCAAAAAAACTGGCCAAAAGAGTTATTTGGGTGCTGTAGAACCAAGCAGTAGAAAATGGGAACAGAAGCAGGTGCAAATAAAGACTATGGAGGGGGAATTCTCTGTTACAATGTGGGCTTCGGGTAAGTCGTCGGTTCTATCTAATGTTACTGTAGCTAACGTTATCTGTGTTCTCTCCCCGCATTGTTTGTACTTGGTAGTTAACTTGTGCAAGATTCTTGCCAAGAGGCCTTGTTGCAGGGCGTAGACGTTTTGCACCAGTCTATTCCCTCGTAGTTCGCCAAGCCACCTTCGGGATCACTTTTAGAAGTGCAGAAATGTGTCTCGGTTAGATTGAAATGTTTTTGTTTTGGAGGCCATGTTTTTAGATGTTGCTGGGCGCCGCCATGTTCCCCGAGAACCAGTATGGCGGCCCGAAAAAATGGCGATAGAGCGGCCGGGCGAAGATGGCGGCGGTCGGGGGTGCAAGCGCGCTGCTGGCTCCAGAGAGTAGGCCCCGACGGCGTAACTAGCTAGTTGGGTGCCTTACGTTAACTTTGCGGATAAGTAGCTACTTCAGCCGCGATTACAATAACTGGGTCAGTAACCCTGTAACTTAGTTTTGTTCGATTTAAACGGCTGGCCAAATATATTGTCCAAGAAGTTATTTCAAGTCCATTGATGCTTTTCTTCTGCCTAGCCAGCCAACGTTAACTTTGTTTTACTCGCGACAGCTAGCGAGTTCTCAATCAAGTATAGTGGCTGGCTAGCAACACAAGCTAGTTAACGTTCCTAAAAACTACGACCCTACACAGCTTGCATTGTACAAGCACCGTTTAACCGCATTTGGATTCAGCATGAATGATAAACATTCTCCGTTCGCGTGCTAGGCTAACTAGCAAACCCATAATCCTGGCGTGGCTACCAAAACGCGACTAGCAGCAGAGCGAGAAACAACGTTAGCTGATAAACTGTGCAGGGGGATCAAGGTGATGCATGTTCATAGTAGTTATTTTAATCAGCATCAATGATTGTATACATTGTATTTCACTGTTTTGTAAAAACAAAGCTATACTGCTAGCTACATTGTCTAGAAATATTGCTTCAGTGTTTTTTTGTTTTGCTGTTTTCAAACAGATTAGTAGCCTAAAGGTCGGCAGATGGCGATATTGAGTCGTTTCACCTTACCGTCCAAACGCATTGTATGCAGCCTAAAACATTCTCCATTCAGGCTGCAAATGCGTTCATTTCCTCCTTAATTATAGTTAATGGTAAGAAGAAGGAAACAAACTGAAAATGTGTACTTTCTTTATGAAACACCATTTTCCACCATCATGCTGGTGTCCAAGACAATACATACCATATGAAACGTAACATATAATACGAAATGGAGTAACTTGTGTATGTACATCACCCATTTTCGTATATGCTATGTTACATATTACAATCTGTATTATATGTTACGAATTAGAAACAATTTGTTATGAATATGCAAAACGTACACTATGGTTAGAATTTGCGACATGTATTATATTAATTCTAGCTAGATGGCTAACATTATCAAGCTGGCTAACATTAGTTAGGTTATTGGTTAAGGTTAGCTAATATTGTTGCGAAGTTGGGTGGGTCTATAATGTGAACGTCTAGCAACCCAAAGTTTGCGAGTTCAAATCTCATCTTCAGCAGGGTGGTTGGTTGAGTGTATTAAAAATCCACCCAAAACTCCTTTCATTTTGTTGTTTGTTATAAGGTTGGTAGCAGCATGTGAAAATCTGTGGCAGCTCATGTTGACTACAAAACCCACAATGCAATGCTCTCTGAGCTGGGTAGCTAGCTAGCAAACATAGCTACACACAATACCATAGTCAATATCAGCATGTGAAGCATGTTGGCTGTAAAATCGCCTAAACAAATGGCAATATCAATTTAGGAGTCAACAGTCTAACCATGTTCAACTGGCCAATCAATGTGTCTGAGTGGAGTCTGACATTTGCAACAGCCCCATGCAATGCACCCTGGACTGAAGCAGACAAGAAGGAGAAATGTGTTAGACCCTCTGCTAAATTCCATATTTCTCTATGTAGGAATATAGCAAAAAAATATGATCAATGGCTCATTCGAGAGAAGATGACCTCCTGTGTAATGACATCGTCCAGTTTTGAAATCTGATATATGATAGATGTTATTGCAATCTAAAAGTCGTATTGCTATTAACTTCCAGTGTAGTGGGAGCGGCTTTATCACAATGCTACAGTATGTCATTCCGGCCAAATGGATGCCTGCTTGAACGGCAGTAGCAATAAATGACCCAGGGAATCAATAGAACATTGCTCAGATGCAGAAAAATATATATTCAAAATGGGTGAATATTTACTTTAAGTAACAATCTGTCATATGTAAGTATACCTAACTTTAAACATAATAATACTAATTTGAGTGTCCCGGATTTACATTTACTATGTTACGTCTAGTCTGAGACCAGGCCGCCATGCTAGATTGGCTAATGCTACTTCCTGATGTCGGGCCCTGCTTTAAGCCAGGGGTTTACAACAGGCTGATGAAACCTGATACGCAACATCTTGGCCTAGCATTCCTAGGCATTAGCCACTTTAGCATGGTGGTGGAAGTCGTGTTTTAATAAATTATGCATATTTTTACCTTCTCGCCATTTTTAAATAGGGGCAGCAGGTAGCCTAGTGGTTAGATCGTTGGGCCAGTAACCAAAAGGTTGCTAGATCGAATCCCTGGGCTGATAAGGTCAAATCTGTCATCCTGCTCCTGAACAAGGCAGTTGTTCCTAGGCCGTCATTGTAAATGAGAATTTGTTCTTAATTTACTTGCCCAGTTAAAGGTTAAATAAATATTTAAATGTATATATTAGTTAAGGAAAGTGATTAATTTGCAGCCTGAATGGAGAATGTTTTACATATGAACCGGTCCACGGGGGATACGAGTGTGTCAAGGTAGGCCCTAGTTTTGTCGCACCTGGACTACTGTTCAGTCGCGTGGTCAGGTGCCACAAAGAGGGACTTTAGGCTCAACAGGGCAGCAATGGCTGTTCCTTAGATGTACACTGAGAGCTAACATTAATATGCATGTCAATCTTTCCTGGCTCAAAGTGTAGGAGAGATTGACTTCATCACGACTTGTATTTGTATTTCTTACATGTTGAATGGACCGAGCTGTCTGTTTGAACTACTGGCACACAGCATACCCCACAAAACATGCCACCAGAGGTCTCTTCACAGTCCAGAACAGACTTTGGGAGGCGCACAGTACATAGAACCATGACTACATGGAACTCTATTCCACATCAAGTAACTCATGCAAGCAGTAAAATTTGATTTAAAAAAAACAGATAAAATACACCTCATGGAACAGTGGGGACTGTAAAGCAACAAACATGTAAAGCAACAAACCATGTACACATGTTTTTTGTGTTGTGTATACGTGGTAGTAAAGTAGGGGCCTGAGGGCACACACTTAATGTGTTGTGAAATCTGTTGTGAATGTAAAGTTTTTAATGTTATAACTGCTTTAATTTTTCTGGACCCCAGAAAGAGTAATTGGGATCCATAATAAATACAAATGAAATGACTCAATATCGCCATCTGCTGGCGCTTGGGCAAACTGCAATGATTTACCCCGGTCTTGTATGGCTATTTTCGGTTAAGTCCCTGCATTGTATCCTAGATGACAAAAAAGACATTGACCATGAGTCAGTTGTTGAAGAACAGATCATTGGGGAGAATTCCCCTCCGGACTACTCTGAATACATGACGGGGAAGAAGCTGCCCCCTGGAGGGATACCTGGCATCGACCTGTCAGATCCCAAACAGCTGGCAGAGTTTGCCAGGTCAGTGTCTATCTGCCTAAACTCACCTGTCCATCAAGGGTATGTACAGTAAACACACCCTCAAATAAAAAACCCTATTGTTTGGCCTAAACTCTAACACATTAAATTTACACCTATGCTCTCTTGTAGCGCACCTTGTAAATTGGTGTTTAGCAAGATGCCAGGATTTGTGATTCTCTTCATGTTGCCTGCCTGTCTTGGAAGGCAGCACTTGATGAGGCAGCTTTTCTGTAGTAGATGTCAGAGGTATCTGGCCCGATCTCCTTCCTAAAGGGAGTGTTGAGCCCGGATATTTCTTACTGTCCCGTTTGGATGCTGTGTTCTTAGTTCCTTCAGTGACTCTGCTGGTCCCTATGGTCAGAACTCAGTGTGGTAAGTTCTAGAGTCCTTTCTACGAGAGCCTTTATATCTCTGAACACTGTCAACACACTGACACAGAGCACTTTAACACCGTGATAGCAGGAAACCGGCTGTTGTCAGCCATACTGGAACACTTGCATGGGTGCTGGTTTATATTCATTGGTTAGGAATTGAACATGCTTAATTCGATTTTGTATATGGACAGCATATGATTTGAGTTCTGTTCCCTGTGAATGCAATAGGCTGAAAGTTAACTCCATATCCAATGTTTTCTCAGGATGAAGCCGAGGAAGGTAAAAGAAGACGACGCGCCCAGGACGATAGCCTGCCCTCACAAAGTAAGTAGTCTGTTTCCAACGGTTTCTTTCCTGCCCAGTAGGGGTGTTAAGGTATTCTCGAAAGGTTCGGGGACCTCTGTTCTGTCCGCATTGTGAACCCAAATTAATATATAATAAATGCAACTACTGGGACTGTGGGCTATGCCTACGCTGCGTTGTATGCCCATCGTGTAAACCTGAGCTGAGAACATTTTGGGTTATTCTGTTAAAACAACTAGAGCATATGCGCATGTTATCAAAATTAAAATCTTAATTGGCGCATTTCAAACTGTTCTTTTGTGCGGCGCAGCCGGCAACTACTTCTGTACGATGGTGAGTGATGGGGCTGACAAACCAGGAGGATTCTCCATCGCGTATATCTCCAGTTTGGTAACATTTTGTCTTCAGTAGCTTACAATGGCGATGGACCGAGAGCATGTCACCACTGCTCAACGAGAATAGCCTATGCAGCTGCCAACAACTCAAACATGTTGACACATTTATGCTGACATCACCGCAGTATTCTTACCAATGGAAGATGGAAACGTACACAAAAAAACATGGCTTAGTCTCTTCTCTGCATTCAAGCATTTCTTCACAGCTGATTCTGACCAGGCCAAAGAAAGTACAAGAGCGATGGGTATGTTTATAGCCGCAGATATGTGCACATTCTCAGTGGTTGAGAAGAATCGGGGGTTTGAGCACCTCGTGAAAGTGCTCAGAGCGCGTTACAAACTTCGTCCTCTCCTACCCATTTCAGCACAGTACCCACTCTATATAAGCAAGCTGAAGTTGTCAGTGAACTGTTGCGCTTACTACAGATGGATGGACCTCCAGGGCTACAGAGAGCTACTTAACAGTGACAGTCCAGAGTGGGAAATGAGAAGTACATATGTTTCTCTTTGCATGAAAACTTTCTAGCATAGGCCTACACAATGTCTGAGCCATGTTTACATATTTATTTCACACAGGTATTGCACTTTATTTTAGTGTCATTTAAGAAAATGCCAAATGTTGGTATTCCTAAATGTGCTCTCATCAGGTATTATGACTCATGATCATACATTAAAACATGCATTAAGAATACTTTCCTATTGAATTGGTGAGCAGTTGTTTGGGGTTAACTGCCTTGCTCAAGGGCAGATTATTGCACCTTGCCGGCCCGGTGTACACCTACACCGACCTTTCGGTTACTGGCCCAATGCTCTTAACCTCTTAGCAAGCTGTCACTGTAATAGATGGCCTTAATGTTTTGTACACTGTGTATATGGAATCGGGTATACCAACACTTTCTATAAATCTCTCCCTCAGGGCTGCACAAAGATGTTCAGGGACAATTCAGCGATGAGGAAGCATCTCCACACCCACGGGCCTCGTGTGCACGTCTGTGCCGAGTGTGGCAAGGCCTTCGTAGAGAGTTCCAAACTCAAACGTCACCAACTCGTTCACACAGGGGAGAAACCCTTCCAAGTACGTACCTGGTCTGCATAAATTCTCCTATGAGATTGATGCAAAAAGACAAATGCATGTAGAGTAACTGCACACACATTTACCATTGACTCCTATATCCTAATACACCTCTCCTTTTGTCCATCCATGTTCTCCTTCCTGTGTGCAGTGTACCTTTGAGGGCTGTGGGAAGAGGTTTTCGCTGGACTTTAACTTGCGCACACACGTTCGTATCCACACCGGAGACCGGCCCTACGTATGCCCCTTTGACGGCTGCAATAAGAAGTTTGCCCAGTCAACCAATCTCAAGTCTCACATCCTCACACACGCCAAAGCCAAAAACAACCAATGAGAGCCCTCCGACCTGCCCCAAGTCCCACCCCCACAGCAGCATCTTAACGACACCACACGTCAAACCTCCTTTGATGAAAGAAGGAAATTATTGAAAAATAATTTTTTGATAAATACGGAGATTAAATTCTCCCTTCTCCTATTGGTTGACTGAAGAACACAGTGGCACTCTTCAAAAAGATGAAACCCCTCTCCCAACCTCCCACCCCCCTCTCTCCTCACTTCATAGCGGCTTCATTTGTATTGCCATAAATATGGAACTCATGGACTAACAGACTATTCTTTCTGCCATGGAGCTGCATGAGAGAGAGCAATCAGGCTATTCTTTCTGCCATGGAGCTGCATGAGAGTGAGCAATCAGGCTATTCTTTCTGCCATGGAGCTGCATGAGAGAGAACAATCAGGCTATTTTTTCACTTTCAGCATAGATTTTAATTTTCTATTTCTACAAGTGTGCATATTGTACACTTATTTTGGGATATGTTCAGTAAGACAATTTGATTGTTTTTTTCCCCCCCTGAGTATTTAGATCAACTTACCATATGATAGTCCTGGCAAGACGTGCGTTACTGTACCGTCACATTGCTTCAAAGTATTTTCTGAAAAAAGTTTTGGTCTGCATCTTAATCTTTACTTTTGGTTATATTCCTTCTAACCATTAAACCATCTTGTATACTTGTATTGTATGGCTGTTGACATGATTTAGACTGTGATAGAGGTGTGGTTTTTAAATTGTTAACCAATTTAACTTTTAGTCATGAGTTGATTTATCTTTTTTCATGAATTGTCAACTTTGCTGAGAAACATGTCCCTACCGTTGATTCACTGCGAGCCTGTCTATTTGAATACTAAAATGTATTAAATGAAATCGCCAGAGTGACCATCTGTTTCTTTGTTAGAATGTAATGTACAGGCATCATCAACCATGAACTTTCTTTGTTGATATTTGCACCCCATGCATTTCAACGGCCCACAATAAAAAGGTCATCCCAAAAAATCATTTTTTCCCACTAATTTCTAGGCCTGGTGTGAGGGGGTGGCGTGTTCTCATAAGTGTGGTGAAATACCTATTGCTTGCCTATACTGGAGACATGGGGCCAATCCCAAATCAACCTCTAAGCCCTATGCACTTGTGGAGATCTGAGAGGATTTGATTGGTTTAGTCAATATGGTGAAACTTTCACCTAGCCTATTAGAGAGCAAGGTGGAGCTGTTGCCATATTACTAACACCTGTCAAATCCTCTGATCTCCAGAAGCACATGGGGCGTAAGGGTCGATTTGGCTTTGGGAAATAGCTTATTGCTTGTCTATACCTGAGACATATCTCTCCTATAACTGAGAGAAATAGCCATCCTTTCAAATGTACATGAAGTGCCCAGGGGAAGAAGGTAGATGCTAGGAGTCAATTTGGAACAGTGCCACTGTTTAATACAAAGTCCAAAGGCAGGTGTTTTGTGCTGTTCTGCATGAGCTGCAGATTTTTCCTTGTACCTCAGCATCCGGTTGTTCCTGCCTCCAGGAACTCTTGGTCGGTTGTTCCTGCCTCCAGGAACTCTTGGTCGGTTGTTCCTGCCTCCAGGAACTCTTGGTCGGTTGTTCCTGCCTCCAGGAACTCTGGGTCGGTTGTTCCTGCCTCCAGGAACTCTGGGTCGGTTGTTCATCAATGATCACCACCTACATGCTGCAACGAGTCTGACCGTAGCCAGTTTTACTGACTCCCTGTGGCGAAGTTGAGAAAATCCTTCAAAACAGCCTTCACATGTTTAGGAAATGTAGTTTACTCTTCTCTGCAGGGTGCAATATCAGTTTAATGCTTTGCTTTCTGTTAGTGCTGCGAAACCCAACCGAAAAAGACACCACTTCGACTACCATGGAATTATGAATGCCTAATATATCTTTGAACGCATCACAATTTGCTCCCGGGTGCGGTACTACTATGGCTGACCCTGTAAAACACCACATGTAGGTGACATAAAAAGCATTTTTGTTTAGGTTGAATACTAAATGGTGACATTCAATACCCTGTGCCTCAAACTATTTGAGAGCAAGATGCATTATAGGCTTACCTTTCGATCATATCTAGATCTGTTTTTGGGACATGAACAGTGACATTTTCACCATTTGGTGAGTGTCTCCATTGTAGTCGTGTGTCCATGGTGCTGAAACCACTGTCGTGACAGTGATAGCTAAATCTGAGATTGCATAGGTAGGCCATAAACTGATTTCTTTACCCCCTGGTAGTTAATTTATTCATTTCACTGATTAGCCAGAAATTTCTCACACCTGGTGTCAGCTCTGAATCAGTCTGTGATAAGACTGGAAGAATGGGAAGTAGCCTACTTCTGTTCTGACCTTGAGATCCTGATTTGAGAGAGGGTGCCTGGGCTATCTGTGCAGCAGAAGCCTATAACCTCTGTATGCACTGACACAAAGACTGGTATAGATAGACTGGTCAATGCTTAAATGAAAATGCCCTCTTAATGTCCATGGCTTATAGACAGACTAAACAGCATTTGCGTGATTTTAACAAAGTATTGGTTTCTTTCTTGTTTTCTCTTTCCCAAATCCACCTTGAATGGATCTAACTCAACTGAAACAAGAATAAATGGTTTCAAAGATCCTTTACAGGGAAAGTAGGCTACTTATGTATTCCCTCTCAAAAAAAATACATCTGCTTCTTAAACACGGCACAGGAATCACAGGCACCTCTAAAACACCTAGTTGAAATTCACAAACTGTCCATTCCATCGGATCAGACGACAACGCATGGGGATGAGACATTCTGATTGGTGTCTTAAAGCAACTGTCTTAAAGAGCCACGTGTTCCTGTTACTTCTTCCTACCTGTCTGGCTGTGTGTGTACGCCATAATTGAAAATATTGCTCAGGAAGTATTCTGCTTATTTATGGAGCATTCATTCAGGCAATTGGCTGTTTTGATTGACAAAGGCAAGAGTGGTAAAGCACGCTACTTGTTATGCAGCTGAAGTCTGTAAAGCCACCAACACCTGCTCTCTTAGATGCTTATTTCATTAGGCCCTTCTCTCCAATGAGGCAATGACCCCTCTGGTTTTCGTGATGTATTGCAGAAAGGTTAGCCTGGACACCATTGTGTTGGTCTCTGCTTTAGACAACTCTTTTAGATTGTTGTTGCCAAGCCAAAAAGTCTGGCCTTCACCACATCTAACGGTTGGATTTTCTTTAATAAAAATGTATTTTGGCACATAACACTATAGGGAATGATTTAGTTACATATCATACCCAATACTAACTGGGAGGGAAGAATATATGCAAAGCATACAGCACTACATCTTTCCCACGCAAATGTAAAGTAGGGAATCAAACAGGATTCGACCCGGGCCCTTTTTTAATATATTATTTTACATTCTTTAATGATGTCCCCGATCCTTGCGCTGCTCTGCCTTGTGAGCATATGCATGTGCGCGTGCCCATGGTATCAATTTTCATTCGATGCGTTTTCCTATTACAGATTACTTCCCAAATGACAGTTTATTCCCCACACAGTGCACCACTTTTGACCAATGTCCTTTGAGATTTGCACGTGTTTTTAAAATATTTTGTATTATTGACTGTACGTTTGTTTATTCCATGTGTTGTTGTTTGGGTCGCACTGCTTTGCTTTATCTTGGCCAAGTCGCAGTTGTAAATGAGAACTTGTTATCAACTGGCCTACCTGGTTAAATAAAGGTTAAATAAAACAAATGTAAAAAAAAATGCACATGTAGCCTAGTTACTTACCCTAACTTTAAACCAAGGGCCAACTAATAGCCGATCACAAATGACATGTATGAAGCACTTCACTTATGCGTGGCCAATTGACTGCGGTTGAGGAGTCTCTCTGTGAGGATCATTGCTGCTCTTGACACATAAATGATGTCGTTTTGGTTCTTTGCGGTGGGCACAGCTCGCTTCTCTCAGATGGTATTTTCATGCAGAAGTATGTTGCCAAGGTAACAGAGACGTGAGAGGCTGAGCGAATGAGCAAGCGCTGAAAAAATCCCTGAATTCCAGAACTGCAGCAGCAGTCATGGCGCGAGCAGAGCGCCAAAACACGCAACTCTGCATCAGGCTAGCTGACATGCTCTCCACACGACTTCCCAGCTGGGGAACTGTCCCATCAACCAGCGACAACTGATCAACCAAATTATTGTATTGCTTTTCGATTCATCAGTTAATTTGTCTCCATGTTCAATTTTTAAAAACGAAGTGCGATTATGATATCCTGTCCAATGTGACATAGACAATTGTTTTATACATCAATTTACAAACCAGAGTTGTGGAGGAAGCATAAATAAAACAGCTGCAGAAATGGGACATATACTGAACAAAAATATAAACCAACATGCAACAATTTCAGAGATTTTACCGAGTTACAGTTCATATAAGGAAATCATTAAATTTAAATAAATTCATTAGGCCCTAATCTATGGATTTCACATGACTGGGAACACAGATATGCATCTGTTGGTGCATGGATCAAAAAGTTGGGTCATGGATCAGAAAACCTGTCAGTATCTGGTGTGACCACCATTTGCCTGATACAGTGCGACACATCTCCTATGCATAGAGTTGATCAGGCTGTTGATTGTGGCCTGTAGAATGTTGTCCCACAGCCTCTTCAATGGCTGTGAAAAGTTGATGGATATTGGCGGGAACCAGAACAAGCTTGTCTTACACGTCAATCCAGAGCATCCCAAACATGCTCAATGGGTGACATGTCTGGTGAGTATGCAGGCCATGGAAGAACTGGGACATTTTCAGATTCCAGGTATTGTGTACAGATCCTTGCGACATGGGGCTGTGCACTAACATGCTGAAACATGAGGTGATGAATGGCACGACAATGGGGCTCAGGATCTCGTCATGGTATCGCTATGCATTCAAATTGAATGGCACGACAATGGGCCTCAGGATCTCGTCATGGTATCTCTATGCATTCAAATTGCCATTGATAAAATGCAATTGTCTTTGTTGTCCGTAGCTTATGCCTGTCCATACCATAACCCCACCACCACCAACATTGACATCAGCAAACAGCTCGCCCACACCACGCTATACAAATAGTCTGCGATTGTGAGGCCGTTTGGGCATACTACCAAATTCTCTAAAATGACTATGGTAGAGAAATTAACATTACATTTTCTGGCAACAGCTCTGGTGGAAAATCCTGTAGTCAACATGCCATTTGCACGCTCCCTCAATACTTGATACATCTAGTGCATTGTGTTGTGACTAAACTGCACATTTTAGTGGCCTTTTATTGTCCCCAGCACAAGGTGCATCTGTGTAATGATCATGCTGTTTAATTGGCATCTTGATATGCCACACCTGTCAGGTGGATGGATTATCTGGGCAAAGGAGAAATGCTCACTAGCAGGGATGTAAACAAATTTGTGCACCACATTTTAGAGAAATATGCTTTTTGTACATATTGAACATTTCTGGGATATTTTATTTCAGCTTATGAAACATGGGACTAACACTTTACATGTTGCATTTATATTTTCGTTCAGTGTAAATTGGTTTACTGTATTTGTGATCGTGGGATAAACCAAGATTTTCATGACATTTAAATGACCCTTTTCCATGTACTACATATAATCAGCAGTTTACAAAAGACATTCCTATATTTCTCATTGTGGATCAACATTACCCACAGGCACAGATCAAGGATCCGCATACCTTGCCTCAAACCTAACCTTAACCGTTGTTGAAGGGAAAATGCAACCCTGGCCTCAGATCAGCGCTTTGGGTCAACTTCATCCTGCTCTGCATCTCTGACGTCCTTGCTATCCGGAGTTCTTGGGACGTCCATACCCTGTTGAAATGTAAAATGGTTAAGGTAATTGTTAGGGGTTGGTAAGGGTTATGGTTTTGCTAATGTTCGGGTAAGGTTAGGGTTAGGATCCTGGATAGCACTAACCAACTCTGACTGCCCGGGGCCTCTGACTGAGATGTGTTTGAACAAAGAGAAGTGGTCCCTGACTCCCCAAGCTGTCTCCTCTATCCTCCAATATCCTCAATTACCGGAAGCCTTCAGTGATAACAAGATTATCATAAGCTTGGTCTTAAGAAGTCTCTGTGAATGAATGGGCTTCTTAGAGAGGATTAGCTTTCCTTTCACCAGGACCTGATGGTTATAGAGCTGACTGACTGACTGGCAGCCTGCTAGCTTGAACACTGCACTCTTAGAAAAAAAGGTTATTTGGTGTTATATGTAGAACCTTTTTGTTCTTTGGATGAGATTAAAGAACCCTTTACTAACGGTGTCGGCAAGCCATTTTCTGACCAGGTGAAATCATGCAGCATCATCATTATTAATATGGATCAAAACTACTTAAAAAGGAATGTTAGCTGTCATTTAAAAGTTAGCTTTTGTTTTCTAAAATCCCCGTTAAACTCTGGGTTAGGGAAAGAACCCATAAGGTTCTTGCCTTCATTGGATACAGTGCCTTGCGAAAGTATTCGGCCCCCTTGAACCTTGCGACCTTTTGCCACATTTCAGGCTTCAAACATAAAGATATAAAACTGTATTTTTTTGTGAAGAATCAACAACAAGTGGGACACAATCATGAAGTGGAACGACATTTATTGGATATTTCCAACTTTTTTAACAAATCAAAAACTGAAAAATTGGGCGTGCAAAATTATTCAGCCCCTTTACTTTCAGTGCAGCAAACTCTCTCCAGAAGTTCAGTGAGGATCTCTGAATGATCAAATGTTGACCTAAATGACTAATGATGATAAATACAATCCACCTGTGTGTAATCAAGTCTCCGTATAAATGCACCTGCACTGTGATAGTCTCAGAGGTCCGTCAAAAGCGCAGAGAGCATCATGAAGAACAAGGAACACACCAGGCAGGTCCGAGATACTGTTGTGAAGAAGTTTAAAGCCGGATTTGGATACAAAAAGATTTCCCAAGCTTTAAACATCCCTAGGAGCACTGTGCAAGCGATAATATTGAAATGGAAGGAGTATCAGACCACTGCAAATCTACCAAGACCTGGCCGTCCCTCTAAACTTTCAGCTCATACAAGGAGAAGACTGATCAGAGATGCAGCCAAGAGGCCCATGATCACTCTGGATGAACTGCAGAGATCTACAGCTGAGGTGTGAGACTCTGTCCATAGGACAACAATCAGTCATATATTGCACAAATCTGGCCTTTATGGAAGAGTGGCAAGAAGAAAGCCATTTCTTAAAGATATCCATAAAAAGCGTTGTTTAAAGTTTGCCACAAGCCACCTGGGAGACACACCAAACATGTGGAAGAAGGTGCTCTGGTCAGATGAAACCAAAATTGAACTTTTTGGCAACAATGCAAAACGTTATGTTTGGCGTAAAAGCAACACAGCTGAACACACCATCCCCACCTGTCAAACATGGTGGTGGCAGCATCATGGTTTGGGCCTGCTTTTCCTCAACAGGGACAGGGAAGATGGTTAAAATTGATGGGAAGATGGATGGAGCCAAATACAGGACCATTCTGGAAGAAAACCTGATGGAGTCTGCAAAAGACCTGAGACTGGGACGGAGATTTGTCTTCCAACAAGACAATGATCCAAAACATAAAGCAAAATCTACAATGGAATGGTTCAAAAATAAACATATCCAGGTGTTAGAATGGCCAAGTCAAAGTCCAGACCTGAATCCAATCGAGAATCTGTGGAAAGAACTGAAAACTGCTGTTCACAAATGCTCTGCATCCAACCTCACTGAGCTCGAGCTGTTTTGCAAGGAGGAATGGGAAAAAATGTCAGTCTCTCGATGTGCAAAACTGATAGAGACATACCCCAAGCGACTTACAGCTGTAATTGCAGCAAAAGGTGGCGCTACAAAGTATTAACTTAAGGGGGCTGAATAATTTTGCACGCCCAATTTTTCAGTTTTTGATTTGTTAAAAAAGTTTGAAATATCCAATAAATGTCGTTCCACTTCATGATTGTGTCCCACTTGTTGTTGATTCTTCACAAAAAAATACAGTTTTATATCTTTATGTTTGAAGCCTGAAATGTGGCAAAAGGTCGCAAAGTTCAAGGGGGCCGAATACTTTCGCAAGGCACTGTATATAAACTCAACAAAACAAGAAATATCCCTTTCTCAGGACCCTGTCTTTCAGAGATAATTCATAAAAATCCAAATAACTTCACATATCTTCATTGTAAAGGGTTTAAACACTGTTTCCCATGCTTGTTCAATGAACCATAAACAATTAATGAACATGCACCTGTTGAACGGTCGTTAAGACACTAACAGCTTACAGACGGTAGGCAATTAAGGTCACAGTTATGAAAACTTAGGACACTAAGAGGCCTTTCTACTGACTCTGAAAAACACCAAAAGAAAGATGCCCAGGGTCCCTGCTCATCTGCATGAATGTGAAATAGGGATGCTGCAAGGAGGCATGAGGACTGCGAATGTGGTCAGGGCAATAAATTGCAATGTCCGTACTGTGAGACACCTAAGACAGCGCTACAGGGAGACAGGACGGACAGCTGATCGTCCTCGCAGTGGCAGACCATCTGTAACAACATCTGCACAGGATCAGTACATCCGAACATCACACCTGCGGGACAGGTACAGGATGGCAACAACAATTGCCCGAGTTACACCAGGAACGCACAATCCCTCCATCAGTGCTCAGACTGTCCGCAATAGACGGAGAGAGGCTGGACTGGCAAATAGTGCTCTTCACTGACGAGTCGCGGTTTTGTCTCACCAAGGGTGATGGTCGTATTCGCGTTTATCGTCGAAGTAATGAGTGTTACACCGAGGCCTGTACTCTGGAGCGGGATCGATTTGGAGGTGGATGGTCCGTCATGGTCTGGGGCGGTGTGTCACAGCATCATCGGACTGAGCTTGTTGTCATTGCAGGCAATCACAACGCTGTGCGTTACAGGGAAGACATCCTCCTCCCTCATGTTGATACCCTTCCTGCAGGCTCATCCTGACATGACCCTACAGTTTTCAGAAATGTATAAAAAAATAAAAACAGATACCTCAATAAGTATTCAGACCTTATGCTATGAGACTCGAAATTGAGTCAGGTGCATCCTGTTTCCAGTGGGGAGAACAAGTATTTGATATACTGCCGATTTTGCAGGTTTTCCTACTTACAAAGCATGGAGAGGTCTGTAATTTTTATCATAGGTACACTTCAACTGTGAGAGACATAATCTAAAACAAAAATCCAGAAAATCACATTGTGTGATTTTAAAGTAATTAATTTGCATTTTATTGCATGACAAGTATTTGATACATCAGAAAAGCAGAACTTAATATTTGGTACAGAAACCTTTGTTTGTAATTACAGAGATCATACGTTTCCTGTAGTTCTTGATCAGGTTTGCACACATTGCAGCAGGGATTTTGGCCCACTCCTCCATACAGACCTCCAGATCCTTCAGGTTTCGGGGCTGTCGCTGGGCAATACGGACTTTCAGCTCCCTCCAAAGATTTTCTATTGGGTTCAGGTCTGGAGACTGGCTAGGCCACTCCAGGACCTTGAGATGCTTCATACGGAGCCACTAGTTGCCCTGGCTGTGTGTTTTGGGTCGTTGTCATGCTAGAAGACCCAGCCACGACCCATCTTCAATGCTCTTACTGAGGGAAGGAGGTTGTTGGCAAAGATCTCGCGATACATGGCCCCATCCATCCTCCCCTCAATACGGTGCAGTCGTCCTGTCCCCTTTGCAGAAAAGCATCCCCAAACAATGATGTTTCCTCCTCCATGCTTCACAGTTGGGATGGTGTTCTTGGGGTTGTACTCACCCTTCTTCTTCCTTCAAACACGGCGAGTGGAGTTTAGACCAAAAAGCTCTATTTTTGTCTCATCAGACCACATGACCTTCTCCCATTCCTCCTCTGGATCATCCAGATGGTCATTGGCAAACTTCAGATGGGCCTGGACAAGCGCTGGCTTGAGCAGGGGGACCTTGCGTGCGCTGCAGGATTTTAATCCATGACGGCGTAGTGTGTTACTAATGGTTTTCTTTGAGACTGTGGTCCCAGCTCTCTTCAGGTCATTGACCAGGTCCTGCCGTGTAGGTCAGGGCTGATCCCTCACCTTCATCATGATCATTGATACCCCACGAGGTGAGATCTTGCATGGAGCACCAGACCAAGGGTGATTGCATTATCTGAGGGTGATTGCATCATCGCATTATTATCGGCAGACTCAACAGCCTTGGTTTCTCTAATGACTGCCTCGCCTGGTTCACCAACTACTTCTCAGATAGAGTTCAGTGTGTCAAATCAGATGGCCTGTTGTCCGGACCTCTGGTAGTCTATGGGGGTGCCACAGGGTGCAATTCTCAGGCCAACTCTTTTCTCTGTATATATCAATGATGTCGCTCTTGCTGCTGGTGATTCTCTGATCCATCTCTACGCAGACGACACCATTCTGTATACTTCTGGCTTTTCTTTGGACACTGTGTTAACAAACCTCCAGACGAGCTTCAATGCCATACAACACTCCTTCTGTGGCCTCCAACTGCTCTTAAATGCCAGTAAAACTAAATGCATGCTCTTCAACCTTTTGCCGCCTGCCCCTGCCCGCCCGCCTAGCATCACTACTCTGGACGGTTCTGACTTAGAATATGTGGACAGCTACAAATATCTAGGTGTCTGGTTAGACTGTAAACTCTCCTTCCAGACTCACATTAAGCATCTCCAATCCAAAATTAAATCTAGAATCGGCTTCCTATTTTGCAACAAAGCCTCCTTCACTCATGCTGCTAAACATACCCTCGTAAAACTGACTATCCTACCAATCTTTTGCAAATTAGCCTCCAACACTCTACTCAGCAAGTTAGATGTAGTCTATCACAGTGCCATCCATTTTGTCACCAAAGCCCCATATACTACCCACCACTGCAACCTGTATGCTCTCGTTGGCTGTCCCTCACTTCATATTCGTCGCCAAACCCACTGGCTCTAGGTCATCTATAAGTCTTTGCTAGGTAAAGCCCTGCCTTATCTCAGCTCACTGGTCACCATAGCAACACCCACCCGTAGCACACGCTCCAGCAGGTATATCTCACTGGTCATCCCCAAAGCCAACTCTTCCTTTGGCTGCCTTTCCTTCCAGTTCTCTGCTGCCAATGACTGGAATTAATTGCAAAAATCACTGAAGCTGGAGACTTATATCTGCCTAACTAACTTTAAGCATTAGCTGTCAGAGCAGCTTACCGATCACTGCACCTGTACACAGCCCATCTGTAAATAGCCCACCCAACTACCTCATCCCCATATTGTTATTTATTTTTGCTTTTTTGCACCCCAGTGTCTCTACTTGCCCATCATCATCATCTGCACATTTCACTCCAGTGTTAATGCTAAATTGTAATTATTTCACCACTATGGCCTATTTATTGCCTTACCTCCCTAATCTTACTACATTTGCACACACTGTATATAGATTTTTCTATTGTGTTATTAACTGTACATTTGTTTATCCCATGTGTAACTACATTGTTGTTGTTGTTTTTGTCGCACTGCTTTGCTTTATCTTGGCCAGGTCGAAGTTGTAAATGAGAACTTGTTCTCAACTGGCCTACCTAGTTAAATAAAGGTGACATTTAAAAAAATGTAAAAATTAAGATTATATTGCTCTCCAGCAACTCATTGAAATTGTCAGCTTTTTGTTTTTTCCTTCTGGGACATAGATTGTATATTTTCTACCAGCGCTGTATTGGCCACAAGTGGAGCAAACCCAATGGTACAAAATGGATTGCAGCAGCTAGGAGGCCTAGGAGCCTGTATCTCTAGAACAGTCACTGGTTTTCTCAGTTTGAATGTTGAAAGACAATTTGTCAAATACAGCACTCTTTCTGAAGAGAGCGTTGCTCACATGATTTGAGTGTTCAGGGTCAAACCCAGGAAGTGCATGCACTGTGGGGACCAGAGAACTCTGTTCCAAGTTCATTGTTAGTCCCAACACAGAGAGGTGATGTGAGAGCATGGATGTGTGCCAAAGAATGGCTTTGTGACCCTGCCGCGCTTATGGACTTTTTGAAAATGTGAGGGATGAGCGAAAGGCTGAAGGGTAGAATGCGAAACTGAAAAGCACATTTTTTGGCACCAGAAAATAGATTGAGTAGAACCCACAGTTTGTTGTACTGGTTCTACCTCTTCGATTGCATGCTTTTCCAGGAGCAAGGAGATTTCTGAATAGAGTGTTTGCGTTTGAGCAGGGTTGCGAGCTGTTGTTTTCAAGGCACACCTGAAGCGTGGGGGATTGCTTACAAAATTGTAGTGCGTAGTCTTTTGTTCGAGTACCTGACACCCATTTTTTGGCTGTTGACCTTTTCCAGCTGAAAAGGTGGTGCTCGTGGAAACGGTGTTGCGCTAGAGAGCCGGTCCCATGAGGGGCGATGCACTGCGTGCTGTGCTGCAGAGGCGACGGGCCTGCATATGGTGTGCCTCGGCCTCTTGGTCGATGCTGCTCTCCATCTCTTCAGTAGGGCTGAGAGTGTCTGTTCCTCCACTCTTGAGCATGTGCAGCGTGAATATCAGCCTGGTTTCTTTTCATCCCAGTTGGGGCCCTGGGACAGGAGTCATGGTTTGCTGGCTGATGCCCTCTAGGCTTTGGAATGAGGTGCTGAAGCTCCATCTGTGCTTCTCTGTCCTCCTTACACACTTGGAGGATGTGCGTCGCTGTTGAGCCAAATGTCTGACCAGGTGATATGGATACACCTAGAAGTGGAACCTTCTCTTTGTCAGGGAGCTTGGACTGCACTAACCATAGGTGGGCCGTGCAATGCACAGTGTTGCTAAATATTTCCCAACTATCTGAGCATTTCCCTGAAGGCGTTGGATGAGTAGGTCTGTAACTATAGACCGTTCTTTCATGGTCTCAGCGTTATAGTTTGCAGAGAGGCGTTGCTGCAGCTCCTTCTGATTGAAAGCCAGTATCGCTGCTGAATTGCCAAGCCTAACAGCTGAAGCAGTGCTGTCATGTGTCCTGCGTAGGAAGCGATCAGATGTATCGTTCATTCGGCAGCCCTTGGTCTGAACTGTGACGGAGATAAGCAGGCAGAACAAGTGAAGTGTATGATTTGTCCATACAAGGGAAATGGACAAAACCATTATCATCTGTACCAGGAACTGTAGCTAAGCGAGTGCATATGCATGGCATGGCAGGGGTTCTGACCTTTGGCATGCTCTATGTGCATTGGAGCTCAGGCACAAAGTATTTGATCAAACTTGGATGTGGACGCCATTGCAGTAGGTGCATGTTCCACATTGAGGTTTCTGCTTGCCCTCTCAAATATTTCAGACAAGGTTATTTTCTGGTTGACCACCACTGCCAGGGTGGGTGGCTGGGACTAGAGGAGGCTACAGCTGTGGTACATATCATGATCAGAGAGCTCATAGTCTGTGTCATAAGAGTGGGAGGATTTTGTGGATAGTATGTCAGTGTCATCTGATTCAACATCCATACTCCGTTCAGAGGTAAGGGTTGGGTTTGGTACTGGCAGGGAAGCTTGGCCAGGTTGTGCTCGTGGGCAGACTCAATGGTTGCCATATGACTGTCTGTCACTGGAATTTCATAATTACTATTAATTATACATTAATTAAATCACTCAGTCTATTTTATAAGAATTTTTAAGATTCCTATTTGCATAAAATAGTCAGAGACCAGTCTTATCAAAATTAGATAGTAGTATTTATTCTCGGAGCACGCTGCCATGAAACCACGAACAACAGTTTATATACAAAATATGACGTCATTGGTTCTAGAGTGAATCTCCTCCTCTTGACCAAAATGAAGCAGGTTCAAAAGTTCATTCCAATCTACTAGCGCACACACATGACACACAATATAACTGAATTAACTCTTGGCCCCTCACCATTATCCATCACCACTTAGCTGACAGTTCCAGTTAACGGAAAACCTGGGAAAGCCCTCACTGCCTTATTTAAACATCCCAGAGCTAAGGTTCAACCATAGGTTAATGACCTTTTCTGCTTACTTAAAAAAAAAACACTTCCAATCTTCTCCAACCTGGCTGGAATGGTATTTATTTTACTTAATTACCCCCTGTTTCAGGTTCCACAATCCCTCATTTATGAATTCATATTGTTAATCAGATAAATAAAACAGAGTTTACAAGTTTACTTAGTTACAGTTCTATTTATAATGGGGATATTGTTTAGCTATTTATTCATAAAATTCCTAACACTGTCCAGTGACTTAATTTCCTTACACATCTCAGTGCATCGAGATTTGTGCCCAGGCAAGGATGAGCGATAGAGTTTATTGGGCAGTGGATCACGAGGGGAATGAGACCCGTCATTAGAGTTGGAGCATTTCGAATGTTCGTTGATTGCTTTGGTTTCGGCTTTTGGATGCATTGAGAGAAATGTTGACTTACTGTTGGCTCTGACCTGTCGTGCTTCGGGGTCAAGACTCCCATATAAATATGTAAGTTATCAAGGTCCGGGATCAAAACTCCTGCCTATATGAAGCTATCTGACTGGCACAGTCAACATGGACTATCAGTCTCGGCGTTGGTGGACTCTGTCATGCGAGGACCGGTAACCTACTGCACCGCTGAGCTCCGGGATCATAGCAAAACTCCAAGTGAAGGGGGTGGTAATGCTGGATCCAAGGGCTGGGACTGGCACAACACCATGGGTCAACAAGCGCCAACAACAGGTACAACTAACTATGATGGCTACGTGGGCTTATTTAGCTAGCTACGAACTAACTTCTAAAGTAATGGGATAGACCCGAAGCTAGCTAGCTAACACACAAGGATGGAAATGCCCAACAAAAAGCTATAAAAGGTAGTTAGTGTGGACAGGCACAACATCTAGAGAGGGGGAGTGGATAAATATCAACTACTCACAGCATTTCCTCGAGTTGTTGAAGAATCGTAATTCTGTGGGAAAGTAACGTTAATCCGAAAGGGAATTAATAGCTGTCTCGTAATGTAACACACAAACATGAAGGCGAAGAGAAGACTGTATGCTAACGATTAGAATAAATCTTATTTTTTATTATGGGATACGCAAAAAACAGCTACAGACCCAGCCTGACATTGGCAATTAACAAATTGTTACTTTTATTTCAGTGTCAATTGAGGGTACTATGTTTCATGAAGCCAATAGAAGACTGTTGCTCACTGAGAGGAGGTATGAATAAATTATGTATTATAAGTCTTGGTGATTCAATAGCCTATTTAAGCATTAAATGACTTTTCACACACTATTTTACTCACTGTCAGTAATCCAGAACTATCAGAGACTATTTTGGCTGCTGCTGACAACTGCATGTAAGTTGTTCTTCATCATAATAATTATACACTTAGTATACCAAACATTAAGAGCACCTTCCTAATATTGAGTTGGACCCCCCGCCCCCCTTTTTCCCTCAGAACCACCTCAATTCATCAAGGCATGGACCCTATCATGTGTTGAAAGCATTCCACAGAGATGTTGGCCGATGTTGACTCTAATGCTACCCGCAGTTGTCAAGTTGGCTGGATGTCCTTTGGGTGGTGAACCATTCTTAAATGGGAAACTGTTGTGTGAAAGTGTTGTGTTGCAGTTCTTGACACAAACCACTGCGCCTGATGCCTACTACCATAACACATTCAAAGGCACTTGCATCATGTTTCTTTCCCATTCACCCTCTGAATGGCATACATACACAATCCATGTCTCAAGGCTTAAAAATCCTTCTTTTATCTGTCTCCTCCCCTTTATCTACACTAATTTAAGTGGATTTAACAGGTTACATCAATAAGGCATCATAGCTTCGAAAGAGCAGGTGTCCTTAATGTTTTGTAAACTCAGTGTATGTCTGCATAGCGTTTTGTCTTCATTTTGGCAGATTAACTGATGTTTATTTCTGAAGATGAACTACTGTTTTTTCTCCTTTTTTCTTCTCTGGAAGCAGTCAGGCAACAACCCATACTGTACTGGCCCGGGCACTAGAAAAATGGGCAGAATTGATCTGACAACTGGAGGGCTGCTGGGTTCACATCCTCAAAACATTCCCCTACTGCTGGGCCCTTGACCAAAGCCATAACATGCTTTCCATCCAGGGGTGCTGCACTTCAGCTTGAACCTGTGCTCAACTGTATCTGTGAGGTCTGCTGTTTGGGGGGTTGAGGACAGAGCAGAAGACACATTTTTGTTGTTTGCTGTAACTAACAGAGAAAGGTGTATTGTAAAGAAGTCAACCAGAGTTGACATTGGCCACCGTTCAAGCAAAGAGATGCCTCCCTGGCTACTAGTGCATATTTCCAAACTATGTTTGCATATAATATAACATTCTAAAAACTATGCTGGTAATTATTATTTTGTTGTTTATTACATTATATTCTTAGCTAAAAATATGACTATTTAATAGTAGTAGCCATAATTCATAAATGGCACCATGCAGGGTTCTATATGGAAGCATTTTGGTTCAGTGAAGAAGAACCTCTAGGGTTTTTTATAACTTTTAGGGAATCCATATATGAAGCAAGTGATAGAACCCTTTTTGGTTTTATAAGGGACCTTATTTTCTAAGAGTGTGGCTAATAAATGAGGATGCTTAGGAAGGAGAAAGCTGATACCACTTATGGAGGGGATTTACTCTATCAGGCAAATGGGCAGACAATGGTTCCTAGTTGGTGCCTGGATTGCCTAGTCAAATTGAAGTACTTTGACAAAACTTTACACTGCATATCTGCATATCATTCTCTACCTTTCACTGATGAACAAAGTATTTTGGGGTCAAATGAAGTGTACATGAGCCTACCTCAATAAATCAATTATATTACAATTACATCTGAATAACACTGTAAGTGAGCCTGACCCAGGGTAGACATACAGACAGCTAGTAACAGTTGATTATTAGTAAACAAGGAAGTCTTTTGTTTTTATTTGACCATTTCAATTATCCACCTCTCTCCCTCCCCTACTCCCTCCTGGTACAGACAGACTACTGGAGCTTCCCAGAAACAGTAATCACATTCACTATTAATGAGACATGTTCATGCTGGACCCATTTACTGCTCTTAATAATGCATACTGTCTGGAATTGTCTGTGGGTATATTACACTGTGTGCATATCAAACACACACACACACACACACACACACACACTCTCCATGTCCTCCTGCAAGAGAGATATCTGGTGGTTCTGTCATGTTGTCTGTCTGGCCTCTGGCTTTATACTCTCCAGGAAAATATGAGAATGTATTATGCGGGGGGTCTCAGGGGTTGTTTAAGAAGCTAAAAGACACAATTACATCTCTACAAATGGACAATAAACTACTCTTCTCCTTCTTCAGTCTATAATTTATGTCTGGCAGGCTTTGCACTGATTTAACCACAGTTTCAAATTCATCTGTCACGCTGAAGCATTACAGATTCTGCGATATAAATGTAATGGTTATTGTGATTGAGCCGACATACAGTGCCTTGCGAAAGTATTCGGCCCCCTTGAACTTTGCGACCTTTTGCCACATTTCAGGCTTCAAACATAAAGATATAAAACTGTATTTTTTTGTGAAGAATCAACAACAAGTGGGACACAATCATGAAGTGGAACGACATTTATTGGATATTTCAAACTTTTTTAACAAATCAAAAACTGAAAACTGAGGAAAAAAACTGGGCGTGCAAAATTATTCAGCCCCCTTAAGTTAATACTTTGTAGCGCCACCTTTTGCTGCGATTACAGCTGTAAGTCGCTTGGGGTATGTCTCTGTCAGTTTTGCACATCGAGAGACAGACATTTTTTCCCATTCCTCCTTGCAAAACAGCTCGAGCTCAGTGAGGTTGGATGGAGAGCATTTGTGAACAGCAGTTTTCAGTTCTTTCCACAGATTCTCGATTGGATTCAGGTCTGGACTTTGACTTGGCCATTCTAACACCTGGATATGTTTATTTTTGAACCATTCCATTGTAGATTTTGCTTTATGTTTTGGATCATTGTCTTGTTGGAAGACAAATCTCCGTCCAAGTCTCAGGTCTTTTGCAGACTCCATCAGGTTTTCTTCCAGAATGGTCCTGTATTTGGCTCCATCCATCTTCCCATCAATTTTAACCATCTTCCCTGTCCCTGCTGAAGAAAAGCAGGCCCAAACCATGATGCTGCCACCACCATGTTTGACAGTGGGGATGGTGTGTTCAGGGTGATGAGCTGTGTTGCTTTTACGCCAAACATAACGTTTTGCATTGTTGCCAAAAAGTTCAATTTTGGTTTCATCTGACCAGAGCACCTTCTTCCACATGTTTGGTGTGTCTCCCAGGTGGCTTGTGGCAAACTTTAAACAACACTTTTTATGGATATCTTTAAGAAATGGCTTTCTTCTTGCCACTCTTCCATAAAGGCCAGATTTGTGCAATATACAACTGATTGTTGTCCTATGGACAGTCTCCCACCTCAGCTGTAGATCTCTGCAGTTCATCCAGAGTGATCATGGGCCTCTTGGCTGCATCTTTGATCAGTCTTCTCCTTGTATGAGCTGAAAGTTTAGAGGGACGGCCAGGTATTGGTAGATTTGCAGTTGTCTGATACTCCTTCCATTTCAATATTATCGCTTGCACAGTGCTCCTTGGGATGTTTAAAGCTTGGGAAATCTTTTTGTATCCAAATCCAGCTTTAAACTTCTTCACAACAGTATCTCGGACCTGCCTGGTGTGTTCCTTGTTCTTCATGATGCTCTCTGCGCTTTTAACGGACCTCTGAGACTATCACAGTGCAGGTGCATTTATACGGAGACTTGATTACACACAGGTGGATTGTATTTATCATCATTAGTCATTTAGGTCAACATTGGATCATTCAGAGATCCTCACTGAACTTCTGGAGAGAGTTTGCTGCACTGAAAGTAAAGGGGCTGAATAATTTTGCATGCCCAATTTTTCAGTTTTTGATTTGTTAAAAAAGTTTGAAATATCCAATAAATGTCGTTCCATTTCATGATTGTGTCCCACTTGTTGTTGATTCTTCACAAAAAAATACAGTTTTATATCTTTATGTTTGAAGCCTGAAATGTGGCAAAAGGTCGCAAAGTTCAAGGGGGCTGAATACTTTCGCAAGGCACTGTATGTAGAGTTTTACCATGAATGCAGTCATGGTCAATCGCACTGTTAAGCTGAACTTCCACGATGCGGGTTGAATAGTCCCTACTCTATGAAGGGTGCCAAGTACGCCAGAGCTGATTAGTGTCGGCCCTGGAGGCCCGAAACACTTCTGGTTTTCATCCTCTCCTTCTAATAAGGGTGAGTGCAATTAACTACCCGGTAGAAACAAAAAACAGAAGTGTTTCGGCCCTGCAGGACTGGAATTTAACTGCCCTGGTTTACACAGTAATAAGATTAGGAAGCTACCAAATGTCAATTCAAAGTCTATTCCATGTCGGTTCAACATCATTTCATTGAAATGACGTGGAAACAACGTTGATTCAACCAGTGTGTTCTCAGTGGGCTGTCATCGTCAGCCTCTTTTTCACTGTGATTGTAATGGCCCCTTCACACTGAAACAGACTCAAAGATCGGTTTAAACGATGCAATTGGCCACAAATTGGTGCCATCAGTGGCCTGGTATGATAGCTCCTCTCCCTGTGACCAATTACAATTAGCAAAATATAATTGTAGCATCAGTGATCATTTCATAGATTTGTTCCAGAAAGTGGATGATCGTGAACCAATTCAGAGGAACACAAAGTGAGAAAGAAAGACCATGCCAATGCCATCACCAGTAACAGCAAGTAGTTAATCAAAGTGTCCCTACTGAGAAATGATTGAGGGAAGGAGAGGGGGAGGGAGGAGAGAGGGAAGGAGGGTAGGAGTGGGGGCGGGAGGGAGGGAAGGAAAATGGGCAGGAGGGAGGAGAGGGGAAGGGGAGAGAAGGGAGGGGGGAAGGGGAGAGAAGGGAGGGGGGAAGGGGAGAGAAGGGAGGAGGAAGGGGAGAGAAGGGAGGGGGGAAGGGGAGAGGAAGGGAGGGAAGGAGTGGGGGCAGGAGGGAAGGAAAATGGGCAGGAAGGAGGGAGGGAGCATGGGCAGGTGGGGGTTAGCAAGGGAGGAGGACCAGAGGGAGGAGCTTTAAGAAACATGCAGGAGTGGAGGGAGCGCGGAGGAGTAAGCGCTAGAGGGGAAGGGGGGTTAGAAGTCGGACAGAACCCTGCAGTGTGGTTTTGTATTTGGCTGCGGGGCACACTTCACTGGGCAAGCTCACTGGCAGATGTTCAGCAGTGGTCCATTTCCACCCCCTCCTCACCCCTGCTGACCATTTCCTCAACCCCTCCCCACCGCCCTCCTCACCCCTGCTGACCTCCTCAACCCCTCCTCACCCCTGCTGACCACCTCCTCACCCCTCTCCTCACCCCTACTAACCTCTTCAACACCTCCTCACCCCTGCTGACCACCTCCTCAACCCCTCCTCACCCCTGCTGACCACCTCCTCAACCCCTGCTGACCACCTCCTCAACCCCTCCTCACCCCTGCTGACCACCTCCTCACCCCTCTCATCACCCCTGCTAACCTCCTCAACCCCTCCTAACCCCTGCTGACCACCTCCTCACCCCTGCTGACCACTTCAACCCCTCCTCACCCCTGCTGACCACCTCCTCAACCCCTTCTCACCCCTGCTGACCACCTCCTCACCCCTGCTAACCTCCTCAACCCCTCCTCACCCCTGCTGACCACCTCCTCAACCCCTTCTCACCCCTGCTGACCACCTCCTCAACCCCTGCTAACCTCCTCAACCCCTCCTCACCCCTGCTGACCACCTCCTCAATCCCTTCCCACCCCCCCCTCCTCAACCCTGCTGACCACCTCCTCAACCCCTCCTCACCCCTGCTGACCACCTCCTCAACCCCTTCTCACCCCTGATGACCACCTCCTCACCCCTCTCCTCACCCCTGCTAACCTCCTCAACCCATCCTCACCCCCCTCCTCACCCCTGCTGACCACCTCCTCAGCCCCTCCCCACCCCCCCTCCTCACCCCTGCTGACCACCTCCTCAACCCCTCCCCACCCCCCCTCCTCAACCATGCTGACCACCTCCTCACCACCCTCCTCACCCCTGCTAACCTCCTCAACCCCTCCTCACCCCTGCTGACCACCTCCTCACCCCTGCTGACCACCTCCTCAACCCCTCTTCACCCCTGCAGACTTACACAGATGCTCTTTTTTCAGTTTTTTTTCCAGTTTTTTTCTTTCTGGTATCTCCCTCTTTCTTTACCCCACACTCTCTCCCCCTCTCTTTTTCTCAAACCAACCCCCAGGAGGGAAGGAAAATGGGCAGGAAGGAGGGAGGGAGCATGGGCAGGTGGGGGTTAGCAAGGGAGGAGGACCAGAGGGAGGAGCTTTAAGAAACATGCAGGAGTGGAGGGAGCGCGGAGGAGTAAGCGCTAGAGGGGAAGGGGGGTTAGAAGTCGGACAGAACCCTGCAGTGTGGTTTTGTATTTGGCTGCGGGGCACACTTCACTGGGCAAGCTCACTGGCAGATGTTCAGCAGTGGTCCATTTCCACCCCCTCCTCACCCCTGCTGACCATTTCCTCAACCCCTCCCCACCGCCCTCCTCACCCCTGCTGACCTCCTCAACCCCTCCTCACCCCTGCTGACCACCTCCTCACCCCTCTCCTCACCCCTACTAACCTCTTCAACACCTCCTCACCCCTGCTGACCACCTCCTCAACCCCTCCTCACCCCTGCTGACCACCTCCTCAACCCCTGCTGACCACCTCCTCAACCCCTCCTCACCCCTGCTGACCACCTCTTCACCCCTCTCATCACCCCTGCTAACCTCCTCAACCCCTCCTAACCCCTGCTGACCACCTCCTCACCCCTGCTGACCACTTCAACCCCTCCTCACCCCTGCTGACCACCTCCTCAACCCCTTCTCACCCCTGCTGACCACCTCCTCACCCCTGCTAACCTCCTCAACCCCTCCTCACCCCTGCTGACCACCTCCTCAACCCCTTCTCACCCCTGCTGACCACCTCCTCACCCCTGCTAACCTCCTCAACCCCTCCTCACCCCTGCTGACCACCTCCTCAATCCCTTCCCACCCCCCCTCCTCAACCCTGCTGACCACCTCCTCAACCCCTCCTCACCCCTGCTGACCACCTCCTCAACCCCTTCTCACCCCTGATGACCACCTCCTCACCCCTCTCCTCACCCCTGCTAACCTCCTCAACCCATCCTCACCCCCCTCCTCACCCCTGCTGACCACCTTCTCAGCCCCTCCCCACCCCCCCTCCTCACCCCTGCTGACCACCTCCTCAACCCCTCCCCACCCCCCCTCCTCAACCATGCTGACCACCTCCTCACCACCCTCCTCACCCCTGCTAACCTCCTCAACCCCTCCTCACCCCTGCTGACCACCTCCTCACCCCTGCTGACCACCTCCTCAACCCCTCTTCACCCCTGCAGACTTACACAGATGCTCTTTTTTCAGTTTTTTTTCCAGTTTTTTTCTTTCTGGTATCTCCCTCTTTCTTTACCCCACACTCTCTCCCCCTCTCTTTTTCTCAAACCAACCCCCATTTCTCCACCTCTCCCTCTCTCTTCATCCATCTCTCTTTCCCTCTCCCCAGAAATACATGTATTATTCACACACACCTCTGGCACCCACTAGAGACGGAGTCGAGGTCCGGGCCTGGCTCCTCCGCTACACATTTTAATCATCCATAATGAGAGAGAAATAATAAATACAAGTGCCTTTCGCTCCAGCCTGGCCTGTTTGGCTGACATACAGTACCAGTCAAACGTTTGGACAAACCTACTCATTCCCAGGTTTTTCTTTATTTTGACTATTTTCTACATTGTAGAACAATAGTGAAGACATCAAAACTATGAAATAACACGTATGGAATCATGTAGTAACCAAAAAAAGTGTTCAATCAAAATATATTTTATATTTGAGATTCTTCTTAGTTGCCACCCATTGCCTTGATGACTGCTTTGCACATTCTTGGTATTCTCTCAACCAGCTTCACGAGGTAGTCACCTGGAACGCATTTCAATTAACAGGTGTGCCTTGTTAAAAGTTAATTTGTGGAATTTCTTTCCTTCTTAATGCATTTGAGCCAATCAGTTGTGTGGTGACAAGGTGGGGGGGATATACAGAAGATAACCCTATTTGGTAAAAGACCAAGTCCATATGATGGCAAGGACAGCTCAAATAAACAAAGAGAAATGACAGTCCATCATTACAATAAGACATGAAGGTCTATAAGTCCAGAAAATTTCAAGAACTTTGAACACTTCTTCAAGTGCAGTCGCAAAAACCATCATGTACTGTGATGAAACTGGCACTCATGAGGACCGCCACAGAAAGGGAAGACCCAGAGTTACCTCTGCTGCAGAGGATAAGTTCATTAGAGTTACCATCAGAAATTGCAGGCCAAATAAATGCTTCACAGAGTTCAAGTAACAGACACATCTCAACATCAACTGTTCAGAGACTGCAATATGTAGCAATATGCCATCCCATCTGCAGCAATACGCCATCCCATCTGGTTTGCGCTTAGTGGCACTATCATTAGTTTTTTTTCGACAGGGCAATGACCTAACACAACTCTAGGTCGTGTAAGGGCTTTTTGACCAAGAAGGAGAGTGATGGAGTGTTGCATCAGATGACCTGGCCTCCACAATCACCTGACCTCAACCCAATTGAGATGGTTTGGGATGAGTTGGAGAGTTAAAAATGCTTTAAGATTATACCGAACCTTAAACTCATTTGTTTTTCAAGCGTGACTCGAGATTAAAGGTTGTTTGTAATGGAAACAACCTGTTTGTTTATATTTTCTTTGTTAACAAACATTGAAGTGAAACAAGCTTCTATTTTGGGGTCTGATGGGCTACAGTTGAACTAAGCTGATGGGGCATTTATAAATGATATTCTTCAAGAATCGATGGGTACATTTCATTAACACAGAAGTCCAAATATTGACGAAGTAACTGCAGAGCGTCCCTTTAAGAAAGCAACAATAGAGCTTGACAGCTTGTAGTCAGTCATTCCTATGAGCAAAATTAATGGAGAAAGAATAGGGTTTTGGAATAAATGCTGAAAATAAGATCTGAGGTTAACACAGGCTTATGAGATCTTATACGTTTTGTTCTATAAGATAATATGTCAGTTAACATGACCTTTATGAGTTATGAAGACTTCATGTGCGTTATTTTTAAATTACCAAAATTCGCAAAAAGTGATGTTAGTTGATGAAGATTATGGCATAGAACAAAACGTTAAGATCTCCTAAGCCTGTGTGTACCACAGACCTTATTTTCAGCGTTTATCTAAAAACTCTATACATTTTCCCATAGGCTTTGTTCAACGGACCATGGCAGAGTTAGTGTCTACAAATAGTCAACATTGCTCTCTATAGGTACCTGGTAAGTTACGTCACAAGCATATATCATAAGATATCATAAGGTTAAAACTACATTAGATTCCTTTTTCTCATTGGTTTATTTATACTGGTAAACATCAAACAGAAACAACAGTTAAATCAAGAGCCGACTTCTCATATACTGTTTTTTGGCTTTCGTTTCCTCTTCACCGACAAGTCAATTTACAACGATTCTTAGCCTGACATGACAAACAATGTTTTAATAATTGTAAAAAACATGAAAATGGACCACACATCCTTTATCGCTCTTGTCATCCTGTCTTTGTTTGAACTATCATATCAGCTGTGACAATAATCCTATGTGTAATTATGTGATAAAATGTACTGATTCAAACAAGAGGGCAGTATTAAGCTCAATCGATGCCGCCGGGTAACGTGAATGCTGCATTGTGCTGCGTGTCTGGTGCAGCTTGATGAAAATATCCAGCTCTGTCACCAGACTAAATGGCACCATATTCCCTATATAGTGCACTACTTTTGACCAGAGTGCACTATAGGGAATAGGGTGCTATGTCACACACAGCCTGGGTACATTCTGTTCTACACTTCTGTCTGGGGTGTTCTGCACATTCGCAATCCCTCCAAATGCCACCGAGTTAATTAAGACATGTCTTCAACCGTCTGGAAAACTGATGACAAGAAATATGTCCATTCATAGTCTACACAGTGATTGTAATCACTTTACATTACAGGCAATGTTATAACAAGTATAATCGTCCATCCCTTTCTCTCCCTCTCTCTCTAAATAATGCTAGACTTCCATCTGCATTCAATACCATGCGAACACTTACGGGTGTATCGCAGAACATGTTACACAACTCAACAATTTTGTACATGAAGTTGCTTTATACATTTTTTGGTGCCTTCAGTTTTATCCAAAGTCAATATAAAGATGACTTTGAGAAGATATTTGCTTTAAGGTCGATAAACAAATGTTAAACATTTGCCCTTTAAAACCCTGTTTGGCCTCCTTGTCTTCAGAAATACTAGAGGAATCTGTGGGTCTTGCAGACTAAAGACCGCTGTAACAGTCTGAACAAGGTATAAAGTCACTGTCTGCTCCACCACAGGCCACAAATCCAATCCAAGAAAACAAAAACCCTATAAACCTGTAAAATCCTGATCATAGAGTGCTTTCGAGAAGCCACTCGGACCCATACAGCTTGTCTCTGCTTCTGCGTATGTTTGCCATTGCACTTTCCAACTGGGGCAGTTCTCCACTCATGGACAGACTGCGTTTGGAGCGCAAACCCCTACCAGGCTTTGGCTGCTGCTGCTGTACCAGGCTGAAGTAGCAGCACTCCTTGTACGAGTCCATGTTCAGAGAGTGCCGCCGGTTCACCCTCACGCCCCCTGCTGGCACTGTCATGTAATGGTGGGAGGACCCTCCAGGGGGGCTTGGCCCTCTAGCGACCTTTGTCCATTTTGTGGAAACGGCGGAAACAACCATTTTAGCTTCCGCTGAGTTATTCCGGTTTGTGTTCTCTAACTCCACATCTGTCTGGCAGTCAGGAATGGATGGCTTGCTGGATGTGGTGGTGGTCAGGACTGGGGGTCGCTGCTGCTTGAACAGCTCAGGGGGAGGAAGGCCCACCCTCAGATACTCCTTATCCACCTTCTCTGGTTTCTCCAGACAGAGAATCTGCTTGGACAGAGACTTGGACATGGACTTGGGGACGCCGCAGCCCTGGAGCTGACCATCACTGCTCAGAGACCGGATCTCACCCATTTCCAAAGCCTTATGAAAGAGAGAGATTTTATTGATCCCCCAGGGAGAAATGACCTCATCAGCTGTACAATAACAACAGTACAGAGACAGTAGTAACAAAGAAAAGAGCAATACTCAATACTCCTACCTTATCCTCATCGCCTTGGTTACAGACTCGGTACCTCACTATGAGGAAGACGATGAAGGATAAGACGGACGCCACGATGATCCCTCCGATGATGACCACGATGGTCCCTCCCAGGAACTGGGACTGCATGAAGTGGCAGCGGAGGTACTGGGGATCGGTGGTGAAGCGGATGCACCCCACCACACGCGTGGCGGTCAGGGAGGTCACCAGGTCGTCGTAGATGGCCAGCACACACAGGTCGTACTGTGTACCGGCAGCCAGGTTGTTCACCAGGATACTCTTACTGCTCGGAGGGATCATTCTGAAAACAGAGAGAGAGAGACAGTGGAATGAAAGAGTTGAGAGCATACTAGGGCAATTGCAGACCAATTATAAATCATATTGCAAGAAGTGTTCAGAGATGAGAGAATGTTATGTCTCAGATTGTAACAGAATCACAATGAAAAGTTGAATTGCTAATGTGTGAAAGGGGTGGAAGATAAAAAAAGGATACTTCATTGTCCTAGTTGTGGAAATGGAGATTCATCTTTTATTTTTACCCAAGCCCCTGAGACACAAAAACACCCAGTGAGAAGTCGGAAGCATGAAAGATGAACGATTGTCTGCACACCCATTTCTCAGAAGAGACAGTCACAATAGGTCCAATGGCTCAGTTGTTGGGCCATGGCGCTGTATGCTTGAAAGACCAAAACTGTGTGTTATTCATTCACAAATGGACCTCATTAACACAATGTATGTAAAGTATGTGTAGACCAGGCCTGTTCAATGTCCGTCCTGGAGGGCCAAAACACTTCTGTTTTTCATCATCTCCTTCTAATAAGGAACTGGTTCAGACCTAGAAAACCAGGTGAGCTCAATTAACTACCAGGTAGAAACAAAAACCAGAATGTTCCAGCCCTCCAGGACTGGAATTTACCAGCCCTGGCGTAGACTGTAAGTCACTTTGGATAAAAGTGTGTGTTAAATGGTCATATTGTGTCATGAATATAAGCTTCAAATATGGAGTGAAAGGGTTGCCAGATGAAAGAGCCTTGTGTAGACTGATTTCTCAGAAGAGGCCTGAAAGATCTTCTAAGGCTTTGTGTAACATGCTGCTGTCTCTTTCATCTCGGCTTTGCCCTACAGCTCAGTGCTGACATTTTGTTTTCATGCTGTTGATGAGGTATTACCATTGGTGTACATGTTGTGTGTACTTTATACACACTGTTACCTAGGTGACTTTGTAAGTCACTGAATAAGAATGTCAGTAAATTAATTACTTTTCACAATTAGAGAAATAGCTAATCATTAATGAGAATGTGCACATTTGACATTCATTTTAAACAACATAATAGTCACTCAACACCAATCAGGAACTACTACAAAATACCATTGTGCCTGGTTCTTGTTAGTTCTCATTCGGGCCTGGTTCTGAGAGTTGAAATGAGGCATCAATATCAATCACCAAGGACAAAAATAGTCCCTATATACAGCAGCAGTGCGTGGGTAAAATCACTGGGGAAGCCAAGCCAGGAAAATAGCTATATTACAACCTACTGTACTGTATGTGTTGTGATAATTGTGTTGTTTTCTCTATAGCCTGTTAGTTCATATCCCTTGCCACCGTGATATATAGGTCTAAGGCCGAGACAATAAGAAGACACAGTGGCAGAATAAATTCAATCACATCTTTGTTTCATCACAAAATCGGAGAGCAAACAAACAGTTACATGACCTACTACAGTATGGTCAAGCAAGTTAATGTTTCTGACATTTTCGGACCACTAAACAACTATTGATTTAGAACCACAGAGAGTTTGCAATGAAACAGGAGCTGCCTCCACTATTCCAGCACCATTTCAACTTCAAGATTTCAACATGATCAAATCACCTATAGACCTTAGACCTATAATTTTGCAGAATCCACATAACCTAAATATGACAATGTATGAATTTACAGTGCATTCGGAAAGTATTCAGACCCCTTGACTTTATCCACATTTTGTTACGTTACAGCCTTCTTCTAAAAGGGATTAAATGACAAAAATCCTCATCAATCTATACACAATACCCCATAATGACAAAGCTAAAAATGTAATTGATTAGACATGATTTGGAAAGGCGCACACCTGTCTATATAAGGTCCCACAGTTGACAGTGCATGGCAAAGCAAAAACCAAGCTATGAGGTCGAAGGAATTGTCTGAAGAGCTCCGAGACAGGATTGTGTCGAGGCACAGATCTGGGGAAGGGTACCAAAAAATGTCTGCAGCATTGAAGGTCCCCAAGAACACAGTGGCCTCCATCATTCTTAAATAGAAGTAGTTAGGAACCACAAAGACTCTTCCTAGAGCTGGCCGCCTGGCAAACTGAGCAATCTGTGGAGCAGGGCCTTGGTCAGGGAGGTGACCAAGAACCCAATGGTCACTCTGACAGAGCTCCAAAGTTTCTCTGTGGAGATGGGAGAACCTTCCAGAAGGACAACCATCTCTGCAGCACTCCACAAATCAGGCCTTTATGGTGGAGTGGCCAGATGGAAGCCACTCCTCAGTAAAAGGCACATGACAGCCCGCTTGGAGTTTGCCAAAAGGCACATGAAGGACTCTCAGACCATGAGAAACAAGATTCTCTGGTCTGATGAAACCAAGATTGAACTCCTTGGCCTGAATGCCAAGCGTCACATCTGGAGGAAACCTGGCACCATCCCTACGACACTATGAGATGCAACAATTCAAGTTTTTTCTGTTAATGTCATTTGGCTCGTGATTGGTGTGAAGCCAAATCCAAACTGGCTTCCCTTTACACTTTTTTTTGTTGGTGCGCCAGGACCATTCACAGTTGAGCTCACTTAGTTTAGCTGATTGGCTACTATTTTATTTTAAAAATTATCAAGGGAAGTCAAATGTTCGCTGGCTTCATTTGCATTCAATGCTATGGGTGGCAACAATGTCATATTATTTTTGACCAGACAGCATCAGATAGATGGCCTACACATACTGAGACAGAGGGACGCTGTTTCACTCGCTCCGATGGTTTCTCCTGTGAGATACATTCAGCCTCTTGCGAATTGAAGGAAAATTATGAAACACAGAGGGACGGAAGATAAATTAACTTTTTTTCTGCCTATAGAAGCCAAGGTTCACCTGTAAACCAGAGAGTCATCGTAGGTTCCGTTGTATTGGATCTGGAACATTCGGATGCCCGGTATACTTCTTTGGAAGCTGAACCTGACCAGGGCCGAGGTAGACGTGGCCTCAGCAATCACCACCTTCTTCTCCTGGCTCGTCTTTGTGTTTCCCAGTGGAACCACTCCTCCGCCTTCCCCACCACCACCCATCCTCGTTACCGTGGCGATATCAGAAGAACCTGGGTCCTGTTCCTTCTCCACAGTACTGTTGGTGATGTGTGGGAGTTTGGCGATCACCAGGTCAACAGTTTGTTGGGACTCCCCGGCCGGGTTGGAGGCAACACAGATGAAGGAGCCTGATGGAGCGATAGAGAACATTTATTTGCTTTTCTGTTTCCTTTCAAATGAAGGGGGAAGCTAAATGTAACAAGAGAACAGAGTTCATCAAATAATAATTTTTATTTGGATTAAATGGTCCTAAAAACCCGCCTCAGGGGTTGTTAAAACCCGAAGCATACAAACAGAAACACTCAACATAATCACCATAACAGACATTTCAATGACACGCACCTGAGTCCTTCACAGTGCTGATAAGAATGTCCAGGGTCCCATCACTGTGCACCGCAGCCCGGGAGGAGTTGGACATGAGCCGGCCGTCTGGGGCGATCCAGTGGATGATGGGGTCTGGGTCGCCCCTGGCCTTACAGCGCAGAGCTACACTCTGACCCTCCAACGCTCGCAGCTCCTAAATGGTGTTAGGGTAAACAATATTACTTACTGTGATAATTAGAGTGATCGCGACAAAAGCAGTTATCATGATTTGCAATAGCACGATAATCAATGTTAGGCAATCATTGCAATAAAATAATAAAATCTTGGAAAAGGAGGACATGATCAATATTTTATTATTGACCATGTTATAAAACAAAAGGTGTGTTCAGTGACACGCTTGATAATGCATCTTTTGTCAGTTATCATGATACTGTTATCACTGGGTTATCGCGATACTATTTACCAATGATGTGTTGTGACTGTATCATCTCAGCCTTACCTGGGAGTGTCTGGTGATAAGAGGGGGCTCACAGAGGAACTCTTCTTCAGACACGGTCCAGAAGTATCGCCCAGCCAGGTGCTGCGGAGCCGCACATGTCTCCAGATCATCCTCCCTCCTCAGCCTCCTCAGCCACAGCAGCTCACAGTTACACCTCAGTGGGTTCCCCCCAAAACTCAACGCAAATGACGTCGGACCCAAGCTCCCTGATGTGGCCAAGACGCCGGCCCGTTGGAACACTGGGTCTGGCGGAAGCTTCTGGAGCTTGTTGGATGTGACGTCAAGGCGTTTGAGCTTCTGCAGGCCAGAGAAGGTTCCCTCAGGAATGTAGCTAAGCATGTTGTGGTCCAAGCCCAGGGTGTGGAGGCTGGTCATTCTCTGGATGGCCACCCAGGGGGCGCTTTCTAAGTTGTTGTAGGACAGATCTAACTCCTCTAGAGCTGTGAGATCATTGAAGGCCCCGATGTGGATATGAATCAGTTGATTGTTGTTGAGAATGAGATGTTGGAGCTTGGACATCCCACTGAAGGTGTCGTTGGTGAGCCTCGTCAGACGGTTGCTGTCCAGATGCAAGGCTCTGAGGTTCTCCAGATCTTTAAAGGCGTGAGGCGAGATGGAGCCAATGGTGTTCCGAGACAACGTCATGTCTTGCAGTTTGGTCATGTTGGCGAAGTCCCGTCGTTTAATGCCCGTAACGAAGTTGTCGCCCAGACGCATCTCCACGGTGTGACGGTCGATGTCGGGCGGGACGAAGAGGAGGCCCTTCTTGTCGCAGAGGGTTGCTAGGTTGGGGTTAAGCATCTGGCAGACACAGCGTTTTGGGCACACCTGGACCTTGTGGGCTTTTACAGCCATGCCAAGTACCATCAGGTAAACTAACAGGGTCTCCATCAGGATTTGCAGTTAGGCTAACACACCTGGACAGATAAGAAAGAGAAAGCATTTTAACATCCTACATGTTGAATGGAGATATCCCCAAGACACTGATCTAAGGTAATTTCCCCCCAAATAGGAAAGAGAAAGTATTTTAATAACATGCAATTGGATGAAGTTGCACCAGACTGATCCAAGGTCATTTTTATCCCCTGACAGGATGGGAGCATACGCCAAAGTAGAGACTGGAGAGAAAATATTTTTTTGTTCATTTGGATACAGCTACTCTTCCTGGATCCTGGGGTCCAATCAAATCACAAAACAAAGCCATCATATACACCCACACAAAAACAATGAAGTAGAAACAAGAGAGAGAATTTTATATGTTTATTTGGATTTCCATTAGTTACTTTTTCCAGAGCTACTCCAAAGATATTTATAACTAACCCAAGACAGACCAGAGCCTGTGGTTTCCAATGGGAACAAATTAATCAGTGGGCAGAACAAGCAAGGAGATGGGCAGAGCCAAGCATGAGCTAGTGAGATCCTATTGTCACGTTCCAGCATTTATTTGCATATTTCCATTAGGGAACGCCTACTCTGTGAAGTACACGTGTGCAGTAACTCAATTCGCTCTTGCACTCCTGAACAACGCAATTTTTAGAAACTTTGGCAAAGGGTAAAGTCTACAAAGCAGGGTCTGCTTTGTTCGTTATAGATTCTCGTTTTGGAAACAGAAAAAAACTGTATGGAGATCGAATGTTTCATTGATGAGAAAATTAGCAGAATGTCGGCCAAAATCCATCTTGCTCCATCTTCTCACAATGCCTGCCACTGGGCTTCCTCTCATCACCATATTTGGTAGTGAGTGGAAACGCCAACCGGATGCTTCACATATATACATCTGGTAAAATACCTGCCTTTTTGTTCTATCTGTGGCTACTCTTCCTGGGGTTCTGACAAAACAGAACAAAACAATCATACAACAGGTGTCACACCCTGATCTGTTTCACCTGTCTTTGTGATTGTCTCCACCCCCCTCCAGGTGTCACCCATCTTCCCCATTGTCCCGTGTGTATTTATACCGGTGTTCTCTGTTTGTCTGTTGCCAGTTCAACTTGTTTGTCAAGTCAACCAATGTTTTTGTATCAGCTCCTGCTTTTCCCCAGTCTCTCTTTTCTCATCCTCCTGGTTTTGACCATTGCCTGTCCTGAGCCTGCCACCACTCCACTCTGCCTGCCCCTGACTCTGAGCCTGCCTACCATCCTGTACCTTTACCCCGTCTCTGGATTAACGACCTCTGCCTGACCTGAGCCTGCCTGCCATCCTGTACCTTTGCCCCTGTTACTGTAATAAATATTGTTACTTCGACACGGTCTGCATCTGGGTCTTACCATATCCTGATAGTACGAACTGGCCATGACTAACCCAGCAGACCGGGCCAGCTGCACGACGCCATCTCCTCCCAAGGAGCCACCGTCGGGAGGCACGAGAAACTGCTTCGTGGCCTTATGGAGGGGGTCCAAACGTTGGCTCAACGCCATGACCGGGCATTGAACAGTTTGCTGGAGCAATTCCACGGGCTGTCTGGGAAGCAGCCTACCACGGTGGTAACTCCACAGCCCCTCAGTAACCCAGCTGCTAGCAGCAACATCTCATCAGCCACTCCACCTTCTCGGGAGTCCCGTTTAACCCCCCGGAACGCTTCAATGGAGGGTTGAGCACCTGTCTGCGTTTCTAGCTCAGTGTGCCCATATTTTTGAGCTTCAGCCCTCCTCCTTCCCCTCGGATCGTTCCAGTCATCACACTGATGTCCGGGAGGGGTCTCACGTGGGCTACTGCTGTATGGAAACAGCAGCCGGCAATATGCGTTAGTCTGGAGCGTTTTGTGGGAGAGGTGAAGAAGGTTTTTTACGCCCTGTTCTCCGGGAGAGAAACAGGTCCGGAAGGCACAGCATTCCCCGCCGAACCCCGCGGTCCTGGAGTGGGCTCACTCCTCTAGACTGGCCTGCCACCCGGGGTCCCACCAGACCCTGGCATTTGTGCGACAACGCTTTGATGGCCCACCATAGTCCCTGATGTCTCAGCATTTGTCGCCGCTTGCACAGTGTGTGCTCAGAACAAGACTCCTCAGCAAGTTCCGGCTGGCATTCTGCAATCTCTGCCTGTTCCTCACCGTTCCTGGTCCCACATATCCCTGGATTTCGTAATGGGTCTCCCCCCGTTTGAGAGCAACACTGTCATCCTGACTGTGGTCGGCCAGTTTTCCAAGGCCACCCACTTCATTCCTCTCCCCAGACTACCCTTGGCCAAGGAGACGGCCCAGCTCATGGTGCAGCACCTCTTCCGGATCCATAGACTGCCCAGTCCTGGAACACCTTCTCAGCAGCAGGAGTCCAGCTTACATGCCCAGCCAAGCCCTAGGTGAGCGCTGTCAATGGCGCAGCCACCAAACTAAAGTCTCTCACAAATCTCCAGTAGCAATGAGCAAAACCCCAAAAACACTGGACTTGCTTGACTGTGCTGGGCCGCGGCCAGTTGACCACCGATTCTACCTTTTGGGAGTTCATCCGTACACAGTCCTGAGACGATGTACCCCAGGAAGGAGATCTGAGGAATGGAAAATTCAGACTTTTAGGCCTTCACGAACAAGTGGTAAGACAGGAGTCTTTGAAGAACCTGGGGAACATGTTGGATGTGTTCAACCATGGACCTGTAGAAGATGAGGATGTCATCCAGGTACACAAACATGAACTGGTGAAGGAAGTTGTGCAGCACATCATTAACCAGGGCCTGGAGCATTTGTAAGTCCAAACGGCATGACACGGTACTCATAATGTCCATTTGGGGCGTTGAACACTGTCTTCCGCTCGTCTTCCTGTCTGATGCGCACCAGATTGCATGCCTTCCGTAAATCCAATTTTGAGAAAACTGTAGCTCCCTGGAGTCTCTCAAAGGCTGACAACATAAGAGGAAGAGGGTAACGGTTCTTCATGGTAATGTTATTTAAACCCTAGTAATCAATACAGGGAAGTAATCCCCCATAACCCTTTCCAACAAAGAAAAAACCCGCTCCTGCAGGTGAAGTGGACGGCCGAATAAAACCAGCCGCCAGCGCCTCCTTAAAACCTCTCTAGGGTACGTGCCGTCCCACCTGGCCAACATCCAGTGAGATTGCAGAGCACCAAATTCAAATACAGAAATGCTCATTATAAAAATTCAGAAAACAAAACATATTTTACATAGGTTTAAAGATTAACTTCTTGTTAAACCAACCACAGTGTCAGATTTATAAAATGCTTTTCGGGCGAAAGCATACCTAGCCCATAACATACCTAGCCCAGAACATAGCCCAGTTGACAAATTATTACAAACAGTAACCAGCCAAGCAAAAGCGTTACAAAACTGAGAAATAGAGATCAAATTCATCCCTTACCTTTGATGATCTTCATATGGTGGCAATCAGAAGACATTAATTTACTCAATAAATGTTCCTTTTGTTCGCTGAAGTCTCTTTATATCCAAAAACCTTTTGTTAGCGTGTTTTCTTCAGTAATCCACAGGCTCAAACGCAGGCAAAACAATCAGACAAAAAAATCCAAATTGTATCCGTAAAGTTCATAGAAACATGTCAAACGATGTTTATATTGAATCCTCAGGTTGTTTTTTTAGCCTAAATGATCTATAAAATTTCAAACCGGACAATAATGTTGTCAATATATAAGGTAAACAAGAAATGCACTCTCTCGGGATTGCGCATGAAAAAGCTCTGTGACACATCAGGGTCCACTCATTCAGACTGGTCTTACTCCCTCATTTATAAGAATACAAGCCTGAAATGATTCTAAAGACTGTTGACATATAGTGGAAGGCATAGGAACTGCAAAAGAAGTCCTAAATCAATGGATACTGTAATGGCATTGAATAGAAAACTACAAAACCAAAAAAATAAATACTTACTGAATTGATTTTTCTCAGGTTTTCGCCTGCTGAATCAGTTCTGTTATACTCACAGACACTATTTTAACCGTTTTGGAAACTTTAGAGTGGTTTCTATCCAAATCTACCAGTTATATGCAAATCATATCTTCTGGGCCCGAGTAGCAGGCTGTTTAATTTGGGCATGCTTTTCATCCAAAATTCTGAATAATGCCCCCTACCCTAGAGAAGTTAACATAATTGTTCATGACTGCGGTCTCTGGACCTGAGAGAGAACACAGCCCTCCTCTCGGAGGAGTGGTGCCGGGCAGGAGGTTGATGGCACAATCGTAGAACCTGTGAGGAGACAGTTCACTGGCCCTTCATTTTCAGAAGACCTGATCCATATCCCAGTAATCCCGAGGAAGCAAGGTGCGTAATGTGTCGGGAGCTGGAGACTGTATCTGACTCGCAAGTATTCTCCTGTCTACTGACGAGTCATCCCATTTCTCGTCAGCTCGGGACAGGAGGCACAGAAATGTCCAGACTGTCCACAGTAATGACAACGTTGCTCGTTAATCCTGTGCCTTCTCTCCAGATCGGAAAGTCTTGTGCGTCCCAATTGCATTGGCTCCTCTGAAGGATATGAAGGAGAACCAGAGCCGAATTGAGAACTCTAACAGGGTACAGGACAAGCAAACTCAGCATAAGGCAGTGGAACAAACAAAAAATCGACTCCCTTAGCGGAACCCGAAATACTGGAAACAACTCGGAACCCCTCCTTCCTCTCATGACGACGTTCCCGAAGCCGGTTGTCAATCCGGCTGGCCAGAACGATAAGCTCCCCCAGAGTGTCAGGGTTGTCCAGGGAAGCCAGTTCATCCTTGAGAACCTCACTGAGTCCGTTCAGAAAGGCTGAGTGAAGGGCCTCTGTATTCCAACCGCTCTCAGTGGCGGGTGTCCGAAAGTCAATGGCGTAATCAGCTATGCTCCTGCTGCCCTGCCGAAGCACAATGAGTCTTTGAGCAGTGTTCCTGCCACTGATGGTGTGATCAAAAACCCTCTTCATCTCCTGGGTGAAGCTTTGCCAATTAAAACAAATGTCTGATTGCTGCTCCCATATGGCCGTGGCCCAGGCCAGAGCCCGTCCTGAGAGCAAGGAGATGAGGTATGCCACTCTGGAACGCTCTGTGGGAAACGTTGAAGGCCAGCGAGCATTGGAGCAGGAACCCACGACACCTCCCAGGATGCCCCTCATATCGCTCCGGTGCCGGGAGATGAGTCTCCCAAGGGGATGCTGAGCTGGTAGGGAGTGGAGGGTTAGGAACAGCCACAGATACAGCAGCCGTGTGCTCCCATCTGTCCTGTCTGCAGAGCGGACAAAATAGTTCTTAAATCATCCGACAATGTCTGCAGCTGATCCTCATGGCGACCAATCACAATTCCATGGTGGGTGAGAGCCGACCGTAAATTGTGGAGTTCTGAATGTTCCTCGGACGACTGAGAAATCTCTGCTGGGTCCATTGTGGGCTTAGGTCTGTCTACTGTAACAATAATACTAGTACAAACTCGAACCCAGGCGCAGAGAAACATAGCAAGCATAGATAAGGGTAAATCCCTAACTTTTACCCAGAGTCTTAACAGAAACAAGGCAACCGCACAAGAGCACACTAATAAAACATGAGACCTAAGCAAAGATACAGGCCAAGATACAGGCCAACTGAGGAAACTAAATAACAAGGAAACCAGGTGAACAGAGAAAGTAATTAAACACAGGTGAATCCAAAAAGTTATAATCAGGGTAACCTGGAAACTAGAAAACAGGGTAAGGGTGCCCTCCAGGGATAACCTAAGGAAACAACAATCAAATAACAGAGAAACTGTGACACTTGGTCGTTCCAAACTTCTTCCATTTAAGAATGATGGTGGCCACTGTGTTCTTTGGGACCTTCAATGCTGCAGAAATGGTTTGGTAGGCACAGACCCTTCTGTGCCTCGACACAATCCTGTCTCGGAGCTCTATTGACAATTTCTTCGACCTCATGGCTTGGTTTGTGTTTTGACATGCACTGTCAACTGTGGGACCTTATATAGACAGGTGTGCTCCTTTCCAAATCAATTGAATTTACCACAGGTGGACTCCAATCAAGCTGTAGAAACATTTCCAGAATGATCAATGGAAACAGGATGGACCTGAGCTCAATTTCGAGTCTCGTAGCCAGTGGGGATTTTATTATGTAAATCTAAAAATTAAAAATAAATCTGGAATGCATGTCAGTAAAGCCACAACACAACACTAAACAATACATGAATTGCACTATGGCCTACATAAACCTATCCCAACAGCAGAGTCCCAACAGCAGTCCCAACACCTTACCACTGCTACATCTGACTATCAGCGGAGCCTTGTCGGGCAGTGAAACAGTTCATTCAGCCTAATTTACTGCCTCTTAAAAAGCATAACTGATATGGCTGACTTGCTTTAACAAATGTGATGTCTGCTGACATGGTGGAGCTCAGAGAGCTAGTTCACACAATCCAGACAGAAAAAGCCTACAAAACAGGCAAGCACAACAACACCCCCCAAACAAGACCCGAAGGGCAGAAGGTGGAGATGGACGGCTGTCTGAGAGAGCTGGTTGCTCTACGGACTGAGGTGAGAGAACTTAAGAGGTACACATGGCACTGAAGGACGAGGTCAGAAAGCTGAGGTGTGACAGAGAGCAGAACAGCCCACCACAGACCCGGACCACAACCTCAACACAACAATGGGACAGACAACAAGGACCCACCAACCCAACAGACACCACTCCCCCTAACAGCCCTCCTGTCAGCTCCCCCATAGCTCTCCTGACAACCCCCCCCCCCCCACCCCACATTCACTGAGGACACACAAAAGCCAGAGATTGTGCTCCTCATTGCCTCAAAGAGAATAAACTTTTTCCCAAACACAAAGTGGCTAAACTCTGGTGCCTAAACACTAGGCATGCCCTGTAGCTGTTGTCAGAGGACAGACTAGGGTCCCCAGCCACATCATAACTCACACGGGCACAAATGACCTAAGGGCCCAGCAGGAAAAGGTGTCAACAGCACTCAAGGGAGTGATTGAAAAAGCTTATTCCACTATCTCCAACGCACAAGTGGTTATCTCCACCTTGCTTGAAAAAATAAAGAAGAGCAGCACTCTCTCGGAGCTCAGATGCAAAAATGTAATGACCAACATTGTCGACAGACAAGCTGTCTTCGTCAGGGTATATCTCCACCCTGCTACCACAAAAATAATTTCACCCTGCCACCATACAACAGGTGAATACAAGCATTTCATGAGACTGTGCCTCAAAACCTAATGTCTACCTGGCCCACCACTCCACCCTGGACTTGATTAGCCTTTATGACCAGGTCCATCTCTACAAGGCAGCAATCCCAACTTTTGCCAGGACATCACCTTCAACCGTAGCCCCAGCACCTCACACAGGAGCAACAGAGCAACGGACACCCCTCCCACACCAGCGAGACACCCTCCCAGAACTGCAAGACCCCCTCCCAGGCGCAGAGAAACATAGCAAGCATAGATAAGGGTAAATCCCTAACTTTTACCCAGAGTCTTAACAGAAACAAGGCCACCGCACAAGAGCACACTAATAAAACATGAGACCTAAGCAAAGATACAGGCCAAGATACAGGCCAACTGAGGAAACTAAATAACAAGGAAACCAGGTGAACAGAGAAAGTAATTAAACACAGGTGAATCCAAAAAGTTATAATCAGGGTAACCTGGAAACTAGAAAACAGGGTAAGGGTGCCCTCCAGGGATAACCTAAGGAAACAACAATCAAATAACAGAGAAACTGTGACACTTGGTCGTTCCAAACTTCTTCCATTTAAGAATGATGGTGGCCACTGTGTTCTTTGGGACCTTCAATGCTGCAGAAATGGTTTGGTAGGCACAGACCCTTCTGTGCCTCGACACAATCCTGTCTCGGAGCTTTATTGACAATTTCTTCGACCTCATGGCTTGGTTTGTGTTTTGACATGCACTGTCAACTGTGGGACCTTATATAGACAGGTGTGCTCTTTTCCAAATCAATTGAATTTACCACAGGTGGACTCCAATCAAGCTGTAGAAACATTTCCAGAATGATCAATGGAAACAGGATGGACCTGAGCTCAATTTCGAGTCTCGTAGCCAGTGGGGATTTTATTATGTAAATCTAAAAATTAAAAATAAATCTGGAATGCATGTCAGTAAAGCCACAACACAACACTAAACAATACATGAATTGCACTATGGCCTACATAAACCTATCCCAACAGCAGAGTCCCAACAGCAGTCCCAACACCTTACCACTGCTACATCTGACTATCAGCGGAGCCTTGTCGGGCAGTGAAACAGTTCATTCAGCCTAATTTACTGCCTCTTAAAAAGCATAACTGATATGGCTGACTTGCTTTAACAAATGTGATGTCTGCTGACAATTTAGATGTACAAACTATAGCATAAGGGGATGACAAGCGGATAAGAGACAATCCGTAATCGTGATTAAGACATTAATGAGCGAGCTAGGACGGATGTAGTCAATGTAACTATTTGTTCAGCACTTTTGAAATGTACAGCGACAGAATTCAGAACATGGGCCTTTTTACAGTGTTCTCCCTGTACACCAAGTCAGAACTGTAGGATAAATAAAGGGGAATATAAGCAGACAATGAAACCTCTTACAATATTCAATGATTACATTTCTCAAAAACAGGTTATAGGCTAGATGTGCACCACCAAGTCAGAACAGTAGGCGAAATTAAGAGGTGAAAATAGACCAAATTATTAGGATGAGGCACGTGGGCTACTAACAGCTTACTTCACAACATACACTTAGTATGACTTTCTTAGCTACTGTATACATATCTCCCTGGCATATTACATAATGTATGCAGCAGCATACAAGACATTTTTGGACTCACCTTGTTGTGCTGTGCTCACTTTAACAAGAAGGTGGTGTGGTGGTCCTTCGTGGGCAAATTTGGTCATCGAACACAGCAATATAATTTTAGAGAGAGCAGAGCACACACTGTCTCCCTGATCTGACATTCCAATGAACACCGCTGCCATGACTACAATACATCAAATTCCCTTAGAGAACAGGTTTATGACCCTGTTTTATAGATATTTTTACCACTACTGAGTACAACAGTTGTAGAAATGTGTTGACTCTCTGTCCTGTGTTGACTGCTCTGGTGGCTGGTGCTGGTGAAAGGGGAGTAGTAGCCCTAGCAGAGAGGTCCGAAAGTAAAGTCAATAACAAAAGGACTATTGTGTAATTGTTAAATGGACAAGTTATGACTCCTTAAGCATGGCAAATGATCCTGACTCAAAGTGGTTGTGTGTATATAAGGGTTTGCGTGTGTGTGTGTGTTTGTGTATGTGATAGAGATATAGTGAGTTAGTATGCGTGTCTGAGTGTGTGTTTATGTGTGTGTGTGTGTGCCAACCAGCCTTCTGCTGTGCATGGCACGGCCTCTGGATGTGCAATGAGGCGGGGCGGACCTGCTACTTTCCGACTCAAATGGCACTGGAGACGTGATATTGATTCACCCCGTAGAGATTAGGCTTTTTTCACCTGTGAAAACTCAGCCAAACATGAAGAGAATGGTTACGACAGTAATCCCTGCTAAATTCGTTTTGTAAGGAAAAAGGGACAACCCCATTGCCGAGACATGGGGAGCAGCAGGAAATCCATGTCGGAGCCTGTCTACCTAATTTTGCCTTTAAAACTTCTTAGGGATAGTCCCTTTTTTTCAATTTTCGCCTAAAATGACATACTAACTGCCTAACTAATTGCCTGTAACTCAGACCCTGAAGCAAGGATATGCATATTCTTGGTACCATTTGAAAGGAAACACTATAACACAATAGATCTGGTAGAAGAAAATACAAAGAAAAAAACAACACATTTTTTTCTACCACCATCTTTGAAATGCAAGAGAAAGGTCCCGGTTCTAGCCATCACTCTGGTTGTAATTATGATGGTGTCCACAAGATGGCAGCAGTGTATGTGCAGCCGGAGAACTTGAAGCATGAGCGAACTACATAAAATTTAGTGTGAAGTCACACAGGTACATTTGGGCAAATCGTAAAGGAGACATTGGCATTCATATTACATTTTTCTGCAAAAATATCGTCAAATCTGTATACTTGGACTTTGATTTAGCTTTTTCAGTATTAGTATCCCTATTATAAGTTCAACATTTGCAATACAACCAGTTTTCATAACTTCATAACTGAATATTCTTATCATTTTTGTCCAAAAGGAAAAGGCATGCTATCGCAAAAGGTTAGCACCTACATTTTGCGACAGACACGGATATTCCCATCGAGCCCAGCTCATTGGCTATCTAGCTAGCTTTGTTTAACCCCGATTAGTGCTTATTTGACAAAGATACAGTCGATAAAATGAAGACCACCCGCGTCATCGGCGTGCCATGAAGGCGTCGCTCTCTGACCAAATATGGTGTCCTATAGGATATACTACACTCCTAATGATATAGTGAAGTCTCGTTATGTTCTAGGATCTCTGAGGAATACATACGAACGCGATTTGACTGGTTGAAACAACATTTAGGGTGAGATTTTCACAGATTTCTTTCTTTGCAAATTGAACGAGTGGAAATATAAAATCGATCGTGCATGCTATATGGACCTTTTTAGGATATGAAATAGGATTTAATCTAACAAAACAACACTTCATGTTATCTCTGGGACCCTTTGGATGATAAATCAGAGCAAGATTTCAGAATGTAAGTACACATTTCAACTTCAGAGGTGAATTTATCAAACCTATCGCGTTGAAAAAAGTGTTTGTTGTTAGGAGCTCTCCTCAAACAATAGCATGGCATTTTTTCGCAGTAATAGCTACTGTAAATTGGACAGTGCAGTTATATTAACAAGAATTTAAGTTTTCAGCCAATAAAGGACACTTGTATGTACCAACATTTGTTGTTTCTCTAAAATCTGTGATGGTGACAAAAGTCGCTGCATAATTTACAACTGTCCCGTCGACGGGACGCCGATCCTTTACGTTGGGGTTTCTACACAGCAATTTGCATAGCAAGCCACACTCATCACCTAAATGAACATATAACTTGATAATCAATCAATTATTGAATTAATAATCTACTCAATCTTAGAATTTTAACCCTTAGAAAACATAGAGAACATACACACACACACACACACACACACACACACACACACACACACACACACACACACACACACACACACACACACACACACACACATGATCACTACTTGTCTTTGTGAGAGGTATTGATGTGTCGAAAGCACAGAAAACACACAGCTCAGACACCCCACAAGACATGTCACCAGGGGTCTCTTCACAGTCCCCAAGTCAGAGCAATGACTACATGGAACTCTCTTCCACATCAAGTAACTCAATCGAGCAGTAAAACCAGATTTAAAAAACACCTCATGGCACAACACGGACTGTGAAGAGACACACAAACACGCACGCATACGCACACACCCTCTAACACATGTTCCTAATTGAAAGCAGTTTGCTAGACAACCTCCAGCTATACAGATACACTCAGAGGCAGCAGCAGCATACCATTGTTTAGATAGAGGATATCTACTGTATGCTTTCCCTGGGGCAATGATCGCCCATAAAAAAGCCTTATGCAGCATCATACACATGCATGCATACACACACACACACACACACACACACACACACACACACACACACACACACACACACTTCCTTCTGCAGCAGGCCCAGTCAGGTCACGAGGGATCTGTTTTCAGATGGTCTAACATATGCTGGGGCTCATGTAGAGAAAGCTACTGCATCATCACACTCTGCTGCTAGGCTGGGGGAGAGAGAGGGGGAGAGAAAGAGAGAGGGGGGAGAGAGAGAGACTTATACAAGATACTAACCTCAACATTAAAACCTTCAGTCAAGATCTGACCTGAATTGACGATTACTACTAAGGACTATCAAGAAAAAACTTCTAACAATCCAAAATCTGCAGAAGAAATACAGCAGAACATGGAAATACCATCCAACACAAAACTGAGTGAGTAATATTCAGTCTGAAGCTACTTCTGAAGCCAAAAAGTAAAATACAATAATCTCTAGGTTATTTTGTTATATAAAGCTAAGGTAATAGGTATACTAAGCTACCAAGTTCAACCAAGCTAATTGAAGAGACCTGACGGCACCTTCAAAATGCACTGAAGTGTGAAGTCAGATGTGTGAAAACTCTTGAGCCCAACTATGGCAGGAGAGTTTCACCGCCCAAATGCAGAGGTTTGAGGGGAACGTAAGCAACTTAATTTTCCACACAGACCATCCCCTGGCATGGCAGTGCTATAAGAGCAGACTACCCCTATGTCAAGAGAGAGGGTTTTGGCCCAGGATGGAAACTATGAACACTAGACATTGAGGAAATTGAAACAACCTCTGTCAACGTGTACAAGTCTGTGACAGTAATGGTGCAGGGCATCTTCATACATTTCCAGCAGGAATTTTACGGGATCAAAGAGAGAGCACAGCAGGAAAAGCTCTCTGTGACAACTCCCCCATCCTGAGTGAATCTGATCTCTTCAAACTGTCCTGCAGACGAGGATAGTCCCCCCCACCAGCACTGAACACACCCAGGACCCACAACTGCACTGCTCCTCCATCCTTGAGAGGGATACATTCACAGAGCTGAAGAGAGACATGGTGGAGCTCAGAGAGCTAGTTCACACAATCCAGACAGAAAAAGCCTACAAAACAGGCAAGCACAACAACACCCCCCAAACAAGACCCGAAGGGCAGAAGGTGGAGATGGACGGCTGTCTGAGAGAGCTGGTTGCTCTACGGACTGAGGTGAGAGAACTTAAGAGGTACTCATGGCACTGAAGGACGAGGTCAGAAAGCTGAGGTGTGACAGAGAGCAGAACAGCCCACCACAGACCCGGACCACAACCTCAACACAACAATGGGACAGACAACAAAGACCCACCAACCCAACAGACACCACTCCCCCTAACAGCCCTCCTGTCAGCTCCCCCATAGCTCTCCTGACAACCCCCCCCCCCCCACCCCCCACCCCACATTCACTGAGGACACACAAAAGCCAGAGATTGTGCTCCTCATTGCCTCAAAGAGAATAAACTTTTTCCCAAACACAAAGTGGCTAAACTCTGGTGCCTAAACACTAGGCATGCCCTGTAGCTGTTGTCAGAGGACAGACTAGGGTCCCCAGCCACATCATAACTCACACGGGCACAAATGACCTAAGGGCCCAGCAGGAAAAGGTGTCAACAGCACTCAAGGGAGTGATTGAAAAAGCTTATTCCACTATCTCCAACGCACAAGTGGTTATCTCCACCTTGCTTGAAAAAATAAAGGAGAGCAGCACTCTCTCGGAGCTCAGATGCAAAAATGTAATGACCAACATTGTCGACAGACAAGCTGTCTTCGTCAGGGTATATCTCCACCCTGCTACCACGAAAATAATTTCACCCTGCCACCATACAACAGGTGAATACAAGCATTTCATGAGACTGTGCCTCAAAACCTAATGTCTACCTGGCCCACCACTCCACCCTGGACTTGATTAGCCTTTATGACCAGGTCCATCTCTACAAGGCAGCAATCCCAACTTTTGCCAGGACATCACCTTCAACCGTAGCCCCAGCACCTCACACAGGAGCAACAGAGCAACGGACACCCCTCCCACACCAGCGAGACACCCTCCCAGAACTGCAAGACCCCCTCCCGAAGGACCTGCAACGAGAGAATCCACGCCAAGAGGATCTACACCCAAACCACAGCATAACCAGCCACACCCCAAGCAAACCCTGGCCACACCCAATATAGCCCCCCCATATCAGAACTATGCCTCTTCTGCCCACCCCATGCCCCCACCCCTGCAGCAAGGACCTCAACATGACAGCAGGGCATATGCCCAGGCCGTGAGCAGAGCAACACGCCCAACCCCCACTATCAGCGCCACAGGTAACTTTCACAAAGCTGTGAATGATCTGAGCGACAAGGATAGAAGGGCCTTCAATGTCATCAAAAGGAACATAAATTTAACATACCAATTAGGATCTGGCTAAAAATACTTGAATCAATTATAGAACCCATTGCCCTTTATAGTTGTGAGGTCTGTGGTCCACTCACATACCAAGAATTCACAAAATGGGACAAATACCAAATTGAGACTATGCATGCAGAATTCTGCAAAATATCCTTTGTGTACAACGTAAAACACCAAATAATGCATGCAAAGCAGAATTAGGCCGATACCCGCTAATTATCAAAATCCAGAAAATAGCCTTTAAATTCTACAATTACCTAAAAGGAAGCGATTCCTAAACCTTCCATAACAAAGCGATCACCTACAGTGAAAATAACCTGGAGAAAAGCCCCCTAAGCAAGCTGGTCCTGGGGCTCTGTTCAGAAACACAATCAGACCTCACAGAGCCCCAGGACAGCAATACAATTAGACCCAACCAAATCATGAGAAAACAAAAATATTATTATTTGACACATTGGAAAGAATTTACAAAAATGCATAGCCTTGCTATTGAGAAAAGCAGCTGAAGGCAGACCTGGCACTCAAGAGAAGACAGGCTATATGCACCACTGCCCACAAAATGAGGTGGAAACTGGGCTGTACTTCCTAACCTGCCAAATGTAAAACCCTATTAGAGACACATATTTGCCTCAGATTACACAGATACACAAAGAATTTGAAAATAAATAAAATATTAATAAACTCCCATATCTACTGGGTGAAATACCACAGTGTGACATCACAGCAGCAAGATGTGTGACCTGTTGCCACAAGAAAAGGGCAACCAGCGAAGAACAAACACCATTATAAATACAACGTATATTTATGTTGATTTTTTTCCCTTTTGTATATTCCACAAGGAGAAACAGATTAAGGCCATGGTAGCATTCCAAATATCCTTATGCTGATATAAACACTTTCCGATTTGTTGACCTGGAGGAAATAGTTTGATTAAAAACGTTCCTTAATTAAACTGTCAAGTTGGGTTTAAATGGTTTAAGTAGGTCAGACCTGAACACATCATCCTGCGCGTGTGCCTGAATGTGAGTGAGTGAGTGAGTGAGTGAGTGAGTGAGTGAGTTAGTGAGTTAGTGAGAGAGAGAGAGAGAGTGAGTGAGAGTGTATGTGTGCCTATGGGTTTGTGAAACAGAGACTGTGTTTGTTGAAATAGCAATTTATATCAGTGTGTCTGCCAACCTTAATGCCAACGCGATTAAGGTTGGCAGCTCTTAGGTGACATTCTTGATACCATGGCAACACCTAAACAACACTTTGGGCTGGCATGTATTTAAAGGTTCATTCACAGACAACCCAATACTGCATAGAGACAGTACTATTTTATTGACCTTTTGGATTCCAATGCTACTATTGCAGAGAGGTATACTACGATTGAAGCTAGATCTACTCAGGGTTTTCTAAAGTTAGTCAGCTTCAGTTAGCTTCACATTCCAGCTCAGGCTTTAATCATACTACGACAGTGGATATTGCTTGTCCGCCTAACGCTAACTATAGCAGTCTTGTAACTGCGTGTGCAGGTCGCACATAAATAGTCGACCCCAACTCTTCATTTAAACAAGCGAGTCAGTGCCACATTTTTTGTATTTGTGCCGAAATCAAAATGAGAGAAGTTGTCTTGCAAATTCAACAACTAGGTGTGAAATAGGCTTTTTGAAGTGTCGTCTTCATTTTATTACTTATCGTTAATGCCATCTTTGGTGTGCTGATCAATGCACCAGCACCCTTTTTCCTCACTCCTATCAATACAACATTGTATTAAGGCACAAACAAGTTTTACTGTGTGTGAAGTTTCAAATGCATTCCCACTTGATAAATGTCTAATGTGATAGGTATTCCTCAAATGAAGAGGATGATAATGCAATCTTTGCCAGATGGAGGGGATCTGATTTCATTGGTACTCAAACAAGGGGCCAGGACTCCGGTCTGGAAGCACGCTTTGACTGCACCCACAGTATTGTTTCGGTATTGCAGTTTATCTGAATCACGGCAGAGAAAGACAATTCCCATTGAAGGCCCCATAAAGAAGTCAAATTTGAACATTCCTAATAAGACACTTTAGTCATCACCTTTGTACACAAAACCTGCATTGAATTATTCAAATGATTGTCGCTGAGGCCAATTTTTTCCCTCATCACTCACAACTGAAGATATTAACATTTTATATTCATGCTCTGATGTCATGACCCCAGCTAGCCAGGGTATGTTCCGGTTGGCTTGTTTAGCTGTCTGCGTGCTCTGTCATAGTCCCGGGGCATGTTCGCTAGAGTGTAGGCGGAGTAATCCCAGTAAGAAAGATGGCAGCAACCACGAAACAGCATATGCGAAGGTGAGTAGATTACATTGACAACAAAGGTCAGGCATCTTGGAGGCAGTCTCTAGTTGTTATTATACCTGACTACCCTCAACTCGCAGCTCAGCCACTTCATTCAGGATAAATGGAGTTAGCCCTGTGTTAGCCTGCCCGGGAGCAGGTTAGTTCTGAAGGATTCATTGCCATAGAAATGTACCTGGCTAAAAGGTGAGCCACTTCCGTGGTACCGGTTATCCAGGGTTGAACTCAGAGTTGACCAAAGTTACCTCAATAACTCCATAAACCATGTGCGTAGTATAGGGCTCTGGTCCTGTTCATAGATAACTTCTTTGGGACTGGGGGGCAGTATTGAGTAGCTTGGATTAATAAGGTGCCCAGAGTAAACTGCCTGCTACTCAGTCCCAGTTGCTAATATATGCATAGTATTTGTAGATTTGGATGGAAAACACTCTGAAGTTTCTAAAACTGTTTGAATGATGTCTGTGAGTCTAACAGAACTCAAATGGCAGGCAAACACCTGAGAAACAAATCCAACCAGGAAGTGGGAAATCTGAGGTTTGATGTTTTTCAGCTCATTGCCTATTGAATATACAGTGTCTATGGGGTCATATTGCACTCCCTAAGGCTTCCACTAGATCTCAACAGTCTTTAGAACCTTGTCTGAGACTTCTACTGTGAAGGAGGGGGGAATGAGAGCTGATTGAGTCAGGGGTCTGCCAGAGTGGCATGAGCTGATCACGCACACTCACGTGAGAGTTAGCTGCGTTCCATTGCATTTCTAAAGACAAAGGAATTCTCCGGTTGAAACATTATTGAAGATTTATGATAAAAACATCCTAAAGATTGATTCTATACTTCGTTTGACATGTTTCTACGAACTATAATATTACTTTTTGTCTGAACTTTCGCCTGGACTTGCCCGCACCTCGTGAGTTTGGATTGTGTACTAAACGCGCGAAAAGGAGGTATTTGGACATAAATTATGGACTTTACCAAACAAATCAAACATTTATTGGTGAACTGGGATTCATGGGAGTGCATTCTGATGAAGATCATCAAAGGTAAGTGAATATTTATAATGCTATTTCTGACTTCTGTTGACTCCACAACATGGCGGGTATCTGCAGGGCTTGTTTTTGTGTCTGAGCGCCGTACTCAGATTATTGCATGGTTTGCTTTTTCCGTAAAGTTTTTTTGAAATCTGACACAGCGGTTGCATTAAGGAGAAGTGGATCTAAAATTCCATGCATAACACTTGTATCTTTTAGCAATGTTTATTATGAGTATTTCTGTAAATTAATGTGGCTCTCTGCAAAATCCCCGGATGTTTTGGAACTACTGAACATAACACGCCAATGTAAACTGACATTTTTGGATATAAATATGAACTTTATTGAACAAAACATACATATATTGTGTAACATGAAGTCCTATGAGGTCATCTGATGAAGATCATCAAAGATTAGTGATTCATTTTATCTCTATTTCTGCTTTTTGTGACTCCTCTCTTTGGCTGGAAAAATGGCTGTGTTTTTCTGTGACTATGTACTGACCTAACATAATCGTTTGATGTGTTTTCGTTGTCAAGCCTTTTTGAAATCGGACACTGTGGCTGGATTTACAACAAGTTTATCTTTAAAACGGTGTAAAATACTTGTATGTTTGAGGAATTTTAATTATGGGATTTCTGTTGTTTTGAATTTGGCGCCCTGCAATTTCACTGGCTGTTGGCGAGGTGGGACACCCACATATCCCAGAGAGGATAACTGCTGGTGTTTTGTTTGCCATTGTGGTCATACTTTATTGATTTCTGAATGATGGAGGGAAAAGTTAATTACATTTAGGATAGCTGAATGAATGGGGTGACTGAATCAAACTGATCTTATAGGTCTTTCTATCACACGCACACACACACACACACACACACACACCGTCAGACACGGAGGCATAAAATAATGCTTCATACCTTCTATTTTCTTCCCACTGATATAAGATATGTAACCTGGCTGAAGTTAGCTTAACCCTGGATGTAATGAGCTGCCAGCTACGTTCTCTAGTGGATGAGATCCCAAAGGGCTGTGAGGTCTGGGGTGTTGCTGGTTCAGTTTCACCATGGAGAAGGGCATCTTAGCATGCTGACTGAACAGGCCCCGCTGTATCAATAGAAGTGCCTTCAGAGCTGAAATGTTCATTGAGGTGTGAGCCATCCTTTTCCCTTTGGCCTGAAGTTTTTTTTTAGAGAGAGAATGGTTTATTTCTCCAGGCAAATACATCCAATCCTATGGGCCGAATAATCAGTAGGCCAACTGTTTCCTTTCCTATTGAATACGTTGTGCTTTCAGCAAGCTACTGTGGCGTAGGAAATGTAAGTTTGGTCGATGTGCTCATTCTGCTTAAGCCCAAGCCACAGCTATTTTTATGCGTTGGTGGTGGAAGGAACTATACTACTTTCTATGCACATCTCTCACTTTTTAGACTACGAATCACGTTTGTGAAAGACATAAGCATTGTCTTTAATGGGAAGGCTATGTGGTGATTAATATTGTTAATGTGTGATATTGAATTTAGAAAGTGATCAAAGATGAAGTTGTAGCCTTTCTGGCAGTCAGCAAAATAATATTCATGGGATATGGTGTGCTAGTCACAATTGTGCCTCTCAGACTCCCATGAATAATAAGATAGATGATAACCAACACAGACACAAAAATAAGAAACACGTTTATAACTCATTATTATATTCACATATCAGAGACCTGTATCAACATAAATATGTTTGACTAACCTATACCTTGTCCAGTCCTTAATTAATTTGGCTGCTCTAGTCAATCCGGGCTAAGTTATTATATGCTATATAACAACATAACAAGTGAATGACAAATGCCTCATTTGCATTTTAGTAAGGGACGTTTATGGCATTAATTAAGCGTGGGCATATTTTCTCTCTTAGCACTGCAAGTTATCTTGGTTGGACTGATAAGAACTAATATCATGCAGAGCACGAGCGCAGTCATTTCATATCTTAATTCAATCTGATGTGATCCACCATGCATCTATCTGTAAGTGGACAAGACGATAATGGGTACAATTACATGATTCTCAATTTCACCTAGAAAAATACAATAAAAACCTCAACATGCAAGCAAGGGGGTTCTATAAATACACATTTAATCTGACCGCGCCTTTCTCATCATATGATGGGAATTTTTGACCTTGCAGTGTTATAGTGTTATTGGGCTCCCGAGTGCCGCAGCGGTCTAAGGCTCTGCATCTCAGTGCAAGAGGCGTCCTACAGTCCCTGGTTCGAATCCAGGCTGTATCACATCCGGCCGTGATTGGGAGTCCCATAGGGCGGCGCACAATTGGCACAGCGTCGTCTGGGTAGGCCGTCATTGTAAATAATAATTAGTTCTTAACTGACTTGCCTAGTTAAATAAATAAAAAAAAGCTTTTCAACTATACTATTTATGAGATTACTCACGTTTTCATATAGCCTACTCCGGCGCGAGAGAGGCAATTAGGATGGGAGCCTCATTGCACTAAAAACCGTACCGCTGCTCCCCATGCAATTTCCTCAAATGCGATTCCCCCAAAGAGTTCAACAGCAATGTGATGCAGATGCTAACGTTTAATGTATGGTAGGCTATAAAATATGGGTAAAAGTTTACCTTGAAAACGGAACATCAGTTATGTTCGATCTAGGGTAGTACCGCGTACATTCTTCAACAAATGCTGTTATGAACGCCAATGCATTTTGACAGAATTCTGTGCAATGTAAATGGGGGTTCCTTGACTCAGGACCCCAAAAATGTGCGCTGGATCCTACAATAGTCTGTGACAATGGCCTTCGAAACCGCCGATGCCCTTCAAGAAATCCATGACCAGCATACAAAGCAACATTCCAACGCTTTCCTTCCCCGGTCTTCGTGGAAAATGCTCACTGGAAGTTGCCTATCTAAAAAAAAACTGCAGGTGAATAGGGTCCCGCTATCGCTTTGAGGGTGCAGCTTTGCAGCTTTCCAGCTTCAACACAGTGGCTTGACTCTGCGCATTCCACCAGCATGCACCGTTTAGCAGAGAAAACGCCTTTGAAGAGACAGGCAGCTATCTATTCGGCGCTGTCTACTGACGGCGGGTGCTGAATTCGGATCGCGTTACAGCAGCCAAATGTTTGCATCGCTTTTTGTCGGCAGGTCCGCGGATGATATGCTGGCTCGACGCGACCTAATTCAGACGGACACCCCGCCAGACCCAATGTGTCCTCCGGTCTGGACGTCACAGATGTCGTTGACTACTGTCAACCTTTCCCCGCCACCGAGCCAGCTCCATTTCGCGGGTGGCTAGAGGTGCTGTGCTTGGAATGGTAATAGAGGGTGCCCCCAGCACTAGGGACCATTTGTGCATTTATCCAGACAGATGCAGTGCTTCCCAGCACAATCTTAAAACTGTAGTTTACTGCTTCATTAATTTAGTCAGAACTCAACTGCACATCTGACAATGCAGTATCCCTATAGCATGCAAATATATATATATAAAAAAATGAATTACCATCTTATTTATCATCACAAATAATTATGAGCTCACCACATTTATGAGCAAGCACTAAGCCAATTAAGCTCAATGATTTGATGCAGTGAGACATACACACACACAATCTAATTGGTTCATAATAACAATAGATCTGCTGCAGCTCTGCAAACAAATAAAGCACACAAATAACAGCAACTGTAGCCTAGGCACCTGTGGTTAGGACCCTATATATAATATCCTTACAATGTGTATCATGTACTGGCAAATTGAAGAACAGCCTTGTACTATGTGCTAATTTCAGCATCTTTCAACCTAACTATTTCTGCATTATACAAGGCAACATCCTTCTCATGCCAAACAAGGGTGTTTGGCAAGAAAATGACAGGTTGGCTATAACCGCCTTGGCACTCCCTGCTTTGCCTCTGGCACCTACTCCTCAGGCTAAAGCACAGGGCTAGCCACAGGCTATTGCTGATGTGTTTATGTAATGGAGGTGCTTCAGTGATTTACAACCTTGCTTGAGACCTGAAGACTTGCGTTAGCTACCTGAGCTGTGTAGGCGTTTAGATCAGCGGGCTAACATGGTATTGTGGCATGAAGACGTGATGAAGATGCCTGGGAATGATACCTCTGAGGTCATCTTATCATCTTCTGCACTTCTTCACGTTGAAAATGCACTTAACACAGGTGTTCTCTGAGTGCGTTCTCTTAACATGAAATATGACTCTTCCTCAGAACAAATACATTCCTGCCTCTTACCACAGCAATTCATAATACACAAAGTGTCGGGTTTCATCTAATACAGCACTACACTGAGGATCTCTACTGCAGATCAATACAGCCTCATTCAGACACTGTATACAGGCATGGTTCAGATCAATAAAGACAGCTTGTGCCCAAGGTGTTGGAATGAAGGGATCTGTGGTAATTTCAAGAGCCTTTTGAGTTTTCCTCTGTCTAATACATTATTTTAGGATGCAGAAAACGACATCCTGTTGTTGTACCTTGCATTACCTAGTTAATCAATAAAGGACATTGTAATGAGGAAACTGTGTGCCAACTGTTCATGGACCAATTGAGTATTCATTTCATTCAATAAACCTTCATACTCTGTCGGTCCGTGCATAAGTGGAACATTGCCTTAAGGGGCCTTTGGCTTAGAATATTTATCTGTTTTCATGCACACTATGTCAGGAGGTCTAGACCCTTTGGCACAGCAGGTAGTGCACTAACTACAGGGTTATAGTTCTAAGCCCTTCACTTCACCAGATGTTACCCCACAATCACATTATTACAAATGAAATCATCTGAAAAACTAAATGCACACCCCAGAACACCAATTTAATCACAAAGTGCCTTACAAAACACTGTCTTGATATAGTGTCTCAACATCTGTAATTGAATGGAACATTATTGTCTCATCATTCACAACTAACGTCATCTTACAAACAACACACTGACAGACAGCTCATTCATTCATGTTTCTTTTATCAGACGGACAGATTCCATTCATTGTTTCCTGTCGAGGAACTGTGTGTAGGTGAAGGAATCGGCCCAGTCCCCTGTTCTGCTCTTCTTCTCCAGGAACAGGCCCATGCTGTCTCTGGGGGGGTCTGCGATGCTGCGGCTCCACAGCGGCTCTGATGTCCCCAGCAGCTCACGCACATGGGCAGAGATGGCCTACAGGGGGGTATAACACAGGGAGGAGGAGCTGAGTCAAACCATAGGCTACTAAAATATATGTGTCACGTTCAGTAGGGTACGTTGTAGAATGTTCAGATAGAAATGTATTGCATTTTAGAATAGATATGCCCCTCTGAAATGTATACACTCTTAGAAAAAAAGGTGCTATCTAGAACCTAAAAGGGTTCTTCGGCTGTCCCCATAGGAGAACCCGTTGAACAACCCTTTTTGGTTCCAGGTTCCACCCTTTCCACAGAGGGTTCTACCTGGAACCCAAAAGGGTTCTCCTGTGGGGACTGCCGAAGAACCCGTTTGGAATCTAAGAGTGTAGAGTGAGGAAGAAATGGCAGCTTTATTCATAGTATTTCTATCTGCAATAATCAGTTCGTTGCCCACTCCTAATTACAGGGGTGTTCATGGCTGATAACCCTAACTCTTACAAGCATTAATAATAGGTTATAAATGAGAGCATCACCATGCACATTAGAAATATAAACCCTGGTCCAGTTTAGCTGCTATCACCTGGTGAGTTGGCCTATGAAATAGGAATTATTATCTGTGCTGCATCTGATTTTCTGCATTTGGCTGTGTATGAAATAGCATGTTGTGCGGCCTATCATAAAAAATTAGCCTACAACTGAGATGGGAAGATTGTCCAATGTTTTCTTATTTGGGTTGGAACAGTCCTGCACACATTCATGTTGGCACTCCCAGGAAGATTTAGTGCAGAGATTACTGGAGTCTAGCCTATTTCTACTTTCCATTCAGACTTTTTAATTCAAAAATAACTCTATCGAAATTAAAAGTAAGTCAAATAAAAACGTTGAATTTGAAAGCTTTGTAGGACCATCTCCTTACCTTCATATCCTCAAAGTCTGTGATTCCTAATCTTGGCAGATAGCAGCAATTTACATAAATCAGCTTTTTACCTGTGATGAGGTTCTCAGTGAAACAGGCCTGGGGGGATAAAGACAGAGCTGTTGAATAAGTGTCTCTCTATCACCAAAGTAGCCCACGCCTGGACTGCTTCTGTCTAAGCCACATTATTATAAAGTTACTCTGATGCTAGGCTAGCTAAAATAAAACTGGATAGTTACTTGGCATTGTGAATAAATTAGTAACTAAGTCACTTAATTGTTAACTGAATATGTTTACTCACTGTATAATGTGGATATCCTAAGGATATTATCCATTTTGCCACGTCCTGGCAACTCCAGTGAAGGAACGCCATCTTGCCTGTGTGTCTGTTACCATAGAAACTGCCACCTGTCGGGAAAGGTGCTAATGTATCTATCTCATAAATATAACATGTTAGGTAAGCACTGAAATACTTTCAAATGCATCCTGATGTAACTTATTTATAGCAGTAAAACTCAGACCAAGGTCAATATAAAAAGTGTCTGTCACATTATAAATAGTGGAATCCGAAATAAGTAATAAGTAATTTCAAGTGACTAATTGAATATGCGCTATTCTATTTATATTCTACGATATTCCATAATATTCTAATGTATTCTACCATGTTTGCTCTATTCTATTTATATTCTACGATATTCAATAATATTCTAATGTATTCTACCATGTTTGAAAGAAGACACTTGTTCTCACGTCTTCGTTCGATAAGGAAAAAAAATGGTGTAAATTAGAATGATGGACTCTACTTGGGATCAATGAAAGTGATGTAACTGAGTACTCATTTTCGTGTCAGCGAAGACTGGTCACAATCATTAAAGGCCAGCCAATGCGCTTCATACATTTGGGGGAGTTTATTCGTTTTGGCCTACTGATTGGTTTTTTCCCAAGTTATTGTCCCGCCCAGATTGGGTCCTATTCACGGGAATCATGCATGCCAATTTCACAGATTGTTAAAGCATCTGCTGCGCTCGTCAATGTGGCCCAACCTCGCTGTCTCAGTGAAAGAGCAGATCAACATTTCAGCGTTTGCTCTTTCTACGTCCTCAGCCAGTTTGACGCAATGATTGTGTGACTGCTAGTCGGCTAACCTTTTCTAGTGTCTAGAGGTGTCTGTATTTTGGGTCTGACCAGCTGGGGAGTGCGTACTTTTGGGCTAAAAGCAATCACAGTTGCTTCAACCATGGCAGGGATACTAGCAAGGTCGTTATGGAGCAAAAAGGTAAACCACATACCACGTGCAGCTTTTCTAAATGCATTGTTTGTTTGAAGCTTGAGTGGCTGACTTGCTATCTTGCTCGAATGGCACGTTAGCTAGCTCGCTAGTTAGTTGGTGCCACACTTTTCTACGTCGAAATATACACTTATAATTATTTCCCCCCCTTGGCATTGCAACATATAGCTACTTCCTGTAGCATGCAATTGGACGAGTTAACGTTAGCTTTCGAGTTCAACTAGCTAGCTACAATGCCACATAGTTAGCTTAGCTAGTCGTCTTGCAGAAAGTTAGGCTTTTGGATCTTAGCCAATGGAAACTAAACATTGAAAAGTGATCCTTATGTGTTCTATATCGTGGAGCTCTGCTCCTAGTGGTTTACCCATCTGCATAGGCAGAGAATAGCCTGAGAAATGATGTACACACCTGCAGCCAATAGGAGCACAGGTGACCCAATCAGCCTCCCATCTTCAGCGACAAGACTGGACAGAAGACGCCTAGAGAGAAGACTCAGGACAAACCCGTTGTCAATTTCCTAGTCTCCACGTTGTCCTTCATGAGCATGCCTTTTCCACCCCAAAAGCTCTTTTAAGAGCTCAGTGTCGCTGCTCCACTATGGCGGCTACGGACCCACAGGACTTATGTGTTGTGTGTTTGGGTTTGCAGCACGTTAGGGGCGGCCACACAGATCCCCGATATGCCCTAGCTGCACCCTCCTTTCTTTAAAGGAGAGAAAGAAAGGAGAGGAAACAGGTGGGCATTTTTCAAGGGAGATCGCTCTCTGGAAGATGCCATGACTGTGCTTGCTTCAGATTCTGAGGCATCATATGACGACGTTGTCTCCGGAGATGACGAGGACATTGGGAAGTGTCTGGGTTTTTCTCCGGAAAAACCCAGTCTACTGACCAAAGCTGAAATTAGCATGGGAGTCGCTTTTAATGGCCAGAGCGCCGGCGAAGGCATACCAAAGTTCACCAAAGTGGACGGGAAATGGCCTCAGGAGATCCCTAGGCTCGAGGACGCCCTAGCCGCGTACCTCGCCCCAGGTTCAAGCTCCTTGCCGTCGTCCAGGAAACCCACACTACCTACGACTTAGGACCGACTCGCAGCACAGCTGGTAGAGAAGTCATTCATTCTAGGTGTACAGGCTATAGCAGCAGCTAATAATATTGCCCTCCTGGCAGCCTCTATCCTGTCTCACCACGGGTAGGACTGAGCTGTCGTGAAAGGAGATAGAGGAAGCGTTGAAGATTTCCGGTGCCATCCTCCATCTCACATAGGCGTTGGCTCTATGTGCAGGGAGGTCCATGGCCATTTCGGTGGTTTTGGAGCGACACCTCTGACTGTCTTTGACGGCTATGAAGGAGACTGACAAAGCCGCCCTAATGAACGTCGGAGCAGCAGTCAAAATGCGATGGTGCGTTTCGGGAAGCTTGAGGAGGAGAGAAAACACCTGCCATTAGCAGGAGGGTCTCGAGCAACTTCAAAGGAACCCCCTCGCTCCACCGTCTCCAGTAGACACGGGTCTACGGTCAGAGAGAGAGCCCATCGAGCGGCAGCACCTGGTGTAGTCAGAAGAGACGATGACCGGACGAGTGGGAGAGGACAGGACTTCAGGTGACAATGGCCACTGTTCATCCCCCAACAGGAATGGAGGAGCTGATGTGTCCTTTGTTAATAAAGAATGTGTTCCATCTGGCTTTGTCACAAGATAACCTATTTTCCATAACAAAATTGAGACTGCTCAGGTTCCTTCCATCTCTCGCTCTTCCTCTCACCACTGTGTGTAGCACAGCCCACTACGAGTAAGTAGCTGAGCACACACAGGAGGACGTTGTGAGTGGGAATGACATGAGGGAAGCGAGACAGACGCTCTTAATAAGCCGTCATGCTATACCTCATAAAAAACCCTACACACTCTTAGGAGTGAGGTGGCTAGGGGTTTAAAGAACAGTCTGCGTACACAGACTGTGGGAGACGGCACATTAACTCAGGTAAACGTCCCAGTTAGTGTAGCTCAGACCCGTCCTGCGTTCACAGAGGGCTGGAACCACAAGGTTACGAGTGTAACCAAAGGGTCGGACTTCAGTGTCCAGGGATGGCTTGGGCCATAGAGGAATACAGGTCCTTCCTACGGCTTCATGCTCTCCCGCTCCCAGAGCATTACTCGGAGTGGCAGCGATGCTGCACCCTCTCCTCCTGGCTAAGTCGTTCGCTGGAGAAGGGTTATACCATCTAATTCCACCCCCATTTTCGGGCGTGGTGGAGACGGTGATGAAGACGCCAGAGAAAGTAGTTAGTTCCCCAAGAGAAAAGGAACAGCGGGCTATATTCACCCTACTTCCTAGTGCCAAAGAAGATGGGGGGGGAATGAGGCCAATATTGGATTTACGCACTCTCAACGAAAGCGTAGCCAAACAGCCCTTTTGAATACTTACGACAACGTCTGCTGGAATGTATCCACAACAAAGACTTTTGTATAAGCATAGACCTAAAGGAAGGGCATACTTTCATGTGCTGGTGCATCCTTGTCACAGGAAGTTTCTGCGTTTCACCTTCCAAGGGGTGGCGTACGATAATGGCGTTCGGGTACGCCCTGGCACCTCGCAACTTTTCCAAATGCGCGGAGGCGGCATTGGAACCGTTGCTTCGTCAAGGGATAAGGCTACTAGCCTACCTAGACAACCTACTGGTTCTTGCCCCGTCAGCAGAGCTGGCGATCATACACATGACACAGACAGCGATTCATCTCACACGTTTGGGGTTCGCTGTGAATTGGGAAAAGAGCACGCCTTGGCCCAGTCATCAGATTGTCTACCTGGGCTTATAGCTAGACACTAGCTATGAAGGCTCGAATGTCAGATCCTCGGCGGGCTGCCTTGTTGCTAGCCCTACGAAGGTTTTATCCGAATCACGTGGTGACAGCGCATTCCGTTATGACACTCATGGGTCTCATGTCGTCTGCCCACTCCGTGATTCATCTGGGACTTCTGCACATGCACAGAACACAGCGAGGGTTTGCCCAACTATGACTGGATCCAGTCAGGCACCGTCATCGTTTTTTTCTTCTTCTGGTAGTTCTCCTCTCGCTCAGAGCGGACCTGAACTGTTGGAGAGACCCGTGCGTCCTGACGCAAGGGGTCCCAATAGGCAGAGTGTCCTCCTACATTCCAGTGTTTTACAGATGCTTGTTTGGCTGGATGGGAGGGACATGTCAGGCTCTGGCGGTAGGTGTGTGACCTCCCTCGGAACACCACATCAGCCTCCTGGAGTTGGAGACAGTTCTACTGGTTCGGACCCACTTTGTGTCTACCCTACGGGGTCAAGACGTGCTGGTCTGGTCGGACAACCAAACCACAGTAGCCTACATATAATCGGCAATGAGGAGTCAGGTCCCCTGCACTTCACTGGCTGGCGGAGGAATTGTGGCTGTGGGCTCACGAGCACCTTCGCTTGTTGATAGCAGCCACATTCCAGGATATCAGAACGTCGGAGCAGACCACATGTCTCGAGGTGGTACCCGAGACGACGAGTGGCAGCTGCACCTCAACATTGTTCTCCAAATATGGGAATGGTTTGGGGTGGACCTGTTCCGAGGTGGACCTGTTTGCGTCACTTGTTAACGCTCAGTGTGCTCTATGGTTTTCCCTACGAGCCCAGGACGAACCGCCACTAGATAGACGCTTTTGCGCACCAGTGGCCAGATGTTCTCCTGTATGCATTTCCACCGCTGTCCTGCGTTCTCCCACTGCTAGCCTGCGTGAGAACAGGAGGGTTGTCAATCATATTGATAGCCCCCGATCGCCCAGGGGCTCCGTGGTATGCGGAGATGACTCAAATGTTGATTGTGCCGTCATGGCCAATTCCACATCAAGAGGACGCGATGTCTCAGGTGGCAGGCATAATAGCGCAATTGCCTCTAATCGGCCAGCTACTGGGGGTTTGGCCCCTGAGAGGGACACATCCAGATGGAACGTGTTTTCACAATGGTGTGCCAAAGAGAATGTGGACCCCGTGTGCTGTCAGGTCGAGAGCGTGCTCTCATTCCTACAGTTCATGTTTGACAAGCAGCGCTCACCTGCCACCGTTAAGGTATTCGCGGCAGCCGTCTTCAGCCACCCTCTAGTGAAACGGTTTCAATTGGAACGGAGCGGCTTAGGCCAGCGGCTAGAGTCATGCTGCCCCAGTGGGATTTAACTTTGGTACTCGAGGCGCTCTGTGAAATGCCGTTCGAGCCATTGAATCAAATCCCCCTCAAGATGTTGTCTCTGAAGACGGCACTTTTGCTTGCCTTGACTAGCCATGCGTGTCAGTGATTTGTGTGCTCTTTCGATGAGACCGACTGCCTTGCCATCAATGGCGACTTGAGCAGAGCGGTGTTATGTCCTAACCCGGCATTTATGTAGAAGGTTATTAAGAGCTCATATAGGTCACAGACCGTTGAACTATGGGCTTTCTCCCCCTGCCCCCGCCTCCCCATTCAAAGCGGAGAGAGGAGAGGCTTCATTGCCTGTGCCCAGTGCGCGCCTTGGCGTGCTACGTGCAGCGCACGGCAATGATTAGGTCATCGCCTCAGCTGTTTGTGTGTCACAGTGCTAGTACACTTGGTAGACCACTTTCAAAACCGCTGCGGTCTCATTGGCTTTGCGAAGGAATTGAGACAGCTTATGAGGCGGCAGGGCGGCCACTGCCTCATGGCGTCAGAGCCCACTCCACTCGTGGAGTAGCGGTGCCTGCGGCCTTTTTCAGAGGAACAGGGGTAGAGGGTATTTGTGCAGCAGCGTCTTGATCGGCATGTCTCCTTTTATCCGATTCTACCTGTTAGACATGTCGTCTAGCTCGTTCTATACTCAGCGTGGCTGAAGGGAGAATTTGAGTTAAGAAAAGATGCAGAACTATTGGGCAGGGTTCCCATTAGGTCCACTCTCAGTTGTCAGAGAGTAAGACACGTGCCACATGACCTTTGTTTGACACTGTCAGAACAGCACAGAATGTCTGGACTGCCCACCAGTGTATCACTGTATAGGGGCGGAGTGATGAGGGAAATAGTGCTGTAACTAGTGTTACTTTACTATTAGACCGGTCACTGGAAATGATGGAACATTGAGGTGTCATGTATCTGCTGAGGCAGAGTAGTTGGCCCATATTCTATTATCTGCCCACTAGTCATTGGCTTTACCTATGGACTGAGTGTGGCGGGTTACACTGAGGAATCGGTGAATAGGTCTTCTAAATTGGTTCAGCCTGTACTCAGCTTTGCTGATGAGAAGGCTAGAATTAAGGCAAAAAAGGCAGGATCAATGGACAGGGTTTCCATCAGGTCCGCTTTCTCCTATTAGAATGACTACATGTAACGGGTTTCCTCTTCTGAGGAGAAGTAGCAAGGATCGGACCAATACGCAGCGTGGTAAGTGTCCATGATACTTTAATAATAACTGAACACGACTCAATACAAAAATAACAAAGTGAATGGAAACGAAAACCGAAACAGTCCTGAATGGTGACACAAACAACAAAACAGGAAACAATCACCCACGAAACACAGGTGGGAAAAGGCTACCTAAGTATGATTCTCAATCAGAGACAACTAACGACACCTGCCTCTGATTGAGAACCATACCATACCAGGCCAAACACAAAACACAACATAGACAACCCACCCAACTCACGCCCTGACCATACTAAAACAAAGACATAACAAAAGAACTAAGGTCAGAACGTGACACTACATGACATTACTCCTGGCTGGGATAGCACAGAAGAGTCATGTTTTTTTGTCCTCCCCACAAGTCTATGACTGTGTTTGGGCGGATGGATGAGGGATATAGTTCCTGTAACTGGTGTTACAGTACTATTTGACCAATTTTTAATACCGACAAAGTTTTGAGTTCATCTATCTGCTTGTACAGATTTCTATGGCTCATATTCTGCTTTATCTGCCCACTAGTCATTGGCGGTGCCTCTGGACAGAGTAGGGCGGATTGGACCGAGGACGCAGTACATTGTGACACAGTCTGTTTTCACAGTGTGTTACAGTGTTGCGGGATATGGTCGCAGCCATTACTGGACCAGACCTTTTCATTAAGTTTGGGAAGTGTTAGGTTCGGCAGGGAATATATTTTGGAGTGTTGCGCTCCACCTTAAACCACTAGGAGTCCTATGGGGCGGAGCTCCACGATATAGAAGTAGTAACTCCAGTTCTATGAGTAGAGCGGAGTCCCATAGGACTTAAGGCCCTGCCGACCCCCAGTCTCGCTGAAGATAATTTTCGGGAGGCTGATTGAGTGGAAGCGACCCCTTTTATAGGGACACCTATACTCCTATTGGCTGCAGATGTGTGCATCATTTTTTTTCTCAGGCTATTTTCTGCCTAGGCAGTGGGGTAAACCACTAGGCGCAGAGCTCCCCTATGGGGCTCCACTCATACTGTAAAACTGGAGTTACAACTCCGATAACTATCGTTTTCTCTCGTTTACAGGCACCCTTTCAGATGGGTCGCATGTGCTATTCATCATCCGTGGTGAGTTAACATCATGCAATCATAACTACATTTATGAGTGTTTGTAACTACAGAAGACTTGTCTAGATTGTATGAGCATGTATTCTAATACATGTACAGATATGAGGATTTGATATGGTGGATGACTGCATTGTCCCCCTGTGCTTTTGCAACCTTCCAGCCCACCACCAAGTTGTTCATTGACGGCAAGCTTGTTGAGTCAAACACCTCAGAATGGCTGGACATTCACAACCCTGTAAGTATTTTTGCATTAACACACCCACATCACAACGGGAGTTCATGCAAACACTAAAAAGCAATGTGTAAACCGGTCGGGAGCTGGAGATGAAGAACTCTTTAGGGTGCCATTTAATATGTATGTTTTGGAAAGTGAAGAAATGGGAGCCTATTCTTCATAGCCAGTTCAATTTAACCTTGACATGTTTATGCACTCACATTCACTAACTCCGGTCCCCCCCGGGCCTGTCTGCATCTACTTCATGTAACGTTTCATTGTCTTGTTCCAGGAAATATTCACACTCTCTTTACTTTTTCCACATTTTGTGTTACAAAGTAGAATTAAAAATGATTTCATTGTTGTCAATGATCTATGCAAAATACTCTCAAAAAGTAAGGGTAAAATTCAAACATTTGTTAAAAAAATAAATACCACACAAATTGATTAGATAAGTATTCAGCCCCTGAATCAATATGTTAAAATCACATTTGGCAGCAACTATAGCTGTGTCTTTCTGGGTAAGTCTCTAAAAGATTTCCACACCTGGATTGTGCAGATTTTGCCCAATATTCTTACAAAAATTATTCAAGCTCTGGCAAATTGGTGGTTTATCATTGCTAGCAGATTTAAGACAACTGTAACTCGGCCACTCAGGAACATTTACTGTCTTCTTGGTCCACAACTCCAGTGTAGAATTGGCCTTGTGTTTTAGGACAGTGGTTCCCAAACTTTTTATAGTCCCATACCCCGTCAAACATTCAAGCTCCAGCTGCGTACCCCCTCTAGCACCAGGGTCAGCGCACGCTCAAATGTTGTTTTTTTGCCATCATTGTAAGCCTGCCACACACACACTATACAATACATTAATTCAACATAAGAATGAGTGTGAGTTTTTGTCACAACCCAGCTCGTGGGAAGTGACAAAGAGCTCTTATAGGACCAGGGCACAAATTATAATAATCAATCATTTTGCTTTTTATTTAACTATCTTGCATACAGTTGAAGTTGGAAGTTTACATAAACTAGTTTTAATGACTTCAACTTAAGTGTTTCAACCACTCCACAAATTTCTTGTTAACAAACTATAGTTTTGGCAAGTCGGTTAGGACATCTACTTTGTGCATGACACAAGTATTTTTTCCAACAATTGTTTACATACAGATTATTTAACTTAGAATTCACTGTATCACAATTCCAGTGGGTCAGAAGTTTACATACACTAAGTTGACTGTGCCTTTAAACAGCTTGGAAAATTCCAGAAAATTATGTAATGGCTTTCGAAGCTTCTGATAGAATAATTGACATCACTTGAATCAATTGGAGGTGAACCTGTGGATGTATTTCAAGGCCTACCTTCAAACTCAGTGCCTCTTTGCTTGATGGTGTTCTTCAGCTTGCAAGCCTCCCCCGTTTTCCTCCAATCATAATGATGATCATTATGGCCAAACAGTTCTATTTTTGGTTCATCAGACCAGAGGACATTTCTCCAAAAAGTACGATCTTTGTCCCCATGTGCAGTTGCAAACTGTAGTCTGGCTTTTTTATGGTGGTTTTTGGAGCAGTGGCTTCTTCCTTGCTGAGCAGCCTTTCAGGTTCTGTTGATATAGGACTTGTTTTACTGTGGATAAAGATACTTTTGTATCTGTTTCCTCCAGCATCTTTACAAGGTCCTTTGCTGTTGTTCTGAGATTGATTTGCACTTTTTGCACCAAAGTACGTTCATCTCTAGGAGACAGAACGTGTCTTCTTCCTGAGCGGTATAATGGCTGCGTGGTCCCATGATGTTTATACTTGTGTACTATTGTTTGTACAGATGAACGTGGTAACTTCAGGAGTTTGGAAATTGCTCCCAAGGATGAACCAGACTTGTGGAGGTCTACAATTTTTTTTCTGAGGTCTTGACTGATTTATTTTGAATTTCCCATGATATCAAGCAAAGAGGCCCTGAATTTGAAGGTAGGCCTTGAAATACATCCACAGGTACACCTCCAATTGACTCAAATGATGTCAATTAGCCTATCAGAAGCTTCTAAAGCCATGACATCATTTTCTGGAATTTTCCAAGCTGTTTAAAGGCACAGTCAACTTGGTGTATGTAAACTTCTGACCCACTGGAATTGTGATACAGTGTAAGTGAAATAATCTGTCTGTAAACAATTGTTGGAAAAATGTCTTGTCATGCACAAAGTAGATGTCTAAACTGACTTGCCAAAACTATAGTTTGTTTACAAGAAATTTATGGAGTGGTTGAAAAACGGGTTTTAATGACTCCAACCTAAGTGTATGTAAACTTCTGACTTCAACTGTACTTGAACTGTTAGTGGAATTCCTGCGAAAGAGTAACGGTTAATGTGATTGGATGCTAATTATTTGACTAGGCTACCTGTATTTGACATTGTGTTGTTATTTTGCTGAACACTAGATGTTACATTTTATTTTTGGCAGTGAAACGAGGCTACTAAGGCGAGGGGAAAAAACTCACCCAAATGTATAGCCCAGTTGGAAAATATAAATCGACTGTTTGAAAATGTACAAAAATAAGGATCACATTTGGCGTACCCCCGACGGCATTGCGCGTACCCCTGGGAGTACGCATACCCCAGTTTGGGAATACATGTTTTAGGGTATTTCCCTGCTGAAAGGTGAATTCATCTCTGTCTGGTGGAAAGCAGACTGAACCAGGTTTTTCTCTGGGATTTTGCCTGTGTTTAGCTCCATTCCGTTTCTCTTTTTTTTTTTTATCCTGAAAGTCCCGAGTCCTTAACGATTACGAGCATACCCATAACATGAACACAGCCACCACTATGCTTGAAAATATGGAGAGTGGTACTCAGTAATGTTTGGGGCAAATCCAATACAGGACAAAAAGTTAATTGCTTTGCCACATTTGTTGCAGCATTACTTTAGTGCCTTGTTGCAAACAGGATGCATGTTTTGCAATATGTTTTATTCTGTACAGGCTTCCTTTTCACTGTCAATTAGGTTAGTGTTGTGGAGTAACTACAATGTTGTATATACATCCTCCGTTTTCTCTTGTCACAGCCATTAACTCTGTAACCCGGGCTTCAAATTAACACCTGGAAATAAAAGTAGATTTTGGCATTGGTGGGTAAGATGTCTATTTCACCAGCCACGTAGGCGGGTGGTCAGGGATCCACATTGCAAGCATTTCACTCGCAATTGTGAATAAAAAATAGTAAAGTGTGATCACATTTATAGTGGAATAAATGCTGCAGTAGCTGTTCAAAGAATTGATGACGTTTTTGCTTCATAGCTATTAATCACACAGTCAAAGCACTACGAATGAATAATGCTTGGTTGGAGCCTGTGCGGAAGTGAAGAGCTTCATGAAAGATTCATTATTAGAAGCGCTGCGCACAGGCATAAAAGTTGATCTAATTTACTTGAAACTAAAGTTTACTGAAGTGAGACTTTGTTCTTGTGTTTCTTGGCTATTTACATTTTGTTCACAAGCTAGGTTGTTTTTCTATTTGAGTTTCAACTGCTAGGGAAGAGAAGACGATGCTTCTACTAGTCAGACTCAATCTCACATGCCATTACAGTCACCTCCGCCCTTAAAGGGGCAGGTGAACGTTTTTCTATCTGATACTGTATTTTGGTTAAAAGACTCAGGTCACAAAAAATGTACAGTGGGGCAAAAAAGTATTTAGTCAGACACCAATTGTGCAAGTTCTCCCACTTAAAAATATGAGAGCGGCCTGTAATTTTCATCATAGGTACACTTCAACTATGACAGACAAAATTAGGAAAACAAATCCAGAAAATCACATTGTAGGATTTTGAATGAATTTATTTGCAAATTATGGTGGAAAATAAGTATTTGGTCAATAACAAAAGTTTATCTCAATACTTTGTTATATACCCTTTGTTGGCAATGACAGAGGTCAAACGTTTTCTGTAAGTCTTCACAAGGTTTTCACACACTGTTGCTAGTATTTTGGCCCATTCCTCCATGCAGATCTCCTCTAGAGCAGTGATGTTTTGGGGCTGTTTCTGGGCAACACGGACTTTCAACTCCCTCCAAAGATTTTCTATGGGGTTGAGATCTGGAGACTGGCTAGGCCACTCCAGGACCTTGAAATGCTTCTTACGAAGTCACTCCTTCGTTGCCCGGGCGGTGTGTTTGGGATCATTGTCATGCTGAAAGACCCAGCCACGTTCCATCTTCAATACCCTTGCTGATGGAAGGAGGTTTTCACTCAAAATCTCACGATACATGGCCCCAATCATTCTTTCCTTTACACGGATCAGTCGTCCTGGTCCCTTTGCAGAAAAACAGCCCCAAATCATGATGTTTCCACCCCCATGCTTCACAGTAGGTATGGTGTTCTTTGGATGTAACTCAGCATTCTTTGTCCTCCAAACACGACGAGTTGAGTTTTTACCAAAAAGTTATATTTTGGTTTCATCTGACCATATGACATTCTCCCAATCTTCTTCTGGATCATCCAAATGCTCTCTAGCAAACTTCAGACGGGCCTGGACATGTACTGGCAGGGGGACATGTCTGGCACTGCAGGATTTGAGTCCCTGGCGGCGTAGTGTGTTACTGATGGTAGGCTTTGTTACTTTGGTCCCAGCTCTCTGCAGGTCATTCACTAGGTCCCCTCGTGTGGTTCTGGGATTTTTGACCCCACGGGGTGAGATCTTGCGTGGAGCCCCAGATCGAGGGAGATTATCAGTGGTCTTGTATGTCTTCCATTTACTAATAATTGATCCCACAGTTGATTTCTTCAAACCAAGCTGCTTAACCAATTGCAGATTCAGTCTTCCCAGCCTGGTGCAGGTCTACAATTTTGTTTCTGGTGTCCTTCGACAGCTCTTTGGTCTTGGCCATAGTGGAGTTTGGAGTGTGACTGTTTGAGGTTGTGGACAGGTGTCTTTTATACTGATAACAAGTTCAAACAGGTGCCATTAATACAGGTAACGAGTGGAGGACAGAGGAGCCTCTTAAAGAAGAAATTACAGGTCTGTGAGAGCCAGAAATCTTGCTTGTTTGTAGGTGACCAAATACTTATTTTCCACCATAATTTGCAAATAAATTCATTAAAAATCCTACAATGTGATTTTCAGGATTTTTTTTCTCATTTTGTCTGTCATAGTTGAAGTATACCTATAATGACAATTACAGGCCTCTCATCTTTTTAAGTGGGAGAACTTGCACAATTGGTGGCTGACTAAATACTTTTTTGCCCCACTGTATCCAAGCAATATACCACATTAGTTAGTTACTTACTAGTAACGCATGTATTGTTTTAGAAACATTACAAAGCATGTTCATCTTTTTTCCTTTTTTTTGGAAGTCATTTTTGAGGAGAGAAAAAAATTCTGCCTGGTAAAAATGTTTGCCTGGTAGATTTTTACATCTAGCTGCCACAGTGGCTGGTGAACCAAAAAGTACATTTTATGTCCTGTCTGTCACTGTTTTAAAGTCACAATTGGCCTCATGGTGAAATCCTTGAGCGGTTTCTTTCCTCTTTGGCAACTGAGTTAGGAAGGACACCTGTATCTTTGTAGTGACTGGATACGCCATCCAAAGTGCAATGAATAACTTCACCATGCTCAAAGGGATATTCAATGTTAGCTTATTTTACCAATAGGTGCCCTTCTTCGCGAGGCATTGGAAAACCTCCCTGGCATTAGAAAACCTCCCTGGTCTTTGTGCTTGAATTTGTGCTTGAAATTCACTGCTTGACTGAGGGACCTTACTATGTATGTGTGGGATACAGAGAGGAGGTAGTCATTCAAAAATTGTTGCACTATTATTGCACACAGTGAGTCCATGCAACTTGTGACTTGTTAAGCACATTTTTACTTCTGAACTTATTTAAGCTTGCCATAACAAAGGGGTTGAATACTTATTGACTCAAGACAATCCAGCTTTTAATTTAAAGTTTGTCAAAAATGTCCGACTACATTTTTGACCAAATTCACATGGAAATGTTAGTTATAAATCTGTCATTCTCATTGAAAGCAAGTCTAAGAAGCGGTAGATCTGTTCTATGTGCGCTATTTCTATGCTTACCGTTAAGATTTGTTTTCGCGTCTTTTACTTTCGGTTTTGTACACCAGTTTCAAACAAATGAAAACACACTATTTTTGGTTGCTGAAATATATTTTCCATAAAAAGGCAAGTGGCTAAAAAAGCCAAGGCAATAGCATGGTGGTAGAGCATGGCATTAAAGGCAAATTCTCCTGAGTCTAAACATTATATAGTCATTCTGAATTATGTATACATGCATCATTACAGATTTTGGTTGATTTTATAAACCTTATAAACTTTCAATTGAACAGTGAGACATCTGATACTTTGGGTACTGAGTGAAAATTCAGCAGTTTAGTCAGTTCAAGATTGGATTGTCAGTTCCTTAGGCATATAGATTGAAAACACTTGAATACATTTTACTTCAGACCGTTTTTAAGTTGTGGAGGTAATTAAGCAGGCAAATCATATGATTATAACCAAACATTTGAGGATGTGGTGGTTGCCGATCTTGTTCGTCATCAGGCTGGCCCTGACAAATAGAACATTTTGAAATGCTATCGGACTCCCTATTCCACATGTCATGACACTTATCCCTGTACACAGTTAATTTTTCTCTCAAGTTTCTTAAACGTTACACCCTTCTGGACAGGCCCCAGATGTTGTTGGTCTCTGTTCACAATGACCTGGTCATCTTTTGTCCCTCTTCTCCCCCTACTTCAGGCTACCAATGAGGTGGTGAGTCGTGTGCCCAAAGCCACCCACACGGAGATGCTGGCTGCAGTAGACTCCTGCTCCAGGGCCTATGCCTCCTGGTCCGACACTTCCATCCTCACCCGCCAGCAGATCTTCCTCCGATACCAGCAGCTCATCAAGGAAAACATTGTAAGGAAAGCCCCTGGTCTGAAATCAGGCCTGCATACATGTTTCTTAACAATAACCGGGTCCTAAAACATGAATGTTTAACAAAGATGATTGGCTAATTTTATTTATTTTCTTCTATGTTTACAGAAAGAGCTGGCCAGGCTGATCACCCTGGAGCAAGGCAAGACTCTAGCCGACGCGGAGGGAGACGTCTTCAGAGGACTGCGTGAGTAGACAGTCCCCTTCAGTAGGCATGGGAAACAGGAAAATGTTTATTTGAAACGGGGAGATGGCTACTACAAGAACTTGTCCAATAAATGCTTATTTTAGTCTTCTCTAGTCTGTATGGGAGTCTCTGTATGGGAGTCTCTGTATGGGAGTCTCTGTATGGGAGTCTCTGTATGGGAGTCTCTGTATGGGAGTCTCTGTATGGGAGTCTCTGTGTGGGAGTCTCTGTGTGGGAGTCTCTGTGTGGGAGTCTCTGTGTGGGAGTCTCTGTGTGGGAGTCTCTGTGTGGGAGTCTCTGTGTGGGAGTCTCTGTATGGGAGTCTCTGTATGGGAGTCTCTGTATGGGAGTCTCTGTATGGGAGTCTCTGTATGGGAGTCTCTGTATGGGAGTCTCTCTATTGGAGTCTCTCTATGGGAGTCTCTGTATGGGAGTCTCTGGATCTCTGATGTCTTGGTCTCCTTTAGCAACACACGTATTTGACCCTCTGCCAACCCTCTTTCACCCCTACTCTGATCTCTACCTCCAAATGTACTGTTTGACCTTCAGCTCCCTGGCTTTTCTCACCGTGTCTCTGCTCCTCTCTGCCCCCTAGAGGTGGCAGAGCACGCCTGCAGCATCACCTCCCTGATGATGGGGGAGACCCTGCCCTCCATCACCAAAGACATGGATACCTACACCTACCGCCTTCCCATCGGGGTGTGTGCCGGCATCGCCCCCTTCAACTTCCCTGCCATGATTCCTCTGTGGATGTTCCCCATGGGCATGGTGTGTGGCAACACCTACCTGATGAAGCCCTCCGAGCGCGTCCCAGGGTGCACCATGCTGCTGGCCAAGCTGCTGCAGGATGCAGGGTTGCCCGACGGGACCCTGAACATCATCCATGGACAGCACGCTGGTGAGACGGGGTTGTGTGTGTGCTTAGTCTTTGTAAAACATGTGTCCTGTTTCCCAGGATGCAATGAAGCAGGCTATGCTGATCATGTGTTAGTGCTGCATCGACAAGACCATTCAGACTACTGATATACCTCAAGCATTATGTTAAACGCTTTGCATAATGTGTGTAGGTAATGTATTTAAGTGCTTTAGGAGAAGGAGTCCATATAAGAAAGGTTGTTTGTTTCATTTCCAAGGTGATTACGCCGCGCCGTCTTGTGCCCTTACAGTGCCATGTAATGATGATGGGATGATGTTGATGAGTGAAATTAGATGACCTTTGACCTCTTTCCGTAGCCGTGAATTTCATTTGTGACCACCCAGCCATCAAGGCCATCAGCTTTGTGGGCTCCAACCAGGCAGGAGAGTACATCTACGAGAGAGGATCTAAGAACGGCAAGAGAGTGCAGTCCAACATGGTAAATATGATGACCAGCAACCGTTCTATGAATGGGGTCAATTGGGGATTAAATGATTGAAGAATCCCTTACGCATTTAGGAAACATGTCTGCCTTAAAAGTGCAAAATGCAGAAATCGCTCCGCCATATCCCGGTTGCAAAAAATAGAATAGTTCACCTAATTTGTGTTTGTGACAAAATAAGTTTGTAGACAATCATTGTACCATATAAACCGCTGTGAAATATATTTTCAATAACCAAAAATATTGTATTTTTAATTGTTTGTAGTGTTCAAAACCGAAAGACACAATAACGAAACTTCAGAATGCAAAACATAGAAATAGCGCACATGGGAGATTTACCACTAAATTAGAATGACAGATCTATAACTCGTTTTCTATGTGAATTTGGTCGGGTCGCCCAAAAAGTTACATAGCAGCTTTTATATAGTTTACTGTGGCCTTAACCATACTGCAAGATGAATAGTTATATCATGACTGAGCCAATAGATGGCTGTCGATCCTGTTCTCCCAATCTGTTTTTCTTGAGATAGTTATTGCTTAGGTCTACTGTATGTCTTTGCACGTTCCTAAAATGTATTGCAGTAAATGTAACAACCCATGTGTTCTGGCTTGTAGGGAGCCAAGAACCACGGTGTGGTGATGCCTGACGCCAACAAGGAGAACACTCTGAACCAGCTGGTGGGCGCGGCCTTCGGCGCAGCAGGACAGCGTTGTATGGCTCTCTCAACTGCCATTCTGGTAGGCGAAGCTCGTGATTGGCTTCCAGAACTGGTGGAGCGTTCCAAAGCCCTGCGCGTCAATGCAGGTACCTCACCCTTTTACCTAAAAGACTCACTAACCCCTGTGTGAATTTAAGACTTGCTAGTGTTTTTCCCCCATTTAAAACAGTACATCCAATAGGACCACTAGCTCCAGTCCACATACCGTATCATGCAACATTGCTCAGAATTTTAATGTCCATCCTATGAATTCTAATTCCTTGTTTTCTTCCTTTGTGTGGGTGTATCTAGGTGACCAGCCAGGTGCTGACGTGGGTCCACTGATTTCCCCTGAGGCCAGGGCCCGTGTTGAGATGTTGATCCAGAGTGGCGTGGACGAGGGAGCTACGCTGCTGCTGGATGGACGCAATGTCCACGTCAAAGGATACGAGAATGGAAACTTCGTAGGACCCACTATCATCGGCAACGTTACGGTAAGGGGGGCGCGGTCTATGAATTTTGGTCAGCTGAGTGATTGACTGTCAGTAGCTGAGCTAAAGCCAAGGTTTCCTCATCTACAAGTATTCCGGCTACATTATTACATTACATCATGTAACTTTTGGTGAACCACCACACCTCTATACTTAAGCAATAGCGGTGTGATATATGGCCAATATAGAACGGCTAAGTGCTGTTCTCAGCCATGGCACAACGCGGAGTGCCTGGATACAGCCCTTAGCCGTGGTATATTAGCTATATACCACAAACCCCCAAGGTGCCTTATTGCTATTATAAACTGGTTACCAAAGTAATTAGAACAGAAAAAATGTATGTTTTGTCATACACGGTCTGATATGCCACAGCTTTCAGCCAATTAGCATTGGAAGGCTAAAACCACCCAGTTTATATTTGGGTTTACATCACTGGAGTATCTCACAACAACGCTGAACCTTGGTACAGTGGGAACTTTCACATAAAGGAGATAAACGTTGAAACATGCCTGTGGTAGCTCTGTAACTCACTGTTACAGTAGATAAGAATGTTTAACCCTTGTCCTGCAGTACAATCTAACCAAAGCCCCTCTGGTGGGCAGAGGTTGGAACCAAATAATTTATTTTGCAACTGTTCTGTTCCGAGCAGAATCCCGATTTTATTTTGTTCCGACCAGCATAATAAAGTTCAGAACCGGTTCGAACCCCAGAAAAGTAATAGTTCATTTACGTGTGTATATATATATATATATATATTTATTTTTTTACCTGGTGAAATCAAGATCATTTTTACATTTAGCACATTCATTTACTCCACCAATTAGCACGGATAGAGCAGCTTACTATGGAACCGGTAAGCTCGTTGTTTGGTGGACAGATGAGTGCGACTGAAATTGTACCAGTAGGGAGAGCGAGAGGGGTGAACATGGAGGGGGCATGCTTAAAGCGCTGAGCATCATGTCATGAATTGGAATGTGTTTAGGCTATTACTAGCATCATGACTTCACTGAAATATATTTATATTACACTAGACATTAGGAATATCTTTGGAACAATAAATAACATTATTAACCGGTTCTCAAGATTTGAAAATAAGGGTTCTGTTCTGGAATACTAGAGATCCATTTCCTTTCCTCAATGTTTTTCTTGTTTTTGGTTCGGTTCCCTGAAACGGTTCCAACCCCTGCTTGTAGGTTAATGTCTGGCTGGAGTTAAGAGGTCGGACTTGACCAGCGACGTCTGCCTGCTATATGGAGATCTTGGCTGATAAACCATTAGTCACATTGATGGTTGTGTAATCTTGTCCATATGGAGAGAAGATAAAACAGTGCCTTTGTCAACCCGACTTTCCACTCTTTCTCACGTTCACTGTCCTTCAGGTTTTCGGGTGTGAATCTTCTGTGTATCCCCTTCCACAAGTTATGACTTGGTGGTATGCCACTTCACTTATTATATTGGATCTGATTTGCCTTCAACTCATTTGGAAGGCCTGCAATAATAATAATAATAATACATGATAGTCCACCCAATCTCTATTCTTGACATAATATCCTGTAGAACACTGACAGGGAGCTTAATCTCATGCTTTTCCACTCCTCCCCACCCCAGCCAGCGATGAAGTGCTACACGGAGGAGATCTTTGGGCCTGTACTGGTGGTTCTGGAGGCAGACACTCTGGACGATGCCATCTCCCTGGTCAACAACAACCAGTATGGCAACGGAACCGCCATCTTCACTACCAACGGTGCTACCGCCCGCAAGTACACACACGAGGTGGATGTCGGACAGGTGAGCCATAGTTCAACGTTCAGAGAATTCCGGTAGGTGCTTAGGAAAGTAAGACTTGTGTGATTTGATGTCAAGCATTGCAAGTAGTTTCTCATTGATCATTGGATGACATCATTTCCTGATAGATTGGTGATTCATAGCTTGTGGTTACTCAGTGGGGGTTTCATCTGCTTTTAATGGGATTTAAGACTCTGAGGGACAACCATCTATTGTTCACAGAACTTTTTTGCAAAAATGCACAAGGTCTTTTCGTGGATCCCTCAAGCTGTAATTTCTCTGTTGACATTTATCTCCTTGATTCATAATGTGATCTGTATGTCTGTCAGATTGGAGTGAACGTGCCCATCCCCGTCCCCCTGCCCATGTTCTCCTTTACCGGCTCCAGGGGTTCCTTCAGGGGGGACACCAACTTCTACGGCAAACAGGTTAGCCCAACACCGGCAATGACCAGCACAAGCCCACAATTGTTTCTCACCCACCGATTTTATCATGCGATCATATTGATCCTACGTTTTTTTTTCAGACAACTATATATGAGGTGGAAGATTTCTGTGGTTGACTGTCTCTTTTGTGTTGTCGCTACAGGGCATTCAGTTCTACACTCAGATCAAGACGGTGACATCACAGTGGAAGGCTGAGGACGCCACGACTAAGGCTGCAGCAGTTACCATGCCAACCATGCGCTAAACGGAATGTAAATGTTGTGTTTTCTCCCTGGCACAACGTTCTACTGACTGACATTCACAAGGGGTTAGCACCCAAGGGGTATGGATAACTGATACGACTTTATTGCAGTCCTGGAATATGTTTTATACAGAGTGTACTACGTGAGCAAAGTTTTTATACTTTGGAGTTTGACCCTGTTAATGAAAGTAATGTTTCTTATAGGGTGGTGGCAGATTAGATCTGAAATGTACTGTTACTATAGCCTCAAACTCTTCTGCTGCTCCTGGGAGTTCCATGAGAACGATGGACTTGGTAGAATGCAAAGGATGAGAGAAGGCCTCTGTTGCCCATAGGCAAAGATCTAGGATCAGTACTCCCCTCGCATCCTAACTATAACCATTAGGAGGGGAACAGCGGTACACTGACTGTAGATAAGCATCTAGAAGTGGCTTCACCTCAGTCCCACAGCCATCATGGTCCTTAGTGTCCCCAACCTGTGGAACAGAGACACTGTCAAAGTGTTAGTATTTGTGTGAGTGCATTCTAAAAATCCAATTTGTAACATTAGTGAGCGGTGTTCCTGTTTTACATGGAATAAAGATATCCATTGAATACTGTGGCTAAGTATACTACTTCCTATGCCTCATCACTGAGCTCTATATAACTAGATATTGTATTTTTTACATTTCTCTCTTAAGCATGAATATTGAACAAGAATATGGCAACGTTCAGGATGAATCAAACCACTATTTGAACGGAATGTACGCTTTAATTCATCAATACATATATATATATATATAAAGCGTCTCCAAACACACTTTCATAACCCTAAAATTTGCCTAAATAATCTACAAAATCAGAGTATTTTTCAATCTACAAGTTGGTGCTTAAACTGACTAATATGGATACATTTAGATGGCTTAGAGGCCTACAGTGCATTCGGAAAGTATTCAGATCCCTTGACTTTTTCCACATTTTGTTGCAGCCTTATTCTAAAATGGATGAAGTAGTTTTCCCCCCTATAATTATAAAGCAAAAACAGGTTTTTACATGTTTGCAAATTTTATTTAAAATTATTCTTAAATGCTTGTTTTCAGACCCTTTACTCAGTACTTTGTAGAAGCGCCTTTGGCAGTGATTACAGCCTTGAGTCTTCTTCGGTATGACGTTACAAGCTTGGCACACCTGTATTTGGGGAGTTTCTCACCATTCTCTGCAGATCCTCTCAAATTGTTTATTTATTTTTATTTCACCTTTATTTAACCAGGTAGGCCTGTTGAGAAAAAGTTCTCATTTACAACTGCGACTTGGTCAAGATAAAGCAAAGCAGTGCGACCATTAACAAACAGAGTTACACATGGAATAAACAAACGTACAGTTAATAAGACAATAGAAAATATGTATACAGTGTGTGCAAATTAAGTAAGGAGGTAAGGCAAAAAATAGGACATATTGGCGAAGTAATTAAAATGTAGCAATTAACACTGGAGTGATGGATGTGCAGATGAGGATGTGCAAGTAGAAATACTGGTGTGCAAAAGAGCAGAAAAAAACATGGGGATGAGGTAGGTAGTTGGTTGTATGTGCTATTTACAGATGGGCTGTGTATAGCTGCAGCGATCGGTAAGCTGCTCTGACAGCCAATGATTGAAGTTAGTGAGGGAGACATGTCTCCAAATTCAGTGATTTTTGCAATTCGTTCCAGTCATTGACAGCAGAGAACTGGGAGGAATGGCGGCCAAAGGAGGTGTTGGCTTTGGGGGTGACCAGTGAAATATACCTGCTGGAGTGCGTGCTACGGTTGGATGTTGCTATGGTGACCAGTGAGCTGAGATAAAGCGGGGCTTTACCTAGCAAAGACTTATAGATGACCTGGAGCCAGTGGGTTTGGTGACGAATATGTAGTGAGGACCAGCCACCGAGAGCATACAGGTCGCAATGGTGGGTAGTATATGGGGCTTTGGTGACGAAATGGATGGCACTGTTATATACTGCGTCCAATTTGCTGAGTAGAGTGTTGGCGGCTATTTTGTAAATGACATCACCGAAGTCAAGGACCGGTAGGATAGTCCGTTTTACGAGGGTATATTTTGCAGCATGAGTGAAGAAGGCTTTGTTGCGAAATAGGAAGCCGATTCTAGATTTCATTTTGGATTGGAGATGCTTAATATGAGTCTGGAAGGAGAGTTTACAGTCTAGCCAGACAGCTAGGTATTTATAGTTGTCAACATATTCTAAGTCAGAACCGTCCAGAGTAATGATGCTAGGCAGGCGGACGCGTGCAGGCAGCGATCGGTTGAACAGCATGCATTTTGTTTTACTTGCATTTCATTCTGCCTCATTTACTACCTTTAAAAAAACATAGCTAGGCTGACTTGTTTAAACAAATGTGGTTTCTAATGACAATTGAGATGGACAAACCCAGGACTCTGATGGCACAGCTGGCGCTGCAGTACAGCGCCCTTAACCACTGCGCCACCCGGGAGGCCGTCAATGTAACTATTTGTTCAGCACTTTTGAAATGTACAGCAGCAGAATTCAGAACATGGGTCATTCTTACAGTGCTCTCCCTGTACACCATGTCAGAACCGTATAAAGGGGGCATATAAGCAGACAATGAAAGCTCTTACAATATTCAATGATTACATTTCTCTAAAACACAGTAGAAGTCAGAACAGTGGGTTAAATTAAGAGGGGTAAATAGACCAAATTATTAGGATGAGGCACATGGGCTACTAACATCTTACTACACAACATACACTTGGTATTACTTTCTTAGCTACAGTATACATATCTCCCTGGCATAGTACATCATTTATGAAGCAGCACATAATACATTTTTGGAGCTTAGCTCACTTGAACAGGAAGGTGGCGGGGCGGTCCTCTGAGTTAACGTTGACAGCATGGTCAATTTTGAATGTTTATCATTTTAAACCTGGAAAAGAGCTCCTTAATCCCAGATCTGGGACCACACAGCTAGTCACCGATTCCTTCCAAACCACTCTTTATGTAATGTTAATGTCCAATGGCCAATGAGCACTGATACACTTATCTATAATTTCTCTTCATATGACAAGGTTTAAAAAGGATTTGCCAGTAGATTGTCGACTTGATTGATGATGACTGCTAGCTATGATTTTGAAAGTATGACGTTGACATGCTCAGTCCAATCAAAGCTACTGTATATATAACGTGATTTGATGTCCTTTTTTCTGTGGCCAATGACCTTGAGCCTTCATGGATGGGCACTTCTATGGCAGCAGCCAAAGGGCAAGAATTTTCAAGGTCTGCTCTTACACTTGGCAGTGATGTTAAGTCCCCATGAGTGACAGAACACTGAGCCAATCACTGCGCAACGCTCCATATTTTCTGCTGGCTTGCCCCACCATCACAGAAAGCACTGAGCTAGGCTGAAACACCTGCATTTTGGAGCTGCCTCACTCAAGAAAACAACAAAGAGACCATGTTTGTATGCGGCTTTATTAACTCAATGATATATATTATTTTTTACATTGTTTGCAAACTGATATGTGACACGTGTTAATGCCAAAATAACAGGCAAGCCCCCACCAAAAATGTTATAATTATTTGTAGTTATTTTTGCTAAAAATGTGGGGCTCAAAACAGGTGTTGCTCTGTCTGTACAATGTACAATCAATTAGTGAGAAAGAACATCAACTCCATGTAGGGGCAAGTCGGACAATTTTATTCCCATCATGCACCACACTTTGAAATGCGGTGACCAACGATGGTCATCGACATGACAAAAGGGATCCGTTCGAAGACGCCCAATCAGACTTACCTTACGCAGGCATGTAATGTGCTCTACATGTGTGGCTACCTTGCGAGCACTGAATACATTCAGAGGAAGAGGTGAAGTGTGAGGGATAACTGGGCCCAAAATCTGGCTTCACCAGCTGGTGGAGTCTTTAATTAATTTTTTTGCTCACCAAGCAAGGAGTTTTTGTAGAGGGCAATGCGTGTCAATTTTTTTTAGCAAAATGTAAAGGCTTATTTACTACGCGTGGCTTATTTGGTCGATTCGAAGTTTCGTAGTGATTAGGTTGTTACAAGTGTACTGATACAACTAGGACACGTGACATCCGGACAACTCTGAGAAGAAAAAAAATTATATATCGGAGTTGTGCCTGGTCACCACAACAACAGAGTCATAAATCCCGCCAAGTTAAATTTTTTTCTTAAAATATGATTTTAAACTTAACCCTAACCACACTGGTAACATTATGCCTAAAGTTAAATTCAAACCAAAAATCACTTTTTTTTCCCATAAATGTTTACAATATAGCCAATTTTGACATGGTGGCTGTGATTACTAGTGGAAACCATTGTGATGGGCGTTCAATCGCATATCTGCACTCTCATTGGCTAGAATGGTTCCACCTGATCTTGCCTTCTCCAGACTGCCTTCCATTTTTTAAGACATTTATTTTAATTGTTAGAGTAGCCACTTGAGTAATCTGTGACAAATATGTTATTATAAACTGGGTGGTTTGAGCCCTGAATGCTGATTGACTGAAAGCTGTGGTATACCACGGGTACAGAATGACAAAACATTTGTTTTTACTCTTCTAATTACATTGGTAACCAGCTTATAATAGCAATAAGGCACCTCAGGGGTGAGTGGTATATGGCCAATATACCACGGCTAAGGGCTGTTTTCACTCCACGTTGAGTCGGGTGGTATAGCTGTGGTATATTGGCCATATACCACACCCCCACGGGCCTTATTGCTTGAATCAACCACTAAATATCCTCCCACTTGCCGGCCAACAGATTCTCATTGGGGTTTCAATTTCATCTAAAAGTTGCACTATGCAGAAATTGTGCTGCCATTTCCTGGTTGCTAAAACTCTAATAGTTTTAAGATGGTACAAAAATTCTCAACACTATACTGTCTAAACCTCTGTGAAATATTTTCCATAACCAAAAACATTGTGTCTGCTGTTTAAAGCTGCTGTACAAAACCGAAAGAACAAGATGCAAAAACAATTGACGTCGCTCACATAGAACAGATCTACAGCTTCTTAGACTTGATCTATAAATCACATTTCAAAAAGCCATCCCTTTTAAATGTGGTGTACCTTTATTAATGAGAATTTGTTGACAGACTCAGTAGAATACATGGAGAAAACGGTTTTAGAATATACAGTGCATTTGGAGTGTATTCAGACCCATTCTCCACATTTTGTTACCCTTATTCTAAAATGGATTAAATAAATAAAAAAGACCATCGATTTTTGAATCATTTGCAAATGTATACAAAATAAAACAGAAATACCTTATTTACATAAGTATTCAGACCCTTTGTTATTGGACTCAAAATTGAGCTTAGGTGCATCCTGTTTCCATTGATCATCCTTGAGTTGTTTCTACAACTTGATTGGAGTCCACCTGTGATAAATTCAATTGATTTCGATATGATTTGGAAAGGCACACACCCGTCTATATAAGGTCCCACAGTTGACAGTGCATGTCAGAGCAAAAACCAAGCCATGAGGTCGAAGGAATTGTCCGTAGAGCTCCGAGACACAGATCTGGGGAAGGGTACCAAACAATGTCTGCAGCATTGAAGGTTCCCAAGAACACAGTGGCCTCCATCATTCTTAAATTAAAGAAGTTTGGAACCACTAAGACTCTTCCTAGAGATGGCCGCCCGGCGAAACTGAGCATTCTGGGGAGAAGGGCCTTGGTCAGGGAAGTGACCAAGAACCCGATGGTCACTGACAGAGCTCCAGAGTTCCTCTGTGGAGATGGGAGAACCTTCCAGAAGGGCAACCATCTCTGCAGCACTGCACCAAAGCAGGCTTTTTTTAGTTCAAATTCAAACTTCAAATTCAGGGCCTCTTTGCTTGACATCATGGAAAAATCCAAAGAAATCAGCCAAGACCTCAGACAAAAAATTGTAGACCTCCACAAGTCTGGTTCATCCTTGGGAGCAATTTCCATATGCCTGAAGTTACCACGTTCATCTCTACAAACAATAGTACGCAAGTATAAACACCATGGGACCACGCAGCCGTCATACCGCTCAGGAAGGAGACACGTTCTGTCTCCTAGAGGTGAATGTACTTTGGTGTGAAAAGTGCATATCAATCCCAGAACAACAGCAAAGGACCTTGTGAAGATGCTGGAGGAAACAGGCACAAAAGTATCTATATCCACAGTAAAACGAGTCCTATATCGACATAACCTGAAAGGCCGCTCAGCAAGGAAGAAGCCACTGCTCCAAAACCGCCATAGAAAAAGCCAGACTACGGTTTGCAACTGCACAAGATGACGAAGATCGTACTTTTTGGAGAAATGTCCTCTGGTCTGATGAAACAAAAATAGAACTGTTTGGCCATAATGACCATCGTTATGTTTGGAGAAAAAAGGGGGAGGCTTGCAAGCCGAAGAACACCATCCCAACCTTGAAGCATGGGGGTGGCAGCATTATGTTGTGGGGGTGCTTTGCTGCAGGAGGGACTGGTGCACTTCACAAAATAGATGGCATCATAAGAGGGGAAAATTTTGTGGATATATTGAAGCAACATCTCAAGACATCAGTCAGGAAGTTAAAGCTTGGTCGCAAATGGGTCTTCCAAATGGACATTGACCCCGAGCATACTTCCAATGTTGTGGCAAAATGGCTTAAGGACAACAAAGTCAAGGAATTGGAGTGGCCATCACAAAGCCCTGACCTCAATCCTATAGAAAATTTGTGGGCAGAACTGAAAATGCGTGTGAGAGCAAGGAGGCCTACAAACCTGACTCAGTTACACCAGCTCTGTCAGGAGGAATGGGCCAAATATCACCCAACTTATTGTGGGAAGCTTGTGGAAGGCTACCCGAAACGTTTGACCCAAGTTAAACAATTTAAAGGCAATGCTACCAAATACTAATTGAGTGTACGTAAACTTCTGACCCACTGTGAATGTGATGAAAGAAATAAAAGCTGAAATCATTCTCTCTAATATTATTCTGACATTTCACATTCTTAAAATAAACTGGTGATCCTAACTGACCTAAAACAGGGAGTTTTTACTAGGATTAAATGTCAGGAATCGTGAAAAACTGAGTTTAAATGTATTTGGCTAAGGTGCATGTAAACTTACTACTTCAACTTTAAAAATAAATGTTTTGCCCCACCAAGATTTACATGTTAAAATCACCACTGACTGCAGGATTGATCTGAGCCGTGGTGTTGGAAAACCACATTAGAGGCCGACTTTCAGCTGTCGCAGTTGCACCTCCCCGGACCTCACCCCTCAACTTTCGTCTACTGTTGCTTTAGCCTTTCCACTCACGCGCCCAATACCAACTACTGGGATGTGTGTAGGAAAGGCATGCATAGGAAGTTTCCTAAGTCTAAATTGGCCCCTATGTGAACAGTAAAATGGCAGAGTTTCAAACTTTAAGATTATCTGTCCATAGACTAATCCTCACCCACAAGCAATAAGGGGATGCCTTAAAGCCTGGTATTTTGCTGCCTAAGAAATCCCTCTGTTTGGACAGACAGACCATTATACTTGTTGCAAAATCAAAACAATAGAAATATGCTTCTGCTGTGCTGGCACAAAAATAATTACAGTTTCTCCTGACTGCATCGGACATGCTGAATATGTGTGGGCTGATTACAGTGGGTTTCTCCTGACTGCATCGGACATGCTGAATATGTGTGGGCTGATTACAGTGGGTTTCTCCTGACTGCATCGGACATGCTGAATATGTGTGGGCTGATTACAGTGGGTTTCTCCTGACTGCATCAGACATGCTGAATATGTGTGGGCTGATTACAGTGGGTTTCTCCTGACTGCATCAGACATGCTGAATATGTGTGGGCTGATTACAGTGGGTTTCTCCTGACTGCATCAGACATGCTGAATATGTGTGGGCTGATTACAGTGGGTTTCTCCTGACTGCATCAGACATGCTGAATATGTGTGGGCTGATTGTTTTTTTTTCTCAGCATGTTCATTCTCTTGATTAACCTTTTATTGTCTGTATTTACATTGTCAGCAAGATTACCCTAATGCATGGAAAACAACAATCTACGTTACAATTATAAATGTTTATTTGGTCAGTAGGTCGACAGAGCCATAAGGTCACTTGTGTGATCATAACATTGATGAAGTATGACATCTAGCTGTGAGTAGCTGTCTAGCTTGATAACAGCTGGATGTCAAAATGAATAATGACATCCTAAGTGAGCGAGCTAGATCGATATGTATGTTTATGAATGGGACTACATGTGTTGACCTAGAAGAAATGTCAACATTTTTTAAATGTACAATAACAGATTTTGTGGTTCTTAGGAAGAAGTCACCGATTAGCTTGCTAGCAAGTTTGTCAATTGCAAGTCATGCAACGGCCTGGGTCAACTTCAGAAATGAGTTAAATAGCTATCAACTTTTGTACCCATTTGAATTCACCGAGGTAAAGACAGATTCAAGTTGGATATTCAACAGATTCGCCTGTAGTTTTCCCTACATCCACCAACAGCAGTTAGGGACTGTCAACATAGTGACAAATAAAACATTTCAAATTTCAATAGCTCTTTAACCATTACTCCTAAAACTTTCAAAACTGCTTCTAGCTAACCCGAAGGAAAAGACACACATTGCACACACTTATTTTTAGTCGATTTACATCTCGCACTATTTAAATTAGTTTTTAGTTTTTGAATTTTTGAATTTCAATAGGTCTTTGGTCATGTGACTTACTGTTGTTCACACAGTGGGCCTACACATTGCACACCCTTTAGTCTGTCCATTTTCATCTCGTACAATTTGACATGAATTTTCAATGTTTTTCAATGTTTCTAATTTCAATAGCTCCTTGGTGATGTACTGATCTTGGTATCCGCATTGGATTACAGCTGTGGAAGTTAAATGGTGATTTCACTTTTTTGAAACAAGGTTCAGAATGTCCACTGACTACCCTTGTATATTGCACACCCTTTAGTCTGTCCATTTTCATCTCATACAATTTGACATGAATTTTCAATGTTTTTCAATGTTTCTAATTTCAATGGCTATTTGGTCATATGACCTACTGACCTCAAACTACTTCCAGCAGGTGTATCTCACTGATCATCCCTAAAGCCAACACCTCATTTGGCCGCCTTTCGTTCCAGTTCTCTGCTGCCTGTGACTGGAACGAATTGCAAAAATCGCTGAAGTTTGAGACTTTTATCTCCCTCACCAATTTCAAACATCTGCTATCTGAGCAGCAAACCAATCTATCGGTAAATAGCCCACCCAATTTGAAATACCTCATCCCCATACTGTTTTTATTTATTTACTTTTCTGCTCTTTTGCACACCAATATCTCTACCTGTACATGACCATCTGATCATTTATCACTCCAGTGTTAATCTGCAAAACTGTAATTATTCGCCTACCTCCTCATGCCTTTTGCACACAATGTATATAGACTCTCTTTTTTTCTACTGTGTTATTGTCTTGTTAATTGTTTACTCCATGTGTAACTCTGTGTTGTCTGTTCACACTGCTATGCTTTATCTTGGCCAGGTCGCAGTTGCAAATGAGAACTTGTTCTCAACTAGCCTACCTGGTTAAATAAAGGTGAAATAAAAATAAATAAATAGAAAATGTCCACGGACTGGCGGAGACGAGCGCCGCAAGGCATCCAGTGCGTTAACGAGACCGATCCCGGAGAAGCTGGCGAGAGCCCCGGGAGAGTTCTCTTTTATTTGTGACGGGTAGGGTGCCCTGGAATGGGTTCGCCCTGAGAGAGGGGGCCAAACCCTGGAAAGCGTTGCAGTTTTGGCCGCGTCCGGTGACCTCTCCCTGGCCCTTGAAAATCTGGGGAGAGGGTGTACATCTCATGACGTGTCGTACCCATATCTACAGTAGGTCTCCAAGGTGAACAGCATGTTATAACAATGTAGGTAAGGGAAATTGTCAAAAAAGATCCGTAATTTCGGGATAAGGATTGGCTCTAAAGGATGGGTCGGTCGGGCTGGGGTGCGAAGCGGGGCTGGGCTCGAGCCGTGGCTGGGGAAGGAGTCGCTCCATCGCCATCCTCTCGCCACCATTGGAAGTTTGTTGTGCGGCCCATCTCGCGTGACTTTTATTTGAGTCAAGTATCTTTACTTTTTCTCAAGTAAGACAATTGGGTACTTTTTTCACCACTGACAATTAGCTACAACATAGCTAATGGATATAACACAGATTTGGTGACACTCCTGGCTCAAAAGCGAATGTAGGAACCAGGGGGAGGGGGAGTACTGTACATTTGTCTAACATAATCCTGCTAATGGCAGTGTCAAGGTGGAAGTGTGCGCTTCATCCTCCAGAGGGCTCACTTCTGATTGGTGAATGGCTAGTTGGGGTGTGGTCAAAGGGCATATAACTGCATGTTATTGCTTTGGGGCTCTTCTGTTGGTTGTTGCTTCTAGTTGTATCTTCTATCCAGTTAAATCAGGACTCAGAAGCAGTGTCAATTAGGCTATCTAGTTGGCTAAACTAAACTTTCCTCTACACAACTGCCTCAGTCTCCACTCTTCTATTAGTTGAGTTGACTAAGATACCCATTAGTCCATCAGGTTTAGCCTAATCTCTTGGCTTCATACCCATCAGAGGGACACTCATCTCCTGCTCCTTCACCAGAGTGAAGATGTCTCTCCAGGCTCCGCTCCAACCTGCAGTGGTCCTGTCTCTGGTTCTGGTTGTGTTGGCTCTGACAGGGCTGTCCCATGCCCAGCTCCAGCCCAAGGCTTCTGTCCTGGATTTCTCAGCCAGCCTGGGTAACCTCCTCCCCAGCCTCAGCCGTCCGGCCAACTCCAGCCGGATCTTCTACGGGGTAATGTTTGACGCTGGCAGCACTGGGACACGCATCCATGTCTACACCTTCATACAGAAAGACCCTGGTGAGTTATGTTAACACTCTGATGCTCCCAGATGTGTTACTGTATGCAATGTTGTGGTATTGAATTGACCATTTATTAAACTAAATTAAATGTTTATTATTAGATGCTAGTCAATGAACATTACACTAAATGCCCATCTTCATAAAACATCATTAATGTTTGCAAATTGTAGAATAAATGCTTATTGATTCGAGTGGATTTTGTCATTTCAACTGTATTTCTTTATCTGTTGACTAATGGTTCATTTGTATATTTTTTCTGACAGAGGAGTTACCAGTGCTGGATAATGAGATGTTCCATTCCATCAAGCCTGGTCTGTCGGCATACGCAGACATGCCTGAAATAGTGAGTACAGCAGTGGTTGTAATTGTCGACGCAGCAAGTGATATTCCAATATTCCCAAAACACTTCAAATAGATTTTACTCAAATTCATCATCATCATCACAACCACATTATCTCGCCAGGGTGGGTACACAGTGAGGCAGCTTCTTAAGGTGGCAAAGAAGACTGTCCCGCAGCTGGATTGGAAGAGAACCCCACTGGTCCTGAAAGCTACAGCAGGATTCAGGCTGCTGCCCCCAGAGAAAGCCCATGCTCTGCTGGAACAGGTACTGGCTAAGGCACTGCTAGGTCTGATACGGGGCTAGTGTACAGCACTATTAAATCAAGTATGGCACTGCCGAAGGTGTTGACACTACATTCACTCTTTCTGTTGTCTCTCTCCATCTTCCCACTCCACCCCTCAGGTGCAGGACGTGTTTGATGAATCTCCCTTCTTCGTCCCAGACGACAGCGTCAGCATAATGGATGGTACAAATGAAGGTAACGTCTCGTCTCCCAATAACCCCCCAGTAAACCTCCAGTCAAACCTATTCATCAGCACTTCGGTTGCAGGCTTCAACAGTGCTCTCCTCCTGATAGCATCAGTCACTGTTCTCCTTCTACAGCTTGCTGTGCTCTTTCTTTTTCATTGTGTTGGTATTCCTGAGGCTATTTTATTAAATTACTGTAGATTACCCTGATCTGTTATGATGACGCTGTTGGAAAAAGAGGGTTGTTGTCGTTAGAGACAGTGTTGGTTACATCTCCAAAACGTGTAATTATGTGGTGAATGGATTTAGTGGCTTACCAAGCCTCGTGTGGTGTCATTGTGTAATTGATTTGTCAGCATTTTGACCACGTCTCTCAAATGATAGCCCTCTCACACATGTAAAACAAATGCTTATGCATGTCAAACAAGTTGTGAGTTAAGTGCACTAAACTGCATTGTCAGATCAGTATTAACCCCACTTCAATTTAACTTTTTTGTTCTCATAGGAATTTTGGCGTGGGTTACGGTGAACTTTTTGACAGGTGAGACTTGTAACTTCTTGTCATAGCACATATTGTAATGCATTCTTGGTTATAATCAAACTATTTAAGGGTATAGTGTTTTGCCATATGTATATACACTACTGTTCAAAAGTTTGGGGCCACTTAGAAATGTCCTTGTTTTTGAAAGAAAACCACATTTTTTGTCCATTAAAATAACAACAAATTGATCAGACAGTCTACAGTGTAGATATTGTTAATGTTGTAAATGACTATTGTAGCCGGAAATGGCTGATTTCTCGTGGAATATCTACATAGGCGTACAGAGGCCCATTATCAGCAAGAGATCTGAGATCAACGAGATCTTCAGTTTCTGGGCAATTTCTCGCATGGAATAGTCTTAATTTCTCAGAACAAGAATTGACTGACGAGTTTCAGAAGAAAGGCCTTTGTTTCTGGACATTTTGAGCCTGTAATCGAACCCACAAATACTGATACTCAACTAGTCTAAAGAAGGACAGTTGTATTGCTTCTTTAATCAGCACAACTGTTTTCAGCTGTGCTAACATAATTTCAAAAGGGTTTTCTAATGATCAATTAGCATTTTTTTTTCATAAACCCTGGCTCTCCAGAAGATAACCTCAACTTGTACAGCCAGAGTCGATATTGAGCAGGGTTTTATTCCTGAAAGGGACTCCTATCATCTTTCTCAGATCTCCACAGAGCGTTTCACACCTCTGGATACAGATCTTGGGCTGTACCAAATCACAAGTGTGACTGATTCCTATCTCACTGTCTTCAGAGGGAACTTGTCAATAAAGTTGATTCAAATGGGATTTTTTTTTTTTAGGTCACCTGTATGCTGAGACCAGGAACACAGTGGGGATTCTAGATCTGGGGGGTGGATCAACTCAAATCACTTTTCTACCCAAATCCAAGGTTAGGGTTCATTTGTACAACCTGATTTATTTTCAATATTGTGCTTCTACACTATGTTGATACAGTGTTTATATTTGAATATGAATAATAAAATAATATATGCCATTTATCCAATGCGACTTAGTCATGCATTTAATTTTTTCTGGAATGTTAATTACATTTGTTCACATATTTATTTTTCCTGTGCAGAAAACCATTGTAAGTTCTCCTGCTGACTACATTGCCAGATTTGACATGTTCAACTCTACATATGAACTGTACACTCACAGGTAAACATTCTATATCCACTGATGCAGAAAGTATAAACAGTCACAAGTAATTGTTCTATACAACAAACCCGTAATAGTTTGTAAAAGTACTATCCAAATAACTATTCATTGATTGATTTGATTGACAGCTACCTGGGTAATGGACTGATGGCAGCCAGACTGGCAGCCCTAGGAGCACTGGGGGCAGAAGGTGATGGCTCGATACACTTCGATAGAAATTTAAAGGCAGTGTTCCCGCGTTAGCGGACACTGCGTTCACACACAGTAAACGCTGGGTATGTCGGCTCAATCGGAAATTACCTTTAAATTTCAATTGCGCTATAACGCTGAACTTCAGCAATACAGATTGAATCGACCCCTAACATTCATTTACATATCATCATCAGCATGTTAGAATCCCCACTTTACACACAATATAGGTTTTAGAACATGCTTTTTACTTTTCTATGTTATTCAGACCCCCATTCATCATTATTTTGTTACTTTACGCTACAGGGTTGGAGTGGAGAGTGTTCAAAAGCGCCTGTCTGCCCAAGAAGTTCAGAGAGGAGTGGAGCTTTGGAGGACTCACCTACACAGTCAGCGGGATACCTGATGGTGAGAGTCAACCAACTCACTGGATCTGCTAGAACTGCCATCAAATATGTACTGTAGTCGAACAACCTTAATAATAATATATCTGCCCTTTAGCAGGTGCTTTTATCCAAAGCGACTTAGTCATGTGTGCATACATTTTACGTATGGTGTGTGTAAAATGTACCTTGGAACAGTTATTTTGGTGGCAACACAAAACGTAGCATGCTGATCTTGGTACCTCTCAGTGTCTTACTATGCAGGGTACTAGGGTTTACCTGGGGTTGCTGTAAAGCAGTCTGTCACAAATGTGTATGAAAGTGCTATACAAATACATTGCATTGATTAAAAAACGAGCTCATAACAGTATCCTGTTTCGGTCCCTGTCCCAGGTTATGCAGGATACAAGCTGTGTTACCAGGAGGTGTTGAATGTGGTAAAGGGAATAGTTCACCAGCCCTATGAGTTGAAAGACACCAGTGTGTTCTATGCTTTCTCCTACTACTTTGACAGAGCCGTGGACGCAGGCCTTATTGGTGAGAACACACACACACAACTTCTACTACATCCAAGCAGTGGACGCATTTGTAGCCCTGTTTATACCTGGTTCCGACAATCGTCCTTTGTCCTGATCTTGTCCACATTCTGATTGTGCCCACAATTTTAGAAAGGTGTAGACGATTAAGACACATTGTGATCAGACCTTCCTGACCACCTCCGGAGGTAGTGAGGGGCTCTATGATTGTTATAATTGCACTGTCTCTACATAGGTAAAGAAAGGTTGCCACATTCGGGAGAATGTCAGAAGAGCCCTGTAGGGTATATATTTTATCTTCTCCAATTTACTAAAGTGTAGAAAGATCGGGACAGTGAAACTATTTAAATCATCATTATCCCGCCCTCTACAAACATTGACAGGTTAGGTTGATGTGTGTGTCTTAAAATAAATAAGTATTATTTTCAAATATCTGTAAAATCAATTTCATACTGAGCGGACCCGGATATCTAGTCACAATGCTGACACAGTGGACAGATAAGAGACCCATTTTACTACCATGTGTAGATGCAATGGCTTCAATGTGGGAACAATTGGAATGTGGATAAGATCAGGACAAAGGATGCATGTTAGAACCAGGTATAAACGGGGTTAGTGAGAGGACACACACACACACACACAGTTAGTATAATGACTCCTAGAAGGAGGTTCATTCCCCTCCTCCCTCCCGACAGGGAACAATGACTAATTTCTGAAGTAACTGACTCAGAGGTGTGATGAGTTCTAGGTTGTTATTAGAGTGGTGTCCGTGGTCGTCGACTTGTCAGTGAGTAACATGAGAAAGGTTGCAGGCCCTATTAGTATGATGGAGATGTACTGTGTAGCCCTGCTCTCATTGTAATGAATGATACAGTGTAATGACAGTGTTTCTGAAGGAAAGATTAACGACCCCCGTCTTTCCACTCTTTCAGATGGGACCCAAGGAGGAATGCTGGAGGTCAGAGACTTTAAGAAGGGAGCTAAAGAGGGTGAGAACGAGTTAAGTCTGATGAGTAATGATATGCATAGCCAGAGATGGGCAAAAATGACAAAATATCATAAAGATCGATGTATCAAAATAAACAACCAAATACTTCTATTTTGAAATTAAAATAAAATACATGTACAGTTGAAGTCGGGAGTTTACATACACATCAGCCAAATACATTTAAACTCAGTTTTTCACAATTCCTGACATTTAATCATAGTAAAAATTCTCTGTCTTAGGTCAGTTAGGATCTCCACTTTTTTTTAAGAATGTAAAATGTCAGAATAATAGTAGAGAGAATTATTTATTTAATCACATTCCCAGTGGGTCAGAAGTTTAGACACTCAATTAGTATTTGGTAGCATTGCCTGTAAATTGTTTAACTTGGGTCAAATGTTTGGGTAGCTTTCCTCAAGCTTCCCACAATAAGTTGGGTGAATTTCGGCTCATTCCTCCTGACAGCTGGCTGGTAGGCCTCCTTGCTCACACACGCTTTTTCAGTTCTGCCCACAAATTTTCTATGGGATTGAGGTCAGGGCTTTGTGATGGCCACTCCAATACCTGGCCACTCCAGTCCCTCCTGCAGAAAAGCACACCCACAACATGATGCTGCCACCCCCGTGCATCACGGTTGGGATGGTGTTCTTCGACTTGCAAGCCTCCCCCTTTTTCCTCCAAACATAACGATGTTGATTATGGCAAAACAGTTATATTTTTGTTTCATCAGACCAGAGGATATTTCTCCAAAAAGTACAATCTTTGTCCCAATGTGCAGTTGCAAACCGTAGTCTGGCTTTTTTGGAGCAGTGGCTTCTTCCTTGCTGAACGGCCTTTAGGTTATGTCAATATAGGACTCATTTTACTGTGGCTACAGATACCTTTGTACCTGTTTCCTCCAGCATCTTCACAAGGTCCTTTCCTGTTGTTCTGGGATTGATTTGCACATTTCGCACCAAAGTACGTTCATCTCTAGGAGACAGAACACATCTCCTTCCTGAGCGGTATGACGGCTGCGTGGTCCCATGGTGTTTAAACTTGTGTACTATTGTTTGTACAGATGAACGTGGTACTTTCAGGCGTTTGGAAATTAAACCAGACTTGTGGAGGTATACAATTTTTTTTCCTGAGGTCTTGGCTTATTTCTTTGGATTTTCCCATGTCAAGCAAAGATGCACTGAGTTAGAAGGTAGGCCTTTAAATACATCCACAGACACACCTCCAATTGACTCATTGATGTCAATTAGCCTATCAGAAGCTTCTAAAGCCATGACATCATTCTCTGGAATTTTCCAAGCTGTTTAAAGGCACAGTCAACTTAGTGTATGTAAACTTCTGACCCACTGGAATTGTGAAACAGTGATTTATAAGTGAAATAATCTTGTCTGTAAACAATTGTTGGAAAAATGACCTGTGTCATGCACAAAGTAGATGTCCTAACCGACTTGCCAAAACTATAGTTTGTTAACAAGAAATTTGTGGAGTGGTTGAAAAACAAGTTAATGACTCCAACCTAAGCGTATGTAAACTTCCGACTTCAACTCTATTTTGTATTTTAAAATACATAAATCCATTTGCAAGTAGCAAGCCTGAACAGCAACATTCTCAGTAACGTTTTACTTTATCTACCTTAGTTGAGTGCCCTGACCTGAAGTTACTCTGGATAAGTGTCTGCTAAATGACCAAAATGTAAATGCAAAAAAATTAGTAACATACCAAAAATAACTGCTGAGCACACTGTGTATTATTATTGGCCTGGTTTCATGGCGGATATCATTAGAATAATACTCTGCATGCTTTGCAATTGTTCATTTTTACATACACATTGGGTTAATTTAGACACTCCTGATGCCAACTCCAGGTGAAAGGGAGCAACAAAATGGTCAACCGTTATGAAAAATACAAATGACAGCTCTTGAAAGTATCTTGTTACATAGCACATTGGAGTGTAATTCAGCCCAATGTAATACAAATGTCAAAATACTCAGAAGTAATAGAAATACTGTCCATAGCAATGGATTTATCATTACTGTGTTGTGCAGGGTTCCCTAACTTGGCCCCCCAGGTTTTCTGAGCAAAAAATTATTCAAAAACACAATGCACACACTGCAATCTGGCAGATGAGTCCCAGCTGTGTGAATTGCCTCCCATTGAAATGAATGACCTTCTGGCAGAACGCATACATGCTTAGGCCTTGTATAATGCCGGGAGCCGCCTGTGGATTTGTCTGCTCAAACACGGTTTCCTTCCCACACCATCAAAACAACAGCTATGCAGGTGTTGGCTAGTGCAGCTCTGATAGCGCAGTAAGGGATAGAATCTATGCTTGAGAAGTCTTAATGGCTTACGGGAGTCACCCCTCCTCGTTTCCCTTTACTGCACTGATCTGGCAATGGATTTGTTTCTTATTCCAGTGTGTAACAAGATGTCTAAGTACCGTCCTGTCAGCCCCTTCTTGTGTATGGACATGACCTACATCACCTGTCTGCTCAAAGATGGCTTCGGCTTCAAAGAGAACACTGTACTGCAGGTGAGACCGCCAAGTCATAATGGAATAGTCCTTTTGGCAATTCAGTAACGCAAAACCACACATTTTAAAGCTAGCAACAAAAAAATGGTCAGACAAGATCTGTTAGACATTTTTACTTAAATAAATACAAAAAGGCATGAGTGATTTGGTGTGTCTCCTTTCTCCAGCTGACTAAGAAGGTGAACAATATTGAGACAAGCTGGGCGTTAGGTGCCACGTTCAAACACTTCCAGAACCTAAAGATCCACTGAGAGACATAAGCCACAGGGTTGGGTGGGCAGGTGGGATCACTGGTTTACATGGTGCTCAACAAGAAATGGACTGAAGAATACTTGTTTTAAACTGATAAGCCTTTGTGTCTTGTGAAATGTAATGTTTTATAGATATGCCATATTTGCATTTTACATTTGAGATGACTATTTTGTTACCCAACACACATAACTGGTACTATAGTTCAGTAGGTCTGTTGTTTTCATGTGACTGGCTGCTATACTGTAGCCTTGTATTATATACACGTCTCTATTAAAGCACTGGGGGCTTAAACTCAACATAGTTGTGTTACTGTACAAATCTGGATATTTTGATTTCAATAAAAAAATAGAAGCTGGTATGTGTGTGTGTATGTATAGAGTGTGCCATTGTTCTATATGCAGCTGTGCCTTCAATCCAATAGCAGCTTGTGAGTTTGAAACGGTTTCCTTAATGATTGGGGACTGAGTACATTTCTGTGGAGCACATTTAAATGTACATTTTCAAATAGTTTTATGTCAGCTATTGAGCATTGCAGAAGTTCAGCTCCATAGTGTGATTGAAATGGTAATTTCCGATTGAGCCGACATATCGTTCACCGTGAACGAAGTCTTAATGTGGAAACATTGCCTTGAATTTCAAATTGCGCTTTAGTGCTAAACTTCAACGATAGGAATTGATTCGAGCTCTTGATTAATATGAATTAAGCTAAAAAGCATCAGCCTTAATATTGTTTAGCAAAAGAAAGATCACTGCATTTTAGCCTTATCTGCACCCAGGCAAGCTTACAGAGTTGATTTAGTATGTTGTTTAACAATGACAAACACATTGTTAATTAATAAAACATATGTATACCTGTCTTTATTTCTTTGGAAAGTCACCTGATAATTCCTTATTTATAAACTACAGAAAAAGTTGTCGGTCTGTACAAGTTCTAGAACATTTTACACCGTCTTCTCATAAAACCCTCAGCAGCTAATTACATATCTACAGGGCTAAATCTGATCTTTTTTTTCCCAATCACATCATTTCAGATCTTATCTTATTGGTCAAAAGACCAATTAGTGAAAAAAAATATCAGAATTGGGCTGCCTGTCTTAACGCAGCCACGGTGAAGGATGCAGAGAGTACATGTAGAATTCTGCCTCAAATTACTTTCCTGTAGTGTGAACAGAGATTTGCACAACAGCCTTGACTACAGCAAAGCCACCACATCCTCTGCGTACGTGTGGCTTGTCGTTGTCATGGTGACCAGGTCATGGGGTTGAGAGAGAACGACCACGGAGTCTGCCGAGCCTAAAACGAAGGGAAGAAGAAATGAGTTAGACAAGACAGAAGGCACAGGGGGGTAATTAAATAACATGGTCATAGTTAGGCTATATAGCCCCCTGTGGTTTTGGACGATGCCCTTGGTTTGAGTCCTGAAAAATATAACACCATCGCTAACTGTTAAAGGGATAGTGCAAGATTCTGGCAAATAAAGTTGTTCTACTTACGCAGAGTCAGACAAACTCATGGATACAATTTGTATGCCTCTGCATCCAGTACGAAGGAAGTTCAGTTCTACACAGCTAATGGTAGACTTCCAGTCATAGCGCTAATGCTAGTTATTATTAGCGCGCAAGCTAACTTCCATCATACTAGACAAACATAAAAATGGTATCCACGAGTTCATCTAAATCCACGTAGGTGGAAAAAAACATTGATTTCCAGAATCTGGCACTATCCCTTTAATAAAAAAGTATTTCAGTTACAGTGAACAATGCTTGAAATACACTACATTGCACGTGGTTTTACACATTCAATATACCATGGGATCATGCTTTTTGAATGAGGTAGGAATGTATACGCCCATACGAAAATAAAAAACTTAAACATGGCTTGTCTTCAAAACAAATAGTGTTTAATATTAGCCTGTCTTATTATATATTTTTTTAAGGTAGATAAATTAAATACAACGGTTAGGTAGGCAGTTTACTGTAGAGGGAAATTGCAATGTCTCTAAACAGGTGAAGAAAGGTTACCACATTTGGTAGAATTTGTCAGAAGAAGGGTATATTATATCTTCTGAAATGTAAGATCTCTTTAATCCACACAAAATCAGAAGGAGGAAAGGGCGACTTCCACAGAAGTAAATTCAACCTTCTTGCCAAACTCACAAAGGCTACACAGTTAGATATGTATTTTGGTAGTCTTATAGTATCAAGTAATACCCCATATAATGTTATGGAAGTAGGAGCAAAATGCACTTGTAATAGTTTAGATGTGGTATCAAAGATGACAGACCAATAGCTATGTAGAGGAGAAGAACAGGAACAAAACATATGTATTAATGAAGCAGGAGCTTGCCGACACGTGTCGCTAACAAGGCTGACATCAGGATTGATGTTAGAAAGCCTGATTTTTTTTATTTAATTTTTATTTCAGTTTTAGTTAACCAGGTAGGCTAGTTGAGAACAAGTTCTCATTTACAACTGCGACCTGGCCAAGAATAAAGCAAAGCAGTTCGACACATACAACAACACAGAGTTACATATGGAATAAACAAACAGTTAATAATACAGTAGAGAAAAATCTATTTACAGTGTGTGCAAATGAGGTAAGATAAGGGAGGTAAGGCAATAAATAGGCCATGGTGGCAAAGTAATTACAATATACCAGTTAAACACTGGAGTTATTGATATGCAGAAGATTAATGTGCAAGTGGAGATACTGGGGTGCAAAGGAGCAAGGTAAATAAATAAATACAGTATGGGGATGAGGTAGTTGGGTGGGCTATATTACAGATGGGCTGGCTATATTACAGATGGGCTATGTACAGGTGCAGTAATCTGTGAGCTGCTCTGACAGCTGGTGCTTAAATCTAGTGAGGGAGATATGAGTCTCCAGCTTCAGTGATTTTTGCAGTTCGTTCCAGTCATTGGCAGCAGAGAACTGGAAGGAAAGTCTGCCAGAGGAGGAATTGGCTTTGGGGGTGACGAGTGAGATATACCTGCTGGAGCGCGTGCTACGGGTGGGTGCTGCTATGGTGACCAGTGAGCTGAGATAAGGCGGGGCATTACCTAGCAGAGACTTGTAGATGACCTGGAGCCAGTGGGTTTGGCGACGAGTATGACGCGAGGGCCAACCAACGAGCGAGTACAGGTCGCAATGATGGGTAGTATATGGGGCTTTGGTGACAAAATGGATGGCACTGTGATAGACGGCCTCCAAATTTGTTGAGTAGTGTTGGAGGCTATTTTGTAAATTACATCACCAAAGTCGAGGATCGGTAGGATGGTCAGTTTTACGAGGGTATGTTTGGCAGCATGAGTGAAGGATGCTTTGTTGCGAAAGCAGATTCTAGATGTAATTTTGGATTGGAGATGCTTAAGGCATATTGAGCAGGGCTAGAGGCTCTACAATGAAATAAAACAATAATCACTAATGTGCTGCCATCCTGTTAGAAGGTAACAGATTATTTTATTACAATGGTTCAATTGGATTTTCATTGTGTGCAATGGTGTTATTTTCCCCCTAGTGGATGCTTCTGGTACTTAGAAAGACAACGCAAACAGGAAGTAGAGAATTTGTTCTGCACGCATAGAAGCAGCTACAAACAACGCTACGGTGCAGGTCTTTCAATGTAGTTATTTCTTGTCACGCTTCAGCCTTGGAAAATATTTGTTTGTAAATTCAATTCAAGCATTTAGCTAGTGATGATAATCTTGTTATTGATAGAGTTGCTTACATGTCAATGTTGGTTGCATTTACTCACAAATTGCAATGCTTTTCATGTATGTCGTTAGCTGTATTACTTTGCTCGTGCGTCATGCAAACGAATTGTAAAAATATACAATACTGTAGTTTTGTTACTGTTCCTAGTGTAATATGCTTTGTTATTCTACATAAATGGTTGTACATTAGAGTAATGAAAGGAGCCAATTACCATATGAGTAACAATTAGCTATATGGTTTGGCATCATGCCAGATGCATGGTACCTTAGCGCGTGCTTTGTATTTATGCAACTTCAAATGTATAATATACAGCTACTGTCGGTGTGAATTGAATACTAAAGTATATTCTTTTCTGTATTTTGCAGTTTCACAACATAAACGTTTTCAATATATTCATTCAAGAAAAGTCACGCCTTGGGAGTTTTATTGAAGACTTAGTTGTTAGCTATCTGTCTAGTTTTGCATGGGAACGCAACTCAAGGGCAGAATAACTAACCAGAACAGTAATGGACAAGGCATATTCACATTAGGGAGAGGCATGCGTAGCCAAGTGATCACAAGGGTCCAGTGAATGGTTGGGCTGGCTGGGGACACGGTGATTCATACAGCTAGCAGAAGGGCCTTAGAGGGACGTCGCGACGGAGGAAAGTCTGTTTTAGCCTCCTCGTGCGGTTCCATCGATAGACCAGTCATGATGGATTAGTAGGGTTCCGTGTAGCAGAGGGGTCCAGTCCAATTGGCAAATGGATCTATTCAGCTAACAGTCCAATATGCTCTGGACAGCTAGCGGGCCGCGGCTAGCAGACGGGCATTCAGGGGACGTCGCGACGAAGGGGCCCGTTGGAAATGTTTATTTTTTATTTTTTTTAAATCGGGCAGATTACGTCAGTAGTCCAGTCGTGATGGATAAGCAGGGCTTTGTGTGGTAAAAGGGGCCCAGGCCGATTGGCAAAATAGATACGAGTGGCACGAGAAATTGGCCAGTGGACCTATTAGCTAACAGTCCGATGTGCTCTAGACAGCTAGCAGATGGGCATTCAGGGGACGTCCGCGACGTAGGAGCCAGTTGAGTAACCCCCTCGAACAGATAACGGTCGGTAGTCCAGTCGTGAAGAATTGGCGGGGTTCCGTACCCCGTACCGGCAGTAAAAGGGGTCCAGGAGGGAGTGGCTGATGGGAGATGGGCCTAGCATGGGCTAGCTCCAGGCTAATTGGTGTTTGCTTCGGGACAAAGTTTAGTCCAGTGAGAGCGGTGTAGGATGTTGCATTGGATCAAACCATGTTAGGCACAAATAGAAGAGGAGTGGACACAGTGCAGAATATCTTCCCTTGTGTCATCAGTAAACTCAAACTTTATGTTCCCATAAAGTTTTAATAGCTGCAAATGAAGGATTGTGAAGAAAGTACATTTGATCATAGCTATAAGAAATTATACCTTTTACTGTTGGGGATGATTTGAAAAATGCATTACATGCGCCAAATACAACAGTAAATGCTTGTTTACAAGCCTTGACCAACAAAGCAGTTAATAAAGAAAAATATCTACAAGAAATAAAGTAACAAATTATTAAAGAGCAGCAGTAAAATAGCAATAGTGAGGCTATATAAAGGGGGTACCGGTACAAAGTCAATGTGCGGGGCACCGGTTAGTAGAGGTAATTGAGGTGATATATACACGTGGGTAGAGTTATTAAAGTAACTTATGCATAGATAATAACAAGAGAGTAGCAGCAGTGTAAAAGAGGGAGGCAATGCAAGTAGTCTGGGTAGCAATTTGATTAGATGTTCAGTGGTCTTAGGGCTTTTCTAAGGTATGAAAAGGGTAGCCCCACTCCACTCTATCAAAAGCTTTCTCAGCATCTAGCGAGATTAGAATATCTGGGAGCTTTGAGATAGAAGGATTATACATAACATTAAAGAGTCATCTGATATGAGAAAGAATGTCTATTTTTTTAATAAAACCTGCTTGGTCAGAGGAAATAACAGATTTTAAGACCGACTCCAAATGCATAGCTAATAGTTTAGCCAGGGGCTTAACATCCACATTGGGCAGAGTGATTGGGCGATAGGACACGCAGGGGAGAGGGTCTTTATTCCTTTTCAATATCATTGAAATTGAGGCCTGTTTTAAGGATAGAGGGAGAGAGACTGATTTAAAGGATTCAATAAACATTCATCAAGAGCAGGACTAATTTATCCAGAAACGTCTTGTAAAATTATATTGGGCATCCATCTGGTCCAGGACATTTACCACCTTTAATTACACTCTTCCATGATAATAGGTTCCTCCAATTGAAGCTTGGAGACTGAATCAATTGCTGGGACAGTTAGAATATATATATTTTTTATTCAAGAGCAGGAGGGTCAGCAGACTGTTCTGAAGTATAAAGAGGCATAGAAGTCTTTAAACTGGCTATTTATTAGCTGGGGATCTATTGTTGCACCAGTAGGTGTTTGAATTTGAGGATTTGTTGAGCAGAGGAAGACTGGCAAAGTTGATGAGAAAGCTATTTAATTGTCTTGTCAACATACTCATAGTGAGTATGTCACGACTTAAGCAGCAGTTCCTCAATTTGATGACAAGGTATTGAATTCAGCTTGTAAAGAGAGTCAATCCCTGTACACATTTGTGGATGGTGAGGTAGCATAAATACTGAAACTGTAAAATACAAGTTGTCAGTTCAGAGCGTCTCTTTTTCCTAATAAAAATTCAAAACTAGTGTATGATTTTACTTGACCACTAATGTAGGCCTTAAAAGTCTCCCACAGAACAGATGCTGAAATGTCGGGGTGTTGTCATTAGCTATAAAAACATCACATCTGAGCAGTCAGGAAGTTAACAAAAAACTTTCAGACAGCAAGCGCGTATTAAAACTCAGTCCCACCACCAACTGGCTCAGTCCCACCACCAACTGGCTCAGTCCCACCACCAACTGGCTCAGTCCCAACACCAACTGGCTCAGTCCCAACACCAACTGGCTCAGTCCCAACACCAACTGGCTCAGTCCCACCACCAACTGATAGCTCTAAAGTCAGAGGGGCGTGATCAGATATGACAATGGAATTGTACGAGCGTACAGAGGAAAGAAGTCTGTTGTCCAAGAAGTGTGATGGACATGCCCTACTTGTTGGATTGAAAAAAACGGCAGCTGTCGTACGGCAAAATCTTCAAGAAAAGTTTGGATCACCTTAGCAGACTTAGGTGTGCTAATTTTTTTGGAGGAACGATCCAAAGTAGGATTAAGCCAGCAATTAAAATGGCCTCCCAAGATTAAAAAGTGTGAGGGAAGACAGAAAGGCCAGAAAAAAAATGTGGCATCCCAATTTGGCACATAAACATTGGCAAGGATCAATGGAGTATTATAGATTCTGCCAGGGACAACAATATATCTGCCATTGGAATCTGAAATAACATTGGTGCACCAATTTGTGTATCAGAATTGCAGCTCCCCTCAATTTATTTTGAAAAGTGGAGTGAGAAAATTGGCCTACCCAGCCTTTTCGCAATCTAAAGTGATCTGAAACTCTCAGATGGGTCTCTTGTAAAAAAAAAAGCAATTTGTGTTCCCAGATGTTGAAGATGAAGTACTCTACTACGTTTGACTGGCTGGTTCAAAACTTCACAGTTCCAACTAGAAAATGTAAGAATACTAAGTAAACTGTCCTATTAAATTAGGTTGTTGAGTCATCCTTTAGAAAAATAGGAAATGAGTGGAAGACTGAACCTGACATACGAGAAAAAAAAACAGAAAAAAAAAAAGTTGGTTAGGACATCTACTTTGTGCATGACACAAGTAATTTTTCCAACAATTGTTTACAGACAGATTATTTAACTTATAATTCATTGTATCACAATTCCAGTTGGTCAGAAGTTTACATGCACTAAGTTGACTGTGCCTTTAAACAGCTTGGAAAATTCCAGAAAATTATGTCATGGTTTTAGAAGATTCTGATAGGCTAATTGACATCATTTGAGTCAATTGGAGGTGTGCCTGTGGATGTATTTCAAGGCCTACCTTCAAACTCAATGTCTCTTTGCTTGACATCATGGGAAAATCATAAGAAATCAGCCAAGACCTCAGAAAAAAATTCCAAATGCCTGAAGGTACCACGTTCATCTGTACAAACAACAGTACGCAAGTATAAACACCATGGGACCACGCAGCCATCATACTGCTCAGGAAGGAGATGCGTTCTGTCTCCTAGAGATGAACGTACTTTGGTGTGATAAGTGCAAATCAATCCCAAAACAACAGCAAAGGACCTTGTGAAGATGCTGGAGGAAACGGGTACAAAAGTATCTATATCCACAGAAAAATGAGTCCTATTTTCACATAACCTGAAAGGCCGCTCAGCAAGGAAGAAGCCAGCGCTCCAAAACCGCCATTAAAAAAGCCAGACTACAGTTTGCAACTGCACATGGGGACAAAGATTGTACTTTTTGGAGAAATGTCCTCTGGTCTGATGAAACAAAAATAGAACTGTTTGGCAATAATGAACATCGTTATGTTTGGAGGAAAAAGGGGGAGGCTTGCAAGCCGAAGAACAACATCCCAACCGTGAAGCACAGGGGTGGCAGCATCATGTTGTGGGGGTGCTTTGCTGCAGGAGGGACTGGTGCACTTCACAAAATAGATGGCATCATGAGGGTGGAAAATTATGTGGAAATATTGAAGCAACAGCTCAAGTCATCAAGTTAAAGCTTGGTCGCAAATGGGTCTTCCAAATGGACAATTACCCCAAGAATACTTCCAAAGTTGTGGCAAAATGGCTTAAGGACAACAATGTCAAGGTATTGGAGTGGCCATCACAAAGCCCTGACATCAATCCTATAGAAAATTTCTGGGCAGAACTGAAAAAGCGTGTGTGAGCAAGGAGGCCTACAAACCTGACTCATTTACACCAGCTCTGTCAGGAGGAATGGGCCAAAATTCACCCAACTTGTTGTGGGAAGCTTGTGGAAGGCTACCCGAAACGTTTGACCCAAGTTATACCATTTACAGCCAAAGCTACCAAATACTAATTGAGTGTATGTAAACTTCTGACCCACTGGGAATGTGATGAAATAAATAATTCTCTACTATTATTCTGACATTTCACATTCTTAAAATAAAGTGGTGATCCTTACTGAACTAAGACAGACGTTTTACTAGGATTAAATGTCAGGAATTGTGAAAAACTGAGTTTAAATGTATTTGGCTAAGGTGTATGTAAACTTCCGACTTCAACTGTATATGTCTCTTTTGAGCCCAATCAAAGCTTCTGTGAACTAAGGGCAGCGTCCCGGCCATCGCTGTTCTCCTTCCCGCCCTGGCGAGCCTCTTGGCGTGGTTGCTCGCCCAGGCAAGCCTGGGGATTCCTTAACTTCTCTGGGATATGTGGGACGGTAGCGTCCCACCTCACCAACAGCCAGTGAAATTGCAGGGCGCCAAATTCAAAACAACAGAAATCCCATAATTAAATTTCCTCAAACATACAAGTATTTTACACCATTTTAAAGATAAACTTGTTGTAAATCCAGCCACAGTGTCCGGTTTCAAAAAGGCTTTACGACGAAAGCACACCAAACGTTTATGTTAGGTCAGCACCTAGTCAGAGAAAAAAAAGCAATTTTTCCAGCCAAAGAGAGGAGTCACAAAAAGCAGAAATAGAGATAAAAATGAATCACTAACCTTTGATGATCTTCATCAGATGACACTCATAGGACTTAATGTTACACAATACATGTATGTTTTGTTCGATAAAGTTCATATTTATATCCAAAAATCACAGTTTACATTGGCACGTTACGTTCAGTAGTTCCAAAACATCCAGTGATTTTGCAGAGCCACATCAATTTACAGAAATACTCATAATAAACATTGCTAAAAGATACAAGTGCTACGCATGGAATTTTAGATCCACTTCTCCTTAATGCAACCGCTGTGTCAGAATGTTTACGGAAAAAGCACACCATGCAATAATCTGAGTACGGCGCTCAGACACAAAATCAAGCCATACAGATACCCGCCATGTTGTGGAGTCAACAGAAGTCAGAAATAGCATTATAAATATTCACTTACCTTTGATGAACTTCATCAGAATGCACTCCCAGGAATCCCAGTTCCACAACAAATGTTTGTTTTGTTCGATAAAGTCCATCATTTATGTCCAAATACCTTGTTTTTGTTTGCGCGTTTAGCCCAGTAATCCAGTGTCTCTTATCTGCCTAATTCCGGGATTTGTGGAACAGTGAAGAGTCAGATTATATTGTTTCGGAAATTAAACTAGGCAATAGAAGTAAAGTAAAGTATGACCGTTTACTCAATTAGCGGCTGTGCTAGCTTGCTGATGAAAGTTTGGTAACTGAATGCAGGCTTCTTATGTCAAGTCGCATTTACATCGACTATATCCTTTTTTACTGTTATGAAGAGAGATGAAAAACCTTGCTTCGGATATTCTGCCGACCAAGGCAACCGAAACTGTGTCAGGAGCAGACAAATATGCCCGCCACTCCAATTGGAAATCTTTCAGGAAAATCCAAGGCTTTGCTGCGGCCTCCATTCAGCAATTCACTGCCATTATTACCGTTCGGAAGAGCAACGAGATATGAAACTATATCAACAATACTTAGTAAGGCGAAATTAAACAATGAATTAAACTGTGCTCTAAATTAAATAAAGGTTGTTGCAGGAGCATAGGGAAATGTGTGGTACGTCATTTGCGTCCCCAGAAATCCCCACACTATCCCTTTAAGAGTATTGGGATTGGACTGTGTTAAGCATTCAACGGTAAAGTCTACACCAGTTGATTAGGCGCATTTGACAAATACATTTGATTTATTGGGGTTTTGCATTTGTGAAACGTTTTGTATGACTGTGTGTGTGTCTACCTTGTTCTCGCAGCATGGCGTGGTGTAGGTTCATGGGCTCCACCCCCGTAGTCATGGTGACCATAGTGTCGTCAGGTGACCCGTCAGCCTCCAGCAAACTGCTGTGTGTCAGAGCCTCGCCTGTCAATCACACAGAGGTGCCATACTGTTCATTACAGAGGTGTGTGTGTGTGTGTTATATCGAACATTCCAAATGGAAGACAACGAGCCTGTTATACATAGACACACACCGGTAAACTCCAAGGCTACGGCTGAATGATATGTAGTGTGTTGGGTTGGAATTGGAAGAAAAGCCTGCACACCCTGTAATGCTTGTAACCAGGGTTGGTGACCATTGGCGTAATTTGTGTGTGTCTGTGTTACCTGTTTCTCTGCCCTCGTTTCCCAGCACCTCCTCTCCGTGTCTCTTCCTCATGTGGACGTTCCTGCTGCCGCTCTGAGAGAACGTCTTTCCACAGACACCACACTGGTGGGGTTTCTCTCCTAGAACACATTCATACACAGGGACACTTATCACTGTCTCCAATGGCACCATATTCCCTATAAAGTGCACTACTTTTGAGCACAAGGCCATTGGGCTCTGATAAAAAAAAAAAGAGTGCACTATATAGGGAATAGGGTACCATTTGAGACGCAGCCAGTGACACAGACTGAAGCTAAAGTTATCTAACTGACTGTTACCACAATTACATTTTTTAACTGTGGGATCTCGACTTCCACATATTCAGTTGTTGTTATACCGGTAGTTAACAAAGCAACCTAGCTGTTGTCATTTCACTACGTATAGAATGAAAAGCTGAAACTGTGTTTAAATGCTAGTACAGGGGTGGGCAACCCTTTTCCTGGAGTGCCACAGGCACCACACCTGACCACCTGACTAATTGATCATTTCAGTGATTGCCTAAATTCAACACACCTGGTCTTCCAGGTCTGTTAAATCAAAAACATGATGTGCCTGCGGCCCTCCAGGACCAAGGTCGCCTACCCCTGTCCTAGTAGGTCAACTCAGATTTTATGAACCTATCTGTGGGTGTGGTGTTCTCACCTGAGTGTACGAGCATGTGTTTGCGTAGACTGGAGTACTCTGCAAAGGAACGACCACAGCCACCTGCTTCACACAAGAAAGGCTTCTCACCTATAGACAACACACACACCAATTAAAGATCACATGCTAGAAGGTACATATTAAGGCTTCTCAAATGTAGACAACACACATTAATCATAACACTTTCTCACAGAGCAAGTATTATACCCCTCTCCTACACTAAGCACATATCTTTCCACAGCACTGAAAACACCTGAAACAAATGAAAGACATTCGCTTTACTTCTATGCTGTACTACAGGATACAGAGCAGACTAAAACAGATGTCGCTCCGGTTTATGTGCTCTACTGCTGTGTATCTCTAAGTGTGTGTCACTGTCCCCACCTGTGTGTGTGCGTTTGTGGTTCTTGAGGTTTCCTGCGGTGGTAAACTTCTTGCCACAGTTCTTCTCCTTGCAGAAAAAAGGCTTGTCTCCGTTGTGAGTTCTCATGTGGACCTGAAGACGCTGCAGCACGTAGAAACTTTTCCCACAGCCCTCCGCCCCACACCGGAACATACGGTCGTTCCTGACACACACACACATTAACATTTGAGGTGATATTTGTGTGTGTGTGTGTGTGTGTGTACCTGTGTGTGTACCTGTGTGTTTTGAGGTGGTATTTGAGGTGAGCAGGCCAAGTGAAGGTTCTATAGCAGCCCTCAAAGGAGCAGCGGAGGTTCTGTTTAGAAGAAAGCGTACGATTGGTCCTCGTCGGCTGCTCTCTCTTCACACCCTCCAACGGGAAGCTGGGCAGGTGGTCACCTAGGCAACAGAAACAGAGAGGGGATGTGATATCATAAACAGAAGTCTTCCTGTTATAGTCAGTATCAGCTAAATGTCACACTTGCTCTTCAGTCAGTGATCCGTTGGTGGCAATGAACTAACCATTAGAGTCAATTTACACACCCCCATTAAAGTCAATTTACCCACCCCCATTAAAGTAAATTTACCCACCCCCATTAAAGCCAATTTACCCACCCTCCTTAAAGTCAATTTACCCACCCCCATTAAAAAGTCAATTTACCCACCCCCATTAAAGCCAATTTACCCACCCCCATTAAAGCCAATTTACCCACCCCCATTAAAGCCAATTTACCCACCCCCATTAAAGCCAATTTACCCACCCCCATTAAAGTCAATTTACCCACCCCCATTAAAGCCAATTTACCCACCCCCATTAAAAAGCCAATTTACCCACCCCCATTAAAGCCAATTTACCCACCCCCATTAAAGCCAATTTACCCACCCCCATTAAAGCCAATTTACCCACCCCCATTAAAGCCAATTTACCCACCCCCATTAAAGCCAATTTACCCACCCCCATTAAAGCCAATTTACCCACCACCATTAAAAAGTAAATTTACCCACCACCATTAAAAAATTAATTTACCCACCACCATTAAAGTCAGTGACATTACTGTTGCTGCCATTCCCAGCCCTGGCGTCCTGGCTAGCCTTGGCATCTTTAGCCAGCTGTGCACGCGTTGCTGCGATGAGGCTGTCGTGTGCCAACTCCTGTACCCGCAGGTACCAGGGGGCAGTGCCATCCACACAACAGTCCCCGGACAAGATCACCTCCTCTTCTTCCTCCTCTGTCCCATCTGCTGAAAAGATTAGTGGCTCAGAGGAGGCTGCTAGGCCTGGAGAGAGAGGGAGAAAGGGAGGAGAGGGATGGAGAGGACGAGGGGGAGAGACAGAAAATGAGAGGTGAAGGGAGAGGGAGACAAGGAGGGAGAGAGTTTGTCAGGGCATGATGAAGTGTCCTTGTCACATGTTATCTCAGCCCTAAAATGTAAAGAAAACAAGGTCATAAGACAATAAATGGGATAATTTGCCTGGCAGAGACAGTCTGCCACAGACAGAGTGTGCAGAGGAGATGAGATGATAACCCTTGTCGTGTATTTGCAAAGCTGCTTTGTCACACCACAGTACAGATAACGGTTAAGTAAAGAATTCATTTCAATACATATATTCACATTATAGCACAATAATCAGGCATGCCCTGAAGGAAGGGGGGCTGTCTGTGTAGAAATATAATTGATAGAACTGTTAAGTGTTACATAACAGTGCATTCAGAAAGTATTCACACTCCTTGACATTTTCTACATTTTGTTGTATTACAGGCTGAATTTAAAATGAATGAAATTTAGATTTTTGGTCACGGGCCTACACACAATACCCCATAATGTCAAAGTGAAATAGTTTTTTACAAATGAATTGAGAAAAAAGAAACCTGGACACTGCTCTTGCTAGAATCACTGCTCTTTATTAAGCTGTATGTATCGGCCTCATGGCCTTCACCAGAGCTTTAAAAAAATAAAGGCCTTGAGGCTGACACAAAGCTTATTAAAGAGCAGTGATACTAGCAAGTGCAGTGTGCAGGTTTCTTTTTCCCTCATGTTATTACACTGTTACCATGCACGTGCAACAAAGACACCTCAGATGTGCAAGTGCCTTTTGAATTTGTCTAATTAATTAAAAATGAAAAGCTGAAATGTCTTGAGTCAATAACTATTCAATCCCTTGTTATGGCAAACCTAAATAAGTTAAGGAGTAAAAATGTACTTAACAAGTCACATAATAAGTTGCATGGACTCACTCTGTGTGCATTAATAGTGTTTAACATGATTTTTAATGACTACCTCCTGTTCGTACCCCACACAGTCAAGCAGTAAATTTATAACACAGATTCAACCAAAGACCAGGGAGGTTTTCCAGTGCCTCGCAAAGGCTACCTATTGGTAGATGGGTAAAAACGTAAATAAAGCAGACACTGAATATACCTTTGAGCATGGTGAAGTTATTAATTACACTTTGGATGGTGTATCAATACACCCAGTCACTACAAAGATACAGGCGTCCTTCCCAACTCAGTTGTCGAAGAGGAAGGAAACCACTCAGGGACTTCACCATGAGGCCAATCCTGACTTTATAACAGTTACAGAGTTGAATTGCTGTGATAGGAGAAAACTGAGGATGGATCAACAACAACGTAGTTACGCCACAATACTAACCTAATTGACAGAGTGAAAAGAAGGAAGCCTGTACAGAATATAAACATGCATCCTGTTTGCAACAAGGCACTAAAGTAATACTGTAAAAAATGTGGCAAAGTAATTCACTTTTTGTCTTGAATACAAAGTGTTATGTTTGGGGAAAATCCAATACAACATATTACTCAGTACCACTCTCCACATTTTCAAACAGTGGTGGCTGCATCATGTCATGGGTATGCTTGTAATCATTAAGGACTGGGGAGCTAAATGGAGCTAAGCACAGGCAAAATCCTAGAGGAAAAGCTGGTTCAGTCTGCTTTCCACCAGACACTGGGAGATTAATTCACCTTTCAGCAGAACAATAACCTAAAACACAAAACCAAATCTACACTGGAGTTTCACACCAAGAAGACAGTGAATGTTCCCGAGGGTCCGAGTTAGACTTTTGACTTAAATCTGCTTAAAAATGTGGCAAGATCTGAAAATGGTTGTCACGCAATAGTCAACAACCAATTTGACAGAGCTTGAATATTTTTTTTATAATATTGGGCAAATATTGCACAATCCAGGTGTGTAAAGCTCTTAAGAGACTTAGCCAGAAAGACAAAGCTGTAATCACTGCCAAAGTATTGAGGGGTGTGAATAGTTACGTAAATGAGATAGACTGACCAGGTGAATCCAGGTGAAAGCTATGATCCCCTATTGATGTCACTTGTTAAATCCACTTCAATCAGTGTACTTTTTAACTGTGCATTGTTGGTAATGGGCTCGTAAGTAAGCAATTCACTGTAAAGTCTACACCTTTTGTATTCGGCGCATGGGACCAAAAAATTGTATTTAATATGGTTGCTTGGACCCTGCGTCTCTGTACCTTTGGCGAGGTTGAGGACGTAGGAGCTGCTCTCTGACCGCTGCAGGTCATGGAGGACAGGAGATGGGCTGGGGGGTGTGTGAGGTCTGCGGGGATGGGGGTGCACCTCCATGGGGCTCTGCTCTGCTCCCCCAAACTCTGACAGGGACAGAGACCTCGCTGACACATGGCTGAGACCACCCTCTGGGGAACCAATCACAGATTACATTAGTGGAGTAATTAGTTGGCTAGAGAACCAATGAGAGAGTAGGTTCTAAGAGAGATTCAGTCCAAGTAGCAATATGTAATCTGAAAAACACAAGGTTATTGTATGGCAGATTGTCTATGATGATTTCCAGTCATTGTCTGTGATGATTGCTGGCTGTCTGACCTGTCAGGGCCAGCTGTGTGCACAGGGAGCTATCTGCAGGGGCCAGCAGGGGAAGGCAGGTGTGTTTGGGATCAGAGTCCTCCAGACTCTGCCCCAGAGGGATGGAAGCGTTCTGGACAAACTGAACCAGCAGCTGCAGAGGAGAGGGAGCAAGATAATTCATCAAACAGTTCTGTAGCTAAGGGTGGATCTGTATGTGCAAATGGAAGACCACAAATACATACTACTATGTATTAGTGTCGGCAGGTGAACAATGTGGAGCGCTTACCTCGGGTTTGGAGTCAAGCTCATCTGAAAGCATGGATTACGCCTTGAGAGATCTGTAGGGATGAATCACACTTTCCATTACTGAGCAAAATTAGCTGTTAACTGAGATATCCTATTAGAGTGGGGGTGAGAATAATCATCAGCATCCAGTGCTTCCCATTCATTAAGTCATAGTCAACCTAAATGGACTAGCTAACTGTATAACTTGTTGAAACTAGCAACCAACATTTCAACAAAAACAATAAGTGCATGCTAGATACGAAGTAATTAATTAATTAACAACTGAGCTGTTAGCCCGTTAGCTCAGTGTTAATCACGCAACAAGCTTTGCATAGTTGCAGGTATCTCTGTAAATTACCGAGTTAGCTGGCTAACTTGTACAGCCTCTAGCTATGTTTAAATGTTTAACTAATGCAGCATTAATAAAGACGGCCGCCTAGCTAGCAAGGCAACACCCCTGTTCTGTCCAAAAAGGGTGGGTATAATGTGTTACGTTCCAACAGGAATCTGTTACAAAACGTCGTAAATAAAAAGGTTGCCAACAAACAACGCATACAAAGTTGTATAGCGGCATAATAAGATACCAGGTAACCGTAGGGAGTGGGCTATTTAATTACGTTTTTCACTAAACACGTTTATTCCGAAGAATAAGCTGCGTGGTGAGTTGATGCCTGTTCGGCAGCTAGTTAGCTAGGTGAATTGATCATCATTCTACTTTGTATGCGTTGTTTGTTGGCTACCTTGTACTTTACAAAGTTTTGGGAACAGATTCCTGTTGGAACGTTCCACAAATTATACCCCTACAAAAATGAACAAACGTCACCAGCTACAACAGAGTACCTTGTTACTGGCCAACATTCATTCCCATCTCAGCTAAAAAGGTCGATTGAAAACTGTGGCTAGTTTAGATAGGCGGCGAGTTTGTTGTTAGCGTTTGATTTGTTGCCGTTAATAGCTTGTTAGCTTCTTTGGCCAAAACAAAGCTTCTCAACAGTCAGTATATGTCACACATATACACTTTAATCAAACTACTAAGATAAATTACTTACGAAATATTAATTTATACGCTTTACCTTGTTTTCTTATTTGTACATAGAAATGTGGTAGACCCCAGTTCTACGGGAAGACTTGAGGGACAAAACGAGTACTTCCGGGTTTCGTTGCTAAAATATAAACGCAAAAGCTTTTGATTACTGACATCTGCTGGTTCTTGTGTGGTAACATCAGCTGTTATAAATACTGTAGCTACTATACTCTCCCTTCGTCAGTAGGGGTCGGTATAATTATCAATTTCCAGAGAAAAGTACGTGCTAAATGTGTTCGTCTGCTTTCTAATTTACTCTTTGTAATGCTCGAGTTTTTGCATCGCAGAGAAACCGAGAAATACATTATTTCTAACAAAATACAACTAAATCAATAAAAAAAAGATTAGGTTTCGATGTCTTGCTACGGCTGCACTGCAGCGGCTACTCACAGGCGCTATCCCACTACTGGATGGCACGGGGGCTTTGACCTGCTTCGTTTCCGACCTGGGCCGGTGCACCCCTCCTTAAGCGACCTGGTGGCCCCGGGCTCCCCCAGGAGCACCATATCGATACCGAACTTAGTGTGGACACCCGCTCGACATAGCACGCTACAGCCCAGAGCTCCTCAGCTCACTCGATCCACCAACCTCAGCCTCCCAGTGACTTGGATTACAGGCACGCGCCAACGCGCCCGGCGAGAAATTCAGTTGCAGGAACAGATTATAAAGGGCATGTGGCCTCATTTCGAATGGAGTTTAGGCTACAGTCCTTTTATTTGCAATGTCAACGTGAAGAACTAAAAAGAGATGCTGACTAGCTGGTAAGAAATGTAATAAATAGTGGAAGTGGAGCCTACAGGAAAAAACACACTTGTAACTGACAATGAGTTTGAAATATATATTTTTTTAAACATTCTTTTAGAAAAAACTGTGCGCATTTTAAGTCTGCTTAGGCAGACTCTGATCCTGGCAACCTCAACCTTCCTTTCTCTCACCAGACACTTCTGATCTCCAACACAATGGGTACCCCCTACAGTTAACAAACACAACTCTTTCCACCGATACTACACATTCCTCTGTCTCATGCCCCCCTGCACATCTAGGAATCTCCCTCCTACACACTTCTGCAACATGAACATAAGCTTGGCACATAAAACACTTTAATGGGTTTGGTACAAAAGGTCTCACGGGATAACTGACACACCTAACTTGACTTTGTCTGGTTAAGAGAGCATAGCAAGTCCCAGTTGTTATTCCTAGGCGCGTGGTGCGGAGCGCCCGCTCCCAGACGGAAGAAATGCAAAACATTTCCAGTTTCCATAATAAGTCATCTTAATGTCGCTGGTCCATCAGGCTTTAGATCTGTCTCTGGTGTGCACTACAGTCAGACCCTAAACTCAGTCTCTCTGCTCTGTTGTTATGTTCTTCCTTTTTCACCCTCCGTAGACCAACTTCATCAAAAGTAAGATTTTATAGATCCATGTAGTTGAGGAGCAGTCTGGATAAACCACATTGGTACATGGCAGACTGATGCCATCTCCCACTCTGGAGAACAAAGTGTGTCTCCACTGACACCTGGACAGACAAAATATGTCTCTCAGAAAATGTGTGATTTGGACTCCTGCCCTGCCCACCTGAGTCTTTTTCAGCCATCTATTTCCTGTGTTTGAGGGTTGCAAAATCTCAAAGGATTGATTGCTTTCATTTTACTCATGGGACTCTTTCATACACTTGCTAGTGTCTGTTCCGTTTTTCCGTTAACATTACACAGAAAAATGTGTAATGACCTGTCAAACACACCCGGGTAATGGCTGAAATGTGCTCAGTGGGATACTTGAATCTATAACAGGGATAGGCAACTATCGGCCTGCTTGAAGGCCCTCGGATAAAATAAAAATACATTTGGATGGGACTCAGTCGGGGTCTCAACTTACTGTTGTGAGTTAGAATAGTATAATACACAAGGTGCCATTTCAAAATTTGGTTGTACATCAGCAGTTTTTCTCTTGTTATGTCAGTCATTGATAGTCAGTCAATTAGCCCATGTCAGCAAACATGAATTTAGATTGTTAAATTAGTTTAGCAGCCAGCTATTGTAAACTTGTTATCATGGTAGAATTACAGGCTGGTGGCCCCCATTGATTTTGTTAGTCAGTCTCACTTAGATATCATATCGGGTATGGATGTGGGTACGCAGACCCGCAAGCAACTGCAGCCACTCACGATGAGTTCCGATTTGTGTGGCCCCCACCCCCATCAACGTTCCCATCTCTGATCTATAAGAACACTGAAGCTTCGTCTGGGATTTAACGCACCATCTCGACACTTACATCACAACAAAGGGAAGAAAGATAACTTTATTTTGATGGGTGTTCATTTTTTTGTGAAACTGAAAAAAGTAATAATTTAATACAGTTAAAATGTTTACAAATTAGTCGAGCTGAAATGAAAGCAACGTCCAAAAATGAACACTTGGATTATAGTGATATGATATGTCTGATCTCGCAAAAGTATGTTTAGACAGATTAAAAATTCCAGCTATTGACACACTTGTTGAATTACTTCTCACTGCCTCTGCATAAGTAACACTCTGTCCTATTCTGACTTTAGCTAGATGCACCCGTGTCACTTTTATCGGGAACTCTGACGACCTCACTTTATGATTTCCTCCACAGTTACTACACTGACTGAGCTAGTCCTCCAGGCATGTCTCCACTAGATGGAAACCCCACACACCTGGTACATCTAGGCTGCTCCTTCCTACACCCTGATGCTACATGACCACATTTCTGGAAACACTGCAGCACAGTAGGCACGAATGTTGTAACTGGGTAGTTTACCTATAGCAACCATTACTCGAGAGGGAAGATACTACAAAATAGGGGTGTGCGGATCTCGTGGTACTCATATTCGTTTTATCATACTTGATACTCGTAATCGGAAAACCTGGATGTGTGCTTTAAATGGTGGTAAAGACAACACCTAAGGTGCTCTATCACTCAGAGTGCATCTCAGAGCACATCGTTATGCTTCTTCACTCATTCACACACATTGTTAAACGACCCTAACTGATGAAAATGCACATGATCTACTTACTTAGTCCTATTAAATTATCAACGAAATAGGCTAATACATAGCCTAATTAATGGCTGGGTAATACTGCCTGCATTTATTCCAGACACAGATTTAGATGAAGGTAGGATAATTCGTTTGCCCCATATATTGTTTCATTTTCGAGAGGAGCAACATTTATCTTCCCGACACTTATGCCACAACATTCGTACAATGAAAATAAACGATCTACATTTGTAATTTTATTTTCTAATGAACTGTCACTCGGTATACATGCGTGAGCAATAAGAAATAATAATAGCAAGAAGTATGGACTTCGATCAAGACATAACGACAGACGTGGTCAGCAATGTGATAATTAAGGACAGACAAAGCAGGCCTACTAAACAACATGAACCCTTCTGTTATTTTGGTTTCATGTTAATTCATTCTGTTCCCAGTCCAAAATGACCGCCCCATTATAGCTGATTATAAATCCATAATAATACATATATTATCACCTAATGTTGTTAGATCTTTTTATCAACTTAAGTTCTTGTGGACATTACACGTTGTGAACTTCTATTTGCTATTTATGGCCTGTAGGCCTCATTGACCTCAGCTCATACAACTCATTTTGAGTTTAAAAAAAAGCATAATGTATGGATTATTTTGACTATAACAAATACTCAGATGAAACATATTGTGCTATTTATCATAAGACTACTTTGTGTCAAAGTTTAACAAGGACATTTGTTTTGAAACCGTTTCAAATGTTTAAATAGTGGCACAAAATAACATCTGTTGTGTTCCCGGTCAAAACTGACCGGTATGATTTTATTAGTAAAGAAAGGACAAAGGCCCAAAACTACACAAGAAAACTTTACCATATTACAAAATGAATGTCTGAACACATTAAAGAACAACAGTAACGATAACAGTATTACTAACAATAACAAAAATATTAAAATGTTCACAATCTGTCAATCAATGGTGGTTACATTTTGTGTGTTCTCATGCACATGTTGGACAATATGTGGGGGTTGTTGCAAGTGCCTTGCAAATATATGCACTGCAGTTATGGCACGTAATGCTCATTTTGACATCTCTTGGTGGACACAGATTGCACCTCTCTACCTTTTGTCTCTTCTGTCTCATCGGCCTTCTGGCTCTTGTACAGTTGAAGTGGGAAGTTTACATACACTTAGGTTGGAGTCATTAAAACTCGTTTTTCAACCACTCCACAAATTTATTGTTAACAAACTATAGTTAACAATTGTTTACAGACAGATTATTGAGCAGCATCCCCTAAAAGTGACCAGACATTCATCCACTGTGATGTCTGGACTTGGGTTATATGTGAGTGGCAGGCGCTGTACCCACTTGTGCCAAACCTCTCTGATCGCTGCCAGCTTGTCTTGTTGACGGCGGCCTGGTCTTGTATCACGGTGGTCGAAGCGAATCACCTGTGACAACACGTGAAATGTCTGGAGTGACATAGTGGCTATCACGAAGTCGGTTCCTCTCCTTGTTTGGGCAGCGTTCGGCGGTCGCCGTCACCGGTCTTCTAGCCATCGCCGATCCACCTGTAATTTTCCATTTGTTTGGTCTTGTTTTCCCACACACCTGGTTTACATTCCCTCATTACGTGACGTGTATAATACCCTCTGTTCCCCCCATGTCTGTGTGTGGTTTTTTTGTTGTAAAGTGTTTGTTCATGTCTAACTGGTTTGCGACGGGTTATTTCAACCCATATTTTGTTGTTTCTGGGTGCAGTTTGTTTTGCCTAAATAAACCGCTCCGGTTGTTACCCATGTCTGCCCTCCTGCGCCTGACTTCCCTGCAGCCAGTTGCACCTCTTACAGTGGCACAAAAAATTGCCAGACCAGACTCTGCATCCCATAAACTGGTGGTAGTTTAGTTTCTGGATCTGTACACACCAGTCAAAATCAAGAGACCCGCGTATGCTTGGACGTCTGTCCGGTCTACCTCTTTCCAGTTGTCTTCGTAAATGCGTCTCCCCTCCAAGTTGGTCATGTTTATCACTATAGTTTCGATTGACTCTGTCAGGAACAGTTCGAAGCAGGATTATGTCACCAACCCGGGATATGGCGTATTTCGTTGGCCCTGGGGTCATTCTGATGTTTTCAGCCGGCAGCTGACCTCTCCTCTCAGGTGTGGATGAAGACCAGGTCAAATTCCCATTGTTTGACCGGAATGTAACAACATCCTCAGCAGGGCCCTCTTCCTCATCACTGGATTGTTCCACATCGGTTGTCTCTTGGTCTGAATCATATTCTGTGTTGTCTTCAACTTCTGACACTTCCTCCTCTAATGCATCTTCACTGTCTTCACTCCTCTAATGCATCTTCACTGACCTCTCTCCTCCTCACCAGTGTCATGATCAAAGATATGATCAAGAGCCTCACATACAGTATATCGTTTGGTCATTGTGCTGCCACAGAATGAATTGTGAGCAAGGCCTCAAAAAAGCTTTATATACCAGAGACGCAAGGAAAGTTCTATATATTATTGAAACAATGTAGCTATTGTTTGTGAGAATGCCATTAATTATCATACATTACAGTGCATTCGGAAAGTATTCCAATCCCTTGACTTTTTCCACATTTTGTAACATTACAGCTTTATTCTAAAATGTATTTCATATATTTTTTTCCTCATAAATCTTCACACAATACCCTGTGTGCATTGCTGCACTTACCACAAAGTAGTATAGCTTTCTTATGTACATGTAAATGTGGACTCTTACCTCTTGTCAACATGCTTGCCCACGCTCCTGCTTTGAAGTGAGAGGAAGAACATTCACATCCCATCTCTGGACTATTAGTATATTTTTATTTTACTGTCAGTTGTCTGTTCACTTGGGATCTCATCCATTTTCTCTACTCAATTAGCTATATTGACTCAGATATTATCATGATTCATCATCACCAGACAGAGATCATGTTCCTTGAAATAAAGTTTATTAAGCAAGCAATGCATCTTAAAAAAAGTACAAAAATGTTATCTTCAGCAACACAAACACAGATAATGCATTTACTGTTCATCGTTCAAACTGAAGGATGCTCTGATTTGCTTAGCTGCAAAAATAGTGTTTTCAAGGTCCATCCTTTTAGAAAATGTACAGTACCAGTCAAAAGTTTGGACACAACTACTCATTCAATGGTTTTTCTTTATCTTGACTATTTTCTACATTGTAGAATAATAGTGAATACATCAAAACTATGAAAGAACACATATGGAATCATGTAGTAACCAAAAAAGTGTTAAACAAATCAAAATATATTTTAAATTCTCCAAAGTAGCCAATCTTTGCCTTGATGACAGCTTTGCACTCTTGGCATTCTCTCAACCAGCTTCATGGGGAATGCTTTCCCAACAGTCTTGAAGGAGTTCCCACATATGCTGAGCACTTGTTGGCTGCTTTTCCTTCACTGCGGTTCAACTCATCCCAAACCATCTCAATTGGGTTGAGGTTGGGTGATTGTGGAGGCCAGGTCATCTGATGCAGCACTCCATTAACACTCCTTATTGGTCAAATAGCCCTTACACAGCCTGGAGGTGTGTTGAGTCATTGTCCTGTTGAAAATCAAATCCGACTAAGCTCAAACCAGATGGGATGGCGTATCGCTGCAACATTCTGTGGTAGCCATGCTGGTTGAGTGTGCCTTGAATTCTAAATAAATCAAGTGTCACCAGCAAAGCACCCCCACACCATCACACCTCCTCCTCCATGCTTCACGGTGGGAACCACACATGCAGAAATAATCTGGTCACCTATCTGGATCTCACAAAGGCACGGCGGTAGGAAACAAAAATCTCAAATTTGGACTCATCCGACCAAAGGACAGATTTCCACCGGTCTAATGTCCATTGCTCGTGTTTCTTGGCCCAAGCAAGTCTCATTATTATTGGTGTCCTTTAGTAGTGGTTTCTTTGCAGCAATTCGACCATGAAGGCCTGAGTCACGCAGTCTCCTCTGAACAGTTGATGTTGAGATGTGTCTGTTACTTGAACTCTGTGAAGCATTTATTTAGGCTGCAATTTCTGAGATTGGTAACTCTAATGAACTCTCTTTGCTGACCATAATATGGACTTGGTCTTTTACCAAATATCTTCTGTATACCACCCATACCATGTCACAAAACGAACTGATTGGCTCAAATACATTAAAAGGGAAAGAAATTCCACAAATTAACTTTTAACAAGGCACACCTGTTCATTGAAATTCATTCCAGGTGACTACCTCATGAAGCTGGTTGAGAGAATGCCAAGACTGTGCAAAGCTGTTATCAAGGCAAAGTGTGGCTACTTTAATGAATCTCAAATATAAAATATTTTTGTTGTTTAACACTTTTTTGGTTACTATATGATTGAATATGTGTTATTTCATAGTTGTAATGTCTTCACTATTATTCTACAATGTAGAAAATAGTCAAATAAAGAAAAACCCTTGAATGAGTAGGTGTGTCCAAACTTTTGACTGGTATTGTATAATTTAAAGAGGAATAGTAATAGAAAAACATTGGTACATAATTATCTGTTAGGGCTAAGGACCATTTTATCATCAATTACAAGCTATTACCAATGTGCTACTGAAACATTGAGAAATACAATCACAATTAATTGATGTCTTTGCGATAAGAAGGCAGGGTAAAATGATACAAAAAAAGCTGCCAACATTTAAATACAAGACTCCCAATTTGAGTCAAGTTTCAAAATATGTATCCAATCAACAATAGCACACATTTACACTTTTCACCTATTCAAACTGTGGTAACAAGCAAATACATGTCTTATTCAGTTCTTAAAGATGATAAATTCAGGAAGCTCACATTTTAAAATGGCTGACCTGAGGCCTATTACTAGTATTTACACAAGATAACATCTAGCAAATGAGCAAATGATATCACATTCGTTGTATTTGTAACAACTCTGAGGCACACAAACCATTAAAGATGCTTTGCAGGACAAAATGTCAAGATGTGGCACTAAGGTATGTCTGAGAGTCTGTCATCGTATAGAGAACTAATTTGTTTTTGTCCTTGACACCACATAATCAATTGTCTAAATAAGGCCATGAATGACCAAACATTGGAGAGAGATACTGTATGTTGGTGTATCTATTACAAAACACAAAGAATAACAGATAAAAAATAACTTCATCTTATGATAAGTAGTGCCAACTTAGTCTTAATTGGGAGTAACTTCCCACACCATTTTTTTTATTTCAAGGCATTCATTTTATGAAGAGAAGTATATGTTATAAGCGCTTGGTTCAGCACAGTAAACACGCTTTTATTTATACTTAAATGAACATCGACTAAAAGGACAGCGGTTGAAACTATCAATAAAAAACATCCCTTTTGCAAAAAAAATAAGCTATGCAGGTTCGATGTTCTCAAATGAATCTTCATTTCTGCCTTGGAGAAAAGAAGCAACGCTCCATAGAAATTCCTTTGGAACTACCTGCTAATTATTTGAATGCAAATACAATAAAATGTTTTAAATAAAATTCTGCTTTTGGATAAAGCCTTGACAATTATCTTACAAAAAATGTTATGACAAAAAGATTTCAGCCCATCTTCCATTTGAGGGACTTTCATTAGTCTTTGTTGTATATAAAAAATGCTTTGATGAACAGTATCCTCACTAGAGTCCTAAAGGAGTCTATGTAAATCACTGTCTTTAGTCCATGAATTAATGAGGGAAAAAAATAATTCTGTGCTGCTTGCTTTCCATTCTCCTTACACGTGCTCCAGTGGAAACCTACTGTATAAGTGGCTACACACTGGGCAGACGTCAATTCAACGTCTACTCCACATTGGTTCCACGTAATTTAAACAACCTTGATTCAACCAGTGTGTGCCCAGTGGGTATTGTAAAACGTATCACTAAACATATTTGTTTGAGCCTAAATTAACACCATATATTTTCATGAAAAACGCGTGGTTTTGTTGGGTTTAATTCAGGTACCCAGCACTCTTACCAACTATACCATGCAAGCCTTCTTCAATATAGGCCTATTTTACTCATCACGATGACGGCTATAAGTGTCAAGTGGTGGACACTTTCAGCTTCCAGTAAAAAAGTCCCTTAGGGCTTATCTCAGAGATACTCAGAGCACAACAAGACTTCTTCTAAGAAGCAGGAAGGCGGTTTGAAAGGAAGAAGGCGAGCCAGGCTGGGTACAACAGAAAAGAGAGAATGCAATGTCCACCACCCTATTCCCCATACGCTATACATAGGATCAAAGTAGTGCACTATATAGGGAATAGAGCGATTTCATATCATACAGAAGCCTCCCATCCATCCTGGCCTGATTTGGGGGGGTAAGGCAGGCAGGCTAGTGTGTATAGGGAGTTTGCCTGGCCTTGTTTAGGGTAGCTGAACCAGGCAGCAGTGCAGGGAGACAAGGTCAGAGTAACTGTCTGTTTGTGTGATCATTGTGGGCACATTACTGTCGGTCCAGCTTCCTCAGTCAGCCCAAGTCCCTGCCTCCCCCACCTCAACTCAGTCCCAATCTAACAGATGAAACCCTGCTCTTACTTAGTCCAGGTCTAATCTGTATCTGCCTTTAAGATGCTCTGCTGCCCACTGCCCTTCCCTTTCTCTTCAGTCTCTTTCTCTTCTTCCTGGAGGCTGGTTTGCAGCTTGCTCCAGATGCTGGTGTCTCCGGTCTGCAGGGCCTGCAGGAAGAGGTTGGTGTGCTCCTTGAGCCGGTCCAGGTCTCCCTGGGTCCTGCGGTTCTGACGGAGCAGGTCCTTGGTTCTTAGGGTGATGTCCAGCAGGCCAGACTTGGACAGGATGTTGTACGTGTTGCAGAAGCGCTTACGCTTGATGTCGTGGTCATCTCCATCGCCGTTGTCGGTTGTGGTGGCGTGATTTGGGAGGGAAAGAGGCTGGGACTTGAGTTTCTCAGGGTGCCCAAAGTTGAGGGTGTGAGAAGGAGTTACGGTCAAGGACGGGGCGGGGGCGTACTCTGATCTACTGACGGCGGGGGAGGGTCTAGCAGGGCTGCTACAGGCACTGGAGTCTGTGAGGGAGAGGGTGAGGGCGAGCCTGCGCTGGGGAGAGGGGGACAGAGAGCTAGTTGGAGGAGGGAAACTGAGGGTGCTGGAACCAGAAGAACCAGAGCTAGAACTACCAGACTGCTGCTTCTGCTGTTTGTCTCTGTGGCTGTGATGGCGCTCCCGGTGGCTGGAGGACAAACCGCTTCTCTCTGACCCCGACGAGGAAGAACAAGAGCTTCCTCTCCCAGAGGAACTCGAGCTGTCCCCAGGGTGAGGGGCAATCTTGGGGTAGGACCTGAGGATGGGAAGAAACTTTTTTGGGCGCCGGTGTTTAGAGGAGGCCTCCTTGGGGTTGGAGGTGGTGCAGTGGGAGACCACAGGTTGTAGGAAGACCACCTGAGGCTGCTGGATGATCATGGGGGGCATGTTGGAGTAGGACCCCCCCACCACTGCTAGCTGTGAGGACTGTGCCCCCAACACTGATCCAGGGCTCTGAACCTCTCTCTTGGACACCGAGTGCGATGAGCCCTCAGAATCTGTCGGGTCTATGGTGCTGGCATCTGTAGGGGGAAGGAGGAGAAGATTTGATTTGGTGTTTTCGGGACCAGAAAATAAAGACAACTTCAATGATATGGTGGGGGAAGACAGTTGGGAATCAATAAATGGAAGTGTAATAGAAAGAAGATGATAAGGGTGGGAGTGAAGACATCAGAGTGAAAGAACCATGTGAAGGACAAACCTGAGAAGCCAGAGTCTCTCTCTGAGTCTGTTCTGGAGCTTCCAGACTTCATGGCTCGTAGTTTTCCCATGTTCCTAGAGTGCCCTTCTGCTTTCCTTTTGGTACTACTCATTTTGTCTGTTTCTTTTCAATGGTCTTGTCACTCACCCAGACTACTACACCCACATCAGTGTAGTTAGTAGATGGATAGGAAACCTGGGATGCACCAAAATAAATGTCAGCATTATGATATGGTTACTTCATGCCTATTACTACTCCTTCATTCTGTTCTAGGGGGTGCAATACTTTTGGACATCTAGCCGGTTGTAGCCAACTTGCTAGCAAACATAAACCAGTCTTGCAGCCAATCATAGCATTTCGTTCCCACCCATATAGGACACTGAAAACGTCGGACATGGGCTGGGTAGACTACTCTTTCTACTCTTATTCTGCTAGAATCTAGCTGTTTCTGTGTCCTTGCTGCTAGGATCATATTTCATATATTGTTATTGTCCTTGCTGCTAGGATCATATTTCAGTAGCTAGCTGCAGTTTTAGCATAACAGCTAGCTAGCTAGTTAACATTACTCCAATTTCTAGCTATTGAAATTAGCTAGCTAGCTAACGTTACTTGGTTATTACGGAATACTATACCACCTACTAAGTCTGAAAATAACGTAGCAAGCTACAGTTGTTTTCTCAAACGTATTAGTTAGCAACGATTACATTACAGAACAATGCCTAGACATGATTGAAACAGTACAAATGTACTTTGTGCCCTTGCCCAACCGACCCTACCTTGTGATCGAACGTTCCCAGTCGCGGCGGCCACAGTCTGTCTGTCTGGTGTGACCGTGTAGTGTCCGCATAGAAATATAAACGGTGCTGTACACGGGACTAGATTTATGGTACACCCCTGTCAGCTAGCGCACATGCAGGGGAGGAATGCTACAAGAACCCGCTGTTACAATGTCTTGCTCGAGACCGTGCAATTTTCAGAATGACCAACAATGTTCTCCCCGCGGTGAAAAGCAGGAGCGGACACAAGATAGTCTTCTAATACCAATGTTTTTTACCTCACATGTCCATATTTGGAAGTCTGTGGGCGTCTCGTCGTGTTCCAAGCGTGGAGAGTTGTGGACACGTCACATTCTTTTGTCTATGTTGTCCGCCCACTACTTAGATTTTGCGGCCTCTCATTGGTCGATGAGTTGGCACGAAACTAAGAAACGTGACCGTATGCCAAGAGTGTGGCACGTTGATCACATTGTGTCGAACAGTAAACCATGTGAGTTGTACAGTACAAGCATTTCAAATGTATGGGGAATCCGTGACGTGAGACCAAGTGTTCTGTTACATTACATAATAAATAGTTCTCAGCCACTGTGTCCCAAACCTAACCTTTGGCTGTCAAGGCTCCTCTTGCAAAGTAAACACATAACTGTACAAATGATTCTGTAATCACCTGCCACACCTGCAGTTATTTTACTTGATGAACACTATTTATAGGCTACACGTTTTCCCTGGTCATGCCATTATGTTATTATCATAACATAATTATAACATAATCAGAACATATAATGCAAAAGTCATAAAATCCCTATACTGCCCTACCAAGCAAAAAGGCAGTAACTGCTCAGTTGGTAATACATGAGTTAATGTCATTTTTGCTACATTAAATACATGCTTAATCATGTGGACAAGTATCCTGCCTCTGTTGTATTGTGTTTTGGAGAAAATGGGTGTTAGCAGTAACTGCATAAAGTTACCATGAAACAATAATGTTTGTACCATGTTTTGTGCTGCTACCATGTTGTGTTGCTACCATGTTGTTGTCATGTTGTCTTTCTTCTTTCTATGCTGTGTAGTCATGTGTTGCTGCCTTGCTATGTTGTTGTCTTAGGTCTCTCTTTATATAGTGCTGTGTTGTCTCTCTTGTCGTGATGTGTGTTTTGTCCTATATATATACAGTGCCTTGCGAAAGTATTCGGCCCCCTTGAACTTTGCGACCTTTTGACAAATTTCAGGCTTCAAACATAAAGATATAAAACTGTATTTTTTTGTGAAGAATCAACAACAAGTGGGACACAATCATGAAGTGGAACGACATTTATTGGATATTTCAAACTTTTTTAACAAATCAAAAACTGAAAAATTGGGCGTGCAAAATTATTCAGCCCCTTTACTTTCAGTGCAGCAAACTCTCTCCAGAAGTTCAGTGAGGATCTCTGAATGATCCAATGTTGACCTAAATGACTAATGATGATAAATACAATCCACCTGTGTGTAATCAAGTCTCCGTATAAATGCACCTGCACTGTGATAGTCTCAGAGGTCCGTTAAAAGCGCAGAGAGCATCATGAAGAACAAGGAACACACCAGGCAGGTCCGAGATACTGTTGTGAAGAAGTTTAAAGCCGGATTTGGATACAAAAAGATTTCCCAAGCTTTAAACATCCCAAGGAGCACTGTGCAAGCGATAATATTGAAATGGAAGGAGTATCAGACCACTGCAAATCTACCAAGACCTGGCCGTCCCTCTAAACTTTCAGCTCATACAAGGAGAAGACTGATCAGAGATGCAGCCAAGAGGCCCATGATCACTCTGGATGAACTGCAGAGATCTACAGCTGAGGTGGGAGACTCTGTCCATAGGACAACAATCAGTCGTATATTGCACAAATCTGGCCTTTATGGAAGAGTGGCAAGAAGAAAGCCATTTCTTAAAGATATCCATAAAAAGTGTTGTTTAAAGTTTACCACAAGCCACCTGGGAGACACACCAAACATGTGGAAGAAGGTGCTCTGGTCAGATGAAACCAAAATTGAACTTTTTGGCAACAATGCAAAACGTTATGTTTGGCGTAAAAGCAACACAGCTCATCACCCTGAACACACCATGCCCACTGTCAAACATGGTGGTGGCAGCATCATGGTTTGGGCCTGCTTTTCTTCAGCAGGGACAGGGAAGATGGTTAAAATTGATGGGAAGATGGATGGAGCCAAATACAGGACCATTCTGGAAGAAAACCTGATGGAGTCTGCAAAAGACCTGAGACTGGGACGGAGATTTGTCTTCCAACAAGACAATGATCCAAAACATAAAGCAAAATCTACAATGGAATGGTTCAAAAATAAACATATCCAGGTGTTAGAATGGCCAAGTCAAAGTCCAGACCTGAATCCAATCGAGAATCTGTGGAAAGATTTGAAAACTGCTGTTCACAAATGCTCTCCATCCAACCTCACTGAGCTCGAGCTGTTTTGCAAGGAGGAATGGGAAAACATTTCAGTCTCTCAATGTGCAAAACTGATAGAGACATACCCCAAGCAACTTACAGCTGTAATCGCAGCAAAAGGTGGCGCTACAAAGTATTAACTTAAGGGGGCTGAATAATTTTGCACGCCCAATTTTTCCGTTTTTGATTTGTTAAAAAAGTTTGAAATATCCAATAAATGTCGTTCCACTTCATGATTGTGTCCCACTTGTTGTTGATTCTTCACAAAAAAATACAGTTTTATATCTTTATGTTTGAAGCCTGAAATGTGGCAAAAGGTCGCAAAGTTCAAGGGGGCCGAATACTTTCGCAAGGCACTGTAAATATATATTTAAATTCCCAGCCCCCGTCCCCGCAAGAGGCCTTTTGGTAGGCTGTCATTGTTAATAATAATTTGTTCTTAACTGACTTGCCTAATTAAATAAATGTTAAATAAATAAATACATAAACCAAGGTAAATAAAAGCCATTTTTCCCAATTCCACGCTATGAGCAGTTACTGCCTTTTTGCTTGGTAGGGCCGAATAGTAGGCCTACATTATATTAACTATAAAACAAACTGATGGGATGGAGGGGAAGTTCTCAGGACACACACACACACACAAACACACACACAAACACACACAAAATCGAAACAACCCACATGAGGACAATCAGATCATTTTTCCTCTCCAAGAGTCAGTCAGACAACACATCATGACCCCAATACAATGAACCCAGTACATTCCCAAGACAAGGACACTTTTGTGTTAACAACTCAAAATGTCATTCACACATGCCATGTCTGATGCAGATAAATAATGAGATACACAAGCCCATTGTTATAAACTCATTTACATTTGAATACATTTCATTTTCAAATTTCATACAGAGGAATCCATATGATTAGTTATTCTTTACTGTCTGATGACAGTTACAACTTAGAACCCAAAGGAGTTATTTCATATTTCTAACCCTGTCAAGAGCATAATCCTACATATGAAGACCCTTGCAGAGTGTAAATGTGTGTGTGTGTACAGCAGATGATATCCTCTTATAGGGACTCTCAGGTTCTCTTGTTAACACCGACATCATTATAAGTCTTTATATAACCTACAGGTAACTGCAAAAATAAAGGAAACTCTTGAGTAAATGATGGATACAAAGTATATTGAAAGCAGGTGTCTCCACACAGGTGTAGCCTCCTGTGTGTGTGTGTGTGTGTGTGTGTGTGTGTGTGTGTGTGTGTGTGTGTGTGTGTGTGTGTGTGTGTGTGTGTGTGTGTGTGTGTGTGTGTGTGTGTGTGTGTGTGTGTGTCAGCCACCAGATCTCAAACCCAATTGAACACTTATGAGAAATTTTGGAGCGGCGCCTGAGACAGTGTTTTCCACCACCGTCAACATTTCTCATGGAAGAATGATGTTGCATCCCTCCAATAGAGTTCCAGACACTTGTAGAATCTATGCCAAGGCGCTTTGAAGCTGTTCTGGCGGCTCGTGGTGGCCCAACGCCCTATTAAGAAAGGTAATGCTGGTGTTTCCTTTATTTTAGCAGTTGGTAAAAAAAAAAAAAAATTACAATATTTTTATTTAAAAAATACACTGAATGTACAAAACATTAACACCTTCCTAATGAGTTGCACCTACCCCCTCAGAGACTGCCAGCAGGTTCATGGGCACATAGGCCATGTGAAAATAGCTTGGATTGTTTTGCCAGCTACAGTTGAAGTCGGGAGTTTACATACACCTTAGCCAAATACATTTAAACTTTTTCACAATTCCTGACATTTAATCCTAGTAAAAAAATTCCCTGTCTTAGGTCAGTAAGGATCACCACTTTATTTTAAGTATGTGAAATGTCAGAATAATAGTAGAGAGAATGATTTATTTCAGCTTTTATTTCTTTCATCACATTCCCAGTGGGTCAGAAGTTTACATACACTCAATTCGTTTTTGGTAGCATTTCCTTTAAATTGTTTAACTTGGGTCAAACGTTTCAGGTAGCCTTCCACAAGCTTCCCACAATAAGTTGGGTGAATTTTGACCCATTCCTCCTGACAGAGCTGGTGTAAATGAGTCAGGTTTGTAGGCCTCCTACTTGCACACGCTTTTTCAGTTCTGCCCATAAATTCTCTGTCGGATTGAGGTCAGGGCTTTGTGATGGCCACTCCAATACCTTGACTTTGTTGTCCTTAAGCCGTTTTGCCACAACTTTTGAAGTATGTTTGGGGTCATTGTCCATTTGGAAGACCCATTTGTGACCAAGCTTTAACTTCCTAACTGATGTCTTAAGATGTTGCTTCAATATATCAACATCATTTCCCCCTCTCATGATGCCACCTATTTTGTGAAGTGCACCAGTCCCTCCTGCAGCAAAGCACCCCCACAAAATGATATTGCCACCCCTGTGCTTCACGGTTGGGATGGTGTTCTTTGGCTTGCAAGCCTCCCCTTTTTACCTCCAAACATAATGATGGTCATTATGGCCAAACAGTTCTATTTTTGTTTCATCAGACCAGAGGACATTTCTCCAAAAAGTACAATCTTTGTCCCCATGTGCAGTTGCAAACCGTAGTCTGGCTTTTTTATGGCGGTTTTGGAGCAGTGGCTTCTTCCTTGCTGAGTGGCCTTTCAGGTTATGTTGATATAGGACTCGTTTTACTGTGGATAGATATACTTTTGGTGTTTATACTTGCATACTATTGTTTGTACAGATGAACGTGGTACCGGCAGGGGGTTTGAAATTGCTCCCAAGGATGAACCAGACTTTTGGAGGTCTTGGCTGATTTCTTTTGATTTTCCCAGTGCAAAGAGGCACTGAGTTTGAAGGTAGGCCTTGAACTGCATCCACAGGTACACCTCCAATTGACTCAGATGATGTCAATTAGCCCATCAGAAGCTTCTAAATCATTTTCTGGAATTTTCCAAGCTGTTTAAAGGCACAGTCAACTTAGTGTTTGTAAACTTCTGACCCACTGGAATTGTGATACAGTGAATTATAAGTGAAATAATCTGTCTTTAAACAATTGTTGGAAAAATTACTTGCGTCATGCACAAAGTAGATGTCCTAACCGACTTGCCCCCCCAACAATTTGTGGAGTGGTTGAAAAACTAATTTTAATAACTCCAACCTGTAAAGTGTATGTAAACTTCCAACTTCAACTGTATTTGCTATGAGGGGGGAACTGCCCCAATAAAATCACTGGATTTTATAGCATACATTTTAACAGCACAAAGTAAATGTACTGTCACGGGTCACTCAAATGTGCGCTCAGTCAGAACTTCTAGGTCTGGTATCTCTCACAATGAGTCTCTTGTGCCAGATGGCTTACACGGAACCCAAACTGGCTGCACACATGCGCCATTGTGCATACATTTATTTTGTCCCCCTACACCAAACGCGATCACTACACGCAGGTTAATTACATTAATTGGGGACAGGTCAAAAAGCATGAAACATTTATGGCAATTTAGCTAGATAGCTTGCACTTGCTAGCTAATTTGTCCTATTTAGCTAGCTTGCTGTTGCTAGCTAATTTGTCCTGGGATATAAACATTAGGTTGTTATTTTACCTCAAACGCACAAGGTCCTCTACTCCGACAATTAATCCACACATAAAAACAGTAAACCGAATCGTTTCTAGTCATCTCTCCTGCTTCCAGGCTTTTTCATCGTTTAACTTATATGGTGATTGACATCTAAACTTTAATAGTATTACTACGACAACCAGTAACAGTTTGTCTTTCAATCACCCACGTGGGTATAACCAATGAGGAGATGGCACGAGGGTACCTGCTTTTATAAACCAATGAGGAGACGGGAGAGGCAGGACTTGCAGTGCGATATGCGTCAGAAATAGGAATGACTTCTATTTTAGCCCTTGGCAATGCAGACGCTCGTTGACGCCCGCGAACGGTGTGTTCAGCCTATTATTCCATCCCTTTACTTAGATTTGTGTGTATTAGGTACTGTAGTTGATGTGGAATTGTTCGATTACTTGTTAGATATTGCTGCACTGTCGGAACTAGAAGCACAAGCAATTCGCTACACTCGCAATAACATCTATTAACCATATGTATGTGACCAAAAACATTTGATGGGATTTTGGTTTTGAAGTCATTTAGGGTAAGAAGTCATTCAGAGTAAGAATAGTGGAAGACATCAGGTGCAACTTCAACATCCCTGTATAAAATATTAAACCTGTAAATGTAAACTACATTTCCCAGAAAACCTAAAGAACTCCATGCAGGTGGTGACAACTCAGTTCCTTTTCAATTTGTAGTTATACTGGAATAAGCTTTTATTTAAGGAGGCAAGTCAGTTAAGAACAAATTCTTATTTTCAATGATGGCCTTGGAACAGTGGGTTAACTGCCTTGTTCAGGGGCAGAATGACAGATTTTTACCTTGTCAGCTTGGGGATTCGATCTTGCAACCTTTTGGTTACTAGTCCAACGCACTACTATGCTAGCTTGCATTATGAACCTGAAAAGTTGGTTTATCCCTGATTTCTCTTGGAGCTCTTCAGTATGAGCTATAGGAGAGGATTAACTCTATCCCCCTAATGGTGAATTTACTGTGACAACAAAAAGTCAGTTACAATATAAGAGAAAATAGCTCTAAATGTGACTCTCAGTGGTAATGGGAGGCATATCTTGGAGCCAGATAATAAATTGGAGATACAGAAATATGACACTTTTATGCAGAGCTTCACCCTTTACAGATAGCACAGTATTTGGAACAAATTACATACAATAAAGACCCAATTATTTGATGTGCTAGTTTTGCTGTATTAAAAGTCATGGAATGATTGATAGCATATCATTCTTTCTGAGTAGCTGTTTTCAAGGAGTAGGCTATTAAACGATGATTTATGAAGTAGTAAAGCAGAATCATGACATCATCCCGGGATGACAAAATTGCTTGTCCATTGACACAACACATGTTCCCTGTTGTCTCTTGATAGTGACATATATAAAAACAGTCATACTTTACCTGAGCAGATTTTAAACGGAACAGAAGAGAGGCCAACATCTGCGAGACGCCGAGACTGCATCTTGAAGGAAAAAGTTGTTATTTTTTTGTAGTCAAATTGTTTAAAAGAAAAATAGCCTGGCTAAATTTCACAAAACTGAGCGGCAGTGACAGTCGTGTGTCACGGTGAAGAGATGTGACCATTATCACGCGTTGTAGAAATGAGGACCGATTGAGCGCTCCTCCGATGACCATCGCTGACTGTGAAGCTCTGTCAGAGGAGAACGGACTTTTTGTTGGTTCGGCTACCTACTATATTGCGGCGCTTCGACATAATCCAAAAATGATAAGTGAAGTGAAATTCAATTAGGTTACTTTAACTAAAGTGTTAATCAAAGCATTCAAATGTCCCATAATGTCATTCGCGTTCTCTTGCTCTCTCTCTCTCTCTTCTCAGTTATGTGCAGCTAAATGGTTGTCAGTCCACCTTGATGTTAACCAAAACGAATTGAGATTTTGTATTTACATTTTAACATGTGTTTTAGACCTACTTTTAAATGAGTATTTTGTCTCCTGTTTAGTTTTTAAAATTATTACTACCATGCACTCTGAATCATTTTATGTGCAGTTTAATACAACTAATGTGGTGTAATTGTAGGTGATAGAGGATGATATTTGATGAGGGAAGGAACATGACAGTTCATTATTGTGACCTGTGCAGGAGGAGATACATTATTTCTCCATATACCAGTCCCTCCCTCACACTAAAGCCAGATTGATGACCTTCAGCATCTAAAGATTATCATCATTATTTATCTTAACAGATAATGAATTCATTATGATAATGAACTGGGTTTGGTTCTTTTCCAAGTGCTCAAAGCACTTCATAAGGGAGGAAAGCACCCCTTACATCCACTACCAATACAGTATTCTCCCACTGGGCAAAAACTGTCTGAATCCATGTTTTTCTGTAATTTTAACCCCCAAAATCTATGTGATGACATTTAATCAACATGGAAACTGATTGAATTTGAAAAAAGTTATCAACGTAAAGGCTTTTTTTACCCAACTTTTAACCTAAATCAATGACATGGGGACTTTTAACCTAAATCAATGACATGGGGACTTTTAACCTAAATCCAATGACATGGCGACTTTTAACCTAAATCAATGATGTGGGGACTTTTAACCTAAATCAATGACATGGGGACTTTTAACCTAAATCCAATGACATGGTGACTTTTAACCTAAATCAATGACATGGGGACTTTTAACCTAAATCAATGACATGGGGACTTTTAACCTAAATCAATGACATGGGGACTTTTAACCTAAATCCAATGACATGGTGACTTTTTTTGTGCATGAATTCACATTAGTTGACAACTCAACCAAATTCAATTCAAAACTAGATGTTAAACTGACGTCTGCGCTCAGTGGGCTCAGAACAAATGTTTTTACCACCCAAGTTAAAGTGAGCTGGTGCTCCTGACCCTGCGGCAGCAGCTAGTCTTTAAAGTGGATGAAGATGAGTAGAACCCTGCAATAGACACAAGCACTATCTGTCTGGACAACACTCTGCGGGTCAGTGTACATAAAACATCGACTTGGGGTGTGCAACTCATAGGCCATGCTACTCACACTTTAGGAGAGATTACCTTCCATCTCCATTCATGATAATGGTACAGCCCTGTTATTAGCTGAAAAAACAACTCTCACACTGATGATGGTGAATACAGTTACTGGTAGTGATTCTGTGGAATCATAATTTCTGTTATTAAAACCAGAGTGATTGACAACGAGTTAATTAGGGAGGTTTGTTTTGAATGTGAGTGTCTGGAGGAGAGACGAGCAGCGTATAAGATTCCTTCCCTCTTTTTCCCTATCCTCCATCCTTCCCTCTATCCATACCTCCCTCTCTCTATCCCTCCCTCCCTCCTTTTCTCTATCCCTCCCTCCTTATCTCTATCCTTCCCTCCCTCCTTATCTTTATCATTCCCTCCCTCCTTATCTCTCGCTCTCTCTCGCTCTCTATCTCCATTATTTTCTCCCTGGCTCCCCCTCGCATCACAATCTTCTCACATAACACTTACTCTGGGGAGCTGAATCCCTTACTCTGGGGAGTTGAATCACTTACTCCGGGGGTTAGTACCGTTTGGTTAGTATGCAGGATTGGTAGACTAGACACTGTTATCCTTCAGTCTATACCCATCTCCATATCCGAGAGAGAGTTTCCCAAGAAGTACTTTCTTCCAACATGGAGGCTCAGGAAGAGAACAGCAGTGTGACTGTTGTGTGGTCTGGCTCAGTGATGTCATGCTGGGTTCACTGCCACTAACATACATAAGTAGGTGGTCCTGTGGGGCTGCAGGGGAGACCCCAACAGAGATAGCCTCAAGAGAGTGAGGGAGACAGTGACGGTGGGTGTTTTTTGCGTGTCTGCAATTGGTGTGTGCGTGTACAGGCAGAGATTAAGTCAAACTGGGGATTGGACTCTGAGCTATATCAGATTTCCCAGTCTCTGGGCCCAGCTGCATTTTGGGTAATGACGCCAAATCAGTTCCCAGACAGACACACAGTAACAACCGCCTAAACAGTACATGATTTGTGACCTCTGAGGCACACTTTGGTTTCACTATGGCGCCTCCTTGTGGGCGATACATGTTGTACTCAAAACCTACCTGCCCAGCCAGCCAGAATTACCTACCAATGTCCATATTGGATCCATAATCCACTAGACTGGGACCAGGCCAGATCATACAGGTTCATTCAGGGTTGATTTAAGGATACAGTCAATCACAGGTATATGGTGATCTCAGCTGTATGATTACAGGTCATTGTGGGATTGGGGAATGTGTGTGTGAAAGTTGATATGGACCCAGGAATATAGAAGACCTTGAATCAAATACAGCCACATTTAATTTATTCCAGTTCTGACTGCAGTCTTTTATTCATGCCAGAAATGGATGATAATTCATGTTTTAAACATAGTGTACACACATTAAATGATTTGCAGGTACTGGTTTAAAAAAATGAAATAGAGGATACCCACACACTTCTCAAAGCTCATGTTACAACCCAAAATGACACAGACATTTCACTTTTCTTTATTTCATGTGTTAGACTCATGGCACTCCATACCAGAGCAGCCAGTGACTGTTGGAAAAGAGATTACTTCAGAGATCTGTGTGTGCTGCTCAGCCTGTTATTTCTTATAAGCATGATACAACTGGTGATTCTTTGGCCTGGTGTTCATTACTTTGAAAGTGACAGTGCTGGGAAATACCCATAAACCATATTCAAACAATCCTCCTGACTGCTGTCTCATGGAGTGAACATTATTCAGCCAGTGTACTCTATAGTATGCTTTCTAGTAGTGGGCATATCTGTGTGAAACATCACTTAAAGGCTCTGGAGAGTGAGAAATCAGCCTCATGAGAGACGGGGCAGAACAACAAACAGACAAGACAGGAACGACAACATGCAACAGCAGGAATGTTTATTTAGTGCTGTTTGAGTTGATGCATTACAGGATAAGAGCTCTGGGGAGATTAATATCAGTTTCAATGTTTTACATGGCAAATAAAAAATAAATAAAACACTACATATTAGCTGAAAATGAATGCCTGGGGGTAGCATTCACAAGGACTACATAAAGAGAAACTTGACAGCCAAATATCAAAACTGAACTGCAATTTAAATTGGTTGAACTACAATTTATCTGGTTGAAATGCAGTACACTTTCTTACTGACAGTTTCTATATACAGCTCAAGAGTGTTAACATGACAAGCCTCAGTTCAGCTGGAAAACCGAGTCAAATCCACACTTCTGCCTCAAGGGGATAGTCAACACATGGCCACAACTCTGTTCAAGGCCACCTTGTGTACAACGATCTGGACCCAGAACTTACTCTCCCTGACCCCAGCACAGTACTCTCAATTCAAATGCTGACTACTGTACCAGTGCAATCCTTAGACAAAACATCTAGTTAGCAATAGAGTGAGCAGAATCTGGAACACAGTGTGGCAGGAGTCTTACAGAACAGGCACATAAAGACTGATAGAACTAAAACCCCCACAATCCACAGCCATCTGGGGGTTGAGATGCTAGGTGCATCTCTAGTCTAAAGTGGCTCCCTCGCCTTACAGATGAGGGGAAGGGCATGAGTAGAGGAAACCGCAATAGACTATTGAGACACACCCATAATGTCTGATATGTTCAAGTTACGTCTGGGGTGAGTTTTAGTGGTGCAACTTTCCTTATATGGTGCACTATTTTTGGTTTAGGGTGGCACTGCAGACGCAGACCAGGGGTAGACAATAGTGTCTAGTGGTTTATTTCTCTGTGGAGAAGGCTCTCTTCATGAGTGGTGGGGGGGTCTTCCCTGCATCATAGACTGATTCTGGCAGCGGGGAGCTGAGACAGCACCAGTCGGGGATACGGCCTGTCTGGTTGTAGTAGTCACGCGACACAGAACGACTACCCAGGATGTCTTGCAGTGCTCCAAAGATCGCTCCTACACGGGGAGAGGAAAGCAGGAGACACAGGGTTTTTCAAAGCTGGTGTATACCTACCTGCATTACCACCCCCAACTGATCCATACAGAGTCCAAGGACAAGGTTGGTTATCAGACTATTCTGTCTCTCACCTCCGAGCCATGCGGTGCAGTTGGGTTTGGCTGGAGGACTGTGCAGCCTGAAGCTCTTGGTGGCCAGGGCGTCGCGATACTTGGGTTTGTCCACCAAGAGGCGTATCTCAGCCAGAAGCCGGTGCAGGAAGCCAGGCAGCATGGCCGTGCCCCCGATAATGACCAGGTTTTCAGATAGCGCCTTTCGAGTGTCAATGGGACACTGAGGGGGTTCATCAGATAGAAACACATAAGTATGTATCAATCTTTTGTATTTTCTCAAATGTACTTTTCACAAGATTAACAGTAAACTGGGTTTAAACTCCCAAGCTGCTTAAGACTGTCTATGGGACAGAAATAAGGATTTAATAAGACCAAAAAAAAAAAAACATGTGATCAGAAGAAATGTATCAGTCATTCAGATTTATTTCATTTACTAAATCAGTTGTACTTGTTAAGTGGTTCACAGCAACCGGTGCCAAGCAGAGGCGACAGAGGCAAGAAAAAACTCCTTAAGCACTGGGTGGGATGAAACCTGTTCATCCACAGAAACCTATTTGTCCACAGTGCTGGTCTCTCAGGAGAGAAATCTCATTGACTGACCCTACACGGTAGAGAAGTGGACTGTTTACAAGCTTACTACACTGCCTGTCACACTTGTCCACAAAATACCAATGAGTGCTTATGGTACTGTGCTTACAGAGTGCAGCACAAGCACAAAGCATGCAAGAAGAGTCATGGAAGCTACTCTGCCTATTAAGATGAATGGTCTGTCATTGGTCTGATCCGACTCGTTGAGAAGTTGCCTAAACATCAGACTGTTCCCATGGATATCAGTCTGAAAAAAAATCTGGCAAAAATATGCAATGGCGTCTACAAAAAAGAATGTTGAATAAAATTATATTTACACTTACTTTACCAGCTGTACATGCTGTTGGTCATTTTGGCGGTAGGAGGTGGAGATGGGGTATCCACAGGAAATTGTTTACCCGACTTTCTACGGAACCAGTAGGTTCTTTCACTTGTATATCCAATATGCTGACGCATTGCACATGATGCACAATAGCCGAATGTAGTCAACCAAAGCACTTTTTTGTTGTTGCAATCAGCTGGAAGTGTTTGCCGTTCAGTTAGGCTCAACCATATTGTGCACATGTTTGTCACATGCGAATTGCATCAGTATTGAAAATAAAAACAGAAATACAAACGATATACAGACCAGCATACTGAAGGTCGGGTTGATAATACTACTCTGTGGATATTTTGTCTCGCATTCCTACCTGCAAAAGGACCAACTACACAGACAACCAGTAAAGTATCATTTTATTCAGCATTCTGGCTTGTAGAGGTCGTGAGAGGAAACTTTCCTGATACAAATGCTAGTTTCTGCCCAAAGTAGAATTCTATGCAATTCAACATCGGGTCTTCAGGCAAATTGAGAAGGAACCGAGACGATTTCACCTCAGTGAACTGGAGAGTCCCGGGAGGCTGGGACTGTTGCTATGGTAACCGGGTTAAAGTCTCTCCTCGTACGTGTTGGTGAAATGTGTTCGTCATTACAAAATGGAAAAAGGAATTATGAAATAGCTGACGATTTTAATTAGAATACGCAGATGTCTGATGAAAGGTCGTTGCGAACAAAACATCGTCCAGTAATTACTGACGAAGTAACATGAATTCCGTACCCATTTTGGCAGCATCTCATCTCTTGCGGTTTGAGCAGAAAGAAACCCCAGATTAATACATGGTATTTTTCAATTATGAAAACAAATGTTACCTTGACCAGAGTGTCAAGCACTAGAGTGGCCACACTCTTCTCCTCATTGTCCTGCTCAAACAGCATCTCCATCACCGAGTCCCTTCAAAACACAACAACCCACACGTCACTCAGAGTCCCTACGATACAGAACCAACACATCAATCAAGAGTCCCTGCAATAAGTTGGCAAAAAGACAGTCTTGATTTCAATTCAATTTGATAAACGTTTTTGTGGCCCCAAGGAGCAATTGTAGGTTCATTATCCGCCCCTGAGAAGAGCATACAGACAGACATGATGAAAACCTTGCAGAGACAACCCAGATTCAATAATAGAAGAAGGTGACCCAGATATTAAAGAGGAGACACAGAACCAAATATCTAGGTTTGAAATGTTCTGGACATGAATGAAATGGACACAGATTACATCAGTAAACACAACCCTTTGGCTGTGTTTTGTAATTGTATCACATTTCAGCTGAGAAGATATATATAAAAAACAGCTACCTGATTGTTCCCTTGATATGCAGAATCTTCTCCCCATCCAATGGGTAATCAACATCAGGGGGTGGTGTTGGTCGCTATAAGGTGGAAGAACATGGATGCAAGAGTCTCAAATGCACTGGACTATAATACTCACCAAACTAACTTTAACAAATGGCATTTACTGGAAGAACACAGCAATAGCTACTGCTTGAATATACCAGACAATGCAAATATAGAAATGACTGACTGCCCAGTTGGGGGTTAAAGGTCACTGACCTCAGCCGTGCCCTCTAGGTTAAACTTGGCCTCCTGGATCTTCAGGCCTCTCTTTAGGTCACTGACAAAACAGGTCCTGACTGGACAAGAAACAGCACAAACAAGAGGGTCTATGAGAGTATGCTACCGCCAACATACATGAATGGGGCGAAGATATCTTTTTAAAAATGAATTAGCTTTAGCTGCCTTTTGTAGCTAAATCCATTTACTTTAGCTGCTAAACTGGAATCCCAGCATTGTCTGTAATAAAGGCAATAAAAACAAGTGGTTTCAGTTTCTTTTGAACATACCCTTGATATCTTCCACAACTTCCTCTGGGATGGAGCCTGGGAACAAAATACAGGATGAAAAGTGAGATCTATTTACCAATGACCCACTTATCCTCCCTCACACTGAGCCCTTCCTTTCACGTCAATGGTTCTATTACTGTAATAAATGATTGTGTCTCATTGTAGTCAAATGGTGTGTGTCCGAGACAAGGAGAGGACACCAGAGGTGCACTCTTCGGTTGAGGAAGTATGGAGAAAGTAGATTATATCAAGTCTTGATAAGTTCAGAGCAGTTTACTTGTCCCAATTTTAATACATACTTTTTTTTGCTTCCCTTGGATACGTTTGCTACAGTTTAGTGTTAGCATTCACAACAGTCTCATGCCATTAATTACATAGTCAGTCATTTGACTGTAATAGTGCATTCAGTTGTGCCGTGGTACTGTAGTGGTGTGGTTCAGTAGTGCAGAGAGAGAGAGATGGTCTATAATATGCCTGTTTAAATTATTTATGCCCATCAGGCCTGCCTAGCCCTGCATCAGCAAGCTAGTGAGCTACTGCTGCTCTACATAGGAATTCACTCTCGGATCAGAAAAGAACAGTAATTCCAGGATACAGTACACAAGGAGAAAAATAACTCAAATAGGCCATGTGTGTGTGTGTGTGTGTATATATACATACACACATATATATAATTCAAAAAAGACGGAGCGGGTCCTTCCTTTCACATCAGGCTATAGCAACGACTTCTGAATACAAAATGTTGCATGATTGATTCACCCAGAGAGAGCAATTATAAATTCCTTCCTTCCTCTACATATAACAATAGAACACCAGCATCATTATGAAGCTAATTAGGAAAATCAATTAACAAGATTGCCAACAACAGCTATTCACAAAGCATGATATAGCCACAGCAAGAAAACAAGAGGATCCATGGGACGGCTGAGACAGTTTATACAATGACAAAGCACTGCTTGAGTTGTACGGTAAGTTACTTATGTTTTTGACAAGTAGGTTTCTGATGTCGGGGTCTTACCAATGACTGTAGGTAGACTCTGTCCAGTACTGGAGTCTGAGTCTACTGTACACTGTTCCACCAGGAGCCCATCCAACTCCCTGAGGGTTAGAACACACACAGCCACTTAGAACAAAGGGGGCAAGTACCCCTGAAAGCACACACATTGATACACTTGATTATGTCAGTAGTCAAGAAACTGGGGCTTGAAACACACAGCTCTCAAGAGGTGAACAAAAGGTTGTTTCCCTGAAGTTCAGTACGTGACACAAGCAAAGTAGCACACACGGCAACATCTTTACATAATTACACCATCTCAAACACATGCACACGACTTACTTATGAATGGCCTTGCCACCCAAAGGCAGGGCTTCCCAGGCTGACAGGATGGGGATGCACTCATACACAGGCAGCACCAGTGTCTCAGTGTAGCCACAGTCCATCACCAGGCCTGAGTTGATGCCCAGAGACATGATGGACATGAGGTGACTGGGAGCAAACAGCACTGAGGGCACCTGGGAAACACAGAGGCATCCTCCTAAACATCCATTGCCTGATCTGAAAATATAAAATCCATGCCCTTTGTGTTCCAACTACTGTCAGGTGTGAGCACTATGGAGATGGCTCCATCTAGCCTCCCTATTGGCTTAGGGGAGCATTGCATTCATCATTTAGCTTACACCCATCTAGTTTGGGTTAGGAGAAGGGGATAGCATTTTTGTACCAGGTAAAGTGGATCTACACATAAGAGGCTGAGTTTACAAAGGCAGCCCATTTCTGATATTTTTTCCAATAATTGGTTTTGACCAATCACATTAGATCTTTTCACATCAGATATTTTTCAGAGCTGATCTAATTGGTCAAAATAACAATTAGTGAAAAACAGAGATCATAATTGGGCTGCATGTGTAAATGCACCCATAGACATATATCATTAGTCCAGCTGGTCTCAGTACCTCAAACTGTTTGAAGAAGACTTTGGTGAGGGTTTCTCTGAAGTGGGAGGGACAGAGGATGGACTCGATGATCAGCACTCTCCTGTCACGGGGGTTCACCAGCAGATGCCTGGGCAGGACAGAAAGGTAGTAGACAGACATTCAATCATTAATTTTATTATGGCCTGGGGTGCATCTCCAAAATGTCTGACTCCCATGGTTGCTTTAATGTTATTGCCACTGATGTGTCAGTCATTACACACACTACTAGCTTTGTCAAAAGTTCCTTACCTGAAGTAGAGCGTGTGGATGAACTCCTTGAGGTTGGAGTAGAGTTCCTCTGTGTTGATGTTGTACTGAACCACTTTGATAGACTGTGAGAAAAGACACACCGACAGAAATGTTTATAGAGGAGTCTGTCCATTTCAATACTTTGAGTCGGTATTCCCATTGTAAAAGAGCCAACTTTGAGAAGAGCCAACTTTGTCAAATACTTTATTTACATAAGTATTCACACCCTTTGCTATGAGACTCGAAATTGAGCTCAGGTGCATCCTGTTTCCATTGATTATCCTTGAGATGTTTCTACAACATGGTGTCCACCTGTGGTAAATTCAATTGATTGGACATGATTTGAAAAGGCACACACACCTGTCTATATTAGGTCCCACAGTTGACAGTGCATGTCAGAGCAGAAACCAAGCCATAAGGTTGAAGGAATTGTCCGTAGAGCTTCGAGACAGGATTGTGTTGAGGCACAGACTTGGGGAAGGGTACCAAAAAATGTCTGCAGCATTGTAGGTCCTCAAGAACACAGTGTCCGCCATCATTCTTATATGAAAGAAGATAGTGGTTCCTAAGACTCTTCCTAGAGCCAAACTGAGCAATTGGGCGAGAAGGGCCTTAGGGAGGTGACCAAGAACCCTGACAGCGTTCTAGAGTTCCTCTGTGGAGATGGGAGAAGCTTCCTGGAGGACAACCATCTCTGCAGCACTCCACCAATCAGGCCTTTATGGTTGAGTAGCCAGACGGAAGCCACTAGTCAGTAAAAGGCACATGACAGCCTGCTTGGAGTTTGCCAAAAGGCACCTAAAGACTGACCATGAGAAACAAGATTCTCTGGTCTGACGAAAACAACAAATTCTTTGGCATGAATGCCAAGTATCACATCTGGAGGAAACCTGGCACTATCCCTACAGTGAAGCATGGTGGTTGCAGCATCCTGCTGTGGGGATGTTTTTCAGCAGCAGGGACTGGGAGACTAGTCAGGATCGAGGAAAAGATTAACAGAGCAAAGTACAGAGAGATCCTTGATGAAAACCTGCTCAGGACCTCAGACTGGAGGCGACGGTTCCAACAGGACAACGATCCTAAGCACACAGCCGAGACAACACAGGAGTGGCTTCGGGACAAGTCTCCGAATGTCCTTGAGTGGCCCAGCCAGAGCCCGGACTTGAAACAAATTAGCAATCATTTCTAAAAACGTTTTGCTTTGTCATTATGGATGATTGATTGAGGAAAATAAACAATTTAATACATTTTAGAATAAGGCTGTAACGTAACAGTGCGAAATTATGGGGACCCAGTGTCCAAGTAGGCAACAGTTATGTGTGTGCAAACATTTAATCACAGGTAAGACATTCAACTTGTGTAGTAAGGTCTAACTCCACTTACTACTTGTAGCATTATAGCCGGTTTGTTTGGGTTGTTGGTCTTGGCTATCTTAATGATGTTCTGATTGGTAGCTAGCTAACATTCAAGTGGCTAATCTACATGAAAAGAGGCATGAGGGAAGCCCTACAATATTAGGTTTTTCTAAGTAGTGAGAATACTTTTCAACATTGCCTGCCACCAAGAAATCTTTAGACATGTTGTACTTTTCTTTAATGTAGTTTTGTAATGGACTTAAACAAGCAGACAATAAGAAAATGTTGCTTGAAAAATGTCAAGTTTTTGCTATGAGCCAATGGGGTAATCAAGGTAACCATGGGTTGTTTTACCCACAGGCAGCACTGATGCGCGTAACGATGGTGACAGGAGGTGTGCGTAATGATTAGCAGCCTGGCGACCTCAAGCGCAAGAAAGGGGGAGCGCGAGCAGACGTGACAGTTTGTCCAGTCTGTGGCTTCAGGTTCATGCAATGGTGCTTGGAGAGCAGGCCAGCAGCGGAGAATATCCTCTCTACACTGGCAAAGCCACTGGGGATGCTAAACACCCCTTTGGCCACTCTTGCCAGGTAGAGATGCAGACTTATTTTTATTTGTCTATAGGCAGGCCTAAAGGTTTTTAGGCAAAATAATCCAATCAAAACGGAGAGCTCCTTGAACGTGGGAATATTCCAGGCCTATTGGGATCAAAATCAATGATGGCCTATTGTATACAGATAACAGAACAAAAATGAACGAAACTTTTAAGAGATCAGATTTTCTGTTTATTAATAATTTGCTATAATGACAGTTATCTACAGCAGCACAGAAGTAGACTAAAAATGCATGCTGGGCTGGGCATGGCATGAGCTAGTGAAGTGAGCGCTACTGGGGCAAAATTGGAGCGGGTGAGAAGGCCGACGCTCAGCTTTTGGGAATCTTGTGCCGCGCTCCAATCAAATTGGGATCGCTCTGCTCCGCTCACATATTCTGGACCATACTGCCTGTCCAAAGTTAAAATGGAACTGACAGCATTTTAGCAACATTAAATCTTATTAAAATCTGTAATTCAAGGCAGCATGACACCTTAAAAAAAATTTAATAAAAAAAAGATTCTGACAAGCGACCGCTTAGATATGCCCGTTTTAGGAATGTTTGGGAATGATGTATTAGGCATTTGTGAAAGCAGCCATGCGTTTGGACAATTAATAGACCCTGCACTAAATTAAAACATCCGTCTCGTCCAGGACCAGACTCTACGCAGACTGGTGCACCATAGGCAGTCAAAGCTACAGTAGGCCTTTACGCAAAAGTCATTTGCCACACAAGCCTGCCATCATTCACTTCGAACTGGATGTTTGCAGGCAGTTCTAACAGCGCGACTTCAGATCAGTAGAATGCATTCGCCAAAAGCCACAATGCACCCAAATGGTTTTCTGCAAGTATGTAAATACCACAGGAGTTCTATTACATTTGGAAACTTTACAGTCCTATTGATCAAACAACCATGAAAATGTAGGCTCTCTCCCTCAGTTATGCACACCAACAACTAATGCTAGCCAGAGCAAGATGAGCTAAAATCTATCGAAGGCACATTAAATAAACCCTCTCAACTTTTACTGCTAGTTGGCCGTGAAAATTGCACTGATAAACGATGGGGAATTGCAGCCTACTCGTCCTTCTGCAGCTGCCTTGTCCCAACCAAGCACACAAGTTAATTGGCTAAAGTTGGCTATCTACTACTTCCAGACGCAAATGAGAGAACGCCACACTGACCATTTTACTCGCCCTAGCAGAGCTGATGACAGTGTTTTCATGTTAGGCTGAGAGAGGGTCTCATGTCAGATGATGTGGAAACAATATGGCAACAGGTTCATGTGCCTCACCTAAAGCCTATTCTCGTAGGAAGTTGCTATAGAGTGCTATAAAGTGCTACAAGTCAGTATTTGGACTTGGTGTGTGAAATGTTGGATAATGTTTGTGATATCATAAGAGAGGTATATTTTCTGGGTGTCCTAAATATTGACTGGTTGTCATCAAGCTGTCCACTCAAAAATAATCTCCAATCGCTAACCAGACTGCAATCTGGTTCAAGTCATCAATCAACCTACCTAAATCATCCATGTGCATTGATCAGGTCTTTACTAATGTTGCAGAAATCTGCTCTAAAGTTGTATCCACACCCATCGGATGTAGTGATCATAATATAATAGCCATATCTAAAAAACAAAGTTCCAAAGACGAGACCTAAAATTGTGTATAAACAATTATACAAGAGGATTTTCAATGATTCCTATGTGGAAGATGTGAAATATATTTGTTGGTCTGATTTGTGTAATGAGGAACATTTGGACACTGCACTTGAAGAATTTATGAAACTGCTTCTTCTGGTTACTGATAGGCTCCCATCAACAAACTGACTGTTAGAACTGCCAAATCCTCATGGATAGATGATGAATTGAAAAACTGTATGGCGGAGAGGGATGAGGCAAAGGGAATAGCAGATAAGTCTGACAACACAGCAGACTTGAAAACATACGTGATTTCTCAATTTACTGTAACTAAATTAAACAAAAATAAACTATACTATGGAACACAGATAAATGATATAAAGTATGATAGTAAGAAGCTCTGGAGTACTGTAAATTAAATTCAAGGCAAAAAAAGCAAACAACTGCATCCTGCATTGAGGCAGATCAAATCAAATGTATTTATATAGCCCTTCGTACATCAGCTGATATCTCAAAGTGCTGTACAGAAACCCAGTCTAAAACCCCAAACAGAAAGCAATGCAGGTGTTGAAGCACAAGCAGATGGCTTGTTCATAACAAAACCCTTTAATCACTTTAATAACTTTTTTGTTGACAATATTAGTATGACATTCAAACAACAAATGCTGAGCCTTCATTTCATGCATAATGGACCAAATAATGAAAGACAAGCACTGTAGTTTGGAGTTCCACAATGTGGGTGTGGAAGAGGTGAAAAATTGTTGCTATATATAAATAAGGACAAACCACCTGGTACCGACAACCTGGATGGTAAATTGCTGAGGTTGGTAGCGGAATACATTGGGACTCCTGTTTGCCACATCTTCAATTTAAGCCTAAAAGAAGTGTGTGCCCTTGAATAGCAGAGCACCCTTTAATGGTTAATGGAACTGACACAAATGACTGATTTCCTGAAAGAAATTGATAGTAAGAATGTTGTGGGAGCTGTTTTGTTAGACTACAGTGCAGCTTTTGATGTCATTGATAATAACCTATTGCTGACTTTTTTTTTTGCTGTTATGGATTTGGATCCTCTACCTATGCGAGTGTAGCGAAATGCTTGTGCTTCTAGTTCCGACAATGCAGTAATAACAAGTAATCTAACTAACAATTCCAAAACTACTGTCTTGTACACAGTGTAAGGGGATAAAGAATATGTACATAAGGATATATGAATGAGTGATGGTACAGAGCAGCATAGGCAAGATACAGTAGATGGTATCGAGTACAGTATGTACAAATGAGATGAGTATGTAAACAAAGTGGCATAGTTTAAAGTGGCTAGTGATATATGTATTACATAAGGATACAGTCGATGATATAGAGTACAGTATATACGTATGCATATGAGATGAATAATGTAGGGTAAGTAACATTATATAAGGTAGCATTGTTTAAAGTGGCTAGTGATATATTTACATCATTTCCCATCAATTCCCATTATTAAAGTGGCTGGAGTTGAGTCAGTGTCAGTGTGTTGGCAGCAGCCACTCAGTGTTAGTGGTGGCTGTTTAACAGTCTGATGGCCTTGAGATAGAAGCTGTTTTTCAGTCTCTCGGTCCCAGCTTTGATGCACCTGTACTGACCTCGCCTTCTGGATGATAGCGGGGTGAACAGGCAGTGGCTCGGGTGGTTGATGTCCTTGATGATCTTTATGGCCTTCCTGTGACATCGGGTGGTGTAGGTGTCCTGGAGGGCAGGTAGTTTGCCCCCGGTGATGCGTTGTGCAGACCTCACTACCCTCTGGAGAGCCTTACGGTTGAGGGCGGTGCAGTTGCCATACCAGGCGGTGATACAGCCCGCCAGGATGCTCTCGATTGTGCATCTGTAGAAGTTTGTGAGTGCTTTTGGTGACAAGCCGAATTTCTTCAGCCTCCTGAGGTTGAAGAGGCGCTGCTGCGCCTTCTTCACGATGCTGTCTGTGTGAGTGGACCAATTCAGTTTGTCTGTGATGTGTATGCCGAGGAACTTAAAACTTGCTACCCTCTCCACTACTGTTCCATCGATGTGGATAGGGGGGTGTTCCCTCTGCTGTTTCCTGAAGTCCACAATCATCTCCTTAGTTTTGTTGACGTTGAGTGTGAGGTTATTTTCCTGACACCACACTCCGAGGGCCCTCACCTCCTCCCTGTAGGCCGTCTCGTCGTTGTTGGTAATCAAGCCTACCACTGTTGTGTCGTCCGCAAACTTGATGATTGAGTTGGAGGCGTGCGTGGCCACGCAGTCGTGGGTGAACAGGGAGTACAGGAGAGGGCTCAGAACGCACCCTTGTGGGGCCCCAGTGTTGAGGATCAGCGGGGAGGAGATGTTGTTGCCTACCCTCACCACCTGGGGGCGGCCCGTCAGGAAGTCCAGTACCCAGTTGCACAGGGCGGGGTCGAGACCCAGGGTCTCGAGCTTGATGACGAGCTTGGAGGGTACTATGGTGTTGAATGCCGAGCTGTAGTCGATGAACAGCATTCTCACATAGGTATTCCTCTTGTCCAGATGGGTTAGGGCAGTGTGCAGTGTGGTTGAGATTGCATCGTCTGTGGACCTATTTGGGCGGTAAGCAAATTGGAGTGGGTCTAGGGTGTCAGGTAGGGTGGAGGTGATATGGTCCTTGACTAGTCTCTCAAAGCACTTCATGATGACGGATGTGAGTGCTACGGGGCGGTAGTCGTTTAGCTCAGTTACCTTAGCTTTCTTGGGAACAGGAACAATGGTGGCCCTCTTATTATGGATTGAGAGTTACCTATCTATCTATCTATCTATCTAGGGGTTTTCGTGAACAGAAGCCTCTCTCATGCAAATTCAGTTGAATGTGTGTACCGCAGGGCAGCCGGATAGGACCATTATTGTTTTCTGTTTTTACAAATGACCTTCCACTGACCTTGAATAAAGCCTGTATGTCTATGTACGCTGACGACTCAACAGTATACGCATTGGCTGCAAAAGTAAAATGAATAACTGAGATACTTAACATAGAGCTTCAGTCAGTTTTAGAATGGGTAACTAGCAATAGGCTGGTGCTAAATATTTTAACTAAAAGCATCATTTTTGTGACAAATCACTCGCTCAACGCTAAACCTTGTTTAGATCTATTATTGAAAAAAATGGCTATTGAGCAAGTTGAGGAGACTAAACTGTAACCCTAGATAGCAAGCTGTCATGGTAAAAACATAGACTCAAATGGTAGCTAAAACGGGAAGAGGTCTGTCCATGATAGGGCGTTGCTCAGTCGACCAGACAGGTCCTACAGGATCTAGCTTTGTCGTAACTGGACTACTGCCCAGCTGTGTGGTCATGTGAGGCAAAGTAGGACATAGGTCAATTGCAGTTGGTCTAGAACAGTGGTTCCCAAACCTTTTATAGTCCCGTACCCCTTCAAATATTCAACCTCCAGCTGCGTACCCCCTCTAGCATCAGGGTCACCGCACTCTCAAATGTTGTTTTTTGCCATCATTGTAAGCCTGCCACACACACACTATACGATACATTTATTAAACATAAGAATGAGTGTGAGTTTGTCACAACCCGGCTCGTGGGAAATGACAAAGAGCTCTTATAGGACCAGGGCACAAATAATAATAATAATCAATAATTTTGCTCTATATTTATCCAGCCTACATATAAAACCTTATTTGTTCATCAAAAATTGTGAATAATTCACCACAGATTAATGAGAAGGGTGTGCTTGAAAGGATGCACATAACTCTGTATTGGAGAGAGTCTCTGTCTTAAATCATTTTTCACACACAGTCTGTGCATGTATTTAGTTTTCATGCTTATGAGGGCTGAGAATCCACTCTCATATAGGTACATGGTTGCAAAGGGCATCAGTGTCTTAACAGCCACTTGCCAAGGCAGGATACTCTAATCGCAGTCCAATCCAGAAATCTGGCAGTGGCTTCTGATTAAATTAAATTTTCACAGAACCATTTGTTGCAATTTTGATGAGGCTCTCTTGTTCAGATATCAATAAGTGGACTGGAGGCAGGGCATGATAGGGATAACGAATCCAGTTGTTTGTGTCATCCGATTCGGGAAAGTACCTGGCTCATTCCAAGATGGCGTAGCAGTCAGACGTCTTTGTCTTTGTCCTGTCGTGTCCCTTGTGTATATCTTTTTCTTCGCATATCTTTTAGAAATATTTTCCTAAACCTCAACTTCTAAATACTCTCCTGCAACCCACCTCACCCAATGTGGCATGGATCTGTTTTTTTTTCTGAAGTATTTCTATTTACTTCGGATCTGGAATCCCTCAACTGAAGCTAGCCAGCAAACTACCTACCAGCTATCAGTCAGAAAACCACTGCTAGCGGTCATCAGCTAACCTTTAGCTCAGAAAGCTCTCGCCAGTTCATACAAAATGACTCAAACCAGAGCATAACGGACCTATTTTTTTCTCTCCATATCCCCGGATTCCTACTTCAAACTCTGAACATTTTCATTTGGATCTTTGCAACTAGCTAACCTCAATCCCAGGTAACTACTCCTGGCTAGCGTTTCCATCCCGGAGCAAGCACCAATTAGCCTGAAGCTAGCCCGGCTAGGGCTCCTGGGCTACCACCGAAGCCAACTCCTGGTCTACAATATCCGGACCCCTTCTACTGCCAGTACGGGGCATGGAACCCCGCCGATCCTCTACGACTGGAATACCGACATAATCTGCCCGAGGATTCCAACAGGCCTCCCAGGCGCGACGTCCGCTGAAGGCCCATTCTGCTATCTGCGGCCAGCTAGCTACCTAGAGCTACTTGGAACCCTACTAATCCACGACTGGTCTATCAACGTCACCGCACGAAGAGGCAAAAACAGACTTACCTCCATCGCAATGTGCCCCAAAGGCCATTCTGCTAACTTGCTAGCCCCGGTCTGCTAACTGCTAGCTTGCTAGCCCTGGTCTGCTAACTGCTAGCTTGCTAGCCCCGGTCTGGCAACTGCTAGCTTTTTAGTCCCGGACTACTAACTGATAGCATGTTAGCCCCGGCCTGCTAACTGTCTGAATCGCCGTGTCCCCAGCCAGCCCAACCAGTCACTGGACCCAAATGATCACTTGGCTACGCATGCCTCTCTCTAATATCAATATGCATCGTCCATTACTGTCCTGGTTAGTGATTACTGTCTTATTTCACTGTAGAGCCTCTAGCCCTGCTCAATATGCCTTAACCAACCATGTTGTTCCTCCTCCTACATATGCGATGACATCACCTGGTTTAAACATCTCTAGAGACTATAACTCTCTCATCATTACTCAATGCCTAGGTTCACCTCCACTGTACTCACATCCAACCTTACCTTTGTCTGTACACTATGCCTTGAATCTATGCTATCGTGCCCAGAAACCTGCTCCTTTAACTCTCTGTTCCGAATGTGCTAGACGGCCAGATCGTATAGCCTTTAGCCGTACCCTTATCCTACTTCTCCTCTGGTGATGTAGAGGTTAATCCAGGTCCTGCAGTGCCTAGCTCCACTCCCACGCCACAGGTGCTCTCATTTATTGACTTCTGTAACCGCAAAAGCCTTGGTTTCATGCATGTTAACATTAGAAGCCTATTCCCTAAGTTTGTTTTACTCACTGCTTTAGCACACTCTGCCAACCCGGATGTCTTAGGCGTGTCTGAATCCTGGCATAGGAAAACCACCAAAAACCCTGAAATTTCCATCCCTAACTATAACATTTTCCGCCAAGATAGAGCTGCCAAAGGGGGTGGTATTGCAATTTACTGCAAAGACAGCCTGCAGAGTTCTGTCTTACTATCCAGGTCTGTATCCAAACAATTCGAGCTTCTACTTCTAAAAATTCACCTTTCCAGAAACAAGTCTCTCACCATTGTCGCTTGCCATGGACAACCCTCTGCCCCCAGCTGTGCCTCGACACCATATGTGAATTGATTGCCCCCCCATCTGTCTTCTGTGCTCGTGCTACTAGGTGACCTAAACTGGGACATGCTTAACACCCCGGACATCCTACAATCTAAGCTTGATGCCCTCAATCTCACACAAATGATCAATGAACCTACCAGGTACAACCCCAAATCCGTAAACACGGGCACCCACATAGAGATCATCCTAACTAACACGCCCTCCAAATACACCTCTGCTGTTTTCAATCAAGATCTCAGCGATCACTGCCTCATTGCCTGCATCAGTAATGGGTCTGCAATCAAATGACCACCCCTCATCACTGTCAAACGCTCCCTAAAACACTTCTGCGAGCAGGCCATTCTAAATCGACCTGGCTGGGGTATCCTGGAATGACATTGCCCTCATCTCGTCAGTAGAGGATGCCTGGTTATTCTTTAAAAGTGCCTTCCTCACCATCTTAAATAAGCATGCCCCATTCAAAAAAATTAGAACTAGGAATAGATATAGTCCTTGGTTCACTCCAGACCTGTCTGCCCTGGAACAGCACAAAAACATCCTGTGGCGTTCTGCATTAGCATCGAATAGCCCCCGTGATATGCAACTTTTCAGGGAAGTTAGGAACAAATATACACAGGCAGTTAGGAAAAGTAAGGATAGCTTTTTCAAACAAAAATTTGCGTCTTGTAGTACAAACTCAAAAAAGTTCTGGGACACTGTAAAGTCCATGGAGAATAAGAGCACCTACCTGCCCACTGCTCTGAGGCTAGGAAACACTGTTACCACTGATAAATCCACTATAATTGAGAATTTCAATAAGTATTTCTCTACGGCTGGCCATGCTTTCCACCTGGCTGGCCACCTTGCTACCCCTACCCCTATCCCGGTCAACTGATGTTCTGAAAGAGCTGCAAAATCTGGACCCCTACAAATCAGCCGGGCTAGACAATCTGAATCCTCTCTTTCTAAAATTATCTGCCGAAATTGTTGGAACTTAGCCTGTTCAACCTCTCTGAGATTCCCAAAGATTGGAAAGCTGCCGCGGTCATCCCCCTCTTCAAAGGGGGTGACACTCTAGACCCAAACTGCTACAGACCTATATCTATCCTACCCTGTCTTTCTAAGGTCTTCGAAAGCCAAGTCAACAAACAGATTACCGACCATTTCGAATCCCACCGTACCTTCTCCGCTATGCAATCTGGTTTCTGAGCTGGTCATGGGTGCACCTCAGCCACGCTCAAGGTCCTAAACGATATCATAACCGCCATCGATAAGAGACACTACTGTGCAGCCATATTCATCAACCTGGCCAAGGCTTTCGACTCTGTCAATCACCACATTCTTATTGGCAGACACGACAGCCTTGGTTTCTCAAATGATTGCCTTGCGTGGTTTACCAACTACTTCTCTGATAGAGTTCAGTGTGTCAAATCGGAGGGCCTGTTGTCCGGACCTCTGGCAGTCTCTATGGGGGTGCCACAGGGTTCAATTCTCAGGCCGACTCGCTTCTCTGTATACATCAATGATGTCGCTCTTGCTGCTGGTGATTCTCTGATCCACCTCTATGCAGACGACACCATTCTGTATACTTCTGGCCCCTTTGGACACTGTGTTAACTAACCTCTACACAAGCTTCAATGCCATTACAACTCTCCTTCCGTGGCCTCCAACTGCTCTTAAATGCAAGTAAAACTAAATTCATGCTATTCAATCGATCACTGCCCGCACCTGCCCGCCCGTCCAGCATCACTATTCTGACTTAGAATAAATGGACAACTACAAATACAAAGGTGTCTGGTTAGACTGTAAACTCTCCTTCCAGACTCACATTAAGCATCTCCAATCCAAAATTAAATCTAGAATCGGCTTCCTATATCGCAACAAAGCATCCTTCACTCATGCTGCCAAACATACCCTCGTAGAACTGACCATCCTACCGAGCCTCGACTTCGGCGATGTCATCTATAAAATAGCCTCCAACACTCTACTCAACAAATTGGATGCAGTCTATCACAGTGCCATCCATTTTGTCACCAAAGCCCCATATACTACCCACCACTGCGACCTGTACGCTCTCGTTGGTTGGCCCTCGTGTCATACTCGTCGCCAAACCCATTGGCTCCAGGTAATCTACAAGTCTCTGCTAGGTAAAGCCCCGTCTTATCTCAGCTCACTGGTCACCATAGCAGCACCCACTCGTAGCACGTGCTCCAGCAGGTATATCTCACTGGTCACCCCCAAAGCCAATTCCTCCTTTGGTCGCCTTTCCTTACAGTTCTCTGCTGCCATTGACTGAAACGAACTGCAAAAATCACTGAAGCTGGAGACTCATATCTCCCTCACTAGCTTTAAGCACCAGCTGTCAGAGCAGCTCACAGATCACTGCACCTGTACATAGCCCCATCTGTAAACAGCCCATCTATCTACCTCATCCCCATACAGTATTTATTTATCTTGCTCCTTTGCACCCCAGTATCTCTACTTGCACATGCATCTTCTGCACATCTACCATTCCAGTGTTTAATTGCTATATTGTAATTACTTTGCCACCATGGCCTATTCATTGCCTTAGCTCCCTTATCTTACCTCATTTGCACTCACTGTATATAGACTTTTTGTTTTATTTTTTCTACTGTATGTTTTGTTTATTCCATGTGTAACTCTGTGTTGTTGTATGTGTCAAATTGCTATGCTTTATCTTGGCCAGGTCGCAGTTGCAAATGAGAACTTGTTCTCAACTAGCCTACCTGGTTAAATAAAGGTGAAATAAAAATAAAAAATAGTAATTGGGCACCCAACTCACTCAGGTGCTTCGCTATATCACATTTGACATTGTCTGTAAGCTTGAGTTCATTTGCACACAAAAAATATATACAATGATGGAAAGACCTGTGTGTTGTCCTTCTTAATGCATACAGAAGAGCTCCTCAATTTTGTCCCACACATTGAATATAGTTTGGGAGAGTCCCTGTAATCCTAGATTCAGATCATTCAGGCGAGAAAAAACATCACCCAGATAGGCCAGTCGTGTGAGAAACTCGTCATCATGCAAGCGGTCAGACAAGTGAAAATTATGGTCAGTAAAGATAACTTTAAGCTCGTCTCTCAATAAAAATAAAAAAAACGTGTCAATACTTTGCCCCTTGATAACCAGTGTCTGTATGTTGTAAAAGGGTTACATGGTCGCTGTCCACATCATTGCATAGTGCAGAAAATACACAAGTTCAGGGGCCTTGCTTTAACAAAGTTAACCATTTTCACTGTAGTGACCAAAACGTTTTTCAAGCTGTCAGGCATTCCCATGGCAGCAAGAGCTTCTCGGTGGATGCTGCAGTGTACCCAAGTGGCGTCGGGAGCAACTGCTTGCATGCACGTTACCACTCCACTACGTCTCCCTGTCATGGCTTTTGCGCCATCAGTACAGATACCAGCACATCTTTACCACCAAAGTCCATCTGGTGTCACAAAGCTGTCCAGTACTTTAAAAATATCCTCTCCTGTTGTCCTGACTTCCAGTGGTTTGCAGAAGCGGATATCTTCCTTAATTGACCCCCCCATAAACGTAACAGACATATACCAGGAGCTGTGCCAGGCCTGCTACGTCCGTTGACTCATCCAGCTGTAACGCATAGAATTCACTGGCTTGTATGCAAAGCAGTAATCGTTTCAAAACATCTCCTGCCATGTCACTGATGCGTCATGAAACAGTGTTGTTTGATGAAGGCATTCATTTTTTGGGCCTTTTCCCCCAGCCATATCCGCAGCAGCATGGATAATTAAGTCCTCCACAATAGTATGGGACTTGACTGTCCTAGCCACTCGGTAGCTCACCATATAAGACGCTTCTAGCCCCTTCTTATTAATGGTATCTGTTGCTTTTATACATGTCTTAGTACTCGAAAGTCATCTTAATTCTTGCTAAAAAAATCCTGTGGCCAATTTTCCAAATTGGCATGTTTTGTTTCTAAATGTCTGCACAAGTGTGAATGTTTCATCAAGTTCTGAGATAGTACTTTTGCACATATAACACACTGTGGCTGAGGAAAGGCACTACTCCCAATATAAATGAACCCCAAATCAATATAGTTCTCATCATATTTGCGCCTCTTCGATGGTCCATCCCTGTCTTTTATTTTGCTGCTTTCCCAGGTAAGGGGGCAGTAGCTCTTCGGCTACATCAGATTCACAACTGTCAGTGTCCATGCTAGCTGGGCTAACAACAAATATAGAATTACTGATGCTAGCATTGGATGTGCCAATTTGTGTCGTCGACATGTGCAGTACTGCTGGTAATAGCAGTACTTAAAAAAAATAAAACATTTATCAATTTTCGAGCAAACGGAATGAGCAGCAGCTACATTTGTCTACATACGGACCGTTAGCGGAATTTCCGCGAGAGAGTAACGGTTGAGGTGATTGGATGTTAATTATTTGACTAGGCTACCTGTATTTGACATTGTGTTGTTATTTCGCTGAACACTAGATGGTTTAATTTTCTTTTTGGCAGTGAAATGAGGCTACTTAGGTGAGAAAAAAAACTCACCCAAATGTATAGCCCCATTGGAAATTATAAATGTACTGTATGAAAATGTGGGGGAAAAAAGTAATATATATATATATATATATATATATATTAGCAATAAAACCAGTTAAAAAAAACTGATAAAATAGCACCTTACTGCACAAAGGGGACTGTGAAGAGACACATCCATTTTATATATATATTGTATTGTGACTTGCACTGTACTATGTATTAGACCTAGATATTGTGTGTATGTATGTAGGCTATGTAACATTTTAAATGTATGTATTTCAGTCCTTGACTAATAATGTTCCCTACTATGTATTATGTCATGTTTCATGTGTACCCCAGGAAGAGTAGCTGTTGCAAAAGCATCAGCTATGGGGACCCAGCGTTCGTGACTCAGCAGATGTTGCATGTTTGTAAATTAAACAGCTATTCTGCGCTCTGGCACACAGGTGAGAGTGCTCTGAAATTGGAGTAGCTAGCCAGAGTGAATTTGTGAACGCAAGAGATATGATAACTGTATAATACAGTCGTTCAGGTTCTTGCTAGCTAACAAAATGACACCTGCATCTCTAGCTGTGTATAGCCACCGAAAAACAATGAGTGTGAGAAGTCACTCACCCACCCCTCCAATGACATAATATCATAATTTGCCATTATACTGATCATTGCCATTGCTAGTTTGATTGTATTGACATTCCCAGTCTTAGTTACATTAGCCCATTTTTGTCAAAAATATTGAGTAATTGAAACAGAATCAGTGCACTCTGGGTGGAGGCAGCAAACAATGTACAAGGCCAGCTGGGATTGACAACCTGATAACCGGACCACCAAGTAATGTATTGGTGAATTATATTAATCATGCACTGAACTGCGTCCATCTAATCTATTCTGCCAACAATGCCTCAGTGTTCGTCATGGAAAAACCTTTTATAAAGTTGGTTTTGTAGCATAATCTGTGAATTTGATATATTTGACTGATATTATGATTGTCTGTTTGTTTCATATCTGAAAAGTAGTTAAAACGCTGTCAGTTCCACTTTAAAGAGTAGTGAGAGTAGTGTCATTATTTCTCTCTCTCACACACACACACACACACACACACACACACACACACACACACACACACACACACACACACACACACACACACACACACACACACACACACACACACACACACACACACACAGAGAGAAGAGACAGTCGATTTCAATAATGCCTGTCCATAAATTAAAGATCACTTGTCATTCATTAATTCGCTCACTAACTCACTCACCTGCTGTTGTCCCGGCTTCTGTATCTCACTAGGAATGATGAACCTGGGCCCCGTTTCTCCAGCAAAGCCACACCTGCATCATCATACAAAACCATTTAGTTTGTGATGAGTGAAATCATTGACACTTGTCAGACAGTACTCAATGCCAATAAATGTATATTTAATGAGTAAAGGGCCTTAGTGTGTCCCAATGTGTGTCTGATTCTCATATGATCTTCCCCAGCCCAGGAACTAGACTACTGCTGTTCCATAAATCGCTAGCTAGCTAACATTAGCCATCTAGCTTTCGTTAATATCGCTAGCCCTTATTCAGAAAAACAAATATTTAACACATTGTGACCAACTATAACGTGCTTTAAACATTGGATAGTCGGTTTATATTTGCTTAAATCTCTGATGTTCAGTACTTAACATGTGTGACTGGTAGAGGCCAATGTTGTTAGCATGTAAACGTTAGCTCTGCTAGCTAACGACATATCTAGCTAGTTAAATACTCACTTTGTGTAGGCTGCTCCTAAATCAATGACGACTGCAGTTTTTTCCCCTCCACTCCCCAACCCTTCAAACAAGGGCATTTTATATTTTATATTTACTTAATCGTTTCCAATATACAACATGCAAACGCAAATAAATTATTTCCTGCTGGGTTTGGCAGGGTCCTTTCTTTCAGTTTGAGGAATAACGTCTGGGGAACTCGCCTGATTAAAAATAGTTTGTCCCTGCTGTAAAATAGTTTATGAAAATATACTTGTATGTTATAAATCAAACGCAAAATAAAAATACATCACGGTCTATACTAGTCATATCCAAACATTTATAGAAGTCATTTTTACACACCAGATATGGACTGAGAATTTGAACGATCTATAAAGAACATGAAATTGTTTGGGCAATATTTTATGCAATCAATTTCATGTTCTTATAGATCGTTGAAGAGTAGACATGAAAGGATGAAAGGAGAGAAATTCGGCGTTTGGAGCTGTCCATTCAGCACCGCCTCGGGAAAAACTAAATCTGAGGTTCAAGTAGAATTTGAAAACATTTCCCCACACTAAAACAATGGCCTGTTATGCAACGCATTGGACATAAAATATTACTGAATGTTCTTCATAAATCATATCTCTACACGCGCTCAATCACAGAGCAGATCGAGGCACTCTGCCAGTTGAGGCGCGCGCATGCACACGCACTCCGAAGCGTAGCCTACATTGTGTGATCAGCACATTAATAAAGACTAGGCTATTCCTTAAGCTTGCTTCCGGATCGATATTGGCAGCGTATTGATATGATATTGGTACAGTTGTAATATACACCCGTTATTTAAAGGAAAGGCTGGGGAGAAATATATACCGCCCTGTGCAATGAGGTGAACATCATTCCCGTCTACGACTCCGGCAGGTAAGGACAATGCATTATACAGTGCATCTTTTTTGAATGACTTTTCATCTAACATAACCCATTTGTTTAAAATGTAAAACATGATATATTGATAGAACAATATGGTTCATGACAGGCTTCTAAGATGAGAAGCACCGTCTCTACTGTAGCCTATGTGGCATAGTCACACACGCACATATGAATACACGGATTTGAATGCACTAGAAGACTAGGCTACTTAGATCTCTTGGCATTGAATCTGTACACTAAAGCGGTTTATGCCTGCGCCACAGCGGCGTGGTGTGGGTCTGGATGATGATGTTTGTTTACCGGATGGAGGTCTATTTGAATCCTCATAATTGGTTCATAACTGGTATTGTGGGTGTCAAGCAGCAGGCGGCTCTCTTGGCTCTTGTTGTGTACATTGATTAGCGATGGTCAGCTGGGGTCGGTAGTGTTTGTTAGAGTAAGAAGGTGCGTTTGTGTATGTGTGTGTGTACAATGCACTAACTGGAAGTCGCTCTGGATAAGCACACATCTTACTAAAATGTAAAATGTGTGTGTGTGTGTGTGTGTCAGGGTTTGACGTTGATGTCTGTGAAACGCCTGTCTGACGTCTGACACCAACCTGCTCTCAGAGCCTTTTGTATTATTGTGTACGTAAATCAGACACTCCATTTACTATGACATGTTATGTTTTGTATGGTATGTATTCATTTTTGGATGGCTGTAATCCATTTAGTATATGTTACAAATTACAAGTCATATGATATGTTAGGAATATGCTAGGTGGCTAACATTAGCTAGACTAGGGGTTGGGGTTAAGGCTTAGTGTTAAACTTAGGGTTAGGAGTTAGGTTAAGGTTACGGTTAGGGGAAGGGTTAGCTAAAATGGTTACATTTAGGGGAAAGGTTAGCTAACATGCTGAGTAGTTGCAAAGTAGCTAAAAAGTAGTACGTTGTGCTAATTGTGCTAATTGAAAATGTGCTAATTGTCTAAAATGCTGAAGTTGGCAGTGATGAGATTTGACACACAACCTTTTTGTTGCTAGACTTTTGGATTATAAGCCCACGCCCACTCCGACCAACCACCTTTCTTTAGTTTTTGCCTTAAGTAACTTTTTGTCTTATGTAACCATACCAAACGTAACATATCATAGTAATTTGACTGAACTGGATTTACATTTAATTTGTTACGTCTAGTCTATGAGACCAGGCTGCTGACACACTGCAGCAACACAGGGAACCTGAGGGAAGCAGGGTGTTTTCCAGGCAACCCAATGGGAACAGAATTCTCTGTTTACAAGTCAACTCCATTTGCCAAGAAAAATGCCCCTTGCAGATTACCAGAGTATTTGTGCTTCCTCACTTGATATTTAAATGTGTTCTTTCTGTTATTATAATGGTATTATCTATTTGTATGGTACATTTTATATGAAAGTGCACTAACTGAAACGTGTTATTATCTATCTAAAAATATTAACCTACAGAGTCCAACTGAACAGGACTGAGTCATTCTGGAGATAACCTGCTATTTATAGTTATTTTAAAAGTACAATGCAAGGGTCTGCTGTGTCAGGCTGTACTGACTGTGTGTGTGTGTGTGTCAGTGTTAATTTCGTCAACAAAAATAGTGACACAAATATTTGTCAAACACTTGTTTTTCAGTGGCAATTGCCGAGACTATAACTGATTAAATAGACCCAGAAAAAACTATAACTAAACATAAATTATTTTTAATTTCAGTAGACTAAAACGAGACGAGACAAAATTATCTCTGTGACCTGACTACTAAGTGGACTGGACAAGAGTTTTTGGAGAAATTGAGAGCTTTTCAGTGATAACATATTTAATATTAGCAGCACAGATGCACAGCGCAGTTCTGTTCAGCAGTGGAAAGGATGCACCATACCCGGCACACACAGCCCACATCAGCTGGTGAGCTGCGGGGGAGCAAGCGATGAGTGTGGGCAGACAGACAGACAGGCTCCGCCTTCGTTTATACACATCGCGCAAATTACCCTCTTGCTTCCACATAGCTAACCAGTCACCCACCAGCCTTCTCGTTAGCTACCCTTTGCCTGGTTAAGAAACACAAGCTGCCTTGCGAAATTAAAATCAATAGCAGCATTGAGTTTAATAGTAAAACAACAGTGTAGCCATGTTTTTCTCTCCATTGAGTATAGAAAAGAAGGCTGTCTTTCAATTTGTAATCTCGTTCAACCGTCTCACTTTCTCCACTGCATTTCATTGCCAGGCGCTACGTTTTTTTCTTTCTATCGTGTATTGGTGGGCCGCATTTTACATTCATAAAGCATATTGCAGGCCAATTCAAAAACTAGGCTACTTGCGGACCGGACCATTAACCATTTGTTTAGGCTACATCTTGTTCAGTCATTTTACCTCATTAGCTAGCTATAGCTAACAACCTAGGGTGCATTCAGCAGGACTTAACGTTTTGGAACGTTCAGATAGAAATATGTTTTGTAGAACTAAGCAAAATGTATTTTGCGTTAATGGGGACCAAGTGACTCAGACTTGAGCACTTGGATCAGGACTACTGTACACATAGGAACTCGGACTTTAGCTATAGGGACTCGTGACCCGACTCGTGACTCGACCATTGGTGACTCGGACTTGGACTCGCACACAGGGGACTTGGGACTCGATTCGGACTCAAAAATGTGTGACTCGACCACATCACTGGGCGAAACAGTCATTAGCTCCCATTTAAAGTCATTAGCCCTCGTTCTAGTGTTGGACACCAATGTGGCTGCGGTGTCAGTGAAACGTGGATGACAATGGCAATGACACGACCGAGTGACGGATGTGCAACCAATAATTGCCAATACTTTCTCTCTCTTTCTGTCTCTCTATGTCCCTCTCTTTGTCCCTCTCTCTCTCTCTCTCTCTCTCTCTCTCTCTGTCTCTCCGTGCTTGAGAATTTACATGGACAGATAATTCTTATATATTCTTATATACTGTATGTTTGTCATTTTTCTGCTGTTGGGAAGAGAATAGGATGTTATTAAAAAATATATGTTGGTAGTACAAGGCTATGTATTTTTGTGCACATTTTGTTACTTTATCCCTCAAACTCAACTTTTTTCATTATTCCCATCTAATCAGGGAATGATTTAGACCCGGGACACTAGGTGGGCGCAATTAATTATCCGGCAGGCTCTGGACCTTGTAGGGTAAGAGTTGAATACTCCTGCAGGGTTAATGACGCAAAACAAATGTGATGTGACTACAATGAAAGGGCATTTAGTTGACTGAAATGGCCCACTGTTGTCGTCATTTTGACAATAACTAAGTCATTATTCAAATGACGAAATGTGATTAAGACTTAATTATATTTTAGTCAAAATGACTAGACTAAATGTAATACTGTATAAGAAATTGTCACAAAATTAACACTGGTGTGTGTGTGTGTGTGTGGAGAGGAATGGAGTAGAAGTACAACAACCGGAGAGAGGGCTCAAAAGTCCACATTTTCCACAAAACTGCCAGACTGCAACATCAAAGGAAAGGCTTACACAAAAGCTAATATAATCCTCAGTTATTTTAGGTTAGAGTTCAGCAATAAATAAGTGGTGAAATTCTTTCCTCAGCTGAATCGTCATACCATCTCCATACCTGCCCCCGTCATCTGACCACCCCGTTCTAGCCACTGCGACCCTTCTCTACGTCTCCATGTTTACTTTGTGGTGAGAGATGGGAAAGATGCTCTTCCCTGCAACTCTCCATCACCTCCTATTGGTAGGGGTCTGTCTCTGCGTCTACAGCACCCCAGTCCCACCCCTCCACGACTATGCACCCGCCTCACAGGACAGTGGCTGTGATGGACAAGCTGGGGAGCCAATGGAGGGAGAGCCCTGTGTAACACCAGCAACACCTGTCAGTGTGACATCAACAAGTGTCCAATCTGGGCCCTCTGATCCCGGCAGACTGTCCTATGGGATGGCAGAACACATGACTGGCAGCTGGACTGACCTATCAGAGAATGTTGGAGCAGGGGGAGGCACTGGCCCTGATGTGATGGGACGCAAACCAGGGGGGATAGAGCCGGTGACGCAGGCACGAAACGTGGACAGTCATGAGGGTATATCTGGACCGGGAGGGGCTAAGAGCCACGGGAGGGAGGCAGAGACAGGGGTTGCCTCTGAGAGCTTCTCTGAGGGGAAGAAGACTCACAGACTGCCTGTAGAAGCTCCAGAACTCAACACAGACAAAGAGATGAAAGTTGGGCCCGAAGAGGATCCTATGGAGGATGTACCTACTGTCACCACTGGTGCCATGATAGCTTCCCTAGGAGAGAGGCAAGGGATGACAGTGGCCATGAAAACACCCAGAGCTGCTCTACATGGTGCTTCCACAGCAGCCAGAGCCCCAGAACCAGATAGCCAGACAGGGACGCACCTTGCTGGGGATAGAAGAGACCTCATCCTGGAAGAGAGGCCAGATCTCCAAGGAGGAAAGGAAGGGGAACTCAGAGAGAGCTTGCCTGACCTCGGAGCTCTTCTTCTGGGGCAGGAGACAGAGACGACCAGACCGAGCTCCTCATCTCCCCATAGTATCCTTACAAACTCCCCATTGACCTCGATCTCCCCGTCAGTATGGAGATCCAGCAGAGACGCTTCATCGCTGCCCCCTAGTGGTCTGGAGGCCGCTGGCCCTGCATCTCCACACCCCCAAGATGGAGAGACAGCGTTTGCTCTCCCAGACCCCCTCCTGCCCGACCTTGGACCAGCCCTGACAGGATCCTCCAGACAGGATGACCCTGACAGCCTCTGGACTGAACCACTACAGCAAAATGGGGGTGAGTATGCAGTATGCTATGGTCCAATGAGTACATACTGGATATGTTAGAGACAGCCACTGGGATCTCAGCCACCTGGAGTGAGTCTACTCTACAGATGCACTTGAGGGCCACATTCTATGTTGAGTTTTTGCACACGCACACACCAAAACACTTGCTCTGCCTCACAACAAGGTAAGGTGCTGCTCTAGCTGTTGTTGTGTCACATCATAGAATTCCATTACACGGGTTGCCTGTTTGCCTTTCGCTGGGTTTCAATAGGTTTCATTAAAAAGGGAAGGGAAATGAAAGTGACATGTCTAGCTGCAGAGATCTCCTTTGATGATCGGGGGGGATGGTGGGGGGGGGGTGAATGCTTGGTTTTCCACGCTTCACTTTGAACCTTAGCAGGCAGGGTTCCAGGGAAGCAGTCTAATTACTTTCTATTTCTGATGGTGGAAATAAACCTCACATGACTGCCAGGAGACAGCAATGACAGGGACTGTTATACAAGTCTGGGGAATTCACTCACCCTTTATCTCTATCTCCCTCCCTCCATCAAAGAGGAACAGTAAAGACCTAGGCACTGGCAGGGCCAGCCAGGCAGTTTATTACTGTGTGATGCAGTAGAATAGAGGAGTCTGTCTGAGCCAATATGTGTTCCTGATTGTTCCTGCCTGTCTGGCGTCCCTCTAAGGATTGTCTGATAGCGCTACAGGCAGCCTGTTAGCATCCATCAGGGACGTGTGCGTGTATGTACATATACGTATGTGCGTGTATTTGTGTGTGTGTGTTCCAGCTTCTCTTTGGGGACATGAAGCTTCCCTACAAGGGAAACCAGGCTACCTTGATGAGTAGTATGTAGAAGGAAGGATTTTCTTTTTGGAACACCCTTTTCAACATGGCAAAAAAAATAAAAACTTCATCAAATCAAATGTATTTATATAGCCCTTCTTACATCAGCTGATATCTCAAAGTGCTGTACAGAAACCCAGCCTAAAACCCCCTATTAGCAAGCAATGCAGGTGTAGAAGCACGGTGGCTAGGAAAAACTCCTAGGAAAAACTCCTAGGAACCTAGGAAGAAACCTCGAGAGGAACCAGGCTATGAGGGGTGCCGGGTGGAGACTATAACAGAACATGGCCAAGATGTTCAAATGTTCATAAATGACCAGCATGGTCAAATAATAATAATCACAGTAGTTGACAAGGGTGCAGCAAGTCAGCACCTCAGGAGTAAATGTCAGTTGGCTTTTCATAGCCGATCATTAAGAGTATATCTACCGCTCCTGCTGTCTCTAGAGAGTTGAAAACAGCAGGTCTGGGACAGGTAGCACGTCCGGTGAACAGGTCAGGGTTCCATAGCCGCAGGCAGAACAGTTGAAACTGGAGCAGCAGAACGGCCAGGTGGACTGGGGACAGGAAGGAGTCATCATGCCAGGTAGTCCTGAGGTATGGTCCCAGGGCTCTGGTCCTCCGAGAGAGAGAAAGAAAGAGAAATAATTTGAATTAGAAAGAGCATACTTAAATTCACACAGGACACCGGATAAGACAGGAGAAGTACTCCAGATATAACAGACTGACCCTAGTCCCCCGACACATAAACTGCTGCAGCATAAATACTGGAGGCTGAGACAGGAGGGGTCAGGAGACACTGTGGCCCCATCCGATGATACCCCCGGACAGGGCCAAACAGGCAAACAAACATGACTGAACAGGCAAACAAACATGACTGAAAGAGATGCAGAAATAAACATTTTGATTGAATCTTCATCAACAATTACAAGAATAACCTGTCCCAGAAAGCTGCACCATATGGTGGATCCCTTCCATGGTTATGTTATATTGGATTTATACCTTTTTTTGTGTGTGAGCAGAGCAGTTAGAATGTAGTTGAGAACTGGAAGCAGAGCTGTGGGTCTAAAACTCCTCTCTCTTCACCAGTACATAGCATCATGTTTCTAGTCACAGGCTGATATCTAGCAGTCACTGAGCCAATACGAATTGCCTATGGACCATCAGTGAGTCCTGAACCAACATCTGTCGGTGTGTGTATTTTACTAACAGCCGTGGATGCCAGTGCCCCTCCCTTGCAGGACGCGTCCACAGAGGGCACAATGTCATCGGAGGACCTCCCTCTCATCTTCGAGCCCTTTGATGATGTCACACCTGAAGGGGCGGGGGTAGCGACAGCCGTTCTCGCGCCCGGCAACTCACAGCTGTCTGTCTCCATGTCTACCACGGGGATGCTACTGTCAGAGGTGGAGTTCGACCAGGTGGGCACAGGTGACACGGGGCCATCCCGTGTCCCACCACTGGTGCTACCAGATTGGACGTCGCCATGGCAGACATCCGGGGCTGAGATCTCTGAGCCTATCTGTCCTTCTGGTCCACCCATAGACCCTCCCCCTTCAGAGACAGAACAGCCAGGTGAGACTTCTTTCTTTTAATCTTCCTCTTCATTATTCCATTCGTCCTCTTCATCTTTTCACCATGTTGCTTACACTCATACGTTTAGATCTAGAAGTTTCTACAGTAGTATCTAAGGACTAGATGTTGATGTTATACTTCACTATATCCACTATAATGATCCAGCCGTGATGGTTATATTTAGGTGGTAGTGAGACCATACAGAACCCAGAGGAAACCCCGCCCACCTCCGAACCCAACCCTACAAGCATCGCCTCCCAGCAGATCACCATGACAACGGTCACCAAGACAACCAATCTGCCTGTGGTCAAATCAGGTCTGGAGGAACTGGAGTCTGAAGGTAGGAGTCACACTAACACACACACATAATGCACACACATTGTTTACACAATGTAAAGATGAAAGTTCACAATTCAAATTGAAAGGAAGTTGAATCAGCTGTTTTCCTTTTTTTCTTCCTGTAGAGGAGCCAGAGGTGGATGAGGAGGATGAGAACACAGAGGAGTCAGAGGACAGTGAAGAGGAACAGAAGGAGACCCCTATCCCAGCCCCCACTCAACCTCCCTACAGCCTCATCCCCCCGCCTTCTGTCTGGGTGCAGCGCAATCAGGGCCTGAGTGAGAGGAGACACACACAAATGCATGCGCACATAAAACTAACTTTGGCTCTTTGTGGCCATCAAATATGAGATATTTTCAATTAGGAAAGAAGTGTAATTGAAATAGTGGGTGACAATCTTGTGTGGGTTCAATGTGCTTCAAAGCCACTATTCCTCCCTTTTTTTCAGTGCGTAGCTGGGTGGAACTGATCAGAGAAAAGGTAAGATCACCATTAATGGTCATGACAGAACCATACTATCCTCATTATACTTTTAGAAAGTGTGGTCCTTTAGGCTGTTTGGTTATGTAGCAGAGATAATATTGACCCCTATTACCCTTAAATTAGTCAAAAAACATAAACTGGAAGAGTTGTCTCTAAGACTCTGGTCTACAAGTGGTCTGTATTTCCTGTGTGTGGCTAGTTTCTTCTCCTTGCTCGTCCCTCACACACCCCTATCGTTCACGTCTGTCCCTCACCCATGTTCCCTCTCCCTACAGGCAGGGTATGTGTCTGGGATGTTGGCCCCGGTGGGCATTGGCATCATGGGGGCCCTGCTCATCGTTGGGGCCCTCTACAGCATCAGGATGATCCACCGTAAGAGGAGGAACAGCTTCAAACACCAGCGCAGGAGGAAGGCCAGGCACACTGAGGTTAATAAGAATATGCTCACTAGCGCTACACTATTCCTAAAGGATGCATATATCAGCTTGTGGTAGAAATTGCCATTAACTAAGAATTTGCCATTAACCAGTAGTTTAAAGTGGCTTCCTCGTCTCCACACCTTCATCTGTACTGATTTAAAGACATTGGACAGTTTCTTTCCCCTCCTTTGCAGATGAAAGGAGATGGAAGAGACTTTGGACTTATTGAGCTTTATACAACCTTTAACTTCATGTAATGAATGTCCTGACTTTTGGTATTTGCCGTCTTGTCTCCAGCAACCCAGGGAGCCAAGCAGCAACGGCCAGGACCAAGCCATGCTATTGGCTGACAGCTCTGAGGACGAGTTCTGATCCTGCCCACAGCGCTGTGCCTGTAACTGATGAGACTCGGCCCGCGTCGTCGTCGTCATCATATCTCCATGACTACCACATCTCCAATCACTGTGGGCCGATTGGCTATAATTCATCAGAGAGTATTTGACTGTCTAACCAACAAGACGGGTGGGTATTTGACATGTAAAACAGGGTTGAACATTTTAACACCTATGTAGTTACAGGTGCATAGAGGGAAAACAATACAATATTTGAAAAATAAACTCCAGGCTATTGACATTCTTGTATGATCCACAATGTGTTTGAGATCCTTTAAACCAACAGTGTGTAGAGCATACAAGAATGACCGTGTGCTGAAGCCTCTTTTTCAATTACTTTCTATGTAATAAAAAGGCTAGAGCAGAATCCATTTAATAGGATCTCTGTTTATGTAGCTGACGAAGAGTGCATTTCAATAGTCTGAAGTGGCTTCCTCTTCTTGTCTCCTTTCCTACATTTAGGAAGCCACTTCAGAAATGAAGCCACTACAGGCTATAGATGCACTCACGGTTACTGGAGTAAGATTGTCACACACTATTGAGTTCATAACACATCACAGACACTGAAAAAACGTAAGTTGTCAACACCAGTGTGCATTAATGCACTGTAGATACTTTCATAGCCATTGCTTGATTCAGCCTTGTCGACTGTTTAAGGCCAAATTAATATCATCCTCCTTTAAAAGCATTCAGCAGGAAACCAGCTCTCTCTGTGTGAAGTTACAGGAAACTGATAATTCTATTGTTGCTCCTCCTGACAATGTTTTTCCTCCAGTGCGTGGCAGGCAACCTCTTTTATGAATGTATATACCAGGCTAATACTTATTTAATCATCTCCATATCATTTACTATTGAATAGCCTACTCTACAGAAAGTCCAAGTCATTCAGAATCATTACATCCCAAAGCCATGCTGAGGGATTTGTTAAAGGGAGACTACTTGTATTTTCACTCAACCTCTCTCTTCTGTACTGTTGTTTCTCCTAATTGCCTAACAATCCACTTTTCTTATTTTGCACTGGGACCTGAAAGAACTGAAGTGAAAGCCAAAACTCTAAGGAGAAACAGGACGCTTGCTGCTAGTGTACGCACTTAATGTTGACAAAGGTTTCCATTCCCCCTGGTTGATGCCGTTGTGATCCAAATGTATATATTATTCATTTCTGTGGTTGATGCATCTAGTGTCTGCAATTTAGCACTAAATATTAAAGGTGTTTTGAAAAGTCTAATTCAATGTAATTGAGTAATCTTGCATTGTACTGTAGTCATTCAAGTTTGAAATGTGCCACATTTTGCGTGGCCATCCCCTGGTAGGATGCTTGAGATACATTGCCTGTGAATATGCAATAATAATGTAATGTACGGGTTCTTCTGTAAAATGATGGCCACATTTCGGGCTTTCTTTCTATAGATACCAAATGTGCAGTGTTACCAATAAAGCTCTCTCTTACCCAGAAGGATCTCTGTTTGTGGGAAGGGTTCACTATTTTTGTTTCTATTGCTAAACACAGTTGGAAGACAAAATGCCTAATCATGAATGAATCACATGATACAATGTAAAATACTGTACTCTTTCAGATGTGCCATTTGCTTGCTTTGGAACCAAGATAACCATCAGACAACCAAGAGTCAACCAATCCACCTTACAGCATAAAAAAAAAACGAATAATTTATTTCTGTGTACTATTCCCACATTAAATAAAAGATATCGTTGGACAGATTGAAATCAAAGAGACAGAGAAAGAGGGGCAGGGGAACAAAACTTTGACATGCAAAAATACCGTTCTCTCTTCCCTTACCACACCTTACAGATCACAGGGGTCCAGGGCTAGTCACTACAAAAAACAGAGACCCCCTTTAGCTGGTCCTGAGGGGGGGGGGGGGCACAGTGTGTGGGGTCCACAAGTGGAGTGGTAAGAAGAGAGTAGATGCCCACTGAGCTAAGGTCAGTTTGCATCCCCCATCCGTAATGGTGAAGGTTAGGATTTGGACAGGGTAAACTGATCCTAGATCGGTGTACCAAAATAGAAAATTCTAGCCAGAGCAAGAAACCAACTGGAATATCTAATAAAAAGCTTGACAACTCTTCCTCTCATACAATGAGATGGGAGAAGAGTGGTTGGTCTCTGGGGTGAATGGTAGCTAGGCAACCAGTGGGATGGTGGCCCTCCAAGACCAGTTTAAGTAGCCTTGTCATGTTCTTAGACCCTAAACTCTGAAATGGCAAGACAACTTTTGATTTCTCTGTAGTGAAGACCATTCATTGACTTACTTTGAAGCCACAAGGGATGGGAAGGTATCAGCTAACATGGATGCCAGTCTGTTTCTTCTTTAGCTCACTCCTTTGTCAAAACAGACCAGAGCCATAGATATACATTAAATAGATGTCAATGTCTTTTGAAATCGCACCAGACTCTGGCCACAAACAGACTGACGAGGAAGCCCTTCAACTGGGGTGCATTCAATGAGGTGCAAAGTTAAGAACAATGCAGCTAGAAAGATTTATATCTAACAGGACACCCTCATGAACACACCTCTGGTGTAGATGGTCAAACGGAGCTGTCTAGCCTAACATGGCAGGCAATAATGTCCATGGTCCCTACTGGCACTGCCAGGGGTTCACACTTTTAAAAACTAGGGAAGAAATAAAGACGTTCTATGAGAATGAGGAAAGCGGGTTGGACCAAAACAAAGACCAATTTAATTTGAAATGGGACAGGATCCCCCTCACACCTCTAGACTGAAGCAGGATCAGAGTGATGTCAGAAAGAGTCAAGATTCAACAAGAAGTGTATCTGCACAGGGAGCCAAATGGAAGTCTTCCCAGTGAATGGAACAGAGTGCCATTGGAACAGTTCAAAGCAGTATGGCTTTGGAACAGCTAGCCTAGCTCCCATCTGTGCTTCCGGATCTGATGACATCGTTGCTGCCCAATCCTTCATTTTTATTCTAGTCCTAATAGTCTGGATGGGTGAAAATAAATTAGCAGAGAAAAGAAACAAAAAACCTAACTAATCAATCCCTCCAAAAACACAATACACAAAAAAAGATGCCCTCAGATGTCAAATGAATAGAGCGCAAACACTCTGTATACAAATCGTCAATAAAAAAAACAAAAGGTCATCTGATCTGTGTTTTCAAACGCACTCACACACATACTATAACCACCCACACAGCAGCCTGTGTGTAAAGTATCTGTCGACATCCCTTCTCACTTCCTATTCTGCAATGTTAGCCGGTTGAATTGAAGAGACGTTGAGTAACAGCTCTTAACTGTTTGCATCTGTTTTATTAAAGCTGCAAACTCTGAAATAACAGCTGCTAAAACTTTACAGAGATGCAGACACTGAGTAAACCTGGCCCATAATATGTTGTGTATGCTAGTGTACACCTCTTATAGCTGCTCTCTCAGCCTATGGGACTTCATCACAGCTCAGCAGTACTGTACATTAGTGTCTCTGCTAGACAAGGAGCAGATCTTTAGTAACTACTACCACCACCACCATTACTACTACTACCACCACAACTACTACCACCACTGCCATTACTACTACCACCACCGTCATTACTAATACTACTGCGACCACCACCACCGCCATTACTACTACCACCACCAGCATTACTACCACCACTGCCATAACTACTACTACTACCACCACCATTACTACCACCACCACTGCCGCCATTACTACTACTACCACCGCCATTACTACTACTACCACCGCCACCATTACTACTACTACCACCGCCACCATTACTACTACTACCACCGCCACCATTACTACTACTACCACCGCCACCATTACCACTACTACCACCATCATTACTACTACTACTACTACTACCACCACCACCATTACTACTACTACCACCACCGCCATTACTACTACTACCACCGCCATTACTACTACTACCACCACCGCCATTACTACTACTACCACCGCCATTACTACTACTACCACCGCCACCATTACCACTACTACTACCGCCATTACTACTACTACTACTACTACCACCATTACTACTACTACTACTACTACCACCACCACCATTACTACTACTACCACCACCGCCATTACTACTACTACCACCGCCATTACTACTACTACCACCACCGCCATTACTACTACTACCACCGCCACCATTACCACTACTACTACCGCCATTACTACTACCACCACCATCACTACTACCACCATTACTACTACCACCACCACTTCACCCACCATTATTACTACTACTACCACCCACCATTACCACTTCAACCACCATTATTACTACTACTACCACCAACACCCTACTACAACCACCACCACCTTCTATACCTAGCTCCTGGTGTCCCTGTGTCTTTACTATACTTCAGGGTTATCTAGAGTTTGAAATAACCGATTTTACACCATCAGTCAAAACACACACAGCCGACCTTTGTTAATTTACTCTGAAAAAGAAAATCATATTTTTTTTATTCATTTTTTTAGACAAAAAGCAGCCACAAACACATATTTTCTTTGCCATGATTGGAGTTGATAGGAACTGCCTGGTGTGTCTGTCTTTCCCAGACAGAGGAGCTCTCAAATGTTACCGGAGTGTGTGCTGCATCAGAGTAGGGCCCCTATAAAGTGTACTCTAGGCTTGGCCACTAAGGGGAGTGAGTGTACGAGTGTATAATACACAATCTAAATAAACTCAGAGAGCAAACTGCAAACAATACCTTTGCCCTCCTTTACCAGAGGTCAACACACTGACTCAAACACACACAGAGCGAAGCCAACAGGAATCCAACATATTTAATAACACTATTACTCCAGCCTGACACTTTGCCATACTGAAACAGGACTCCAGTGCTCTGCATGTTGTTAATTCATAGACAACTGTGATGATTGAAAGACAGAGGGGTGCTTGGAAAAAATAGTTTCCAAGTTAGGAGGAATTTGAATGAACAACCTGCAATAGGGAAATAGTTTCCGAGCCCAAACAAACTTCTCCTTTGTCAATAATTATGTATCTTTCTCAGGAGATTTTTGAGCAATGTTCCAGTGGCTGGCAGTGCATTTTGGGAAAATTAGCTTTGATTTGCAAAAAGGGCCAACACAAGTGCCCAATCTCAAATAGGCCCCTCATTCTTACCCCTCTAAGCACTTACCAAGTGTATCTGAAATGATTGAATAGGTATTACTAAAATGGAAATAGGTCCACCTTTCCCTCTGACAGGCAGGAAGAATTTGCACCATATTGCTTACACCTATCCAAACCTTTCAGATCTACACAAGTGCCTAGGAGTTAGGACTATGGGTCTGTTTGGAACTGGGCAATGTTCCGAGTGTTAATCAACACACTCATACCACCACTCTTGTTAAAATAAATGCATGCATATCTTTACAGGCTCCAGCTCTTGGTCTGGGGCGAAAACTGAGCAGCAAGCAGCTGGCGTGTTCGTCTCACAACGTAGGGTTAATGAAAACACAGACAGGGGGAGAAAAGCACACTAACACGCACAACTCATGATTCCCACCAAGCATGCGTGCGCACACACCCATCCACTACATTACTTCACATCCCTTACTTCACGTACACAATAACCTAAACACTTCATTTTCCAAACCCCTAGGGAAAACACACACTCTCACAAACACACACAATAGCTTTTCCAACCCCCTGTTGAATCATGAGATTAAAAAATATACACAAAAAATAAACTCCACAAATATTTCCTTCGAAACTGTCGTTTTCCCACCTTCTTCCTTATTTTCACCCTGTGTTATTATTCTTCTTCTGTTTTCCTGTGTTCCAGTGGGTGATTTTGCGTGATGCATCGCCCTCCGGGGGTTTGTGGGTTCACCCTCGACATCATGCCTTAGATACTGCTCCATTGGAAGGGGGGGGGGGCAATGTTCTGAGGTTAAAGGTCACCAGACCACATCACACACTCCTCTTCCTTCCCCCTCTAACAGGATCCTACAGCTAACAGGGCAAGGGCCTCTTCATTAAAACATTGTGGGATTTCTGTCTGTCTGTCCAGTTTAGCCTTGAGCTGTTTTCCAAGATGTCAAGGATCAAAAAAGGGAGGGTTGTATGTACTGTGTGTGTACTGTGTATGAGTAGTGTGCATGTGCGTGTGTCTATGTATATGCAAATGTAGGTGAATCTATGCTTGTGGGTGTATGACGATGTGTGTGTGCATATGGGTGTGCACTGTGCGTGGGTGTGTGTGTGTAACTGTATATATATATATGGGTGGGCGTGTGTGTGTATGTATGTATACACACACACACACACACACACACACACACACACACACACACACACACACACACGTGTGAGACAAGGGACCAGGGCAGGGTTGAGAGTGAGACTGGAGCTGCTTCAGTAAGAGGGCAGCACCTGTCATGCTCCTTCTCCTCTCTCTAGCGGAGCCACAGTTTGAGCCTCAGTGCGTCCACACCGTTTAGGTAATATCTGAAGAGCCGCTTGTCTCGGACAAAACCAAGGTTCTCATACAACTTTAGAGCTGACTTGTTAGTGATCTCAGTCTCCAGAACCACCTAGGAGTGAGCGAGAGAGAGAGAGAAAGGAGAGAGGGAGGGAAGGAGAGAGGGAGGGCGGGGAGAGATACGGCTTGTCAGAGCTGAAGCAATACAAGTAGTCTTTGTATCATTTTGTGGGGGTTTGTCATAAGATCATATTGTTATATTATATCCCCATGTTATTCACTAGAGCACTTAATTTTCTATACTAGAGTCCACCTAGTGTGGATATATAATATGTGGTTAATACCTCAGGCCAAGTACAGTCAGGGCCACTAGCTGAGTGAAGGCCCGAGAGGGACAACAGGGCCTTCGGACGTCACCATCAGACAGACAGTACCAGTCCGCTTACCTCATCACAATCCCCCTCCACCATGGCATAAATGGCCTTCTTCACCAGGTTAGTACCTGCAACATACAGGCAACAGAAAATCAATTCAACGGGATGGTACGCATAGAAGTTTGTGGAGATAAAGAAAATGGAAGTACTTTGAGATCAAATATTTTTTTGCAAAAAGGGCTATTAATAAAACGTGATTGGTCGTCATGAGAAAATGAGAGAGCATGCTGGTTCTCACCAATGCTTTTCCTCCGGTGTTTTGAGTCTACAGCCAGCATGGCGATGTAGCCACGACGAAACATCTTCTTGTGCATGTCCAGCTTACAGACAATGGCCCCCACACACTCCTGCTCCACCATGGCCTGGAAATGAATAAACAGTGAGTCATGTTAGTGCTGTGTCCAACCTAAAGCTTTTGAAGCCTTCTTAAGACCAGACATAACCAAGGAGTAAACAAAACCCAGTGCTTCTAGCCAATGAGCATCAAGAACACATCTACCCTGACCTCTAGTTTGATTACACTGCACATAGCACTTCCTCCTTCCTATAGGTCACTGAGGGCAGTAGACTGAGAAATCATATTGAATAGTAAGTATCATGGTTACAATGATGAATGGCTCATTCCGTTATGGAAAGGGAGACAGATCAACAGCAAGGACCTCATTGAATTTGTGGACACAAATTGTTTCGTATTAGCCTGGTTCACCTCAAAATACCAAATGAATTATCAAGACTAGAAATGTAAAAAACTTGACACTTGCAAGTGTTTCACAGTCAGCAAGCCTCAGAGGTTGCAACACTATGCTAGGGTTAGGCTGTCAAAGGGGGTTTATTTGTGTGTGTGTGTGTGTGTGTAGCGCATGTACATGCCACTTCATGTTCAACTGTATCTGTGTGACACCTCCAGATGATTAAATATAGACATAGTGAACAAGTCTACACTAGCAGTCACACCAAGACTAACCAACCCTTTTAGCCCAACTTAAAAACTAGTTTCACTGTCAGACAAGACAACAGGGAGGAATAAGGGTGTGTTATTGTCTGGATCTACCTAAAGAGAAGCCTACCCTTTACCTAGAACTTTAGGAACATCAAATGAGCAGGTCTGCTATACAGAAAGATGGGAAAAAAAACACAATTGAAGCAGACACTGTAACAGTATCTAGGCCTAAATCAAAACGGTGGTAAGAGACACTACTGGCCTCTTAGGGTCAGCGTCAACACCCCCAACACTCCCAACAAACTCGCGTTGTTGCCCCAGAAGCTACTGGCCTTTTTTTATTTTGCTAATGTTCACCAACCAAAACAAGAAAGTGTTTTACTAGATAGTGCTATGTCATACTCACCAGAAAGCAGAGCTGAGGCCAGTTGTGGATGAAGTACCTATAGGTATAAATGGAATACGGCTCAGACAAGTCCTTGGTGATCAACCTCATGATTCCTGGCATCTGTAACTCGGACTCGTAGCGGACATAATGAATCCCCTGGCTCTCTTCCGCTTCTCGGTCAGGCGAACAGTTCAGATTCAGCCTCGCTAATTCTGACACCGGCGGCTGGTGTATGACGTCGGGTTCACTTTCTACTCCAGCCCGGTGCTCGCCAAGGCCTTCGCAGTCTGGGGGCTGCTGGCTCGGTGGTCGAGGGGCTTCTGTGGGGTCACATTCCCTTTTCCTAACGTTACCACCGGGGCTGTGTCCGGTTACAGTGTGGCTTTGGAAAGCCTCAGTTCTTGTGATAGTCAACATACCGTTCATGCCATTGTTGTTCAAGTGAGGGTGGCCTTTCGAACACGGACTGTGGTCCTCATGTTGCCAGCAATGGTCGCTATTATTTTTGTCACTCGGGTCGTCTCCAAAACTGCTACTGTCACAGAGCTCCATGGACGGTCTCGGATTGTCGGATCGGTTTTCCGTTGTGTGGTTGTAGATCTCACCGTCTTCAGACGGACTGACCAACCCGTTCAGCTGCTGTTCCTGTAGGGCCTGCGTTTTGAGGTGTAGCGCAGCCGGGTTAGCATGCGATAGCATGTTTTTCTGTTTTTTCTTACTTTGCCGTTTGTCCTCGCTGACCCGCTGCTCCTGTCGTGTTACAGAGCCCTCCCAGCCGCAGCTAGGCTGCTCCCCTTCCCCGGGGAAGGGAGAACTTTCAGCCGGGGATGCTGGCAATGCGCTGCTAGGCCCAGTCGGCACTGCAGCCATCCCACCTCATCAAGGGGGCAATGCACGTTAGAAAAAAAAAGTCGAAATATAGTTTCGTCAACGGGTTTATAAACAAAGCTCACTTCACTTAGGCGATAATTGTATAAATCCGAGGGTTTCCGAAACAATTTCGTCTTTACTTCCAACGCCTGTCGTTGCTTTCTCCTCCGTTTCCCCGCTGCCGAAAAGTGCTGTCGCAGCAAACGCCATTGCAGCCGAAAGATGGTTGTCATTACTTACTACAGCCACAAAGTCAGAATTGGATTTAACGTAAAAATTCATGAAAACAACATTTTGCTTTTTGGTATTAATTTAAGGTTAGGGTTAGGAATACGGTTAGCAGTATGGTTAAGGTTTCAAATCATATTTTAAGAAGCTAAATTGTAGAAATAGGCGGGGTTTAGACAAAATTATGAATTTGTGGCTGTGATAAGTAGTGACTACCCTGAAAGCGGGTGCCGCTTTACGACAGTGATGGGAAGCATAATCTATGCGCGGTTTGCACAACGTTTTTTGTCTCTCCCTCCTCGAGCATCAGCGAAACTCACAAATTAATTTGAGTTAATCGACGGTGGATTATTTGATGTATCTAGAGACCGCAGTTTTAGGCATAAATAGACAATTCAAACCTCTGTAAATTTATCAAAATCATGAATGGGCTGGCTATAAACAAAGTAAATAGTGACCAAATAAAACAATCTATAATTTTGACGTTTTACAAATATATTCCCTTTCACACCTTTAAATCAAATTCATAAATTACGCAGGCCATCTCCGGATCCAATACTCTCTTGCCAGCAGAGGGTGCTACTGTTATGTACATTGCAATATGGTGCAAATGTCCAGTTTCTCCCCAAGTATTATGCAGTAGGCTCTAATGGTGAAGTAATGTCAAGTGTAGTGCTTGACTTGGACTGAAATAGGTTCCGGTGCTAATTTTGGGTGCCTGTACCATTTATATAGTATTTAGGTGCAGGAGCTGCTCCACAATATCTTTGAGCTAATATTCAATAAGAAGAACAGGAGCTCAAGCAGTAGAACATTTGAGGTGCCGGTACTCAGCTCCAGTGAGCTCCTGCCAAAGTCAAGCACTGATCAAGTGTGTAACGGAGAGAGAACTATACTATACAGGTGAAAAATAATAAACAAAAGTAATACCTCTGCAAATGCGTTAACCCTAATCACAACTGCTTGTAATATTATTTTCATTGGCAGACAGTGAGTCTATGTGCATACACACACTGCTGGACTCCTAACACCGGGGAAGACCTTGGCAATGCTAGGCAGCAGACGGGGCACAGAGTGGATGTAGTAAAAGGGAAGGGGGTACACACTCCAGCTGGAGCACGGTTAGGGGGTGGCAAAGCCCAACTGGGCATCAGAGGGGGGTGGAGCACTCCCAGCCGAGGGCAATAAGGGGGAAGCTGGGAGGCGTATGTGTGTTTAGGGGGTGGGGGTGTGGCCTGGACTGTTTGGGTGTTTGAGCAGGTGGAGGGATTAGATGAACTGGAGAGGCTGGATAAGGGTTCACCAGATTATGATGTAAACACACACAACCATAGTTCCACCCCATTCAGCTGAATTCCTGTAAGATGAATTGGACATGGAATTCTCTGCAGGAAAATAATTCAACTCTAGAATTGACTGGAAATTAGATTGTGTTGACATCAACTCTGGTACAGGCACACATGCATGCACTTACTAACTGGTTTGTGTAGTGCTCTTTTAAAATAGACAGGTGGCAGTGTTGCCCTATAACTTTGTCAAGTCCTATCTGAAGCTATCTCTTCAGCAGCCACGTACTGTGGAAGTGCAATGACTCAGTGGCGTGTCCAGAACATTTTGAATGGGGTGGCCAAGGTAGGGCACAGACCCAGTTTAGGAGGGGGGGCATAACATTTGGAACCTTAATCGATGCAAGGTTGGTGCAAAGCTGTCATCAAGGCAAAGGGTGGCTACTTTGAAGAATCTAAAATCTAAAATATATTTAGATTTGTTTTAACACTTTTTTGGTTACTACATGATTCCATATTTGTTATTTCATAGTTTTGATGTCTTCACTGTTATTCTACAATGTAGAAAATAGTAAAAATAAATAAAAACCCTTGAATGAATAAGTGTGTCCAAAATTTTAACTGATACAATAATTATGATGGTTCAACGCATTATATGCTTCAAATCAAATTTTATGCGTCATATGTTTCGTAGACAACAGGTGTAGACTAACAGTGAAATGCTTACTTACGGACCCTTCCCAACAATGCAGAGACAGAAAATAGAGAAATAATAGAAAAGTAAAACATAATAATAAAATAAATAATAAAAACACGAGAAATTATAACTTGGCTAACTTGGCTAGTCGATGTGCAGGGGTACGAGGTAATTGAGATAGATATGTACATACAGTTGAAGTCGGAAGTTTACATACACATCAGTCAAATACATTTAAACTCAGTTTTTCACAATTCCTGACATTTAATCCAAGTACAAAATTCCCTGTATTAGTTCAGTTAGGATCACCACTTTATTTTAAGAATGTGAAATGTCAGAATAATAGTGGAGAGAATGATTTATTTCAGCTTTCATTTCTTTCATCACATTCCCAGTGGGTCAGAAGTTTACATACACTCAATTAGTATTTGGTAGCATTGCCTGTAAATTGTTTAACTTGGGTCAAACGTTTCAGGTAGCCTTCCACAAGCTTCCCACAATAAGTTGGGTGAATTTTGTCCCATTCCTCCTGACAGAGCTGGTGTAACGGAGTCAGGTTTGTAGGACTCCTTGCTCGCACACACTTTTTCAGTTTTGCACACAAATTCTCTATAGGATTGAGGTCAAGGTTTGTGATAGCTACTCCAACACCTTGACTTAGTTGTCTTTAAGCCATTTTGCCACAACTTTGGAAGTATGCTTGGGGTCATTGTCCATTTGGAAGACCCATTTGCGACCAAGCTTTAACTTCCTGACTGATGTCTTGAGATGTTGCTTCAATATATCCACATCATTTTCCTCCCTGATGATGTCCTCTATTTTGTGAAGTTCACCAGTCCCTCCTGCAGCAAAGCACCCCCAGAACAAGATGCTGCCACCCCCATGCTTCACGGTTGGAATGGTGTTCTTCGGCTTGCAAGCCTCCCCTTTTTCCTCCAAACAAAACAATGGTCATTATGGCCAAACAGTTCTATTTTTGTTTCATCAGACCAGAGGACATTTCCACAAAAAGTATGATCTTTGTCCCCATGTGCAGTTGCAAAACGTAGTCTGGCATTTTATGGCAGTTTTGGAGCACTGGCTTCTTCCTTGCTGTCTCTAGGAGACAGAACGAGTCTCCTTCTTGAGCGGTATGACAACTGCGTGATCCCATGGTGTTTATTCTTGCATACTATTGATTGTACAGATTAACATGCATTTGGAAATTGCTCCCAAGGATGAACCAGACTTGTGGAGGGCTACAATGTTTTTTCTGAGGTCTTGGCTAATTTCTTTTGATTTTCCCATGTCAAGCAAAGTGGCATTGAGTTTGAAGGTAGGCCTTGAAATACATCCATGGGTACACCTCCAATTGACTCAAATTATGTCAATTAGCCTATCAAAAGATTCTAAAGGCATGACAACATTTTCTGGAATTTTCCAAGCTGTTTAAAGGCACAGTCAACTTAAAGTTTGTGAACTTCTGACCCACTGGAATTGTGATACAATGAATTGTAAGTGAAATAATCTGTCTTTAAACAATTGTTGGAAAAATTACTTGTGTCATGCACAAAGTACATGTCCTAACCGACTTGCCAAAACTATAGTTTGTTAGCAAGACATTTGTGGAGTGGTTGAAAAACGAGTTTTAATGACGACAATCTAAGTGTATGTAAACTTCCGACTTCAACTGTATAACTAGGAATAAAGTGACAGATAATAAACTGTAGCAGCAGCGTATGTGATGAGTCAAAAAAGTTAGTGCAAATAGCGTCAGTTTAGATTTTCCGGGTAGCTATTTGGTTAACTATTTAAACACCCATTTAGCAGTCTTATGGCTTGGGAGTAGAAGCTGTTCAGGGTCCTGTTGGTTCCAGACTTGGTGCATCTGTACTGCTTGTTGTGCGGTAGCAGAGATAACAGTCTTGGGTGGCTGGAGTGTTTTACAATTTTTAGGGCCTTTCCCTGACACTGCCTGTTATAGAAGTCCTGGATGGCATGGAGTTTGGACCCAGTGATGCCTTGCGGTTGGATGCGAAGAAGTTGACATATTATGAGGTGATGCAGCCAGTCAAGATGCTCTTAATGCTGCAGTTGTAGAACTTTAAAGGATCTGAGGGACTATCCCAAATCTTTTCAGCCTCCTGAGGGGAAGAGGCATTGTCGTTCCCTCTTCAGCTTAGGTTTGGTACTTTTCCTTGTTCAAAAAGTCAAATTACGGTCATTGCATGCAAGGTCAGGATTTTATGAAAAGCTATTAGCAAACAGCAGCTAATTCATTTGAAAGTGCCTACCAGAGTGTGAATTAAATTCTAATCAAATGTCATTGGTCACATACACAGTACACATTTTAGCAGATGTTATAGCGGGTGTAGCGAAATTCATGTGTTACTACTGCACTGCTGGAGCTAGGAACACAAGCATTCATTTAGATACTACTGCACTGCTGGAGCTAGGAACACAAGCATTTAGTTAGATACTACTGCACTGCTGGAGCTAGGATCTAACTAAATGCTTGTGTTCCTATCTCCAGAAGTGCAGTAGTATCTAGCTAAATGCTTGTGTTCCTTGGACAAGCAGTGTAGAAGTATCTAACTAAATGCTTGTATTCCTAGCTCCAGCAGGGCAGTAGTATCTAAATTAATGCTTGTGTTCCTAGCTCCAGCAGTGCAGCAGTATCTAAATTAATGCTTGTGTTCCTATCTCCAGCAGGGCAGTAGTATCTAACTAAATGCTTGTATTCCTAGCTCCAGCAGGGCAGTAGTATCTTACTACATAGGTGTGTTCCTAGCTCCAGCAGGGCAGTAGTATCTAACTACATGCTTGTGTTCCTGGCTCCAGCAGTGCAGTAGTATCTAACTAAATGCTTGTGTTCCTAGCTCCAGCAGGGCAGTAGTATCTAACTAAATGCTTGTCTTCCTAGCTCCAGCAGTGCAGTAGTATCTAACTAAATGCTTGTGTTCCTAGCTCCAGCAGTGCAGTGAACACCATCCACATGACCAGATGTCCTTACTGGATGCCATGAATCCGAGGTGTGGAGACACTTCTCCTGAAGACTGCCCGGGTTGGATATGATATTCCAGAAGATACTTCCCCAGAGAAAACATAAGATGTGATGTTGATGAGAACTTGTGGTCAAATGCAGGAGAGAGGGAGAACTAGAACACTCACAGTACTGTACAGTATGAGTGATTCTACTATACATGTAGTTGATGTTTTTTTTCAATTATTGCAGCCCTGGAATTTGTTTTATGTTTCAGCTTTTTGTTTTTCACAAGTAAATTATTAGATGCAAAGATATATAAAAATATTGACGCAAATTGCTGCATTTCTGATGAATTATTGTTACATACAGTTGAAGTTGGAAGTTTACATCCACTTAGGTTGGAGTCATTAAACCTCGTTTTTTTCATCCACTCCACACATTTCTTCAAACTATAGTTTTGGCCAGTCGGTTAGGACATCTACTTTGTGCATGACACAAGTCACTTTTCCAACAATTGTTTGCAGACAGATTATTTCACTTATAATTCATTGTATCACAATTCCGTTGGGTCAGAAATTAACTTACACTAAGTTGACTGTGCCTTTAAACAGCTTGGAAAATTCCAGAAAATGATGTCATGGCTTTAGAAGCTTCTGATAGGCTAATTGACATAATTTGAGTGCCTCTTTGCTTGATATCATGGAAAAATCAAAAGAAATCAGTCAAGACCTCAAAAAATTGTGGACCTCCACAAGTCTGGTTCATCCTTGGGAGCAATTTCCAAACGCCTGAAGGTGCCACGTTCATCTCTACAAACAATAGTACGCAAGTATAAACACCATGGGACCACGCAAATGTCATACCACTCAGAAAGGAGACGTGTTCTGTCTCCTAGAGATGAACGTGCAAATCAATCCCAGTACAACAGCAAAGGACCTCCAAAACTGCCATAAAAAAGCCAGTTTGCACATGGGGGCAAAGGTCATACTTTTTGGAGAAATGTCCTCTGGTCTGATGAAACAAACAGAACTGTTTGGCCATAATGCCCATTGTTAAGATTGGAGGAAAAAGGGGGATGCTTGCAAGCCGAAGAACACCATCCCAACCATGAATCATGGGGGTGGCAGCATCATGTTGTGGGGGTGCTTTGCTGCAGGGGGGACTGATGCACTTCACAAAATTGATGACATCATGAGGTGGAAAAATTGTGGCTATATTGAAGCAACATCTCAAGACATCAGTCAGGAAGTTAAAGCTTGGTCGCAAATGGGTCTTCCAAATGAACAATGACCCCAAGCATACTTCCAAAGTTGTGGCAAAGTGGCTTAAGGACAAAAAAGTCAAGGTATTGGAGTGGCCATCACAAAGCCCTGACCTCAATCCCGTTTGTGGGCAGAACTGAAAAAGTGTGTGCAAGCAAGGAGGCCTACAAACCTGACTCAGTTACACCAGCTCTGTCAGGAGGAATGGGTCAAAATTCACCCAACTTATTGTGGGAAGCTTGTGGAAGGCTGCCCAAAATGTTTGACCCAAGTTAAACAATTTACAGGCAATGCTACCAAATACTAATTGAGTGTATGTAAACTTCTGACTCACTGGGAATGTGATGAAAGAAATTATAGCTGAAATAAATCATTCTCTCTACTATTATTCTGACATTTGACATTCTTAAAATAAAGTGGTGATCCTAAATGACCTAAGACAGGGAGTTTTTACTTGGATTAAATGTCAGGAATTGTGAAAAACTGAGTTTAAATGTATTTGGCTAAGGTGTATGTAAACCTCCGTAAACTTCAACTTTATATCGTAGCAGTCGCTAAGGTGCAGGGGTTGAGTGGTAGTCGTCTGGTGATGGTTACTGAACAGTCTGATGGCCTTGAGATAGAAGCTGTTTTTCAGTCTATCGGTCCCAGCTTTGATGCATCTGTTCTGACCTCACTTTCTGGATGATAGTGTGGTGGTCAGGCCGTGGCTCAGGTGGTGGATGTTCTTGATGATCTTTTTTGCCTTCCTGTGACATCGGGTGCTGTAGGTGTCCTGGAGGGCAGGCAGTGTGCCCCCGGTGATGCATTGGGCAGACCGCACCACCCTCTGGAGAGCCCTGCAGTTGCGGGCAGTGCAGTTGCCTTACCAGGCATTGATACAGCCCCACAGGATAAACAGGGAGTACAGGAGGAGGCTGAGCATGGGGCCCCTGTGTTGAGGATTAGCGAAGTGAAGGAGTTGTTTCCTACCTTCACCCCCTTGGGGCGTCCAGGACCCAGTTTCACAGGGCAGGTTTGAGACCCAGGGCCTCCAGCTTGATGATGAGCTAGGAGGGTACTATGGTGTTGAAGGCTGAGCTATAGTCAATGAACAGCATTCTGGCATATGTATTCCTCTTGTACAGATGGAATAGGACGGTGTGCAGTGTGATTGCGATCATCTGTGGATCTATTGGGGCGGTAAACAGATTGATGTGGGTCTAGGGTGTCAGGGAAGGTAGAGTTGATATGATCCTTAACTAGCCTTTCAAAGCACTTCATGATGTCATTCGGGAGTCTCAACTTTTTCAACAGGACCTCCTATGTGTGAAATGTTTTATAGTAAAGACATGTAATTTAACTGTAAAAATGTATGACCTTTTAATGTGTCATGAACACAACCAGTCATGATGTTGTCATCTGGTTGTCAAACAATTCTCTTAAAAAAGTAGGTTAAGTAGGTTACCTGCCTAAGTTCTTCTACTCCAAAATAAGTCCAGCATCCGATTAGTGCCCCCCATTTGAATGGAATGGGACATCTATTACAAACACCATAAGTGTAGTGACATTCAACCTACAAAGTGCTGTGTATTCGTGCATGGCAAGGGAAGCCAGGCTTACCAAAAAATGTTTACATTAAAAAAAGAAACAAACTTATACAAGTTATTTCTCGTCCGTGTCTATCGTTTCATACCTTTAGTTCAACTCGCAAGAGGCTGAACCTATTTCACCAGAGAAAGCATCTGAGCGAGGCAAACAGCGACCCTCTTTCTTAGCATCTGTAACAAGTATGAATAAAGTGGTTTTGATTTAGAAAAGAAAACAGAGAGTGAGAGAGTGAGAGAGAGAGAGAAAGAGAGAGAAAGAGAGAGAGAGAGAGAGAGAGAGAGAACCAGTCCTTTGAAAGCTATAAGCCTTGGGACTGAGAACTCTCTGAAGAGCTGGAATCAGACATGCACAATCAGTTCCCCTCTTAAATCTCCTTTCCAGACCCATCTACTTCAACATTCTGCTCTTAATTACCTTCTATATCTTCTATAGCAGGGTCACAGCCAGTACTACCATCCGCCATCCCTATCTATCTGTCTGTCTCACTGTTTCTCCATCTTTCCACTCTCTCTCACTTATTCCGTCTCTCCTGCCTTGCAAAAGCTGCATCATATTCTGACTGTATAGGTAAAGGGTTAGATTGGTGGCGTAAATGCAGTCTCCCCCTCCCAAACAAAGCAATCATCTGCTCTTAAGAGGCCAATCGTGCATGGCTGCATGCTGAATGGGCTGCAGAAAATTAGCCTCTCCACACACCACTCCGTAAGCAACTGTGTGTTCAGAACACAGTAATTAAAAAACAATGAGTTTCACACAAAGCCTCCAGAGAAAGCCTGCCTCCTCTGCCTAGAGACGCCAGCCACTGCCAAGTGCATTTACTCCGCTCCTCCCATCCCTTTGCTACACCTTAGCTCTCCCAAAGGAAAAAATGCATCTCCTTTCAAACCTTGAGCACCTCTCTCTGTCAAACCCTCTCTCCCACTCTCCTTCGCTCTCTTTTCCTCCCCCTCTCTCCTTCTCTCTCTTTTCTTCCCTCTCTCCCTCTCTATTTGCCTCTCTATCCCTCTTTCCAGTCTAGGCCAACTGTGTAACATCCTGCACCTTTCCTCAGAAAACAATAACCTACAGCTCTCTCTCACCCTCCCTTTCTCCAGTCTTTTTTAGGGGCCAGGGCCTCAGTGGGACCACTGTTTCCGTTTCTCCACTCCTGTCTGTTACTTTGGCTTGCTCCCTGTTTTCTCTCTACCTCCGCTCCACTCTCATCCCTCCTTCCCTCGCTCCCTTTGTTTGGTGCCTGGTCCAGAAGAGCTGGGTTTAATTAGTTTCTGTTGGGTTAATTAAGGGGGAAAAGTTAGGGGGTTGGACCGGAACAAAAGCAGGTCAGACTGGCTGGACTGACGCAGTTGCTCGGGAGCGGTTGCCAGATTCCAGCGTTTAGATTAAAATGGCCTCTCAGCGCCTGGAGTGGACCTAGCTGTCAGACAACCAGAAATTCACTGTGTAGGGACAGATTTCACCGCACATGTAATGGTAACCCAATGTAGAAATGTTAGAATAGATTTTTGGATTTCCTTTTAGACTGCAGTGGATGGAATAAATGATTATGATGAAGTATTTATTTTAGAAACATGGCATGTTGAAGAAACGAGCTATAATGTCTCTATTTTTCCACAGCTACTTTATAAACAAGTAAAAACACAGAGTCACTATAGCTGGCTAATTTCTTAATTTGAGAGTGTTCTCTGTTTCTCTTTCAAATGCTGGTTCACATCTCTCTCTGTCAAGAATAGGAACTGCCTCCAAGCCATTGTGAATACCTGCTCTAAAATCACCGGGGTGCCTCTCAGAAGTTTGGCCTCATTCTTTGAGCTGCAGGCCAGGAGGAAGGCCAATGACATCCTGGTGGACAGCACCCATGTCCTCAACCCGCAGTTCAAACTGCTCCCCCTTGGACGTCTCCTGCGCTGTCTCAAGTGCTCCACCAATAGGTGCAGGGCCTTGTTTGTGCCCGAGGCCATCTGCCTGGTTAACATGACCATCAAGGAAGATCTAGGGACTACTCTAGAGATAGTTTAGACCTGAAATTAACTAAGAACTGTGGCTACCATTAACTTTAAGTTTCTTAAATTGCACCATGCACTTTTAATTGATGCCTTAAGTGTTCATATTACATTCTTTCTACTGTCTGTCTGTGTGTTTGTCCTATTGAAGCACCCTATCAGCCCTAATAGAATTGCCCCTCATGGATGAATTAAGTTGTATTGTTTCTTATTTTCTCCATTTCTTTCTTTTAGTTTTTTGGAGTTTATGTGCATTGTTTTGTATTGCTAGGTATTACTGCACAGTTGGAGCTAGAAACATTTTGCTGCACCTACGATAACATCTTCAAATCTGTGTACTCAACCAATAAACTTTGATTTGATTTGGAGGCAGGTTGGCTGGAGTCAACTGTATCTAGTCTTTCCTGGGGTGCTGTTTTATGTTTATTTGTCTTTGGATGCTGCATTAGTTAGTGATGAGCCAGTAGTGCTGTGTTTGCCTGGTTGCCAGTCTTCTTCAGCTGTAGCCAACTCTTCTGTCTTTTGCTGTCTTGCCGACATGGTGCTGTGTTCATGCCCAAATACTGCAGTAGACCAAAGAAAGATCATTCTCATACATTCATTATTTTTCACATTCTGCAAGAGGTGTGATGCACACATCAAACGATGAGAGTTAGGACTACAAACTGTATTTGTCAGTGTAATTATTCAAACAGGATTTCAGGATATCCTCAAAACATCACATTCTCTTTTAACACATGAGAAATATGACAAAGCAAGTATTGTATTGAATCCATGACCTTGAACACCTTGGCCTTGAACGGGAATGAGATGAAGAGATACAGTGGGTCCTTTTGACACATCTTGTGGAGTCAGGCTTTAACTGAGAGGAGGAAGGAGAGGGCTTGGGTGAAGTGATACGAGTCATAGGATATTGAAGTGGAGAGAAAGGGATTGGCATGATAAGGAGATGACAGAGATGAATGAGAGGTGAGGGGAGGGGATGGAGAGGAGAGGAGAGGAAGCGCATTTGGTTTAATATACAGTAGAGATGTAAAATATACATATATGTAAAATGTGTTGGAGAGGAAAGATGAGTAAAGGAGAGGAAAAAATGTAAAGTATGACATGGCGATTTGAGCCGATATGGAGATGAAAAAGAGAAGGATGGAGGAGAGCAGTGCAGTGGGCAGCTCTGGCAGTGTAGCGGCCCCTCACAGTGAGACGGTCCCGGGGCCCTTTAGACGGGCGCCAACACAGCAGGGAGGAGAGACACGTACAGAGATAGTGGGATGGATGAAGGGGGAGAAAGGATGGAGGGAGAGAAGGAACACTGAAAGAGGGGGTGGAAAAGGAAGAGAGTTAGTGGGAAGGGGAGAGTAAAAGGGAAAGAAGGGTGACATTGAAAAAGAAAAGGAAGGGAAGGTATGGTATGGGTGAGAGAGAGAGAGAGGGGGAAACAGAGTGAGAGGGAGGGAGAGCGGGAGAGAGAGGGACAGAGAGAGGGAGAGAAAGAGAGGGGGAGAGAGAGAGAGAAGAGAAGAGAGGGAGAGAGAGAGTGGGAGAAAGGGAGAGAGGGAGAGAGAGAGAGAGAGAGAGAAAGAAAGAAAGAAAGAAAGAAAGAAAGAAAGAAAGAAAGAAAGAAAGAAAGAAAGAAAGAAAGGGTGTACTGGCTAGTCTTTATCAGCACTCCGAATCGAGGCGTGTGAACAGTGATCCAAGTCAACCATCTGCTGAGGACAGATAAGCCTGGGAGAGACGGCCATTGAGCTGTCACTCAGGGTGCAGGAGAGAAAAATAAATGAAGAGAGAAAGAGAGATGGAAAGAGAGAGAGAGGGGAGGGGATAAAAATAGAGAGAATGGAAAAAGTGAGTGGGAAAATCAACAAAAAGGTAGAAAACAAGGGAAAGAGAGGGTGAGAAAACAGAAACAGTCATTATAAGGAGGAAGCTGGAAGAACCGTGGCATGATGATAATTTTCATTATCAGGGATCAGAGGAAGTCTTATCTCTCCCTTCGTCTCACCTGTTTATCATGTTATCATCCATACATTATCCATATGTTAAATCAAATCAAATCAAATTTTATTTGTCACATACACATGGTTAGCAGATGTTAATGCGAGTGTAGCGAAATGCTTGTGCTTCTAGTTCCGACAATGCAGTAATAACAAGTAATCTAACTAACAATTCCAAAACTACTGTCTTGTACACAGTGTAAGGGGATAAAGAATATGTACATAAGGATATATGAATGAGTGATGGTACAGAGCAGCATAGGCAAGATACAGTAGATGGTATCGAGTACAGTATGTACAAATGAGATGAGTATGTAAACAAAGTGGCATAGTTTAAAGTGGCTAGTGATACATGTATTACATAAGGATACAGTCGATGATATAGAGTACAGTATATACGTATGCATATGAGATGAATAATGTAGGGTAAGTAACATTATATAAGGTAGCATTGTTTAAAGTGGCTAGTGATATATTTACATCATTTCCCATCAATTCCCATTATTAAAGTGGCTGGAGTTGAGTCAGTGTCAGTGTGTTGGCAGCAGCCACTCAGTGTTAGTGGTGGCTGTTTAACAGTCTGATGGCCTTGAGATAGAAGCTGTTTTTCAGTCTCTCGGTCCCAGCTTTGATGCACCTGTACTGACCTCGCCTTCTGGATGATAGCGGGGTGAACAGGCAGTGGCTCGGGTGGTTGATGTCCTTGATGATCTTTATGGCCTTCCTGTGACATCGGGTGGTGTAGGTGTCCTGGAGGGCAGGTAGTTTGCTCCCGGTGATGCGTTGTGCAGACCTCACTACCCTCTGGAGAGCCTTACGGTTGAGGGCGGTGCAGTTGCCATACCAGGCGGTGATACAGCCCGCCAGGATGCTCTCGATTGTGCATCTGTAGAAGTTTGTGAGTGCTTTTGGTGACAAGCCGAATTTCTTCAGCCTCCTGAGGTTGAAGAGGCGCTGCTGCGCCTTCTTCACGATGCTGTCTGTGTGAGTGGACCAATTCAGTTTGTCTGTGATGTGTATGCCGAGGAACTTAAAACTTGCTACCCTCTCCACTACTGTTCCATCGATGTGGATAGGGGGGTGTTCCCTCTGCTGTTTCCTGAAGTCCACAATCATCTCCTTAGCTTTGTTGACGTTGAGTGTGAGGTTATTTTCCTGACACCACACTCCGAGGGCCCTCACCTCCTCCCTGTAGGCCGTCTCGTCGTTGTTGGTAATCAAGCCTACCACTGTTGTGTCGTCCGCAAACTTGATGATTGAGTTGGAGGCGTGCGTGGCCACGCAGTCGTGGGTGAACAGGGAGTACAGGAGAGGGCTCAGAACGCACCCTTGTGGGGCCCCAGTGTTGAGGATCAGCGGGGAGGAGATGTTGTTGCCTACCCTCACCACCTGGGGGCGGCCCGTCAGGAAGTCCAGTACCCAGTTGCATAGGGCGGGGTCGAGTTGAATTGTTGTTGTTGAATGCCGAGCTGTAGTCGATGAACAGCATTCTCACATAGGTATTCCTCTTGTCCAGATGGGTTAGGGCAGTGTGCAGTGTGGTTGAGATTGCATCGTCTGTGGACCTATTTGGGCGGTAAGCAAATTGGAGTGGGTCTAGGGTGTCAGGTAGGGTGGAGGTGATATGGTCCTTGACTAGTCTCTCAAAGCACTTCATGATGACGGATGTGAGTGCTACGGGGCGGTAGTCGTTTAGCTCAGTTACCTTAGCTTTCTTGGGAACAGGAACAATGGTGGCCCTCTTGAAGCATGTGGGAACAGCAGACTGGTATAGGGATTGATTAAATATGTCCGTAAACACACCGGCCAGCTGGTCTGCGCATGCTCTGAGGGCGCGGCTGGGGATGCCGTCTGGGCCTGCAGCCTTGCGAGGGTTAACACGTTTAAATGTCTTACTCACCTCGGCTGCAGTGAAGGAGAGACCGCATGTTTTCGTTGCAGGCCGTGTCAGTGGCACTGTATTGTCCTCAAAGCGGGCAAAAAAGTTATTTAGTCTGCCTGGGAGCAAGACATCCTGGCCCGTGACTGGGCTGGATTTCTTCCTGTAGTCCGTGATTGACTGTAGACCCTGCCACATGCCTCTTGTGTCTGAGCCGTTGAATTGAGATTCTACTTTGTCTCTGTACTGGCGCTTAGCTTGTTTGATAGCCTTGCGGAGGGAATAGCTGCACTGTTTGTATTCGGTCATGTTACCAGACACCTTGCCCTGATTAAAAGCAGTGGTTCGCGCTTTCAGTTTCACACGAATGCTGCCATCAATCCACGGTTTCTGGTTAGGGAATGTTTTAATCGTTGCTATGGGAACGACATCTTCAACGCACGTTCTAATGAACTCGCACACCGAATCAGCGTATTCGTCAATGCTGTTATCTGACGCAATACGAAACATCTCCCAGTCCACGTGATGGAAGCAGTCTTGGAGTGTGGAGTCAGCTTGGTCGGACCAGCGTTGGACAGACCTCAGCGTGGGAGCCTCTTGTTTTAGTTTCTGTCTGTAGGCAGGGATCAACAAAATGGAGTCGTGGTCAGCTTTTCCGAAAGGGGGGCGGGGCAGGGCCTTATATGCGTCGCGGAAGTTAGAGTAACAATGATCCAAGGTCTTTCCTCCCCTGGTTGCGCAATCGATATGCTGATAAAATTTGGGGAGTCTTGTTTTCAGATTAGCCTTGTTAAAATCCCCAGCTACAATGAATGCAGCCTCCGGATAAATCGTTTCCAGTTTGCAGAGAGTTAAATAAAGTTCGTTCAGAGCCATCGATGTGTCTGCTTGGGGGGGATATATACGGCTGTGATTATAATCGAAGAGAATTCTCTTGGTAGATAATGCGGTCTACATTTGATTGTGAGGAATTCTAAATCAGGTGAACAGAAGGATTTGAGTTCCTGTATGTTTCTTTCATCACACCATGTCACGTTGGCCATGAGGCATACGCCCCCGCCCCTCTTCTTACCAGAAATATGTTTGTTTCTGTCAGCGCGATGCGTGGAGAAACCCGTTGGCTGCACCGCTTCGGATAGAGTCTCTCCAGTGAGCCATGTTTCAGTGAAGCAAAGGACGTTACAGTCTCTGATGTCCCTCTGGAATGCTACCCTTGCTCGGATTTCATCAACCTTGTTGTCAAGAGACTGGACATTGGCAAGAAGAATGCTAGGGAGTGGTGTGCGCTGTGCCCGTCTCCGGAGTCTGACCAGAAGACCGCCTCGTTTCCCTCTCTTTCTGAGTCGTTTTTTTGGGTCGCTGCATAGGATCCACTCCGTTGTCCTGTTTGTAAGGCAGAACACAGGGTCCGCGTCGCGAAAAACATATTCTTGGTCGTACTGATGGTGAGTTGACGCTGATCTTATATTCAGTAGTTCTTCTCGACTGTATGTAATGAAACCTAAGATGACCTGTGGTACTAATGTAAGAAATAACACGTAAAAAAACAAAAAACTGCATAGTTTCCTAGGAACGCGAAGCGAGGCGGCCATCTCTGTCGGCGCCGGAAGTCATCCATATGTTATCCATGTCCTCCAAAACTGGTACACTACTGGTCCCAGTCTGCAGACGCAACAGAAGAGAAGGGTTGATACACTCAGTAAGCATGTCATAATCTGTGTTCCGACCCACTGACCTTAACCCTAATTTATTGCACCATAATACCCTCTCTCTACACACAAACACACACATATAAAGCCCATACGCTTCTCTTTGTAACAGAATAATGATGGCAGGTTGGTGTCAGCCCAGGGGAGTATAACTAGCTAACCAGCGCTCCCTTGAAAAAGAGATTCATATCTCAATGGGACTGACCTGTTTAAATCGAAAGGTTGCTGGATCGAAACCCCGAGCTGACAAGGTAAAATTGTGTCGTTCTGCCCCTGAACAAGGCAGTTCACCCACTGTTCCTTAGTAGGCCATCATTGTAAATAAGAATTTGTTCTTCAGGATTGGTGGGTCCCCTGCGGGACAGTTGAGCTAACGTAGGCTAATGCAATTAGCATGAGGTTGTAAGTAACAAGAACATTTCCCAGGACCTAGACATATCTGATATTGGCAGAAAGCTTATATTCTTGTTAATCTAACTGTAGCTATTACAGTGAAAGAATACCATTCTATTGTTTGAGGAGAGTGCACAGTTTTGAACATGAGAAATTATTAATAAACACATTAGGCACATTTGGGCAGTCTTGATACAACATTTTGAACAGAAATGCAATGGTTCATTGGATCAGACAAAAACTTTGCACGTACACTGCTGCCAGCTAGTGGCCAATATATAAATGACACCTGGACTGAAATAATACATTAATGCCTTTCTCTTGCATTTCAAAGATGATGGTACAAAAGAATTCAACAAAAGGTTGTTTTTTTCTTTGTCTTATCTTTTACCAGTTCTAATGTGTTATATTCTCCTACATTCCTTTCATATTTCCACAAACTTCAAAGTGTTTCCTTTCAAATGGTACCTAGAAAATGCATATCATTGCTTCAGGGCCTGAGCTACAGGCAGTTAGATTTGGGTATGTCATTTTAGGCGAAATTGAACAAAAGGGGCCGATCCTTATTAACTGACTTACCTAGTTAAATAAAGGTTAAATAAAAATGATATATAATAATTGAGGATGAATACAACCAGTCATATCTGAGCTGCAGGTTGATATGGGATACATCCCAAATGACACCCCATTCCCTACATTAGGGATGGGCAACTGGCGGCCCGCAGCCTCCCTTTTGAAGTCCCTCGAATCCAAAAAATGTATACAGTACCAGTCAAAAGTTGGGACACACCTACTAATTTAAGTGTTTTTCTTTATTTTATTTTTTTACTATTTTCTACATTGTAGAATAATAGTGAAGACATCAAAATTATGAAATAACATATATGGAATCAAGTAGTAACCTAATCAAACAAATCAAAATATATTTTATATTTGAGATTCTTCAAAGTATCCACCCTTTGCCTTGAGTGACAGCTTTGCACACTCTTGGCATTCTCTCAACCAGCTTCATGAAGTAGTCACCTGGAATGCATTTCAATTAACAGGTGTGTTTTGTTAAAAGTTAAGTTGTGGAATTTCTTTCCTTCCTAATGCGTTTAAGCCAATCAGTTGTGTTGTGACAAGGTAAGGGTGGTATTCAGAAGACAGCCCTATTTGGTAAAAATGGCAAGAATAGCTCAAATAAGCAAAGAGAAACAACAGTCCATCATTACTTTAAACACGAAGGACAGTCAATACAGAACATTTCAAGAACCTGTCACTCCCTGACCTTAGAGATCCTTTTTATGTCTCTATTTTGGTTTGGTCAGGGCGTGAGTTGGGGTGGGCATTCTATGTTTTGTGTTCTATGTTTTCTATTTCTTTGTGTTTGGCCGGGTATGGTTCTCAATCAGGGACAGCTGTCTATTGTTGTCTCTGATTGGGAACCATACTTAGGTGCCCTTTTTTCCCACTTGTGTTTGTGGGAGGTTGACTTTGTTTAGAGCACTTTGCTTGTAAGCTTCACGGTTGTTTTTGTAGTGTTTATTGTTTTGTTTGGCGTCATTTGGATGAATAAAGAAAATGTACGCTCACAACGCTGCACCTTGGTCCGCTCCTTCCAACAGCCGTGACAGTACCTCCCACCACCAAAGGACCAAGCAGCCTGGTGAAAGGGACTCCTGGACAGGTGAGCAGCGCTACCTGGAGTATGAGACAACCTGGGAGGAGATAGAGAGGTGGTCGGTCGACCCAGGGAGAGTGCCGGAGCCCGCCTGGGATTCTCTAGAACAGTGCGAGGAGGGATACCGGAGAATGGAGTTGGCGACACGAAAACGGCTGGCAAGGAAGCCCAAGAGGCAGCCTCCCAATTTTTTGGGAGGGGCACACAGGGAGTGTGGCAGAGTCAGGTAGTAGACCTGAGCCAACTCCCCGTGCTTACCGTGGCGAGCATGAGACTGGTCAGGCCCCGTGCTGTGGGGTGATGCTCACGGTGTCGAGGCGGAGCATTCACAGGCTGGTGTGCTCGGTGCCAGCGTCCCACATTTGCAGGGTGGAAGCTGGCATCCAGCCAGAACGGATGGGGCCAGCTCTGCGCTCGAGACCGCCAGTGCACCTCCACGGCCCAGTGTATCCGGTGCCTCGGCCAAAGAAGAGGCCTCCTGGATGTCTCCCCAGCCTGGTGAGTCCTGTGCCTGCTCCCAGAGCCAGGTCTCCTGTATGTCTCCCCAGCCTGGTGAGTCCTGTGCCTGCCTCCTGTCCGGTGCTGCCAGAGTCGCCCTCCTGTCCGGCGCTGCCAGAGTCGCCCTCCTGTCCGGCGCTGCCACAGTCGCCCTCCTGTCCGGAGCTGCCAGACTCGCCCTCCTGTCCGGGGCCCGTGGCAAGGGTCTCCAGTCCGGGGTCGGACTGGAGACTGGCCCGTTCCAGAGGCGCCATCTAAGTGGGCCATGCCTGAGGTGGAGCGGGGTCCACGTCCCGCACCAGAGCCACCATCGTGGATAGATGCCCAGGAACTTCAGGAAAGAGTGCTGGCAGACAATATCACTTTTGGGAATGTGAATATGGTCAGCACAACAACAATTGCCAGAGTACGCGTGCTTAGCCCGGTGCAGTACATTGCAGCGCCTCGTATCGGCCAGGCTAGAGTGGGCATCGAGCCAGGTGCCATGAAGCCGGCTCAGCGCGTCTCCAGTGCGTCTCCTCGGGCCGGTGTACATGGCACCAGCCTTACGCTTGGTGTCCCCGGTTCGCCAGCACAGCCCAGTGCGGGCTATTCCACCTCGCCGCACTGGCCTGGCTACGGGAAGCATTCAACTAGGTAAGGTTGGGCAGGCTCGGTGCTCAAGAGCTCCAGTGCGCCTTCACGGTCCGGTCTATCCGGTGCCACCTCCACGCACGCACGCACCAGCCCTCTGGTGGCAGCCCCCCGCACCAGGCGCAGGGGGGGGGGGGGGGGGGGGGTACTGTCCCGTTCGTTCTGACCTTAGTTCCTTTGTTATGTCTTTGTTTTAGTATGGTCAGGGAGTGAGTTGGGTGGGTTGTCCTCCGATCCTTCTCTCTACTCCTCCACAGAAGAGGAGGACGAGATCCGTTACAGAAACACCCACCACCAAAGGACCAAGCAGCGTGGTCAGAAGAGGAGGACGAGATCCGTTACAATAATTCAGTGTATCACAATTCCAGTGGGTCAGAAGTTTACATACACTAAGTTGACTGTGCCTTTAAACAGCTTGGAAAATTCCAGAAAAGTATGTTATGGCTTTAGAAGCTTCTGATAGGATAATTGACATAATTTGAGTCAATTGGAGGTGTACCTGTGGATGTATTTCAAGGCCTACCTTCAAACTCAGTGCCTCTTTGCTTGACATCATGGGAAAATCAAAAGAAATCAGTCAAGACCTCAGAAAAAAATTGTAGACCTCCAGAAGTCTGGTTCGTCCTTGGGAGCAATTTCCAAATCCTGAAGGTACCATGTTCATTATTGCAAACATTAATACACAAGTATAAACTACATGGGACCAAGCAGCCATCATACCGCTCAGGAAGGAGACGCGTTCTGTCTCCTAGATACTTTGGTGTGAAAAGTGCAAATCAATCCCAGAACAACAGCAAATGACCTTGTGAAGATGCTGGAAACAGGTACAAAAGTATCTATATCCACAGTAAAACAAATCCTATATCGACATAACCTGAAAGGCCGCTCAGCAAGGAAGAAGCCAGTGCTTCTCCTCTGGTCTGATGAACAAAAATAGAACTGTTTGGCCATAATGACCATTGTTATGTTTGGAGGAAAAAGGGGAGGCTTGCAAGCCGAAGAACACCATCCCAACCGTGAAGGACGGGTTGGCAGCATCTTGTTGTGGGGGTGCTTTGCTGCAGGGGGGACTGGTGCACTTCACAAAATAGATGGCATCATGAGGAAAGAAAATTATGTGGATATATTGAAGCAACGTCTCAAGACATCAGTCAGGAAGTTAAAGCTTGGTCACAAATGGGTCTTCCAAATGGACAATGACCCCAAGCATACTTCCAAAGTTGTGGCAAAATGGCTTAAGGACAACAAAGTCAAGGTATTGGAGTGGCCATCACAAGCCCTGACCTCAATCCCGTAGAATATGTGTGGGCAGAACTGAAAATGTGTGTGCGAGAAAGGAGGCCTACAAACCTGACTCAGTTACACCAGGTCTGTCAGGAGGAATGGGCCAAAATTCAATCAATTTAATGTGGGAAGCTTGTGGAAGGCTACCCAAAACATTTGACCCAAGTTAAACTATTTACAGGCAATGCTACCAAATACCAATTGAGTGTATGTAAACTTATGACCCACTGTGAATGTGTTGAAATAAATAAAAGCTAAAATCAATAATTCCCTCTAATATTATTCTGACATTTCACATTTTTAAATTAAAGGGATAATCCTAACTGACCTAAAACAGGGAATTTTTACTAGGATTAAATGTTAGGAATTGTGAAAACTGAGTTTACAGTTTTTCTCAGTCGCTTTGGTGCATTTCTTAGATCAAAAGTGCAATTCTTGATACTACTTGTACAAATTCCAAATAATCGAGTCACTTGTGCACATCATTACAGCAATTTCTTATTCCTTTGAACAAATTGCAATTGATAATGTACCCACCTGTATGTTTTACAGTAAAATGTGTGTTCGCATAGTTTTTGTCTATGTGAAAGTGTGCGATGCATCACTGCATTTTTTCCCACATAGGACTGCAAGAGTACCTCAAACCGGTGGCAGAGGACGCCTTTTCACACCTCAACAGGAGGAGCCTATTTGCACCATGGTCCGAGCAAACAATGCCATGAGACTCAGGGAAATACAAAGGACCATTATAGAAGACAACAATGTCTTTGAAAACATCCATACGGTTAGCATCTCAACCATCAACAAGGTGCTGCATAGAAACCAGATGAGTATGAAACAGCTGTATCGTGTACCATTCCAAAGTAATGAGGACAGAGTTAAGGAGCTACGGTACCAGTATGTACAGGTAAAACAGATATCTATGTAACTACTTTACAGCAACATTTTATAGTGATACATAGTACAGTAAGCATAAACTGCACACATTTCCATTGCTGTGGAACGAACATGCAATATATGTACATTTTATGTCACTCTTCCTTACCAAAAAAAATTATACTGTGTGTTCTGGGATATAGTGTATAATGGAGTTGGAATCAAGTGAACCCTCTCACAACTTTGTATACGTGGATGAGGCTGGCTTCAACCTGACCAAATGCAGAAGGCGGGGTCAGAATATCATCGGTCACAGAGCTGCTGTGGATTTGCCAGGCCAACGGGGAGGAAATATTACCATGTGTGCTGCTATTTCGGAGCATGGTGTCCTAACCCATATCCCCCTTATAGGGCCATACAACACCCAGCATCTACTCAACTTTTTAGAGACTCTCTACAGGGCTCTCATCCCTGATGATGAGAGGGGTCTGTTTAGAGAGGATTTGCCAAAGTATGTGGTCATTTGTGATAATGTGAGTTCCATCGATCAAACATCAAAAGACAATGGTTTGTGACCCACCCGAGGATGCTCATAGAATTCCTCCCACCTTATTCACCATTCCTTTACCCAATTGAGGAGTTATTTTCAGCATGGAGGTGGAAGGTGTACGATCGTCAGCCACACACACAGATGACCCTGCTGGCTGCAATGGATGCAGCATGTGAGGACATCACAGTAGACGCCTGCAGAGGATGGATAAGGCATTCCAAAAGATTATTTCCACTTGCATTGGAAGGGAAAATATCCGGTGTGATGTGGATGAGAATATGTGGGCCGACAGACAGGAACGTCTGGATGTGTAGAGACAGCACAACAGTGCTGCGGGCAAAGTTGTGCCTTAGGGGTGGTTTCCTGTTTTTCTTTCTAATTTAGTTTTTTGTTGTCCAGTCTCTTTCAGTCAAAAACCCACATACAGTAATATGTAAATAGTACTGTTGAAATTGATATATGCCATAGATCTGCAGCCTTAGTCATTTTCAATACAGTAACTGTCATCCAAACTGTAGCCTAAGTTTACATCAGGTAATACTGTCAAAGTACACAGTTACATTGACAACATGCCTAAACATTTTGACGACCTTGTTCGTGAACAATGACTCAATGACTTATCATTCTGATGACACTGACATGATCATTGGCATGAATATTTACTTTTGAGAGATGTACTAAGGAGTTTTAGTGACTGACTAGCTTTAGAAACATATATATTGTATATTGCAGTTTGTACAAATTGTTCTGAGAAATGCACTTATTATTTTGCACGTTAGGGATGATGTGAAAAATGCACCAAAGCGACTGAGAAAAACAGTAAATGTATTTGGCTAAGGTGTATGTAAACTCCCAACTTCAACTGTGTACTTTAGTACAGTCAATGAAGTGAAAATGTGTTATTCTTATTCTATAATGAAATACTGATTTATGTGAAAAATCATTCAAACTTCAAAGAGAAAAGTTTGTGTTTTTCAGCTCAGTGTGTTATGAGTGATAATGTATGCTTTCTGAGTGAGAATTGTTGCCAGTGTTTTGGTCAAACAAGCTTCTTTTGAGACATGTCTGAAGTATTTTGGTTGTTTGAGTGAGTTTTGGAGGTGAGATTAACTGTTTGGCCAAATGCATGTTGGTAATGCAGACTGTGTGAAGAGTTTTGAAAAAGTGGCTTCAGTATCGACCGATGCTTGTTGGCAATTTAAAATTAAAATAAAAACAGCTAAGTCCGCCCTATGGCTCAACGTGTAGAATTGAAGCAAACTTGCTTTAAAACTGCAGCATTTACACCTGCCCTATATAGTGCACTGCTTTTCACCAGGCTCTGGTCAAAAGTAGTGCAGTGGAGAATAGGGTGCCATTTGGGACGCACAATGGGCTTTAAGGATGAATCCCGCTGGTGGATTGGCTTTAGACTTAGCTCAGGTGATTACCTTAAACCACTTAAAAACATGCACCACTAAACCGCTCATATCCTCACAACACACAGGTAATAGGGTGAGCCATGTGTTTGTGTGAGAGGCATATTCGCAATATGTAGGGCTCTCTCTTTCTCTCTCTGAATGTTCAGATGATGGGGATGGGGCTGGGGTATAGGGCTGGGTTACAGTGCTGGGGATGGGGTATAGGGCCGGGGTATGGGACTGGGGTATAGGGCTGGGGTTGAGGTATGGAGATGGGGCATAGGGCTGGGGTATAGGGATAGGGCTGGGGTATAGGGATGGGGTTGGGGTATGGGGATGGGGCTGGGGTATAGGGATGGGGTATAGGGCTGGGGATGGGGTGTAGGGCTAGGGCTGTGGGGGTTCAGGCCTTGGGGGTTGGGGGTTGGGGAGAGGATTAGCCAGGGCCAGTTGGATCATTTTACAGCCGGCGAACCCCCCAGTCTCCTGGACAATGAGGATTAAACTTCTCTTGTTCTTCAACTCTGAAAACGGTAGGACGACAAAGACACTATTCCTCATGGGTCTCTGGCTGGGAGCTCGGAGAGAGGGGGGATGAAGACAGAGGGGAGGAGGGAGAACGGAGGATGGGGAAGAGATGGGGTATTGTGTCCATCCCACAATTAATCCCTCCACAATTTCCTCCGGGTTGCTAAAGTGAGATATGAGTCAGACGTGGCTAATGAAACGCTGAAGTCATCTTAAAAGGAGGATGATAAAAGCAGACATTAAACTAAGTGAGCTCGTCATTAGCTGTTTCATTAAAGGGGATCGGGGAGTCTGTGTGCTCCTGTTGCAATCGGAGAGGGAGATTAATCAATTAATTACGTTCCAATAATGCTCCTCTCACACCCGAGTCTTCTTGTTCTTTTCCAACGAACAACCTTTTGGATCAAGTACTTCTTGATGTGGGCTGTAAGTGTAGCCTACCACTCAGGACCTCTCAGGGGGCTCTCCTCTTTCGTGCCACTTTAGGTGTGACAATTACGCCAAGGAGAGACACATGCGTAGGTGACAAATCAAAAATAGTGGTATGGTCACTGATACATACAGTATGAAGGAATCTGAAAAAGTCACAGTTTTAGGACAAATACAGTCCTCACTTTCTCACTTTGGCCAGATTCCCTTTCTCACCAGGAAATATAAAAAAGATACACGTTTTTTATTTTACTAGGCACGTTAGTTAAGAACACATTCTAATTTACAATTACAGTTTAGGAACAGTGGGTTAACAGCCTTGTTCAGGGGAAGGACAACAGATTTTTATCTTGTCAACTCAGGGATTTGATCTAGCAACCTTTTGATTACTGGCCCAGCACTCTAACCACTAAGCTACCTACCACCCCAACTGTCTGTTGTGCAGTATATTCTTGCAGCCTCCTGTAAACAATAGGTATTATACGATTAATAGATCCAGGATTATTCATGGTCGGGGATTGGTACTGAGACTAAGTATTGAGTGTGGTCATAGCCTGAGGGGTGCTGAATTGGGCTCGCTATGTGGCAGGGTGTCAGCCTAAGGAGCAGCTAGTGGGCTCAAAATGTAGCAGGGTTTAATTGCCTTCTTCTTCTTCTTCTTCTCATCGCCTTGTGCTACAGTTGCATAAACGCTTCTTTGTCTAACGATTTGAATTTGATTTAAATTGAGGGCGAGAAAGAGAGTGATTGATAGAGAGGGAGAAAAAATACAGGGACTGTCTCTAGGGATTTCATCTCCATCTTGGCTCCTGTTCTGTTTCTCTGGGAAGACAGGAGGGAGAGAGGAAAGGAGAGGAGGGTGAGACTGAGGACAAGTTCAGGGTTGGAATAGGAGAAGGGTTAAGGGAGGGGCCTATCTGCAAAAAGGCCTTTTTACTTTTCAGAGGGCGAGACAAATAGCAAAAGAAAAGAGTCTCCTGGCCTCCTGGATGCAGTGTCAACCCTCATCAGTGTCTGGTCTGGCAGCTCTGCTCGTACTGCAGGCACCAGCTCACAATGGAGGGCAGCAATGGCCACCACACCTCTCACATCTTATCAACGTCCTCCTGGACAGGACCAATTGAGGAGCGGGCAGTAGCAGGCTAGAGGTGCTCCAGTTTCAGGAGGCATTTTTGAGTGGCTGTGAATTTGTTGATCAATGAGTTATAGGAATTGTTTGATTCTTGATTGGGAATATTTCAGTACAGATTTGACTGAAATATTGATATTTCAGCATAGAGACAGTTTATGACTTGTGCGGTAGAATTGTAAGATTTTATGAGGTTATGTGTTTATGCAAGGTGTTTTTTAAAAGATGGTAATAGAAGGGACCAACAGTTGGGGATATAGAGGAATTATATTTTTGTAGACAAACACATAAACCACTCAACGAACGTGAGGAACAAGCCATGATCCTCGAAGTCACTCACTAACAAACGTGAGCAACAAGGCTTGATCCTTAAAGACTCCGCCAGTCCCCCAAAAAATCCAGACTCTGAATAGACACCCCCCTAAATCACATTGTTGAACAAATCCTGTATTAAAAGCGAAGAGTTAGTCTGCGTTTATTCTTTCTCTTGAAGACTTTAGTTAAGCTAGTGCCTCCGCCACTTCGGAGGCTTCTTCTTCTATGTCTGAGTAATCCTTTTCTTGATGCTGATTGGCTGAAGCCAAGGGGGCCATCTTTTTCACACGCTTCCTTACGGAATCTCCCCCCCAAGCCAGTGTTTACCCGTCACCAGACAATGGTCTGCTACTGGCAATTAAACAGCATTTTCGGAGGGATCCGTGGCACTGGCCTAATGGCATTACTGTTGGACGATTCAATCCCTGAATAGTCAACAGGATTTTGCCTCTCACCGGGAAAATACTGCTTCATCGAATTAGCCGTATTACATAGCTTTACCCAGGCTTATGATTCAGGGTTCACAGATTACTGCTCCTCAAAAGATGGCGGGAGAAGAGAGTGGTAGGCCGGAGGAGTGATGTGTGTGTGTATAAGTCTGTCTGTCTGTCTGTCTGTCTGTCTGTCTGTCTGTCTGTCTGTCTGTCTGTGTGTGTGTGTGTGTGTGTGTGTGTGTGTGTTGGGGGATGACTACTAGACCTTAACAAGTAAGCAAGCCTGGATCCTCAGAACCAAAATTTCTTCCAAGAAAGCATTTTAAGACCCTTGTTTGTGCATAAACACAAACAGACACGCTCCATTTTCTTGCTCACTGGTCCATCACATTATTATTTGTTCTGGGTTTGGTTTGTTCACTGTTTTGAAGGAAATTATTAATCAGTTATGAATGTGTAGGATGTGATGAGGTTTGAACAGTGCAGACAAATGAACAACCTATGCGAGCTGCCCACTCCACTCCCTCTCTTTTTACACACAAACACACCTTTGCAACACCATGCCAACTCAACTACACCAAGTTTGCATTGCAGAGAATGGGACAGTCTCGTTAGAACACACCCACCCACAGACACACACACCGTAGGCACGAGGCAAACCGCACATGGTGACCTCTGACCTTTAGTGGGTCAGGTCGTCCGGGCCGGGCGGCTCATAGAACCGGGAGAACCGGCCAAGTCCATTATCTCACAATGAAGGGCTAATTAGTGTGTTAGCAAGCCTCAAATCACACAGCAACAGACTGCCTGGCTGTCTCTGTGCTCCTCTCTCTCCTCCCACCCAACATCCTAATTACTCCTTTATTCTCCCTCTGTTTCTCTCCCTCCATTTCACTCTTCCTCTCTCGTTGTCGTTCCTAACTCTCTCGTTCTCTGCCTCTGCCCATTTCACACATAAAAGCTGGATGCTAATTGCCTGCTATGGAAATATTGGGCATGTGATTAACAGTGCAGTGTGCCCACACTGTGTTTGGCTGGTCTGGCCTGGGTCTTGCTGGCTGTACAGGGTGGCGTGGAGCCAGTGTACCAACCAGGAGTCTTGCTGGCTGTACAGGGTGGCGTGGAGCCAGTGTACCAACCAGGAGTCTTGCTGGCTGTACAGGGTGAGGTGGAGCCAGTGTACCAACCAGGAGTCTTGCTGGCTGTACAGGGTGGTGTGGAGCCAGTGTACCAACCAGGAGTCTTGCTGGCTGTATAGGGTGGCGTGGAGCCAGCGTACCAACCAGGAGTCTTGCTGGCTGTATAGTGTTCTTTAGGATGACTATACAAATGCATATGCCCCATATACAGTGCCTTGCGAAAGTATTCGGCCCCCTTGAACTTTGCGACCTTTTGCCACATTTCAGGCTTCAAACATAAAGATATAAAACTGTATTTTTTTGTGAAGAATCAACAACAAGTGGGACACAATCATGAAGTGGAACGACATTTATTGGATATTTCAAACTTTTTTAACAAATCAAAAACTGAAAAATTGGGCGTGCAAAATTATTCAGCCCCCTTAAGTTAATACTTTGTAGTGCCACCTTTTGCTGCGATTACAGCTGTAAGTCGCTTGGGGTATGTCTCTATCAGTTTTGCACATCGAGAGACTGACATTTTTTCCCATTCCTCCTTGCAAAACAGCTTGAGCTCAGTGAGGTTGGATGGAGAGCATTTGTGAACAGCAGTTTTCAAATCTTTCCACAGATTCTCGATTGGATTCAGGTCTGGACTTTGACTTGGCCATTCTAACACCTGGATATGTTTATTTTTGAACCATTCCATTGTAGATTTTGCTTTATGTTTTGGATCATTGTCTTGTTGGAAGACAAATCTCCGTCCCAGTCTCAGGTCTTTTGCAGACTCCATCAGGTTTTCTTCCAGAATGGTCCTGTATTTGGCTCCATCCATCTTCCCAGCAATTTTAACCATCTTCCCTGTCCCTGCTGAAGAAAAGCAGGCCCAAACCATGATGCTGCCACCACCATGTTTGGCAGTGGGGATGGTGTGTTCAGGGTGATGAGCTGTGTTGCTTTTACGCCAAACATAACGTTTTGCATTGTTGCCAAAAAGTTAAATTTTGGTTTCATCTGACCAGAGCACCTTCTTCCACATGTTTGGTGTGTCTCCCAGGTGGCTTGTGACAAACTTTAAACAACACTTTTTATGGATATCTTTAAGAAATGGCTTTCTTCTTGCCACTCTTCCATAAAGGCCAGATTTGTGCAATATACGACTGATTGTTGTCCTATGGACAGAGTCTCACACCTCAGCTGTAGATCTCTGCAGTTCATCCAGAGTGATCATGGGCCTCTTGGCTGCATCTCTGATCAGTCTTCTCCTTGTATGAGCTGAAAGTTTAGAGGGACGGCCAGGTCTTGGTAGATTTGCAGTGGTCTGATACTCCTTCCATTTCAATATTATCGCTTGCACAGTGCTCCTTGGGATGTTTAAAGCTTGGGAAATCTTTTTGTATCCAAATCCGGCTTTAAACTTCTTCACAACAGTATCTCGGACCTGCCTGGTGTGTTCCTTGTTCTTCATGATGCTCTCTGCGCTTTTGACGGACCTCTGAGACTATCACAGTGCAGGTGCATTTATACGGAGACTTGATTACACACAGGTGGATTGTATTTATCATCATTAGTCATTTAGGTCAACATTGGATCATTCAGAGATCCTCACTGAACTTCTGGAGAGAGTTTGCTGCACTGAAAGTAAAGGGGCTGAATAATTTTGCACGCCCAATTTTTCAGTTTTTGATTTGTTAAAAAAGTTTGAAATATCCAATAAATGTCGTTCCACTTCATGATTGTGTCCCACTTGTTGTTGATTCTTCACAAAAAAATACAGTTTTATATCTTTATGTTTGAAGCCTGAAATGTGGCAAAAGGTCGCAAAGTTCAAGGGGGCCGAATACTTTCGCAAGGCACTGTACATTATTTTCCTAATTAAAATTGGTGGCCTATTACCTTATCAAACATAGACCATCAAATATTAGACAAAGCATTGGCAGTGTCATGGCTTTAGGCAGTATTGGTGTTAAATGCATACTGAAAATCTTCTTGTGGCCTCTATTCAAAACAAACACTTTTCTGTTTCGATTACTATGAGGAAGAAGAATCTACATGAAATTTCGGGCAAGCAATTATCAGTTCCGCATTTTGTAGTAATAGCGGGAAGTCTGGCTATGTATTGAAAGCATTGTGGATAAATGAGTTCATGATTGCTTAAAATAACATTATTTTATGATATGGATGTATAGTTGTGTTATGAGTAGTGTGGGGAGACTTTTATTAACCTACATCTGTTCTTTACTCCTCACTTTTCCAACCCCCCTTTCTCAATATGGCAGTTATTTAAAAGTAATGAGAGGACATGCATTTTTTGACAAGACAGGACATTATTATCTACTAACTAGGCATTTAACAACAAGGGTCAACATTAATAGACTTCTGGGATCACAATAAGATATGTTAATGTATATGTAAATGAGGCCTGATGTGAACTGGGAGAATTTCCATCTTTCCTAACCCCGTAGCATGTCTCTACATCAGGGGTGTCAAAGTCAAATGGACGGAGGGCCAAATAAAAAAATCAGCTACAAGACGAGGGCCGGACTGTTCGAATGTTCATTGAAAAAATTTTAAATGACGCATATAGTCTAGTGAACCTAATTGAACCTACTGAAAACCTAACAAATATATTACAATATGATCAGATAAATAAAGCAATATTTTCTTATGGCTCTGTCAGTAATCTTTAATTTTCAACAGACACAAAAGACAAATTTCCTTTATATAAATATCCCCATAACATGAACATTAAATGAAAGAAACCGGTATTCAAGGCACCATCAGTAGACTATATTTTCTATTTTAGCAAAAGTGGGCTAAATTTACTTCAAAGAAAAAACAATAATAGCAATTTTCTATCATCCACTCAACTGAAATATTTTTAAAATATAATTGGATTGAAATACAAAAAAATAAAGTGCAAAAATCTATTAATCAAAAACAACACTTTGTTTAAGGAGAAGTAACATGCAGTGAAAACAAATATTAAATTTTAACTTTTAAACTTGAACTGAGTAAAAACTCTAAATATGTGATTGCACAGTAATGTTCACTTGTTTGAGGTTGAGGGTGATACTTGGTGGTGTCCCATCTTTTCCACAAGTTCATCAATGTTCGGGGTAAGGCTCTGAGCTGAAGAAATCCTCAGAATTGAGTGGAGGTGTTCAGCAGTAAGTCGACTTCTGTGTGATGTTTTGTTCAGGTTCATCAAAGAAAACAGTTGTTCACACAGGTATGTGCTGCCAAACATAGACAACGTTTGAGCAGCCTGGATGCGCAGCTGGGGCATTGTGCCGGGGAGGAAACGGGCGAACTCCGCAGCACCCACTGCCGCATATTTTGCCCTCAGTGCATCATTGCATTGGAGGTCAATCAACTCCATTTGGAGGTTTGGTGGTGAGCTTTCCACGTCAACAGCAAATGGGTTACCGAGCAGTTCCAACCTGCTTTTTTGTGCTTCAAAGTCAGCAAATCGGCGTCGAAAGTCAGCGGCAAGCATACCTATTTTATCAGCCAACTGTGTGCTCGGGAACGCACTGGTAGAGAGCTTCTCTTTCATGGTCTGGCAGCTGGGAAAGTGGCTCAAATTTTCTTTCCGCATCTGCGTCTCCCACAGAGTCAGTTTGGTTTTAAATGCCTTCACTGTACTGTACATATCAGAGATGACACGATCCCGACCCTGCAGCTGCAAGTTTATTGCATTCAGATGACTCGTAATGTCACACAGAAAAGCCATTTCACACAGAAACATTTCGTCTCGGAGTTGTGTTGTGTCTTTCCCTTTGCTGTCCAAGAACAGACAAATCTCCTCACGAAGCTCGAAACATCTTTGAAGCACCTTTCCCTGGCTTAGCCATCGCACCTCTGTGTGATAAGGCAAATCACCATGCTCCGTTTCTAACTCCGTCAGAAATGCCTTGAACTGGCGGTGATTCAAACCTTTGGCTCTGATAAAGTTAACTGTGCGCGTGATGATGCTCATTACATGCTCCATTTTCAAGGCTTTACCGCACAACGCTTCCTGGTGTATGATACAATGATAAGCTGTCAGCTCACCTGTCGCGTTTTCCTCTTGCATCTTTTCCCGTATCTTCGCCACCAGTCCGCTCCTGTGTCCACACATCGCAGGTGCTCCGTCGGTTGTCAAACCCACGAGTTTTTCCCAAGGCAGCTCCATCTCATTTACACATCTTGACACCTCTTCATACAAATCATGCCCCGTAGTTGTGCCATGCATAGGACGTAAAGCCAAAAACTCCTCTGTCACGCTTAGGTTGGAGTCCACTCCGCGGATGAAAATTGACAACTGGGCAATGTCAGAAATGTCGGTGCTCTCATCCACAGCCAAGGAATATGCAATAAAATCTTTTCCCTTTTTCACAAGCTGCTCTTTTAGATTGATGGACAACTGGTCTACTCTCTCGGCAATGGTGTTTCTGCTCAGACTCACATTTAAAAAGAGTTGCCTTTTTTCTGGGCAAACTTCGTCACAAACTTTAATCATGCAGTTTTTGATGAAATCCCCCTCCGTAAATGGCCGGGCTGATTTAGCGATCTCTTCTGCCAAAATAAAACTGGCCTTGACAGCAGCCTGGCCTTGTGATTTGGCTTTTTTGAACAGAGCCTGTCGAGATTTGAGGCCTCGTTTTAATTCCTCTGCCTTTTGTAGCCTTTGTTCCATGTCCATATTCTTGTTTTTGTCCGCGTGTTTCGTTTCATAATGTCGTCTCAGATTATACTCTTTCAGTACCGCCACACTTTCTCCACACAGAAGACACACAGGTTTTCCAGCTACCTTCGTGAACATATACTCCGACTCCCACCTTGTTTGAAACCCCCGGTTCTCAGTATCCACCTTCCGTTTTGCCATTTTTGATGGGTATCTGAAAGTTAATTTTACTGTGATGCTGACGACTGCTGTGCCAATAAATATTGAAATGAAGCAGCCTACTGCTCGGTGCGTCACCTTTGCATTGTGGGAAATGTAGTATTGGTGCGTGTAAAAGATCTGCGGGCTGCCGGCTTGCTGCGGGCCGGTTCTAATAATAAATCAAGATCATCCCAGGGGCCGTAAAAAACCTTCTTGCGGGCCGGATGTGGCCCGCGGGCCTTGACTCTGACATATGTGCTCTACATCATTTGCCCTCTAACCCTTTTCTACTTCTCTATTAAAACAGCAAAGCGCTTCCTGGGTCAGTTTTATTTTTCATCACAGTTTCTCCTTCTTTCTTTCCCTCTGCATACACATGCACTTGCTTAACCACATCGTTAACTTCCTTTCTTTTGCTAGCTCTATGTCTTTGCTGTAAAAACCAGTGATGTTTGATAGTTTTCAGAATTTTTTTTGCAATAGAGTCATACTAAATTTTGAATATTATCTTGGTAGTTACAGAAAGCTAAACTTATTGCCAGTGAAGAAACTTGATATAATAGTGCCCAAAATTCTTGGAAATATGTTTCCTTAATGAATTATCTAGTTCTGACCTCTGCCTTGTTGTTGGAGTGATCCAACCAACTCTTGGAGGATCTCGCAATAAACTCAGACATCTTTCAAAGACTTTCAGTTTGCACTGGGTCCCCTCTGCGCTTCGGCCGAACAGTTGGATAAAGAGTGAAGTCTGGTTTTCCCAATGGTGGGAGCCTTGAATGTTTGGGTAGTGTTTCGAGTGGTGGGTGTGTTGGGGAGGGGGGGGGGGGCAGTTCGGCTGTTCAAAGGCTGCCTTTTTGCATTGTTGGTCAGTAGGGATTAGGGCCTTCCATGCTGCAGAATAGCCCCTCTAATTAAAAAGGATAAGGAGGCCGAGAAATGGTGAGGGGCACAGGAGGAAGAGACAAGAGAGGGAAAGGGGAGAGCAAATTTGGAGAGAAAAGAAAGAATAGAAACAAAAACTGTTTTCAGTGTCACTCCTGCAGCCAGACCCAACGATTCAGCCTGGATTAACTTTACACTCCTCCTCCCTCTCTCCATCTTTGTTTTCCACCCCTGCTCTTTTTCTACCTTTGTTCATCTGTTTTTGTTTCTCTTTTATTCTCTTTCCCTCTGTTTTTAATCCTAAATGAAACCACAAATTATGCTATATTAGCCTAATTATAAAGCTGTTTAATTGGACTTTAGCTGCTAGTTCACCATCCATTTAAGAGTGACGTAAAATAATACAATAAAATAAAGCTAAAATTCAAGCCTTTTCCATGACCTGCAAAAACAAGCTTCATAGAACTTGAGCTACATGCAACTCAACTAAGTTTGTGTTTGAAACAATACAACCTGTGTCTGTGTGTGTGTGTGTGTGTGTGTGTGGGTGTGGGAGCGGGTGTGTGTGTGTGTGTGTGGGGGGGGGGGGGGTCATTGCCTCCAGATGCTAAGCGTCAGTAGGTGGGCTGTTTGCTGTCAGGATATCAGGGTGTGTTTTTGTTTGGCCCTCCTCCATCCCTCCCCCTCCCTCTCACTCTGGGGGTCCTGGCCCTCCAGGGACCAGAACCTGAAAACTACTGCCCGGGTTTAAGGCCTCTCGTGGGCATAACACTACCCACAAGCCCTGGGAGGTTAACGAGGTACCAGCAGGGACGAGGCATTCCAACCTCCCACAGACACTCGTATGGATTATGTTTATTATGTATATATAGTTATCTTCTTAATATATGTATTTTTCTGTATTTTGAGTATTGTTGTGGCTATAAGATCTCCCAACTAATCACCTAATAATAGTAGAAGTAATTGTTAGTAGTTTGAATTAGTCCCTTGGGCCTAGCTGTCAATCATCTGACTCCACCCCTGTAGTTAGGGAGACTGCAAAGGGGAGAAAAGATGGATGACTTTTCTACTTTTGCCAGGTAAGTTGACAATGTATGAACAGTCTTAATGGTAGGAACCAGGAATGAATACATCCTCACCTGAGCTTACCTGAGTGGCAGTGAAGAGGAGTGAAGATGATAGAATGAGTCAATCAGAAGCTGGAAACGGGATGAGTAACAGATACTGAAGCTTCATAACTACTGCGTTTGAATGTAACCACCTGCTGAATTATCAAGTAATGACGACTCAATATTTATGCCGTCCTATCAATACTTTGAATACTTTTATGTCGCCAACATGTTCATCAATAAAGTTATAACATTGTAGCTGTATGGTGCAGATGGTGTGTGTGTGTGTGTGTGTGTGTGTGTGTGTGTGTGTGTGTGTGTGTGTGTGTGTGTGTGTGTGTGTGTGTGTGTGTGTGTGTGTGTGTGTGACAGATGGGGTGAGTGAGTAGGCCAAGACATCGATCTGACCTTGAGCTGGACAGCTGAATGACATTGAACTGAACTATGACATCATTGATATGGATTTAGTATACAATATATTGAATGTGTTCTTCAAACCATATAAGACAACAATAATTTGATAAATGTATTTATAGTGATGAGTAATAACACTGTTATTAGAATATTATTATTATTATGTTTATTATTATAGCAGTAATACATTAGCTACAGTTGACTGGGACCCTATCATGCATGTATGGAGCTTTACTTTGAGCCATTCCCAGTCCCACGATTCTTAAAGTCCCCAATTCGTTCTCCCTAGCAGCAGGAGAAACCGTGACTCCTTCAATTGGACGGGAGTCAGAGGGAGGGCATATTGCCACAGACGTTAACAAGCGCGTTCACCTTTTACAATCAGAGCCCCGTTTAGCTCGAGCGCTCCCCGGGGCTATGCGATATTTACCGATGAATTATGTATCAGAGCTCGAGATGAAAGGCGACAGCGTGAGCCACGAGCAATATGGCTTCACTCATCTGAGAGACATGGGAAACGAAATATTAGAGATATTAGTTGTTTATTTAATCATTTAGGGTTCTCTTCAAAATATAATGAAGGCGAAGGACTAGAGGCGATAATACATTGAATAGCATTCCATATTTCACTTGAATTTGAAAGCGTTTAAAAGCTTGAATTTGAGGCATACAGCCTAAAGTTTAATTTCTAGAGACCACACTCTTGCAAACCAGGCTGGTTCAGGGGCCTGACCTCCATTGATTTAGTGTACTGCATGTATTCATATAGCAGATGGTCATAAACACCGGCTAACTGGTATAATAACACTACTTAGTTTTCATTTTTCACATAAAGTTATTCAGGCATCATTCAATAAACCACGATTAAATTGGCACATTTAAGGAGTAGGCCTATAGGCGCTTTAAAAAGAGATAGAGAAATGACGAATAGACTAAGGCTATTATTTTGCAGAAAATGTTGCACCTAAACGTAGGCTGCTACCAATGCAGTGACAACTAGACAGTGAAAAGAGCACTGGTAACAATTAGCTTGCTGGCTAATCAAATTCAGACGCTAATCCCCACCAAAACGCAACCTGTCCCCTAGGACAAAAACGGGAGAGGGGGAAAGAAAAGGGAGGAGTGTGTGTGTGTGTGTGGGGGGGGGGGGGGGGGGGGGGGGGGCGTGGGTGAAGAGAAACAAAAAAGTAGCGGTTGTATTCACAGATAAGCTGTGTGAATTCGTTCTTGAAAAAGCCTTTTGAAATATCCCAAAATAGTTTTTTCTCTCTCGAAATTTAAAAAGCTAAAATGACAGTGAGCAAGAAAATATATATTTTGACTGGAAAGGGAATTATTATTATTTATTTTTTAAATACAAAAATACGACGAAGAATATTATTTCTGAGGGAATAGCAGGTACATGATGCGTGAATATGTGCGAGAAGGGTGTTGTTTGAGAGAGAGAGAGAGAGAGAGAGAGAGAGAGAGAGAGATGAGGGGTGCTGCGTGTGCCAGAGATTTTAAATCTCCCTGAGAGTGTTACATTTACCAAACCGTGACAGTCATGTCCCCAAGAATGTATATTCCCCTTCCTCGCGGCGAGGCCTGGCTAGAACTTCACCACTTATAAATCAGTGCAGTTGACTAACAAACATGTATGCTTGCATAACAATAATAATTTTGCTAACATTATTGATAAAATCATTTTTGGTTCAAACTAGTTTAAATAAAACAGAAGAAAAACAACAAAACGAAACCAATTAGGCTAAAAATCACGAACGACAATAACTCGAGCAATGCTATTTGCCCTAATATACAGCGGGACTGGTTAATTTGTGTGAAACATTATTGCTATTATTAATTGTTTGATTGCTATTCGCTTGTCATCCTCACCTTTGCCATGAAGATAGGGGCGCTGCGGTGCGCTCGCGGAGTACACGCCAATGGATCATCGTTCATTGGGGCCACGAGCTCTACTCAGGAGACAAGAGGTGGTATTTCTAATGACACTGATAACCATGACATGTTATGGGCTGCGGTGAGGACAGTGGTGAGGACAGTCACAACAAATCCAAAATACATTTTTTAATCAGCACATTGGTAGCCTATGTCAGGAGTCCAACGTCGCATGGAAACGTTCAACATCACTCCACATAATTTCCCTCGCTTATTCCAGTAGCTGTCAGGGTTATTTAGCAAATCTCCCTCTGGTTAAAATGATCAACACTCGCTCTGTAGCATATCATCTAAATATTACGCAATATATTGCCCAGAGTATGATTAATAAGGACATATTCTGTTTGCCAGAGTAACATTATATACAGTTATTTCCATTTCATCCATCCATAGAACTGTATTGGCTATCTCTGTCTTGCCAATTTTTTGTAATTCTTTCCTCTTTTGCAATCTTCGGCCCATCTTATTTGTGCTAACAGTGTTAGTCATTTCCAAGCATCTTATATAGGCCTACATATCTCTATCGTGTCATTTCTGATCTTTCAGCAGTACCAAGTGCTCTTTGTGATGGAAATACCTTCGCATGGAGCGATAATTGTGGAGGCGTGTTTAAAAAGAAACTTTTCCCACCCCTCACCTCTCTTGCTCTCTGGCAATGGCGGCTACACTGGAGGCAATACAGCCACTAGCATAACGGGCTAAAGAAGGAGAACTCAGAGCATGCTGTAACCCATATTCATCAAGACGAAAATGTTGTTTATGGATGTTGATTGAGAAGAATGTCCACTCAGTGATGGTTTTATAGTTTGTTGCCTGCTGGGAAAGCCTAACTGAACTGTTGAAAAGCCCTACATTTGCAGTTAAAATATATATATATTTAAATGTCACGCTCTTAGCTTAATTTTATTTTTATTTTTCGTCTTGTTCTTCTTCTTCTTCTTCTTCTTCTTCTTATATTCGCATATTATTACCATTATTATTATTATTATTAGTAGTAGTATTATTATATTAGGCCTATATCTAATATTATAATTAGCCTATTATTATTGTTGTTATTATTATTATGCAGCCTATATCAGTTTGGGAAAGTGAGTGAGGTTGGGGGAGGTTGTCTGGCAGTCAGCTGGCTTAGTAAATACAATGCCAGTCTTTGTTTTATTTTCGTGACGCAGAAAATTAATCAGCCCGAATGCGGAGCGCTCGGAGTCGCGGCTAGCGTCCTGTAATCAGGGCAGCGCGTGCCGTACGGATTATCTCGTTAATTTCTTTTTTTTATTTTTTATTTTGTGAGAAAAAAATACTTGTGGGCAATAATAATTAATTCTCGGACAGGGTAATTATTATTGAACGGATGTGGAGCAACCGGTAGATGGGTCTGGGTGAAAAAAAGTGACAGATTGAGGCCGGTGGCCGTTACATATAAAAACGTATGAAGTATTGGGATGCGTGCGTGCACGAGAGGAGGAGGGAACTCGCAGTTGCAACTTCGATTCTACAGGTAGGAGCAGATTGGTTCCAATCTAATAGGACCATGGGCTACAACGAAACATTCCAACTATCAACTTGAATGTAACTACTTATGATTTGCTAAATGCAGGCTATTTGATTGGCAAAACGTTTTGTAAGCTTATCCTTTCATAAATAAACAGACATGCATCCTTAGATATTATTACATTGTAATACACTACACCCTGCGATCCTGTGTTTGTTTTTGTATTTGTCGTTTTTTTATAGGCCAAAGTTCAAATGTAATTTCAATGTAGGTCTCTTTGAAATGTACAATACAAGTGTGCTAGATCAATATGACGCTAGAAAATATTGTTCGCCGTTTGGGGCCAAAATATATAGGCCTAGGCAATATTATTAGGCAGATAGTCTAATAATTACTACCCAAATAATGTTTGTTTCCTCACCATTCAAGTGGATAGTGGGAAAATACATTGCTTCCTTTCTGGGCGATTGACAGTTGATTATTCCAAACAAATGTACATAAGGATTATTGAGGGTTTATTAGACCTAACAGTGTAGGCTACATTTAATATCAAATACGACGTTGTTGAATTTATGAAGGGAACATTTTCATTTAGTGTAGAATATTGTTTTATTATAGGAAATAACTCTCTCTAAAAAACAGACTCTCCACCGAATGAGAGAAATGTGATCGGTTCTTAATTGCGGAGCAAGTGCTTGTTTGCTTAGATTAAGATAAAGTGGTTTTTGCTAATCAACACTCTTCGATAGTCTCACCACCTAAATCTAATTACCGGGAGCTATTAATTAGGTAGAAATCGCCCAGGGAGTGTCAATAATGTCGGCTCGAATTACAATTATGGAACAGTTTCCCCAAGTTTCTCGTCATTTTGCTAAATTGCCGTTCACATTTAAATATAGAAGGGATTTCACCCTTTCAGCAGACACATTCTATAGATAGAATGTAAGATGCTGTGGTAGTTTAATTGCCTGAATATGTAGAGCGCTGGGTTTACAGTATTGTCTCTTTTTTTTTGTCGCCAACGGCTCTTTTGTCATCAGCATTATTTATCTGGTCAACAGTGGGCTTTGTCTTTGCAAATGGCCCCCAATCATGCCGTCTATACTGGAGACAATTAGCTGATGCTAACCTGTGGGTACTATGCTAATGGAGCGCCTTGCCTTTTTGGAGCCCAATGTGTGTGCGCATTTTAACGACAATGTTTTTGTTCTCGAAGAAGGCGTGCTGAAATGATGGGATGTTTTTGGTGCTGGTAGGATGTGGTGATGATGGTGGTGGTGGTGTGTGTGTGAGGGGTGGGGGGTAGTAGGTGGCGCAAACGTTTGTAAGACAGACAGAGGATCCTCAGTCCACCAGGACAGCTGGGGGTCTCCGATCTGCTTTAAGAGCGCTGGCGGTGCAGGACGACGCTCATTTTTTAAATTAACCTCACTGCGTAAAGAGCGCGTAACGCCTCCAACGAATAACCAAGGACTTATCCGTTTTAACCAAAACCATCCTCTCTCTCTTTCCTGTTGTGTTCTGTTCAGGTTTCGGCAGAAGAATTGAGAATAATCCAACACTTGAGGACTAAACTAAAAAGGGTACTTTTCAACGCCTTTTTGTTTTCAAAATTCTCTGCAACTTTGCCCTTCGATCGGAGGCTAGAATGATGTCTTATCTGAAGCAGCCGCAGTACACAGTCAACGGTCTGAGTTTGTCTGCCTCCGGAATGGACCTTCTCCATCCGTCTATCGGCTATCCAGGTGAGGTCATGGAAGACATTTATTACACAAATAACCATGAAATAATGAAATCACCTCAAATGGCTTAGGCCTATTGCATAGATTTTATGTGTTTATTTTCGCGTCTATTTCTTACGAAATTATGATTAAATGAACTGATAACGATAAGATAAAAACAAGTTAAAAATATATACTAATGTAGACTTGGAATTATAATTTAATCGAAAGTTGTGTTTTCGATATAATTTGCCATTGGCTTTATAAACATTCTCGTCTTGCTTATTTATGTCTGTAGTGAATTATCTAAACTACGAGGGGATAATGTTGTACATTGTCCTCGTGGGGTGTACTACATGTAAATTAATAATGATCCTAGACTAACAAGAATCACGTCTTGGAAACGTTTGCAATAAGAGATCAGAGCAATGAAAAATATTCCCTGTCTGAAATGTCAACCGAAAAACGATTTATCTATCTAAACATAGCCTAACTGCTCATTATCAAAATTGCAACTTTAGGCCTATTGGATAGGCTACAGTTGACAAGCCACATTGATTAGCCCATGTAGGATAAAACAATGTTTTTCTCCTAAAGCAATAACCTGTTTGTATTTGTAAGGTGGGCTACTTAATGTTGACTTAACGAACAGACCTTTTCTCATACAGGCGCCCCTCGTAAACAGAGGCGCGAGAGGACGACCTTTACGCGCGCCCAGCTGGACATTCTGGAGAACTTGTTCGCCAAGACCCGCTACCCAGACATCTTTATGCGCGAGGAGGTGGCCCTGAAGATCAATTTACCTGAGTCTCGTGTTCAGGTGAGTTCCTAGGCTTTTGGGTAAACACACGCGATCATCCGGGTTTTGAGTCAAGGCCACTTACACAGCTCGTTAATTTTGGATTTGAGAAGTCAAGCTCCCAGACGCCACTTCAGAGCGTGTCTTCTCCACTCTGATAATTGGAGTGTTCACCCCCCAGTGTATAGTCCTACGAGCCTCTTCTTTTGCATCCACTATGGCAGACTGTATTGAAATTAAACATGAATAAAACGCTACAACACGTTTTTTTTTGCGTTCATGGGGTGATAAATAAACTGAATGAGCATCCTCTCCATTTTATTACTACAATTCAACACATTAATTCTTCTTCCAGGTATGGTTTAAAAACCGAAGGGCGAAGTGTCGCCAGCAGGCACAACAGTCCCAGAGCGGTGCGCAGAGCAAGACCAAACCCGTCAAAAAGAGAAGTTCCCCAATGAGAGAAGCCAGCTCCGAGAGCGGTGCCAGCGGACAGTTCACACCGCCTCCCAGCACCTCAATCCCGCTCGTAAGCAGCAGTACTGCCCCGGTGTCCATCTGGAGCCCGGCCTCCATCTCCCCGCTGTCTGACCCACTCTCTACCTCTTCCTCCTCTTGTATGCAACGGTCCTACCCGATGACCTACACCCAGGCGTCCGGATACAGCCAAGGCTACACCGGATCCTCATCCTATTTCAGCGGGATGGACTGCGGATCTTACTTGGCGCCTATGCACCACCAGCTCTCCGCTGCGGGCTCCACCATGAGCCCCATGAGCAGCAGCGGGGTCTCCAGCCACCTGAGCCCGCCTTCGTCCCTCTCCACGCCAGGGTATGGGGCAGCGGGACTGAGTTTCAGTGGTCCCACAGACTGCCTGGATTACAAGGACCAGGCCGCGGCCTGGAAACTCAACTTCAACACGGACTGTTTGGATTACAAAGACCAGTCCTCGTGGAAATTTCAGGTGTTGTGAGAAGAATGAGTGAGTGACATTATATTTTCACAATGTGGTGAAATAAACGTTAGTCAATCCGATGGGATTGAGTCGGCGAAAGGCATCGTTTTCCAATGGCTGGTCCTGGGCATCAAACTATTACCCCGAACAGCAGCAGTGTGAGTGGAGAGAAGCTGCCGCTTCGTCTCTCTGACAGCGTAACAACTGCTGAGTTAACTTATTGAAAATTCAGTGAACTCTCTTTAACTTTGATCAAGGACATGGAACAAAAGTGTTGCCCAAGAAGAAAATGATCAAGAGAAGCTGCAACCCTTGGCTAAGCGCGTGGAATGGGTCAGCTTTCCATAAGCTTCTTACGACTCCCCGATCCTCTCCTCTTGGTTGGCAAACTAAAGGGGCCCTTTGATCAAAGCATTGTGTGCGTGTGTGCGTGCGTGTGCGCGCCTGTGAGGCGAACCTGGATGCACTATTTAATTTATGAAAAATGTTTATAAGACACTAGTTCCAACAGACAATCAAACAGTATGCGTGTGCTCATAAATGTCCCCTAAGTGTTTTGGCATTTTCTATTTGTGTTAGCTTTTTGAGACTGTGATTCCTTGTACCCGTATGCAATTCCGAGTTTCGCATCTGCGATCACCCAGCTGTGAATTTAATAGTTTTTTAAATGTTTAAGTATGATAAATTATTACGATGAAATATTAGTTGAAATAGGGAGTTTTCAAACAGTGTGAGTGGTCGAGTCAATGAGCAGCAACGTTGCCTGAAACATCAGTGTCCGTCAATGACCAAATACAGCTCAATGTTGTTATGCCAAACTGCTATGAAAAGGCTAAACACAAAAATAAAGAACGTTTGAACTGATTCCCCAGTGTCGCCTGTTTAACTTCTTAAAACCATGTTTTTTTCTTTCTAGTTATTCATCAATAGACTTGCTATTGTAATTTGGTTCTGTCAACACATCTGAGTTTTAGAGAAAATAATACATATGACATAAAACATGATGAATAGGCCTATTACTCAACAACAATGATATTTGAATTCAAACCAAGGTGTACACACACATACGCACAAGCATACACGCACACGCACACACATACTATTTCAAGTGTCAGAAGCAGGAATGTGCAGACTGGGAGAGCAATGTTAATCCCGTTTTGCAGGGAGGATAATCCAACATTTCACTGACGGAACTGTCCAGTTCACACGGAGCCGCTTTCCAAAACTCCCCCAGTCACCAACATTCACATTCCCACTAAAATTGTCTGTTATAAAGGAATACGTTTTTAAAGCTTTACAAAACACCCCCTTGGATGTCAGCAAATCAGGCGAGGAAAATTCACATTTTACCAACTGAAAATAGGCCTATGCTATGTGTTTGTCAGAATTGGCATTCAAGTCACCAATCAACACATCCAGAACATCTCAAATAAATACTGTGTAAACACACGTTAGGTAAAAGGCCAACGGTCTCTTATTAGACCAGTCCTTTTAAAAATCAAATTCAAAATCAAATTGAATGTGTTATTGGTCCAAATCCCCCCCGAAAAAAAACGAATTAGTCCATAATCATAGCGTGCAGTGGTCGAATAAAAAGGCAACAACAATCAAGGTATCGATATCACTGAATTTTTACTGCGTGGACATCACGCTATGATGATATATTCATATATTGTATAATTAACTATATTTATATGCAATTAGATTTAGTCAATGTCAGCATTATGATCATCAACATGAAAAGGTATATACTTGCAAATGGGAAATGCTAATTGAAATGCAATTCAATCCAAAACATCAGGTCCCGGTTTGCCAAAAGCATTGTAGGGCTAAATTCATCTTTAGAACCCTGGGAGATTCGTTAAATCTCTTAGCTCTTTCCTAAAACCATAGTTGCTAAAGTTGCTCTTGACATCTGCTCAGACCACTCGTAAAACAGCAAAGTACCTCGTTAGATGCTTTTTTGCCCTTCCGCGTAACTTTATACACAGAAGATCTCCGCTAACCACAAAATCAATATGTTTATCTGTCTTTCAGTGAACACCTACAACTTCAGAACGAATGTGACAGTGACTACAAATACAAAGTTGGCCATTTCTTTGCCTAACAAGCGAAGGATATACTGACTTCAAATGAAAACCGAGAAGACTGCATTAAAAGATAAATACAGTATATGCTACATATACCTATATATTTGAATGATATTGAAATCAATTTGATGTTAATTCAATTTAGCTGTCTGTCATTTTTGCTTATATTTCATGATGTGTCAAATTTTGATTTAGTGCATTATTAAGTGCTTCAATATTTGTAGCCATAGGAGCTGATCCGTCATCAGTATTGTGTAATAATTCTAATGTTAAGGTAAGATTGGAAAGGGAGAACGCTGATCCGAGAGCAGTGCTGCCTTTCTTTCGATCTTATCAGGCCTCAACGACGCACTTATCGAAAGTCCCTGCCTGGTGTTTTGGTGAACGCATATGTTACATATTTGGCCGTTGTAGGAAAGATGCAAATTTAAAACACCTGTAAGCCTAAATTCCATTGCAATCGGGAAACCGGGACAATATGTATTGCACATCCAGGACTGAGTGGAGTTTGCAGGCATCCCAATTCTGCTCCTCGTTTCCCAGTTGCGATGTAACATGAGCATTACCATGATCGTAGCAGTTGCATCGTTAATTACGAGCCAATATTTTAAGTGTTTTACAAACAAGCATTTAGAGAGAACCTTCGCTAAGTGAGTCGTTAGACCATACTGATAGTATCGACATAAAAGCAACCCTTCTCTCAGGATCAGCCTTCTCCACTCAAATCTTACCTTAACATTCGAATTATTCTACAGTACTGACGACGGATCAGCTCCTAGAGAGATATTACCACAAATGGCTGAATATATTGAGGCTTATTATGCTTACACAAATAATAAACTACTAAATTACAGGTTGGGCACATCATTGAGCACATCTTGTCACACAGCATTAAACATATTGAGGCAAACATTACAGATATAATTGAAATATATAGCCGACGCCCATGTAGCCTATTTGTATTGTAATGCAGTCATCTTGGTTTTCATTTGATGCATTGTTTTATATTTCACTTGTTTGTAACAATTGCAAATACTTTGGCAACGTTGTATTTATAGTCAACTTCGTTCTGAAGTTATCAGCGGTCGGTCAGACAGATAGAATCAAGAGTTTTAGGTTAAGGCTAGGTAGCCTATGTTTAGCGGGGCTTTTCTGTGAATAAATTGACGCGGAGGGCAAAAAACACCCACGATGCACCTTGACTGCTCTTCGACTTGTCTGGATCACTTGTAGATGTGCAAAGGTTCGTTATTAAGAGCAACGCTATTAACGAAGTCTCTGGGAAACAGATCGGCTAGTCTACTAAAGATAAGATGGTTCTAACGATGATCTTAACACTACGAAGGCTCTGGGAAACGAGGCCCAGATTTTTCAAAGACCAATTAGTGGAAACATATCAGAATTAGGCTGCCTGTATAAACGGAGCCCCCCCAAAAAATATTATAAATTGAGATTATTGAAAAGAAGCAGCAGATTCATCAAAGCCCTGTCACGACTTGTTGAAGCCAAGTAGCACTTGTTGATCGTCGGTTATTGACCCAATCATTGTCACTGCGTCTAGAGAAATCCATACTAATTTGGTATTATAGAATGGTATCTGTGTCACGCAAGCAGGTGGATAAATAGAAGATAAGTCATTTTAGAAATATCCCAAAATCATCAATACTGGGAAGTGTTTCTGAGATGATTCAATATCAACATTTTGGAATCACTCATCGGGAAATGTATCCAAATCATATGCAATATGTTTAGTCCAGCAAGTTTGCATTTAACTGAATGTTGCACTTTGATGAAACTATAATTAGTAGAATGGGCAGCAGAATAAACAGCTAGTCTTACACTATACAGTGCATTTGGAAACTATTCAGACCCCTTGACTTTTTCCACATTTTGTTATGTTACAGCCTTATACTAAAATTGATTAAATTAAATTGTCCTTCTGGAATGTTCTCCCATCTCCACAAAGGAACTCTGGAGCTCTGTCAGAGTGACCATCAGGTTCTTGGCCACCTCCCTGACCAAGGCCCTTCTCCCCCAATTGTTCAGTTTGGCCAGGTGGCCAGCTCTTGGAAGAGTCTTGGTGGTTCCATACTTCTTCCATTTTTTTTATTTAACCTTTATTTAACCAGGTAGGCTAGTTGAGAACAAGTTCTCATTTACAACTGCTACCTGGCCAAGATAAAGCAAAGCAGTTCGACACATACAACAACACAGAGTTACAGATGGAATAAACAAACATGCAGTCAATAACACAGTAGAAAAAGAAAAACAAGTCTATATGCATTGTGTGCAAATGAGGAAAGATAAGGGAGGTAAAGGCAATAAATAGGCCATGGTGGCGAATTAATTACAATATACCAATTAAACATTGGAATGATAGATGTGCAGAAGATGAATGTGCAAGTAGAGATACAGGGGTGCAAAGGAGCAAGATAAATAAATAAATAAACAACAGTATGGGGATGAAATAGTTGGATGAGCTATTTACAGATGGGCTATGTACAGGTGCAGTGATCTGTGAGCTACTCTGACAGCTGGTGCTAAATGCTAGTGAGGGAGATATGTGTCTCCAGCTTCAGTGATTTTTGCAGTTCGTTCCAGTCATTGGCAGCAGAGTGTTGGAAGGAAAGGCGGCCAAAGGAGTAATTGGCTTTGGGGGTGACCTGTGAGATATACCTGCTGGAATGCGTGTTACGGGTGGGCGCTGCTATGGTGACGAGTGAGCTGAGATAAGGCAGGGCTTTACCTAGCAAAGACTTATAGATGACCTGGAGCCAGTGGGTTCGGCGACGAGTATGAAGCGAGTGCCAGCCAACGAGAGCGTACAGGTGGCAGTGGTGGGTAGTATATGGGGCTTTGGTGACAAAACGAATGGCACTGTGATAGACTGCATTCAGTTTGTTGAGTAGAGTGTTGGAGGCTATTTTGTAAATGACATCGCTAAAGTCGAGGATCGGTAGGATGGTCAGTTTTACGAGGGTATGTTTGGCAGCATGAGTGAAGGATGCTTTGTTCCGAAATAGGAATCAGATTCTAGATTTAATTTTGGATTGAAGATGCTTAAGATGGAGATGTCTGGAAGGAGAGTTTACAGTCTAACCAGACACCTAGGTATTTGTCAGAACCGTCCAGACGTCAGAACCGTCCAGTAATGCTGGACGGGCGGGCAGGTGTGGCAGCGATCGGTTGAAGAGCATGCATTGAGTTTAACTTGCATTTAAGAGCAGTTGGAGGCAACAGAAGTAGAGTTGTATGGCATTGAAGCTCGTCTGGAGGTTTGTTAACACAGTGTCCAAAGAAGGGCCAGAAGTATACAGAATGGTGTCGTCTGCGTAGAGGTGGATCAGAGAATCACCAGCAGCAAGAGCGACATCATTGATGTATACAGAGAAGAGAGTCGGCCCGAGAATTGAACCCTGTGGCACCCAAATAGAGACTGCCAGAAGCTCGGACAACAGGCCCTCCGATTTGACACACTGAACTCTATCAAATAAGTAGTTGGTGAACCAGGCGAGGCAATCATTTGAGAAACCAAGGCTGTTGAGTCTGCCAATAAAAATGTGGTGATTGACGGAGTCAAAAGCCTTGGCCAGGTCGATGAATACGGCTGCACAGTATTGTCGCTTATCGATGGCGGTTATGATATCATTTAGGACCTTGAGCGTGGCTGAGGTGCAGCCATGACCAGCTCTGAAACCAGACTGCATAGTGGAGAAGGTATGGTGGGATTCAAAATGGTCCGTAATCTGTTCGTTAACTTGGCTTTCGAAGACCTTAGAAAGGCAGGGTAGGATAGATATAGGTCTGTAGCAGTTTGGGTCTAGAGTGTCTCGCCCTTTGAAGACAGGGATGACCGTGGCTGCTTTCCAATCTTTGGGAATCTCAGACGATACGAAAGAGAGGTTGAACAGGCTTGTAATTGGGGTTGCAACAATTTCGGGTGATCATTTTAGAAAGAGAAGGTCCAGATTGTCTAACCCGGCTGATTTGTAGGGGTCCAGATTTAGCAGCTCTTTCAGAACATCAGCTATCTGGATTTGGGTGAAGGAGAAATGGGGGAGGCTTGGGCGAGTGCTTATTGAAATGCTTATTGAAATTCTCAATTATAGTGGATTTGTCAGTGGTGACAGTGTTTCCTAGCCTCAGTGCAGTGGGCAGCTGGGAGGAGGTGCTCTTATTCTCCATGGACTCCATTCTCCATTTAAGAATGATAGCGGCCACTGTGTTTTTGGGGACCTTCAATGCCACCAACATTTTTTGGTACCCTTCCCCAGATCTGTGCCTTGACAACATCCTGTCTCGGAGCTTGGTTTTTGCTCTGACATGCACTGTTAGCTGTGGGACATTATATAGACAGGTTTGTACCTTTCTAAATCATGTCCAATCAATTTAATTGACCACAGGTGGACCAATCAAGTTGAAGGAACATCTCAAGCGGTCTTACGCACTGCATCGCTGTGCTTGAGGCATCACTACAGACCCGGGTTCGATCCCGGGCTGTGTTGCAGCCGGCCAGGACCTGTAGGCCCATGAGAAGGCGTACAATTGGCCCAGCGTTGTCCAGGTTAGGGGAGGGTTTGGCCGGCTGGGATGTCTTTGTCCCATTGCGCTCTAGCGACTCTTGTGGTGGGCTGGGGGCACCAGTTACACGGTCACCAGTTATACCAGTGTTTCCTCCTACACATCGGTGCAGCTGGCTTCCGGGTTAAGTGAGCAGTGTGTCAAGAAGCAGTGCGGCTTGGCAGGGTTGTGTTTCGGAGGACGCATGGCTCTCGACCTTCGCCTTCCCCAAGTTCATACCGGAGTTGCAACAATGGGACAAGACTGTAACTACTAATTGGGGAGAAAAGGGGGTATTGGTATTTGGTATTTTATTAGGATCCCCATTAGCTGTTGCAAAAGCAGCAGCTACTCTTCCTGGGGTCCAAACAAAACATGAAACATAATACAAAATGACATAATACAGAACATCAATAGACAAGAACACTCAAAGACAGAACTACATACATTTTTTTAAAAGGTCTTTTAAAGGTAGCCTACATATCAATGCATACACACAAGTTATCTAGGTCAGATATCTTATCTGTTTTTTGAAACCAGGTTTGCTGTTTATTTGAGCAGTATGAGATGGAAGGAAGTTCCATGTAATTAGGGCTCTATATAATACTGTACAGTTGGTACCAAATGACAGTTTACAATCTAAAGTAACGGCTAGTAATTTAGTCTCCTCAACTTGTTCAACAGACACACCATTCATTAACAGATTCAGCTGAGGTCTAGAATTTAAGGAATGGTTTGTACCAAATACAATGCTCTTAGGTTTAGAGATGTTCAGGACCAATTTATTACCGGCCACCCATTCCAAAACAGACTGCAACACTTTGTTAAGGGTTTCAGTGACTTCATTAGCTTTGGTTGCTGATATGTATATGGTTGAATCATCAGCAAATATGGACACACATGCTTTGTTTAATGCCAGTGGCAGATCATTGGTAAAAATAGAAAAGAGTAGAGGGCCTAGAGAGCTGCCCTGCGGTACACCACACTTTAAATGTTTGACATTAGAGAAGCTTCCATTAAAGAAAACCATTTGAGTTCTATTGAAAAGCCATAACACATCCGTTTTATCAACAACAGATTATGGTTAATAATATCAAAGGCTGCACTGAAATGTAACAATACAGCTCTCACAATCTTCTTATTATCAATTTCTTTCAACCAATCATCAGTCATTTGTGTCAGTGCAGTACACGTTGAGTGCCCTTATCTATAAGCATGCTGAAAGTCTGTTGTTAATTTGTTTACAGAGAAATAGCATTGTATTTGGTCAAACACATTTTTTTCCAACAGTTTGCTAAGAGCTGGCAGCAAGCTTATCTGTTTGCTGTTAGAACCAGTAAAGGCCACTTTACCACTCTTGGGTAGTGGAATTACTTTGGCTTCCCTCCAGGCCTGAGGACAAAGACTTTCCTCTAGGCTCAGATTAAAAATATGACAGATAGGAGTGGCTATAGTCAGCTACCATCCTCAGTAGCTTTCCATCTAAGTTGTCAATGCCATGAGGTTTGTCATTATTGATCGACAACAATAATTCATCCACCTTTCCCACACGAACTTTACATAATTCAAACTTGCAATGCTTTTCTTTAATGATTTTTTTTTATGCATGAATACAATTGCTCACTGTTCGTTGTTGACATTTCCTGCCAAAGTTTGCCCACTTTGCCAATGAAATAATCATTAAAATAATTGCCAATTTCAAATGGTTTCGTGATGAATCAGCCATTCGATGAAAGATGGAGTTGAATTTGTCTTTCTGCCCATAATTTAATTTAAAGCATTCCAAAGTTTTTGTTCCATCGTTCTTTATATCATTGATATATCTTCTTCCGAAGAGGAGAGGCGAAAAGGATCGGAGGACCAATATGCGGCGTGGTAAATGTCCATGGTTCTTTTAATACGAAAATGTACACATGAACAACTGAATACAAAAACAATAAACGTGGAATGAACGAAACCCAAAACAGTACCGTGTGGTGAAAAACACAGACACGGAACAAACACCCACAAACACACAGAGATGCGCCGACAGAGATGGCCGCCTCGCTTCGCGTTCCTAGGAAACTATGCAGTTTTTTGTTTTTTTACGTGTTATTTCTTACATTGGTACCCCAGGTCATCTTAGGTTTCATTACATACAGTCGAGAAGAACTACTGAATATAAGAGCAGCGTCAACTCACCATCAGTACGACCAAGAATATGACTTTCGCGAAGCGGATCCTGTGTTCTGCCTTTCACCCAGGACAACGGAATGGATCCCAGCCGGCGACCCAAAAAAACGACTTCGTAAAAGAGGGAAACAAAGCGGTCTTCTGGTCAGAGTCCGGAGACGGGCACATCGCGCACCACTCCCTAGCATACTTCTCGCCAATGTCCAGTCTCTTGAGAACAAGGTTGATGAAATCCGAGCAAGGGTAGCATTCCAGAGGGACATCAGAGACTGTAACGTTCTTTGCTTCACGGAAACAATGGCTCACTGGAGAGACGCTATCGGAGTCGGTGCAGCCAGCTGGTTTCTCCACGCATCGCGTTAACGAGACGTGGTGTGGTCACAACAACATACAGGAACTCATGTCCTTCTGTTCACCTGATTTAGAATTCTTCACAATCAAATGTCTACCTCATTATGTACCAAGGGAATTCTCTTCGATTATAATCACAGCCGTATATATTCCCCCCCAAGCAGACACATCGATGGCTCTGAACAAACTTTATTTGACTCTTTGCAAACTGGAATCCACATATCCTGAGGCTGCATTCATTGTAGCTGGGGATTTTAACAAGGCTAATCTGAAAACAAGACTCCCCAAATTGTATCAGAATATCGATTGCGCAACCAGGGCTGGCAAAACCTTGGATCATTGCTATTCTAACTTCCGCGACGCATATAAGGCCCTCTCCCGCTCTCCTTTCGGAAAAGCTGACCACGACTCCATTTTGTTGCTCCCTCCCTACAAACAGAAACTAAAACAAGAAGCTCCCGCGCTGAGGTCTGTTCAACGCTGGTCCGACCAATCTGATTCCACACTCCAAGACTGCTTCCATCACGTGGACTGGGATATGTTTCGTATTGCGTCAGACAACAACATTGACGAATATGCTGATTCGGTGAGCGAGTTCATTAGAACGTGCGTTGAAGATGTCGTTCCCATAGCAACGATTAAAACATTCCCAAATCAGAAACCGTGGATTGATGGCTGCATTCGCGTGAAACGGAAAGCGCGAACCACTGCTTTTAATCAGGGCAAGGTGACCGGAAACATGACCGAATACAAACAGTGTAGCTATTCCCTCCGCAAGGCAATCAAACAAGCTAAGCGTCAATATAGAGACAAAGTAGAATCGCAATTCAACGGCTCAGACACAAGAGGTATGTGGCAGGGTCTACAGTCAATCACGGATTACAAAAAGAAAACCAGCCCAGTCACGGACCAGGATGCCTTGCTCCCAGGCAGACTAAATAACTTTTTTGCCCGCTTTGAGGACAATACAGTGCCACTGACACGGCCCGCAACCAAAACATGCGGACTCTCCTTCACTGCAGCCGAGGTGAGTAAAACATTTAAACGTGTTAAGCCTCGCAAGGCTGCAGGCCCAGACGGCAACCCCAGCCGCGCCCTCAGAGCATGCGCAGACCAGCTGGCTGGTGTGTTTACGGACATATTAAATCAATCCCTATCCCAGTCTGCTGTTCCCACATGCTTCAAGAGGGCCACCATTGTTCCTGTTCCCAAGAAAGCTAAGGTAACTGAGCTAAACGACTACCGCCCCGTAGCACTCACTTCCGTCATCATGAAGTGCTTTGAGAGACTAGTCAAGGACCATATCACCTCCACCCTACCTGACACCCTAGACCCACTCCAATTTGCTTACCGCCCAAATAGGTCCACAGATGATGCAATCTCAACCACACTGCACACTGCCCTAACCCATCTGGACAAGAGGAATACCTATGTGAGAATGCTGTTCATCGACTACAGCTCAGCATTTAACACCATAGTACCCTCCAAACTCGTCATCAAGCTCGAGACCCTGGGTCTCGACCCCGCCCTGTGCAACTGGGTACTGGACTTCCTGATGGGCCGCCCCCAGGTGGTGAGGGTAGGTAACAACATCTCCACCCCGCTGATCCTTAACACTGGGGCCCCACAAGGGTGCGTTCTGAGCCCTCTCCTGTACTCCCTGTTCACCAACGACTGCGTGGCCACGCACGCCTCCAACTCAATCATCAAGTTTGCGGACGACACAACAGTGGTAGGCTTGATTACCAACAACGACGAGACGGCCTACAGGGAGGAGGTGAGGGCCCTCGGAGTGTGGTGTCAGGAAAATAACCTCACACTCAACGTCAACAAAACTAAGGAGATGATTGTGGACTTCAGGAAACAGCAGAGGGAACACCCCCCTATCCACATCGATGGAACAGCAGTGGAGAGGTAGTAAGTTTTAAGTTCCTCGGCGTACACATCACAGACAAACTGAATTGGTCCACCCACACAGACAGCATCGTGAAGAAGGCGCAGCAGCGCCTCTTCAACCTCAGGAGGCTGAAGAAATTCGGCTTGTCACCAAAAGCACTCACAAACTTCTACAGATGCACAATCGAGAGCATCCTGTCGGGCTGTATCACCGGCAGTGCCAGACAGGCGGGAGACTCCGGCAGCGCCGGACAGGCGGGAGACTCCGGCAGCGCCGGACAGACAGGACCACCTGTAGGGAGGAGACAGAGATACAGCCTGGTGCGTGGGGCTGCCACAGGAACCACCAGGCTGGGGAGACCTTCAGGAGGCTTGGTGTTAGGAGGAGGCACCTGAAGGACCGGGCTGTGGGGGAGCACTGGAGCTCTGGTGCGCAGCCTTGGCACCACTTCCCCAGGCTGGACAACTACTCTAGCCCGGACCCTCCAGAGTGCAGGCACAGGTTGAACCGGGCTGTGGGTAAGCACGGGAGATCTGGTGCCTACTACGCGCACCTCTCCCTTAGGCTCCACTCCCACATTTGCCCAGCACGAGCGGAGCGCAGGCAGAGGACGCACTGCACCCTCCCAGCATCCCGGAGACACAGCACGCAGAGCCGGCGCAGGATACCCTGGACCAAAACTGCGTACCGGCGACCAGACCCGCTGAGCAGGCACCATACGCCCTGGCTCGATGCCCGCACTCGCATGACACTCTCGGGGGGCACTACTGGCGACACCGTGCGCTTAACCGCATAACACGGTGCCTGACCAGTAACGCGCTGCTTATAATAAGCACGAGGAGTGAGCTCAGGTCTGCTACCTGGCTTAGCTCCACACCTCGTGTGCCCCCCCAAAAAAATTGGGGGCTGCCTCACGTACCTGTCGCACTGCCATGCAGCCTCCTCATATCGCCGCCGCTCAGCTTTCGCTGCCTCCTGCTCTGCTTTGGGGCGGCGATATTCCCCAGCCTGTGCCCAGGGTCCCTCTCCGTTCAATATCTCCTCCCATGTCCAGGAGTCCTGTGATGCTGGCCGCTGTTGTTGCTGCTGCTGCTGTCGTCGCTGTCTTTTACCACGCCGCTTGGTCCTTGGTTGGTGGGTGTTTCTGTAAGGGATTTCCTCCTCTTCTTCCGAAGAGGAGAGGCGAAAAGGATCGGAGGACCAATATGCGGCGTGGTAAGTGTCCATGGTTCTTTTAATACAAAAATGTACACATGAACAACTGAATACAAAAACAATAAACGTGGAATGAACGAAACACAGACACGGAAACAAACACCCACAAACACACAGTGAAACCCAGGCTACCTAAGTATGATTCTCAATCAGAGACAACTAATGACACCTGCCTCTGATTGAGAACCATACTAGGCCAAAACATAGAAATACCCAAATCATAGAAAAACAAACATAGATTGCCCACCCCAACTCACGCCCTGACCATACTAAATAATGACAAAACAAAGGAAATAAAGGTCAGAATGTGACACAGACTTATTAGCCATTATTTTTGCCCCATCTCTTTCAACCATACAGTTTTTCAATCCCTCATCAATCCATGGAGCCTTAACAGTTATAATAGTCAGTTTCTTAACAGGTGCATGTTTATCAATAATTGGAAGAAGCAATTTCATAAATTCATCAAGTACAGCGTCTGGATGCTCCTCATTAATCACATCAGACCAACAAATTTTTTTAAACATCATCCACATACTGTAAGAGTCACAACAAAATATTTTGTATAATCTCTTATACACTATTTTAGGCCAAGCTGTTGGAAATTTGGCTTTCCGGAATATAGACACTATATTGGGATCACTGCATCCAATAGGTACAGATACAGCTTTCGAGAAAAGTTCTACAGTATTAGTAAAAATGTGATTGGTACATGTGGATGATCTTGTTCCTGTAGTGTTTGTAAACACCCTGGTAGGTTGATTAATAACCTGAACCCGATTACAGGCACTGGTTACAGTAAGAAGCTTCCACTTGAGTGGACAGCTTGATGAAAACCAGTCAATATTCAGATCCAGGGGGATAAAGATACTCACTACCGAGTTCCAAACTGCCTCTGTAAGCAACGTCAGCACAATAACTGTTTGTTGAAATGGGTTTCCATGGCCAGGCAGCCGCACACAAGCCTAAGATCAATCAATCAATCAATCAAATTGATTTCTAAAGCCCTTCTTACATCAGCTGATGTCACAAAGTGCTGTACAGAGACCCAGCCTAAAACCCCAAACAGCAAGCAATGCAGGTGTAGCTCCTGCTGTCTCTAGAGAGTTGAAAACAGCAGGTCTGGGACAGATAGCATGTCCGGTGAACAGGTCAGGGTTCCATAGAGAAAAAGCGAGAGAAAGCGAGAGGGAGAGAGAAAAAAAGAGAGAGAGAGAATTAGAGAGAGCATACTTAAATTCACACAGGACACCGGATAAGACAGGAGAAATACTCCAGATATAACAGACATAAATACTGGAGTCTGAGACAGGAGGGGTCGGGAGACACTGTGGCCCCGTCCGACGATACCCCCGGACAGAGCCAAACAGGTAGGATATAACCCCACCCACTTTGCCACACCACTAGAGGGATATCTTCAACCACCATCTTACTAACCTGAGACAAGGCCGAGTATAGCCCACGAAGACCTCCCCCACAGCACGAACCCAAGGGGGGCGCCAACCCGGACAGGCAGTTCACCTCAGTGACTCAACCCACTCAAGTGGAGCACCGCTCCTAGGTACAGGGTAGCTGGAAAGTAGAGCAATGCAGTAGTCTAACCTAGAAGTGACAATTAATTTTTCTGCATCATTTTTGAACAGAAAGTTTCTGAATTTTTCTGAATGTTACGTAGCTAGAATAAAGCTGTCCTTGAAATAGTCTTGATATGTTTGTCAAAAGAGAGATCATGGTCTAGAGGAAGGCCGAGGTCCTTCACAGTTTTATTTGAGACGACTGCACAACAATTAAGATTAATTGTCAGATTCAACAGAAGATCTCTTTGTTTCTTGGAACCTAGAACTAGCATCTCTGTTTTGTCTGAGTTTATAAGTAAAAAATGTGCCGCCATCCACTTCCTTATGTCTGAAACACAGGCTTCCAGCTAGGGATATTTTGGGGCTTCACTATGTTTCATTGAAATGTACAGCTGTGTCGTCCACATAACAGTGAAGTTAACATTATGTTTACGAATGACATCACCAAGAGGTAAAATATATAGTGAAACAATAGTGGTCCTAACACAGAGCCTTGAGGAACACTGAAATTTACAGGTGATTTGTCAGAGGACAAACCATCTACAGAGACAAACTGATATCTTTCCAACAGATAAGATCTAAACCAGGCCAGAACTTGTCCGTGTAGACCAATTTGGGTTTCCAATTTCTCCAAAAGAATGTGGTGATCGATGGTATCAAAAGCAGCACTAAGGTCTAAGAGCATGAGGACAGATGCAAAGCCTCAGTGCTATGCACTGAGACTGCACTTGTGAAGGTGGTAACTGACCTTTTAATGGCGTCAGACCGAGGCTTTGCATCTGTCCTCGTGCTCTTAGACCTTAGTGCTGCTTTTGATACCATCGATCACCACATGGGGTCTATAACCAGACTGATGCGTGTCATATACATTGCTTGTCTTCAGGAATCCAGTGAGTTGCTGTGCAACAGCTTTTTCAAAATGTTTTGAGAGGAATGGGAGATTCGATATAGGCCGGAAGTTTTTTAAATATTCTCTGGGTCAAGGTTTGGCTTTTTAAAGAGAGGCTTTATTACTGCCACTTTTACTGAGTTTGGTACACATCCGGTGGATAGAGAGCCGTTTATTATGTTCAACATAGGAGGGCCAAGCACAGGAAGCAACTCTTTCAGTAGTTTAATTGGAATAGGGTCCAGTATGCAGCTTGAAGGTTTAGAGGCCATGATTATTATAGTATTTAAAAACTTGAGTGTCTCCCTTGATCCTACGTCCTGGCAGTGTTGTGCAGACAAAAGACAACTGAGCTTTGGAGGAATACGCAGATTTAAAGAGAAGTTTGTAATATGCTTTCTAATGATCATGATCTTTTCATCGAAGAAGTTCATGAATTTATCACTGCTGAAGTGAAAGCAATCCTCTCTTGGGGAATGTTAACTTTGCGACAGTATCAAAACTTAATTTTGGATTTTTCTTATTTTCTTCAATTAAGTTGAAAAAATAGGATGATCGGGCTCTTTGATACTGCACGGTACTGTCTTTCCAAGCTAGTCGGAAGACTTCCAGTTTGGTGTAGCACCATTTCCGTTCCAATTTTCTAGAAGATTGCTTCGAGCTTGGGTATTTATTTATTTATTTAATTTTTTTACCCCTTTTTCACCCAATTTCGTGGTATCCAATTGTTTTAGTAGCTACTATCTTGTCTCATCGCTACAACTCCCGTACGGGCTCGGGAGAGACGAAGGTTGAAAGTCATGCGTCCTCCGATACACAACCCAACAAAGCCGCACTGCTTCTTAACACAGCGCGCATCCAACCCGGAAGCCAGCCGCACCAATGTGTCGGAGGAAACACCGTGCACCTGGCAACCTTGGTTAGCGCGCACTGCGCCCGGCCCGTCATAGGAGTCACTGGTGCGCGATGAGACAAGGACATCCCTACCGGCCAAGCCCTCCCTAACCCGGACGTCGCTAGGCCAATTGTGCGTCGCCCCACGGACCTCCCGGTCGTGGCCGGTTACGACAGAGCCTGGGTGCAAACCCAGAGTCTCTTATGGCACAGCTGGGGCTGCAGTACAGCGCCCTTAACCACTGCCCCACCCGGGAGGCCCAGCTTGGGTATTTTCTGTACACCAGGGAGCTAATTTCTTATGACAAATGTTTTTTGTTTTTAGGGGTGCAACTGCATCTAGGGTATTACGCAAGGTTAAATTGAGTTCCTCAGTTAGGTGGTTTACTGATTTTTGTACTCTGACGTCCTTGGGTAGGTGGAGGGAGTCTGGAAGGGCATCTAAGAATCTTTGGATTGTCCGAGAATTTATAGCATGGGTTTTGATGATCGTTGGTTGGGGTCTGAGCAGATTATTTGTTGCAATTGCAAACGTAATAAAATGGTGGTCCGATAGTCCAGGATTATGAGGAAAAATGTTAAGATCCGCAACATTTATTCCACGGGACAAAACTAGGTCCAGAGTATGACTGTGGCAGTGAGTAGGTCTGGAGACATGTTGGACAAAACCCACTGAGCCGATGATGGCTCCGAAAGCCTTTTGGAGTGGGTCTGTGAACTTTTCCATGTGAATATTAAAGTCACCCAAAATTGAATATTATCTGCCATGACAACAAGGTCCGATAGGAATTTAGGGAACTAAGTGAGGAACACTGTATATGGCCCAGGAGGCCTGTAAACAGTAGCTATAAAATGTGATTGAGTAGCCTGCATAGATTTCATGACTAGAAGCCAAAAAGACGAAAACGCAGTCGCTTTTTTTTTGTAAATTGAAATTTGCTATTGTGAATGTTAGCAACACCCCTGCCTTTGCGGGATGCGCGAGGCATATGGTCACTAGTGTAACCAGGAGGTGAGGCCTAATTTAGCACAGTAAATTCATCAGGTTTAAGCCATGTCAGGCCATTCACATCAAGATTATAATCAGTGATTAGTTCATTGACTATGACTGCCTTGGAAGTGAGGGATCTAACATTATGTAGCCCTATTTTGAGATGTGAGATATCACAATCTCTTTCAATAATGGCAGGAATGGAGGAGATCTTTATTCCAGTGAGATTGCTAAGGCGAACACCGCCATGTTTAGTTTTGCCCAACCTAGGTCGAGTCACAGACACGGTCTCAATAGGGATAGCTGAGCTGACTACACTGACTGTGCTTGTGGCAGACTCCACTAAACTGACAGGCTGGCTAACAGCCTGCTGCCTGGCCTGCACCCTATCTCATTGTGGAGCTTGGGGAGTTAGAGCCCTGTCTATGTTTGTAGATAAGATGAGAGCACCCCTCCAGCTAGGATGGAGTCCATCACTCCTCAGCAGGCCAGGCTTGGTCCTAAGATCACCATGCGCAATGCCAAGCATCGGCTGGAGTGGCCATTGGACTCTGGAGCAGTGGAAACGGGTTCTCTGGAGTGATGAATCACGCTTCACTATCTGACCGTCCGAAGGATGAATGTGGGTTTGGTGGATGCCAGAAGAACGCTATCTGCCCAAATGCATAGTGCCAACTGTAAAGTTTGTTGGAGGAGGAATTATGGTCTGGGGCTGTTTTTCATGGATCGTGCTAGGCCCCTTAGTTCCAGGGAAGGGAAATCTTAACGCTGCATCATACAATGACATTCTAGACGATTCTGTACTTCCAACTTTGCGGAAACAGTTTGGGGAAGGCCCTTTCCTGTTTCAGTATGACAATGCCCCGTGCACAAAGCGAGGTCCATACAGAAATGGTTTGTCAAGATCAGTGTGGAAGAACTTGACTGGCCTGCACAGAGCCCTGACCTCAACTCCATCGAACACCTTTGGAATTAATTGGAACGCCGACTGCGAGCAAGGACTAATCGCCCAACATCAGTGCCCGGCCTCACTAATGCTCTTATAGCTGAATGTAAGCAATGTTCCAACATCTAGTGGAAAGCCTTCCCAGAAGACTGGAGGTTGTTATAGCAAAGTGAGTGAGGACCAACTCCATATTAATGCCCATGATTTTGGAATGAGATGTTCGATGATCAGGTGTCCACATACTTTTGGTCATGTTGTGTATAATGAAACAAGAATCTAAATAATTGTCAGTGCTATAATTTATCATTATCATCATTATTATTCTAGAATGATTATTCTAATATAATTCTAAATATCATTTTTGTCGTTACCATGCTATATTTTCAATTTGGCTATTAGTTAAATAAAGGTTAAATAAATACATGTAGCTAAGACAGCAAGACTTGAGCGGAGCAGGCCAGAGGGACCTATTTGTGCAAGATTCCATTCCTAGGCTTTCGGTTTTAATTAAGCGCCACTCTGCACGAAGGGACATATGGGTCCGGCAGACGCTTCATTAATCCCTTCATCGCATTTGTGGATGTTAAACAATAAAAGGCCTTGAGCTTGGAGTTTTAAAACCCAGCCTTGGCTCTGGTCAATGCTGCGGGATGCGGACCAGGGCCCGGTTTCTCAAAAGCATCTTAAAGCTAAATTCGTTAGAACCTTCGTAGGAATATCGTTCAATCTCCAAGCTGTTTCTGAAAAACGTCTTTATTAACGTTGCACTTGAAAACGTTCATAATCTAACTCCTGCCTCAGACCACTCGTAGAACAGCTAAGTGTCTTCAGATGCTTTTTTGCCCTCCCGCGTCACTTTATACACAGAAGATCTCCGTTAAACATAGAATCACGTGGCTCATCCGTCTTTTTTTTTTCCGTCCTTTTGTGACCGCTGAACAAAGTTGACTACAAATACAAAGTTGCCAATGTCTTTGCAATTGATACGAACAAGCGACGTATACAAATAGACTTCAATTGTAAACAGAGATCACTGCATTAAAATATAGACAGTAGGTTGTAAGCCTATTTCAATCATACCGAAATACATGTGATGTTCAATCAATTAATGTATATGTTGATACTTCTAGGCTACTGTCTGTAATGTGTCTCATTATATTTAATGATGTATAGCCTAACATGTGCGCAGTCATGTGCCAAATCGGTGATTTTGTGATTTTTTTTTAAATTGGGAAAGCATTAGAATAAGTCGCCTCATAATGTGCAGCCATAGGTGGTAATAGGAGCTTATCAGTATTGTGAAATATTTCTAATGTTAAGGTGATTTCAATGGAGAAAGCTGATCTGAGAGCAGCGCTCCCTTTTTTTCGATCCTATCAGTATCTATGTTCCAATGACGCACTTAGCGACCATTATTTTTGCCTGGTGTTTTGGGAAATGCTTCATCTTCAGAGGTTGTAGGAAAGAGGCATCTTAATTAAAACACTCGTAAGACTAAATTCCATAGCTATCGGGAAACCAGGCCCAGCTCTGGGCTGGCCGAAAGGCCATAGAGGCAAAATATAACTTTCCTGAGCACACCAGACAGGCACTTGGTCGCGCGCCCAGCGAATTCCACGCATTGCCATTAGCGAAAATAGGCTATGATCCAGCGCCCGCAAAGCGCCCCAAGCCCCAAACATCCGTAGAGAAACACTAGGAAATGTCAATATGACTCAGTCAACTTTTATGGGTTTTGTGACTTAGAGAATTTGTTAAGGGTTTTCAAAATACAGAAAAATCTCAAAGTTCTTATATTTGATCGATTTTCTGCTGCAATGATATATTCGTCCAGTAAATATAATTGTAGGCTGGACCTACTAAGGTTTAGGAATATCAGAATTGGGAAAAGTAGCCTAATTTCTCCCCTGTGAGCTATCAATATTATATCAATGAACTCTTCAGAATTTAGTTTGTATATGGGCTATTGGTAGACAAAATCATTGTTATTTAAAATGTCCCACACTGGAAATCTAAAAAAGACAAATAAAAATGGTACTATAATTTTGTACTAATCCAGCTATTTCTTATGCTCAACTTGCACAACCAGGGTTGGTATATTTGATGTCAATATGTCAATATCATCACCTCCCCTATAAGCCATAATACTATAGCGTCTTTTGTCATTTGAAATTGACCAGTTCCATTCAAACGCAGGTGTCTACAAGAACACCGTTAAAAATATACAAGTGTTCTTTTTATAAAGAATAGAGCCTCTTTATAAAATAAACCAATGGCCATGTTGTTTGTGAGAACTAAACTAAAGACTACTGTGTATTGTTATGCAAAAGGAGCTGTCCTACATTCCCAGGGATACAGGCAGTGACAGCAGTGTCTCTATCACATATCAACACAACAACACATACATAATTCATCTACATCACCAAACATGGAATCTCATTTGACTTGATGAAACAATAGTTTTTCTGTGTTATATAAAGGACTTAGTTTCTGACGGTTGGGGAATATGGTAAATGGTTAATAACCATGGTACACACACACTGACACCCACCCACCCACCCACACACACTGACACCCACCCACCCACCCACACACACTGACACCCACCCACCCACACACACACACACAAGTCAAACCATTTCATGTTTAGTGTGATTTCATCCAAAGGATTACATGATTTTATGAGATTAAATGTACACTTTAATATGGTATTTTAATGATGCAGAATGTGTCCTGATATACTGTATTAAGTATATCCTGATATACTGTATTAATTAGACAAAGTGCTCAGGGAAAATGAGGACCAAAACAGCAATTGCAAAAAACAAAGAAGAATGCTTGGTTGGTTATCATTGATGGTGAAGGAAATGCATTCTACATTACACATTGACCAAGTAAGTATCGTTGTACATATTAGTGACATAAAACCAGATACCATAGACTATATATAGTATAAGAGGCAGATTTATTGTCATATTATGGTGACATGACTGAAACTACATTTCAAACAATATTCAACCAACAGGTCTGATAGGCTACACACAAAACCGACCCATAGTTTGGGTTGATTGGCAATACAGGGGTCACATTCGTCACATTTTCTCCCCTTGACTGTGACTTGGTTCTGATCCATTACAATTAATGGAATATTGCTGCCCATTTTATAAGGGTCCCAGGCTTCCAACATGGACCTTCTCAGTGCACTACCAATAATAGCAGCGCACACCAAGGACGCTAACTGTTAGTGGCTCTGGATAAGAGTGCCGGCTAACGAAATTGTAAATATGTACCATGTTGGGTGTAAAACATAAAAACACCTCTACTACTATCATGTTAAACTGATGCTTGTTGTTTTCTTAGCCCTTTGCATTTGTCTGTGGTGATTTTGGTTACACTTTTTACATGACAAAAAGGAATCCTCTTAGTCCATTGATTTTCTTGGACATATAATTGTAACGGTTTTCTTCCGTTGAAGGAGAGGACCAAAGCGCAGTGTGGTTAGTGTTCATCTTATTTAATAATACTCCAAACTGAACACTTCAAATTACAAAAACAACAAATGTGAAAACTGAAAACAGTCCTATCTGGTGCATAGACACAAAGACAGAAGACAACCACCCACAAAACCCAACACAAAACAAGCTACCTAAATATGGTTCCCAATCAGAGACAATGACTAACATCTGCCTCTGATTGAGAACCATATCAGGCCATTCTTAGAAACGGACAAACTAGACACACATCATAGAATGCCCACCCAGCTCACGTCCTGACCAACACTAAAACAAGGAAAACACAAAAGAACTATGGTCAGAACGTGACAATTATATCATGTATACTCTTTCAATTCTTAGAAAACTATGATTTATATCATATTCTGTACATACATTTCACAAATAATTATTAATTTTATATACATATAAGTAAATAGTGTATAACTATAGAGAATTCTGACTGTAAATTGGAATGACTTTAGTTTAGGATTTGGTCTGTGTGGTGTTTTGAACCATATCGATGGGGTTACACATGTGAGCCAAATATATCAACATCGTCTTCTTTATTCCAGAGATAAAGACACAAAGCTGAAAGCTTATTACAGGTTTTTAACGTTCGGACATCTGTAAAAAAAACACAAAAAAATACAATTTGAGTATCAGAATGGCTTTTGGGTGATGTTAATGGCTAGTTATTGTTCCTCGTGCAGCTTCCATTTAGCTTGGAGACCTTTCAACCTGGATTATATAGACAGACTACAGGACAACCAGCCAATAAAACACTCCAGTCTTTATACCAATGCACCATTAGCATGAAAAAACACAAATCTCCTTAAGAGCAAAATGGAGATGCTCTAATAACAGATTACATACATCTAATGGCACAATTTGAATTAGTTCATAAGCTTGTTGTGAGGCTAAAAGCATTTGGAACGGAATCTGAAAAGGCTGATAGACTGGTGGTGTGTTGTCAGGCACACTGTCCCTAGAAGGTTACACAGAACATCTCTATATGGTCTCTGGGACATATGATGGAGACTCATTGGCCCACCGCTCAGGTGTTTGAGTCTGATGATGTCAGTGAATATCCAACAGGCTCTCACCTGACCCAGTTAAGAGTTGTTTTTAAAGGCACCCGATTCAAAGCTATGTCTCAAAAGGCACCTTATAGAGTGGGCTGTGTTTTTAAAGGAACCCTATTCAAAGCTATGTCTCAAAAGGCACCTTATAGAGTGGGCTATATAAGGAATAACAAGCTATTCGGGGCCCAGGCAGAGAGAAAGAGACAGGAAGAGATGGAAAGGGAGAGAATAGAAAACAGTTTCATTGTTCACACAGCAGTTTATTTGTTCAAACAACTACAATTAGTCCTGAGGGACAGTGACTAAAGCCTGAAGTCTCTTTACTTTAACTAGTGTTTGTTATCATCCTGGGTCGGATTTATGGTAGATCAGTGTCTAGGGGAAACAGACTCTGCTTTAATCATTCTCCAGAGTAAGGGTTAGGGTTAGAGATCAAAGGTCAGAGGGCCATCCCAGCTGTCAGCTGCCAGTCGTCTCCTGCCATCAGCTAACTACTGTAAGACTGGATCAGGCAGAGCACGGACATGGGATATCATCCACACCAGCACTGTAATGTCCCCCATCAACTAGATGTGGTACAATCAACCTCTGTTTAAATGGCATCCATCTCTATGAGGGACAACTGGGACCCTCTCACCCTGAGTCCGTAAAGAGACACAAAGGAATGGCTCATTTCAAACCTAGTTGCTCACACTAATGACCTGTACACAATCTCTCATCTGAATCTAGACTCTAGAACAATGTGTCTAGAACATCCTACTAGAACACTATTCATGGATTGCACGTTTTGTCACAATATTGTTTTGAACATTGGACTGATGCCCAACTGAGCATTCTACTCAATGCATTGTCATTGAGCGCTGATGAAGATTTCATCAAAAATGCATTACATTGTCTTGGAAATGCAATGCAATTTCAAAAGGAGGCAAATAATTAGTAGGTAAACCTTTTCTCATCATTTTGGTGTCGCCAAATTTACTTTAGATGCAGTATACATTTAGCTAGCTAGCTAACATTGAGGGGAGACCACCAGATTTAGCTAGCTAATGTTATCATTGCTAGCTATTTTTTACAAACTTTTCTAGGTAATGACAACATTGACATCTGTCTAAAGTAGGAATTTGACAACATGATAATGGTGGCAAAGTTATTTCCTACCAAATAGTTGCCTACTTTAGCAACGTAATCGTATTTCCAGGACACATAGTGTAATTTAGAATAAACAGTCATTCGCCTCCGTCCAGAATGACTGGACTTATCACGACTTTTGGGCACCACTATGGCGCCGATGGCAGAGGATGGCTTGAGAACATTTATGATATAGGCTGTATTAATTAAGACACCTGGATAATATAGGCTGTATGAAGACACCTGACCAGTCTGGATGATATAGGCTGTATGAAGACACCTGACCAGTCTGGATAGTCTAGGCTGTATGAAGACACCTGACCAGTCTGGATGATATACTGTAGGCTGTATGAAGACATTTGACCAGTCTGGAGGATATAGGCTGTATGAAGACACCTGACCAGTCTGGATGATATACTGTAGGCTGTATGAAGACACCTGACCAGTCTGAATGATATACTGTAGGCTGTATTAAGACACCTGACCAGTCTGGATGATATACTGTAGGCTGTATGAAGACACCTTACCAGTCTGGATGATATAGGCTGTATGAAGGACACCTGACCAGTCTGGATGATATAGGCTGTAATAAGACACCTGACCAGTCTGGATGATATACTGTAGGCTGTATGAAGACACCTGACCAGTCTGGATGATATAGGCTGTATTAAGACACCTGACCAGTCTGGATGATATACTGTAGGCTGTATGAAGACACCTGACCAGTCTGGATGATATAGGCTGTATGAAGACACCTGACCAGTCTGGATGATATACTGTAGGCTGTATGAAGGACACCTGACCAGTCTGGATGATATAGGCTGTATGAAGGACACCTGACCAGTCTGGATGATATAGGCTGTATGAAGACACCTGACCAGTCTGGATGATATATTGTAGGCTGTATGAAGACACCTGACCAGTCTGGATGATATGGGCTGTATTAAGACACCTGACCAGTCTGGATGATATACTGTAGGCTGTATGAAGACACCTGACTAGTCTGGATGATATAGGCTGTATGAAGACACCTGACCAGTCTGGATGATATACTGTAGGCTGTATGAAGGACACCTGACCAGTCATACTGGCTGTATTATGACACCCGACCAGTCTGGATGATATAGGCTGTTTTAAGACACCCGACCAGTCATACTGGCTGTATTATGACACCTGACCAGTCTGGATGATATAGGCTGTATGAAGGACACCTGACCAGTCTGGATGATATAGACTGTGTGAAGGACACCTGACCAGTCTGGATGATATACTGTAGGCTGTATGAAGACACCTGACCAGTCTGGATGATATAGGCTGTATGAAGACACCTGACCAGTCTGGATGATATAGGCTGTATGAAGACACCTGACCAGTCTAGATGATATAGGCTGTATGAAGACACCTGACCAGTCTGGATGATATAGACTGTATGAAGACACCTGACCAGTCTGGATGATATACTGTAGGCTGTATGAAGGACACCTGACCAGTCTGGATGATATAGGCTGTATGAAGACACCTGACCAGTCTGGATGATATACTGTAGGCTGTATTAAGACACCTGACCAGTCTGGATGATATAGGCTGTATGAAGACACCTAACCAGTCTGGATGATATAATGTAGGCTGTATTAAGACACCTGACCAGTCTGGATGATATACTGTAGGCTGTATGAAGACACCTGACCAGTCTGGATGATATAGGCTGTATGAAGACACCTGACCAGTCTGGATGATATGGGCTGTATGAAGGACACCTGACCAGTCTGGATGATATAGGATGTATGAAGACACCTGACCAGTCTGGATGATATAGGCTGTATGAAGACACCTGACCAGTCTGGATGATATGGGCTGTATGAAGGACACCTGACCAGTCTGGATGATATAGGATGTATGAAGACACCTGACCAGTCTGGATGATATAGGCTGTATGAAGGACACCTGACCAGTCTGGATGATATAGGCTGTATGAAGAAACCTGACCAGTCTGGATGATATAGGCTGTATGAAGACACCTGACCAGTCTGGATGATATAGGCTGTATGAAGACACCTGACCAGTCTGGATGATATACTGTAGGCTGTATGAAGACACCTGACCAGTCTGGATGATATAGGCTGTATGAAGACACCTGACCAGTCTGGATGATATAGGCTGCATGAACACACCTGACCAGTCTGGATGATATAGGCTGTATGAAGACACCTGACCAGTCTGGATGATATAGGCTGTATGAAGACACCTGACCAGTCTGGATGATATAGGCTGTATTATGACACCTGGCCAGTCTGGATGATATGGGCTGTATGAAGGACACCTGACCAGTCTGGATGATATAGGATGTATGAAGACACCTGACCAGTCTGGATGATATAGGCTGTATGAAGGACACCTGACCAGTCTGGATGATATAGGCTGTATGAAGACACCTGACCAGTCTGGATGATATAGGCTGTATGAAGACACCTGACCAGTCTGGATGATATGGGCTGTATGAAGGACACCTGACCAGTCTGGATGATATAGGATGTATGAAGACACCTGACCAGTCTGGATGATATAGGCTGTATGAAGGACACCTGACCAGTCTGGATGATATAGGCTGTATGAAGAAACCTGACCAGTCTGGATGATATAGGCTGTATAAAGACACCTGACCAGTCTGGATGATATAGGCTGTATGAAGACACCTGACCAGTCTGGATGATATAGGCTGTATGAAGACACCTGACCAGTCTGGATGATATAGGCTGTATGAAGACATCTGACCAGTCTGGATGATATAGGCTATATGAAGACACCTGACCAGTCTGGATGATATAGGATGTATGAAGACACCTGACCAGTCTGGATGATATAGGCTGTATGAAGGACACCTGACCAGTCTGGATGATATAGGCTGTATGAAGACACCTGACCAGTCTGGATGATATACTGTAGGCTGTATTAAGACACCTGACCAGTCTGGATGATATAGGCTGTATGAAGACACCTAACCAGTCTGGATGATATAATGTAGGCTGTATTAAGACACCTGACCAGTCTGGATGATATACTGTAGGCTGTATGAAGACACCTGACCAGTCTGGATGATATAGGCTGTATGAAGACACCTGACCAGTCTGGATGATATGGGCTGTATGAAGGACACCTGACCAGTCTGGATGATATAGGATGTATGAAGACACCTGACCAGTCTGGATGATATAGGCTGTATGAAGACACCTGACCAGTCTGGATGATATGGGCTGTATGAAGGACACCTGACCAGTCTGGATGATATAGGATGTATGAAGACACCTGACCAGTCTGGATGATATAGGCTGTATGAAGGACACCTGACCAGTCTGGATGATATAGGCTGTATGAAGAAACCTGACCAGTCTGGATGATATAGGCTGTATGAAGACACCTGACCAGTCTGGATGATATAGGCTGTATGAAGACACCTGACCAGTCTGGATGATATACTGTAGGCTGTATGAAGACACCTGACCAGTCTGGATGATATAGGCTGTATGAAGACACCTGACCAGTCTGGATGATATAGGCTGCATGAACACACCTGACCAGTCTGGATGATATAGGCTGTATGAAGACACCTGACCAGTCTGGATGATATAGGCTGTATGAAGACACCTGACCAGTCTGGATGATATAGGCTGTATTATGACACCTGGCCAGTCTGGATGATATGGGCTGTATGAAGGACACCTGACCAGTCTGGATGATATAGGATGTATGAAGACACCTGACCAGTCTGGATGATATAGGCTGTATGAAGGACACCTGACCAGTCTGGATGATATAGGCTGTATGAAGACACCTGACCAGTCTGGATGATATAGGCTGTATGAAGACACCTGACCAGTCTGGATGATATGGGCTGTATGAAGGACACCTGACCAGTCTGGATGATATAGGATGTATGAAGACACCTGACCAGTCTGGATGATATAGGCTGTATGAAGGACACCTGACCAGTCTGGATGATATAGGCTGTATGAAGAAACCTGACCAGTCTGGATGATATAGGCTGTATAAAGACACCTGACCAATCTGGATGATATAGGCTGTATGAAGACACCTGACCAGTCTGGATGATATAGGCTGTATGAAGACACCTGACCAGTCTGGATGATATAGGCTGTATGAAGACATCTGACCAGTCTGGATGATATAGGCTATATGAAGACACCTGACCAGTCTGGATGATATAGGATGTATGAAGACACCTGACCAGTCTGGATGATATAGGCTGTATGAAGGACACCTGACCAGTCTGGATGATATAGGCTGTATGAAGACACCTGACCAGTCTGGATGATATACTGTAGGCTGTATGAAGAACACCTGACCAGTCTGGATGATATAGGCTGTATGAAGACACCTGACCAGTCTGGATGATATAGGCTGTATGAAGACACCTGACCAGTCTGGATGATATAGGCTGTATGAAGACACCTGACCAGTCTGGATGATATAGGCTGTATGAAGACACCTGACCAGTCTGGATGATATAGGCTGTATGAAGACATCTGACCAGTCTGGATGATATAGGCTATATGAAGACACCTGACCAGTCTGGATGATATAGGATGTATGAAGACACCTGACCAGTCTGGATGATATAGGCTGTATGAAGGACACCTGACCAGTCTGGATGATATAGGCTGTATGAAGACACCTGACCAGTCTGGATGATATACTGTAGGCTGTATGAAGAACACCTGACCAGTCTGGATGATATAGGCTGTATGAAGACACCTGACCAGTCTGGATGATATAGGCTGTATGAAGACACCTGACCAGTCTGGATGATATAGGCTGTATGAAGACACCTGACCAGTCTGGATGATATAGGCTGTATGAAGACACCTGACCAGTTTGGATGATATAGGCTGTATTATGACACCTGACCAGTCTGGATGATATAGGCTGTATGAAAACACCTGACCAGTCTGGATGATATACTGTAGGCTGTATGAAGGACACCTGACAAGTCTGGATGATATAGGCTGTATGAAGACACCTGGCCAGTCTGGATGATATATTGTAGGCTGTATTAAGACACCTGACCAGTCTGGATGATATAGGCTGTATGAAGACACCTGACCAGTCTGGATGATATACTGTAGGCTGTATTAAGACACCTGACCAGTCTGGATGATATACTGTAGGCTGTATGAAGACACCTGACCAGTCTGGATGATATAGGCTGTATGAAGACACCTGACCAGTCTGGATGATATAGGCTGTATGAAGGACACCTGACCAGTCTGGATGATATAGGCTGTATGAAGACACCTGACCAGTCTGGATGATATAGGCTGTATGAAGACACCTGACCAGTCTGGATGATATAGGCTGTATGAAGACACCTGACCAGTCTGGATGATATAGGCTGTATGAAGACACCTGACCAGTCTGGATGATATAGGCTGTATGAAGACACCTGACCAGTTTGGATGATATAGGCTGTATTATGACACCTGACCAGTCTGGATGATATAGGCTGTATGAAGACACCTGACCAGTCTGGATGATATACTGTAGGCTGTATGAAGGACACCTGACAAGTCTGGATGATATAGGCTGTATGAAGACACCTGGCCAGTCTGGTTGATATATTGTAGGCTGTATTAAGACACCTGACCAGTCTGGATGATATAGGCTGTATGAAGACACCTGACCAGTCTGGATGATATACTGTAGGCTGTATTAAGACACCTGACCAGTCTGGATGATATACTGTAGGCTGTATGAAGACACCTGACCAGTCTGGATGATATAGGCTGTATGAAGACACCTGACCAGTCTGGATGATATAGGCTGTATGAAGGACACCTGACCAGTCTGGATGATATAGGCTGTATGAAGACACCTGACCAGTCTGGATGATATAGGCTGTATGAAAACACCTGACCAGTCTGGATGATATAGGCTGTATGAAGACACCTGACCAGTCTGGATGATATAGGCTGTATTATGACACCTGACCCGTCTGGATGATATACTGTAGGCTGTATTAAGACACCTGACCAGTCTGGATGATATACTGTAGGCTGTATGAAGACACCTGACCAGTCTGGATGATATAGGCTGTATGAAGACACCTGACCAGTCTGGATGATATAGGCTGTATGAAGACACCTGACCAGTCTGGATGATATAGGCTGTATTATGACACCTGAGCAGTCTGGATGATATAGGCTGTATGAAGGACACCTGACCAGTCTGGATGATATAGGCTGTATGAAGACACCTGACCAGTCTGGATGATATACTGTAGGCTGTATTAAGACACCTGACCAGTCTGGATGATATACTGTAGGCTGTATGAAGACACCTGACCAGTCTGGATGATATAGGCTGTATGAATGACACCTGACCAGTCTGGATGATATAGGCTGTATGAAGACACCTGACCAGTCTGGATGATATAGGCTGTATGAAGTACCAGATGGCGAGGTGGTCGAGGAGGATGCTAGTTATTTGACAGATGCCCTCCCTATCTCCCCCACCCTGCCCTGAGTCATGTGCCTGGTCCACCTGTTTAGGCCAGCAGATAGGCCCTGAAAGCGTGCATGGCTGTGTGGATACACGCAAGGAGAGGTGGAAGGGGAGCTGGGGTATATAAATTATGGCACGTGTGAGTCTTTGGAATACTGTGTATATCTATTTGTGTGTGTGTGTGTGTTTGTATGAATGTGTGTTTTTTGTGTGTCCAGTCCCTCTCTCAAGGCTCGGACACAAAGTGGAGCATTTGTGTGTGTGTGTGTATGTGTTTGTGTGTATTTGTGTTTATGTGTGCGTAGGTGTGTTTGTGCGTGTGTCTGTATGTGTGTGTGTGTACGTATGTGTTTGTTTGTCTGTGTGTGTGTGTGTGTGTGTGTGTGGTGTGTGTGTGGTGTGTGTGTGTACGTGTGTTAGGCGAGGCAGGAGGAGTGTGCCTTCTCTGCACCCCCACGGACACCACACGCCTGGCCACCTGCTCGTGGATTAGGGAGCATGCGGATTACACACGTCACAATGGAGACACACTAACACAAATTCACCAAACACCACACACCACCCGCACAACAAAGGATACACAGCATCGCCTGTCTACATGACCCCACAACAATTATAGCTTTTGGCATTTTCATTAGTTTTAAATAAGGAGACATTTCATTGGTCTATTGTATTGAACTGGAGAGAGGATTATCAAATCCATAGCATATAGTGCCAATGTTTGACATTCAATACTGTATGTATGTGTTGACCCAATGTCTTTGTGTAAGGATAGTTGTGGATTATATTCAATATTATGATGGTGTAAATATTTACAGTTCATAGTAACCATGTGAGATGTGGTTAACAAGAGTGTGAAGGTTTTCTATGTATTGTGTTTTTGTGTTTGTGTATTCCTGTGTTTCACTTGTGTCATGTGTTTATCCTATACGATCTGGTGTGTTATCTGGGAAAGAGTGGGATTGTGTTTGTGGGAGTGTGTTGTTGTTCCAGGGAGTGTGTTTTCCACGCAAGGAGGGACGAGATGACGCACTCTGACCCACTACAGCCCCACTGGCCTAGTTTAACCAACAACAACACTGTGATGTCACCATCCTAGATCCAGCAAGCTGGCACGACCCGGGAAAAGAGGGTCAAGTGAAGAAAAAAACACAACAACAATAATCCACAAGACAACAACATACAGTAAGCAACAATGACCATTCAAAACAACACCTTTGAATTGCCATGTATGTCCTTCCATACAAAGCACTTGTTATGGACAATGAGTAGGCCTAGCTAGCCTACCCTGACATGGGGAGATTCTTTTGTGACCAAATTTGGTTTTGTTTGGTTATTTGTTTTGTTTGAATGGTTACAGGTACATTATTCATTTCAAATTGTAATATGTTTATGTACCTGTAGGCTGCCACTCAAATGAAAGAAAGAAAACAGTAAGAAATACATACAGAGTTTAATAATAAATAATAAAACCAGGAGGATAAACAAAAAAAAGAAGTGGACCTCCACCCTCACATCCCATCCCATTCCATTCCACCAAGCCTAACCAGCCAACATGTGTCCATCCACATTTTTCTATACTACAAAAGGCCGCCTTTCAGATTACAAGACATTATTGTGAAATATTGGACTATGGGCATGCCATTTTGATTCCCAATTACATTGTTTTTCAAATTTGCGGGAGCAATTTATTTAAATGTTTTATTTAATCTTTATTTAACTAGGCAAGGCCATATACAGTGAATTCGGAAAGTACTCAGAACCCTTCACCTTTTCCATATTTTTTTAAGTTACAAAAATGTATTAAATGTATGTTTTTCCTCATAAATCTACGCACAATACACCATAATGACAAAGCGAAAACAGGTTTTTAGACATGTTTGTGAATGTATTAAAAATAAGAACAGACATACCTTATTCACACAAGTATTTAGACCTTTGCTATGAGACTCGAAATTGAGCTCAGGTGCATCCTGTTTCCATTGATCATCCTTGAGCTGTTTCTACAACTTGATTGGAGTCCACCTGTGGTCAATTCAATTGATTGGACAAGATTTGGAAAGGCACACACCTGTCTATATAAGGTCCCACAGTTGACAGTGCATGTCAGAGCAAAAATCAAGCCATGAGTTCAAAGGAATTGTCCGTAGAGCTTGGAGACAGGATTGTGTTGAGGCACAGATCTGGGGAAGGGTACCAAAAACATTTTGCAGCATTGAAGGTCCCCAAGAACACAGTGGCTTCCATCACTCTTAAATGGAAGAAGTTTGGAACCACCAAGACTCTTCCTAGAGTTGGCCGCCCAGCCAAACTGAGCAATCGGGGGAGAAGGGCATTGGTCAAGGAGGTGACCAAGAACCTGATGGTCACTCTGACAGAGCTCCAGAGTTCCTCTGTGGAGATGGGAGAACCTTCCAGAAAGACAACATTCTCTGCAGGACTTTATGGTAGAGTGGCCAGACTGAAGCTACTCGTCAGTAAAAGGCACATGACAGCCCGTTTGGAGTTTGCTGAAAGGCACCTATAGGAGTCTCAGACAATGAGAAACAAGATTGTCTGGTCTGATGAAACCAAGATTGAACTCTTTGGGCTGAATGCCAAGCGTCACATCTGGAGGAAACCTGGCACCATCCCTACGTTGAAGCATGGCGTGGCAGCATCATGCGGTGGGAATGTTTTTCAGTTGCAGGGCATGGAAGATCAGTTAGAATCGGGGGAAAGATGAACGGACCAAAGTACAAAGAGATCCTTGATGAAAGCCTGCTCTAGAGCGCTCAGGACCTCAGACTGGGGTGAAGGTTCACCTTTCAACAGGACAACGACCCTAAACACACAGTCAAGACAATGCAGGAGTGGCTTCGGGACAAGTCTCTGAATGTCTTTGAGTGGCCAAGCCAGAGCCCGGACTTGAACCAGATCGAACATCTCTGGAGAGACCTGAAAATAGCTGTGCAGCGACGCCCCCCCCCCAGATAATCGTCTTTTAACAAACCCGCTTTGGTCCAGATGTACCAATTTGGGTACATATCGAGACTGGGTGTCAGAATTTTAGAAAATAGTTTATTATCTGTATTTATCAACGATAGAGGGCGATAGCGAGAGCACTGGGTGGCATCCTTACCTTATTTTTTTTTTTTTTTACAAAAGTAAAATTAGTGCTGTATTTACATCCTTCGTGAACCTCTGTGTTATTCATTTTCAATTAACAGTGGATCTAATTGGTTACAATATTTTAAAAGACCTCAGGAGGAATACTGTCACAACTAGGTGATTCAATGCCCTTTTGTATTCATGGAGAGAGATGTTGGGTTCCAGCAAGCCGGCTTCTTCAGTTGAAAGAAGACTCCTTATATCTTTATAAAATGACTTCATCTGACTTGGTGTGGATTTACAATCAGTGGTGTACAACTCTTTAAAGAAACGGGAGAATCTTTGGTTGATTCATTTTGGCTCTGATATCAATTCACCTGATTCAGATTCAATAGTCGCAACATCCGCTAATTGATAATTACTGCGAAGCTTGATAGCCAGTCGACGACTGGGTCGATTGCCATGGAAGTAATAGCCGAGTCTAAGTCGATGGATGGCAAATTCTGCTCTCTGCCTTATCAATGGATACAGTTCTGTCTTGACTTTGAAAAGAGTAGTCGCTACCTGGTCTGAAAAAAGTGTTAGTTGAGAACGTTCTAACGTCGTTAACAACTTTTCCAATTCTGATATCTTCTTTAATTGTTATTTATTTAGCCCAGATACAAATGCAGTTGCATTGTTTTTAATAAAACCTTTAATGGCCCCCATGTCACGCCCTGGCCTTAGTTATCTTTGTTTTCTTTCTTATTTTGGTCAGGTCAGGGTGTGAATAGGGTGGGTATGTTAGTTTTTATATTGTCTAGTTTTTTTTTTGTATATCTAGGGTTTTTTGTAAGTCTAGGTATATGTAGGTCTATGGTGGCCTGAATTGGTTCCCAATCAGAGGCAGCTGTCTATCGTTGTCTCTGATTGGGGACCATATTTAGGTAGCCATTTTCCATAGGGTATTTGTGGGTTCTTGTTCTGTTTAGTTTATCTGCACTACTCATATTAGCTTCACGGTTCGTTTTGTTGTTTTTGTTAGTTTGTTTAGTGTTCTTTCTTCATTAAAAGAAGAACGTATGCATATCACGCTGCGCCTTGGTCTCCTCATTACAACAAGCTTGACACCCCATCAAATCTGATGATCATCAAATACATTTTTGTTAGTCAATATGGATTCATTCAATTCAGTTTCAAATTGTTCAGAGAAAGTAGGATTTTTGTAGCAAGGAAATATTAAAGCGCCATCTTGAGGTTATTTTAGGATATTCAGAAAATTGTATCTGACAATAATAAGCATGATGATCAGATATGCTCATATGTCAAATGTATATTTTCTTGATTATTAAATAAAATAAAGGAGTAGGTAATAGCACAAAATCGATTAGGGATCATTTTTTGTGCCTATTTGAATACTATAGTAATGTCCACAAAACCCCCAGTAAATACTACAGTATATTACATCTGCAAAAACACTACAGTAATTTCTATAGTATTTACTACTGTTTTTATATACTATGGTAAACTGTAAATACTAGAGTATACTACAGTCATGTCTGCAAAACTACAGTAAATACTACAGTATATTACATCTGCAAAAACACTACAGTAATTTCTATAGTATTTACTACTGTTTTTTATATACTATAGTAAACTGTAAATACTAGAGTATACTACAGTCATGCCTGCAAAACTACAGTAAATACTACAGTATTCACTGTAATGTTTTGGTGAACTTTAGTCTCTCAAAAGCACTACAGTGAATACTACAGTAAAGTCTGCAATAGTATTTAACTATAGTATGTCACGCCTTGATCGGTTTCATCTGTCCTTGTGCTTATCTCCACCCCCTCCAGGTGTCGCTCATCATCCCCGGGGGATTTATACCTGTGTTTTCTGTCTCTCTGTGCCAGTTCGTCTTGTTTGCCACGTCAACCAGCGTTTACCTCCTAGCTCCTATTTTTCCCAGTCTCTGTTTTTCATGGTCCTCCTGGTTTTGACCCTTGCCTGTCCTGACACCAAACCCACCCGCCTGCCTGACCTTTCTTCCTACCCTTACCTCGGTTCATGAACTCTCGCCTGTACCCGACCTGCTTTTTGCCTACCCTAATAAATAACGGAGCTCAACCATCTGCCTCCTGTGTCTGCATATGGGTCTCGTCTTGTGCCCTTACATAGTATCCTGTAGTATTTTTTCATACGGGGAGGAGGGAGGAGAGGAAATGTGGAAACAAATGCACTTGTATGAAATGAGACTCTTCACTCACATGTCATCAAGCAAATTATGTTTACAGGGTTGCAATCCCAAATGAGTAAAAATACATTTCGATAGTTGTGCTAGACATTTGATAGATAAAAGGATAAGTAGCATATTGTTTAATGCATGATTTTCTCCTCTGAGTAAACAACAGCTGCTTCAAAGGAGGTGTGGCAGATATCAAAACTATTTGGCGGGTAGAGGCTATCGAGGAGGCGAGGACACTCCTCCTGCTAACTAATTGACACTCTCTTTGACCACTCGATCACTTATCGGTTTCTGGGTCACGGAGGAGAGATAACGGAGTACGAACAAGTCGAGGAAAGGACGGTATTTTGCCCAAATGTAAATCTCCCATAGTGTCCCTCATGCTCCACTATCTTGTAATGACAAGGGTCATCCCAAGTCCCCAAGCCCATCCAGGGTCTCCTCCAAGGGTCTCTTTGTGGATATGAGAGGTCTTGAGAACAGAGATGACAGGAAGGCAGTGAACCAGGTGGTTCTTCACTTGGTAGACAGACATAATTTGTTAATATGTTAGTGGTGGAGGTGGAAGATAACTATTCATTTAGCTCTGGTCCAGGGTCAGTTAATGGTTAAATAATGTTGCAATTAAGGTAGAGAAACTGATCCTAGAGCAGCACTTATTACATGGACGTCAATCTTTTGTCCTCATACTGAACCCACCATTATGGTCCATCACAGTGCCACCAATAGGTTTGAGGATGTAGTGCATGGAAAGGAATTGACATAAAAGGTGACAAGTACAGTACAGTAGTTTAGTGATTTTCTTAGAAATGGAGAAGGGCATTCTTTATAGTGATGTCACACATTTCTATCCTACTAATTAGATGAGGAATCTCACTCAGTAGTGATTATTTCTCCCCTCTTTGGGGATTGTTGTGTGGGGTTGGGGTTGGCAAGAGCAAAGTTTGGGGGAGTGGGGGGAGTGTGTGAGAGAGGGGAGATTTGCGCAATTGGGGGTAACTCTACTGCCCCTGCCACCCCTAGCCACTTGGTTGGAGTCATTGCAACTAAAGGTGGCACAACCAGTTAGAGTGTAAGGGGGCAATTCATTTTCTCTGCATATTTTTTTATAGCGAATGTTATCAACCAAAATCTAATATTAGATAAACGGAACCTGAGAAAACAAATAACACAACAATTACATACTTATTTAATTTATTTCCTAAAGAAAGTTATGCAACACCCAATGCCCCTGTGTGAAAAAGACAAGTACTTTTTCACAGCACTATATGTCAGCTAATGTGGCACAAAATTACCCTCCTGAGGTTTTGAGAGGAGCTCCACCTTGACCAGGAGAAATGTCCACTCTGGCAACCTGTATAATGTTTATAATCTGGCAACCAGGAACATTCCCCTTGTAGCCCATCTTCTTCTGAAAGCAGGCAGAAATATCATTGTTAGAAACACCCGTGGCCGTCCATGGCCATGAGTCTGTTTACACTCCATTACTCAAATGGGTCTAGGGTGTGTGTGTACGAGAGATGGGAGAGAGAGAGAAAGACACAGGGGGATAGAAAAAGAGGGAGAGCTAGTGTGTGTGTGTCTGTGTGTCTGCAAGGAAATGTGCCACCCATGACTTCAGAAAGTCCCGCAGTGGTTATCGCCTATCAGAAAGTTTGTGTGTGTGTGGCTGTGGCTGTGTCTGTGTTTGTGTGTGTATGTGTGTGCGTGTGCACACATTAATTGAGTAGCCTTTTCACACATATTCAATATACAGTGTAGGTGCTCCACATAACATGTCAAATATGATAATAATGCATATGATGCAAGACTGCAAATGTTCCAGCCAGGTCACACCTGATACAAGTCAGTATTCGACGTCCATCACTGTCTGAGGACGAAGGGAGATTACATGGAAAACGGCCACTAGGGGCAACAGTGAGCACTGTTACCTTCAAGTAGATTTTAGTTTTGCTAGGGCATTGTGGATGGGAATGTCAGATGGGATCTGCCTCTGATTCCAAAGGTTGCTAGTTTGAATCCAGTGAGAATGTTTTTTGGAAATTTTTATTTTAACAAACCTTAACCCTTACCTTATCCATTTGGAGTTAATGCCTAACCTTAAGATTTCTGAGTTAATGCCTAAACTTAACCATAAAAACCTTAAACAAATGTGTTGTTTTGCAACAACTTCAGAATTGGATGAACACGGACAAACATCTAATTCTGATGCGAGAGTGTGAGAGCTAGTTGAATCAGAGTCTATAGTGTTGTTGGCGGGTGAACACTGAGCAGACTACTGAAGTAAGGCAGGATGATAAAGATGAGAGAAGAGGGAGGAGGAGAAGGACGAGTAGGCGGGAGGAAGAGAGGAACAGGGAAAAAAGAGATGGAAGGAGAGGTAAAAGGTCATTTAGCTTCATCCTCGTTTGAAGGTTTCAAAGTCCTGCCCTTGAGTTGTGGCACAGCCTCACAGTAGGCCAAAGACTAGCATTAGGTACCAGTCTTCCTGCTACATGTGAGGGTTTTCTCATCTAAGCAGATGGACCTATGGTGTTACAAATACGCCATGCTTGAAGGTGAGCACCACTGGGACCCAAGACAGGTAAGAGGATTTTAGAGGATTTCATTCACTTGTTCATTCACACACATACACTTACAGAGTGAAGCGCGCACGCACACACACACGCACACACACTCTTCCTTTTCAGACTCAGCGGGTGGCAAGTAAAAGTCATATTTGCAGCTCCCTCTCTTCCTGCCCCTCTCCCCTTCTCCCTCCTTCCCCCGCTCCCTCCTTGCATCCCTCCCTCCACTCCAGCCTCTATCACATCGGCCAGGGTCTACTTAGAGCAGTGCGCCACCACAGAGAATAGGTAGAGAATGGGTATTATGACAGTGGGTAGAGAAAGAGAGGGAGAGACAGAGAAAGAGAAAAGAAAGGCAGACAGGGTATTATGAGAGAGAGGGATGAGAGCAGTGAAGGCATTTGGAGTCTTTATTCTCGGTTCTAAGCTGCAGGTTCTGCTCTGCAATCCAATTGGTCGATACAGCCAGGCATGTAAATGAAATGCAAAGCAGAGTGAGGCTGACTTTTCCTTCGCCAATTTGTGGCCCCCTTCTTCTTTCTCTCTTAAAGAGAAAAGGGGAGAGTTTAAATATGTGTATCACTCTCTTTCTTTCCATTTCTGTGTATCACTCTCTTTCTCTCTGTTTCTCTCTCTGTCTCCCCCTCCGCTGTTCTATTTGTCGTTGTTCTCCCCCTCCGTATCCTTCTGTCTCCCTCAACATCTGTCGCTCTCTCCCTCCTTTACTTGCTCTCTCCCTCCTTTACTTGCTCTCTAACGCTCTCTCTAGCTCTTTCTCTCTCTCTCTGAGGAAATATAATCATTTGCCTTTTCAGTGGGAGCTGAACTGTGCACTTCTCTAATGTTCTGCTCTGAGGGTTTTAATCCACAGAGGCTTTTTGAGTTCCTGGGAGACTCCAGTGGTGATTAAGCACATGCACTAGATTTCTCTCACTCTCCCTCTCTCTCTCCCCCTCTTTCTCTCTCTCTCTCTTTTTGTGTGTGTGTGCTTGTAAGTGTGTAAATATGAGCCCTTTGTTTCGACTGTACTTTTACTGCTGTGTATGTGACAGTGAAGTCAAGCTGCTCTGCCAGGCCAGTGTTTGTTCAACTCTCTGTCTGCATGATTTTCTGTCCAAGCATTCCAATGTGGCCAACTGTATTTGGCTATCACCATCCAGAAACAGAAAGGTAGATATGATGCAGTGTGCCACATCACGTGGCTGGCCTAGGGTTTTGGCTATACCCTAAGAGGGTACTGTGCGCTCCGAACACTCACCAGGGGGTAGAGTGGTGTTAATGGGGTGTCTGGCTGACCATAAAGCCCCCAGTTTAAAAAAAAAGCCTGATCAGCCCTAGCAGTGTTTAGTGCACTAACAGGACTAGGCTGGGGCAAGGCACACACACACACAACAGACACACACACCACACACACACAGGGGGTAGTCAGTGGGACTGTTTTTAAGTGCAGATACACACAGACAAGGACAGTCTGTGACAGATTAAATACTAGCACCACTGTAATCCCTGGCCTGTCCCTCAGCCAAAATATAAGCTTTCCTTTACCCCTCGGAGAGAAAGAGAGAGAGAAGGGAGAGAGAGAGAGTCAGAGAGAGAGGAAAATCAAAGACACAGACATGCAGATATATAGACAAAAATAAAGAGGGGTAGAGGGGGATTAGTCAGAAAGAGAGAGAGAGAGAGAGAGAGAGAGAGAGAGAGAGAGAGAGAGAGAGAAAGAGAGACGAGATGTGTTCTCAACTCAACTCAAATGCCTCTGTTACTTTTCATTTAATTCCCATGTTCATTCTCAACTAACCCATCAACCCCTCCAGGACATATTCACCCCCACATGCATGCACCCCAAACTGTAATCCCTGTGTGGTAGTGTGGTTGTCTTGGTTCAGTGGGGTCCTCTGGTTGCAGTGGAGAGTTCTCCAAGCAGATACTGCCCTCTGCAGGACACTGGTATATGGCCTATAGGGTTGGTCCAAGTTGACCTCAAGAGTATATAATCCTAACAACACTAAAGTATGATCCTGTTTCCTTATTTAGTCTTTTCATGTCACACACAGGGTGAGTTTCCCAAAGCCTTTGTTGTTTGTTTTGCGTGGCTGCGTGCAGTGTGTTTGAATGTTGTGACTGTCTATGCTGTGTGTGCCAGAGAACTCTCTCTCTCTCTATTGTGTGATGAAGCTTAGAGAGCTCTCTGCAGACTATCAGTTCACTGACAGACATGGAGGAGAGGAGAGAAGGCCTGCTCTATTCTATTCACACTCTGGGCCAAAACAACACTTGTGCCAGCTCCCTCATGACCCCACAATATACTCCTCTCTTCAACCCCTCTCCATCTCCTCCTCAGCCACCATCTCCTCCCCCATCTCCTGAATTTCACTCCTCCTGCTCTTCACCTTCCCTTTCTTTCAGTCTCCTATTCTTCCTCTCCCTCCTGTCATCTTCTTCTTACTTCAACCCCTCTCCCTCTCCTCCTCAGTCCTCATCTCCTCCCCCCATCTCCTAGCTTTCTTTCCTTCTCCCTTTCCTAGCCCCCCACAGCCCACCAAGCTGACAGCTCCAAGCTCCGTGGCAAATGAGTCTCGCTCGCATTACAATCGCCCGGGACAGATTCCATTAGCGCTATCTGAAATTGAGTGTGAGGAGCAGGCAGGCGGCAGCGCAAGAGGCCGGTTATCAGAGAGGGAAAGAGAGCGCTGGAGTTGTAACCGACGACCTCATTAATCTGGCGGGTGGGATGGAAGAACGCACACAACGAAATCGAACAACCTCGCGTTTCCCGCTCTTGTTGCGACAAAAGGAGCCGTGTTGAGACTGAGACATTAAGGGAGAGAAAATGTTGAGAACAAATGCCATATGAAGGAAATTGTGATGAAACTGAGTAAAATATCAACTCTTTCTCTCTTTTACACACACACTCCATTTGTCTCTTATTTCTTACAACCCTCTTGTCAGGGGATTTGTAATGTGTTAGTCAAGAGGTTGGGAGTCTCCCTCTCCCTCTCTTTCACACACACCACTTGAACCCTCCCTCCTCCCCAATATACTCATCCTTATAGTTATTAACCCTTGACACGTAATCCAAGGGTATGCGGTATGCGATATTAGGTATGGGGGTGGGGTCATCTTTTATGTAGAGAGCTCTTTCACACAAGATCACTCAATTTAAATAGACCACCACTTTGATGTCTCTCCTCCCTTCTGTCTCTTGAACACACTCTCATTTCCATCTTGTAGCCCTCCAGTGCTGCTACGATAAGGAGTAATGAGAAATGTTTTCAAATTACTCATAGGCATAGGATGCCGACCTGTCTAATAGGCTAATTAAACCTGTAACTGATGCCCAACCTCACTGCTGGCTACTTCATATCAAGAGTGCCAATGTCTACTCTGGGGACTCCACTATATTACACCCTATTCTGGAGCCAGGATCAACAAGGAAGGAGAGTTAAAGAGAAGAGTTGAAATATTCAACACAAGTGGAGAAAATCTTGGCCTGTGGGCAAGTAAAGTAGCCTAAATTGTGGTGGATGAGGCGTACACACACACACTGTAATAAGGAAATAAAACATGTTCATTAGGCATCATTTACAGTGTATTATGGTGTGGTCCCTGAGGGCTGTATCGTTCCCACTGTACCACGCTGACAGTTGAGACGTTGGGGAAGAAAAGATGGCTGTTCTTATGCTTGTATCCACCATCTTCATTTGTCCTCTATTTTGAGTATAATCTCACATAGTCTTATAATTGTTACCAAGCTTGAGAGAGCGGTGTTCAAGTGGTTATGTCGATACTCAATTCTGTATTATTGAAAGTAATATGTGGACAACTGTTTAGTCCTACTGTAGTCATGGTATGAAAATAAAATAAAACAGACCTGTGCCCAGTTAGACATGAACAGTCTGGTCTGAACAGTCAGTTAGGTCTACAAAGGATAGGACACAGATATTTTCTTAAAGGCCAAGTGCAGTCAAAAATCATGATTTCCCTATGTTTTATACATATATTTCCACACTCTAAGGTTGGAATAATACTGTGAAATTGTGAAAAGATGTCCTTTTAGTGTAAGAACTGTTTGAAAATACCACCTTAAATTTCAGCCTGTTTAGGTGGGATGGAGTGACATCACCAGGTGGCAAATTAGTTAACGGGCCAATAAGAAAGAGAGTTCCAAACCTCTTTGCCAATAGCTGCTAGTTTTCAGTTTTTCCTTCCCCACTCAGACCACTCCCATACCGTCCTGGCAAAATTCTTGCTTGAGAAATTGCTCTTTGCTAAGAAGGTATGTGTTTCTTTTTGACTATTTTAATGGAAAAATATCACAATAAGGTATTTGATAATGATATTGAGATAAAAACGGCTGCATTGGACCTGTAAAAGGAAAAGCACACAGACACCGGCAACAGGCTGGGTTTTTAAAGAGACCACTCAGAGCGATGGGAGACACTCAGGATTACCACAACACCACCTCCCTAATAGGATAACACAGCATAATAAACTCCTTTCAATAACCAAACTTATAACTGCTAACCCTATTTAATACATTATTCTCCGGCTTACACATACACACACTGGTTGTTCTACCCACATAAGAGGATATTATTATAGCGAAGACTATGCACGGGACAGCTTGTGAAGCCTTACTATTGACTTTAATTGGATTTGTAAATTGTGTGGCTAAATTAGTGCATTCTGTAGCATCCCTGACTTAGCAAACGAAGTGTACAGGAAAGAAAAGAGGAAGTCAAGTCTTAAAGTGAATTAATTGCGGCAGGCCCCAAGCTTAATTCAAGTTGTAGTGTGTTAATGAGTGAATTGATTGAACAATAGAGAAGATGGCCTCTGCTGCTCTGATCATCGCTCCATAGGGACACACAGAGGAAGAGATGATTATAGAACCCAGTGATTACCACTGAGACACACACAAGACGAACGAACACACACAAACAAGTCCCCTTCAAACTTCCCTGTCACAAATACCCAGTTGTGCCATTGAGGGCTCCAAGTTAATTAGCCAAGATCAAAACCTAGAAATCCCTCCTCATAGAATTGAAACTGTTTGACTAAACCCTGCCTCCATCTCCATCACGCCTGATTTTCTGACACACACACACCCACACACACACCCACGAGTTACTGACATGAACACACATACCCAGTCACACACACACAGTCTGGCCATCAGTATTGCACATGAAAATAAAGGTAATTACTGTTCAATTATATATGTTACTGTTATACAATAAAATAATTGAGTTCAGCTTGTATCTGCACTGTATTATAGAACAGTATTAAGGTTTCTGCTCTCTCAGATCAGTTCTAATGAAAACAGTTTGCTGACACAGTGACAAGAGAAGAGGGTCCCCTCCTGAAGAATTTTGGCAAACCAGTTCATATTTGGAATATACACTGAGTGTATAAAACATTTAGAACACCTTCCTAATAATGAATATTAATGTGTACTCATAGTCAATATGAATGTGTACTCAAGCTGCTTCCCAGGAAATGACCCACCAACAAACTCTGAACAGCTAGCTCTTTGGATCTCACAGAAACTATCTTTCTCTCTCCTCTCCCTCCTCTTTCTCTCTCTCTATGGAGGATGAGGTGAAATACTCTGTGTCACTAAGATACCCATGAAATAGGCTTCATAATCTTTTTAAGGGGGGAAAAAACAGTCTCCTCTTCAGTTGAAAAGTGAAATAATTTCTGAACAAACTTTTACGTAACAGTCAGCAGGTTCTTTCTGAGTTTTCGGGCATCCAAAGAACAAACTGTCTCATCTCTTCCTAAACCTTTATCTTCATATCGAGGTAGTTCTATTATTACGAGTAAAGTAGCATAGCGTCTTATCTGGGTTAGGGTTGTATACTTAAGGCAGTCAGAATGACTCATTCTAATCAGTGAGATGAGTTGAAGAGGTGATGCAACACAAGAGCAACCCTTATATGATGGAGATTGTGGATGCATTCCTCTACCCAAGCGTTGCTGACGCCTGTCAGATCTTACAATGCCTGGATAGGTATTTTACATATCAGCTAACCACATCATATGTTATGGCAATTTGTCAGTCAATGACACGGCATGCAGCCATTGGTTGATGCATACGCCGCTAAGCAGATGAACCCAACCGATGAGCTGATGGCCTCAGTCGGAGTTAACAGAGGCTGCCCCCTGGTGGTCTGGGTGGAAAACACATATAGGGTCACCATTTGATGTCTCAGGCACAAACTTCAGTCAAGTCATCCTCAAATATTTTCTTAATAGTCAACTCATACAGGTATATTCTCTAGATATCCCATTTCCACTATTAATATAATTAGTGCAGACAAAGACAGTCACACTCACCAGAATCTGGGAGCTCCAGCCCATGTGATAGAAGGGTAAAATAATGATATTCAAATGAAAATGTTTATTTAAAAACATTTTTTATTTCACCTTTATTTAACCAGGTAGGCTAGTTGAGAACAAGTTCTCATTTACAACTGCGACCTGGCCAAGATAAAGCAAAGCAGTGTGACACAGACAACAAGAGTTACACATGGAATGACATGGAATAAGCAATAAACAAGCCAATAATACAGTAAACAAGTCAATGACACAGTAGAAAAAAAGAAAGTCTATATACAGTGTGTGCAAAAGGCATGAGGTAGGCAATAAATAGGCCATAGTAGCGAAGAATTACAATTTAGCAGATGAACACTGGAGTGATAAATGAGCAGATGATGATGTACAAGTAGAGATACTGGTGTGCAAAAGAGCAGAAAAGTAAATAAAAACAGTATGGGGATGGGGTAGGTAGATTGGCTGGGCTATTTACAGATGGACTGTGTACAGCTGCGGCGATCGGTTAGCTGCTCAGATAGCTGATGTTTAAAGTTGGTGAAGGAAATATAATTCTCCAGCTTCAGCGATTTTTGCAATTCGTTCCAGTCACTGGCAGCAGAGAACTGGAAGGAAAGGCGGCCAAATGGGGTGTTGGCTTTGGGGATGATCAATGAGATATACCTGCTGGAACATGTGCTACGGGTGGGTGTTGTTATCGTGACCAGTGAGCTGAGATAAGGCAGAGCTTTACCTAGCATAGACCTATAGATGACCCAAGCCAGTGGGTCTGGCGACGAATATGTAGCGAGGGCCAGCTGACTAGAGCATACAGGTCGCAGTGGTGGGTGGTATAAGGTGATTTGGTAACAAAACGGATGGCACTGTGATAGACTGCATCCAGTTTGCTGAGTAGAGTATTGGAAGCTATTTTGAAGATGAAATCACTGAAGTCGAGAATCGGTAGGATAGTCGGTTTTACTAGGGTAAGTTTGGTGGCATGAGTGAAGGAGGCTTTGATTTTGGATCGGAGATGTTTAATATGAGTCTGGAAGGAAAGCTTACAGTCTAGCCAGACAACCTAGGTATTTATAGCTGTCCACATATTCTAGGTCGAACCGCCCAGGGTGGTGATGCTAGTCGGGCGGGCGGGTGCGGGCAGCGAATGGTTGAAAAGCATGCATTTGGTTTTACTAGTGTTTAAGAGCCGTTAGAGGCCACGAAAGGAGTGTTGTATGGCATTGAAGTTCGTTTGGAGGTTAGTTAGCACTGTGTCTAAGGAAGGGCCAGAAGTAGACAGAATGGTGTTGTCTGCGTAGAGGTGGATCAGGGAATCACCCGCAGCAAGAGCGACATCATTGATATATACAGAGAAAAGAGTCGGCCCGAGAATTTAACCCTGTGGTATCCCCATAGAGACTGCCAGAGGTCTGGACAACTGCCCTCCAATTTGACACACTGAACTCTGCCTGCAAAGTAGTTGGTGAACCAGGCGAGGCAGTCATTAGACAAACCAAGGCTGTTTAGTCTGCCGATAAGAATACGGTGATTGACAGAGTCGAAAGCCTTGGCCAGGTCGATGAAGACGGCTGCACAGTACTGTCTCTTATCGATGGCGGTTATGATATCGTTTAGGACCTTGAGCGTGGCTGAGGTGCACCCGTGACCGGCTCGGAAACTGGATTGCACAGCGGAGAAGGTACGGTGGGATTCGAAATGGTCTGTGATCTGTTTATTAACTTGGCTTTCGAAGACTTTAGAGAGGCAGGGTAGGATAGATATACATATATAGCAGTTTGGGTCTAGAGCGTCACCCTCTTTGAAGAGGGGGATAACCGCAGCAGCTTTCCAATCTTAAGAGATCTTGGACGATACGAAAGAGAGGTTGAACAGGCTGGTAAAAGGGGTTGCAACAATGGAGGTGGATAGTTTTAGAAATAGAGGATCCAGATTGTCTAGCCCAGCTGATTTGTACAGGTTCAGATTTTAAAGCTATTTCAGAACATCTGCTATCTGGATTTGAGTGAAGGGGAATCTGGGGAGGCTCGGGCGAGTAGCTGCGGGAGGGGGGGGGGGGGGGGTGGAGCTGTTACTCGCGGTTGGCGTAGCCAGGAGGAAGGCATGGCCAGCCGTAGAGAACTGCTTATTGAAATGTTTGATTATCATGGATTTATCGGTGGTGACCGTGTTACCTAACCTCAGTGCAGTGGGCAGCTGGGAGGAGGTGCTCTTGTTCTCCATGGACTTTACAGTGTCCCAAAACTTTTTGGAGGTAGAGCTACAGGATGCAAATTTCTGCTTGAAAAAGCTAGCCTTTGCTTTCCTGACTGACTGCGTGTATTGGTCCCTGACGTCCCTGAACAGTTGCATATCGCGGGGACTATTCGATGCTATTGCAGTCCGCCACATGATGTTTTTGTGCTGGTCAAGGGCAGTCAGGTCTGGAGTGAACCAATGGCTATATCTGTTCTTAGTTCTGCATTTTTTTGAAAGGGGCATGCTTATCTAAGATGAGGAAATTACTTTTAAACAACGACTAGGCATCCTCGACTGACGGGATGAGGTCAATATCCTTCCAGGATACCCAGGCCAGGTCGATAAGAAAGGCCTGTTCGCAGAAGTGTTCTAGGGAGCGTTTGACAGTGATGAGGGGTGGTCGTTTGACTGCGGACCCATAGAGGATACAGGCAGTGATCCCTGAGATCCTGATTGAAAACAGCAGAGGTGTATATGGATGGCAAGGTGGTCAGGATAATGTCATGAGGGTGCCCATGTTTACGGATTTAGGGTTGTACCTGGTGGGTTCCTTGATGATTTGTGTGAGATTGAGGGCATCTAGCTTAGATTGTAGGACTGCCGGGGTGTTAAGCATATCCCAGTTTAGGTCACCTAACAGAACAAACTCTGAAGCTAGATTGGGGGCGATCAATTCACATATGGTGTCCAGGGCACAACTGGGAACAGAGGGTGGGGGGTCGATAACAGGCAGCAACAGTGAGAGACTTATTTCTGGAGAGATTCATTTTTTAAATTAGAAGTTCGAACTGTTTGGGCATAGACCTAAAAAGAATGACAGAACTTTGCAGGCTATCTCTGCGGTAGATTGAAACTCCTCCCCCTTTGGCAGTTCTATGTTGACAGAAAATGTTGTAGTTGGGTATGGAAATCTCAGAATTTTTGGTGGCCTTCCTAAGCCAGGATTCAGACACGACAAGGACATCAGGGTTGGCGGAGTGTGCTAAAGCAGTGAGTAAAACAAACTTACGGAGGAGGCTTCTGATGTTAAGGGGAGAACAGCTATTCCTTTTGACATTCATGACCCCCAAACCTTAATCTCATCCCCTTCCAGTCAGTAAACAGACAGACAGTCTAGTTTTAAAACAGGTTTATTGACGTGTGTACAGTGATTGTCTGTGCACCCCAGGATTACAGTGAAGTAAGAGGCAAAGCACTTCATAAGCATTTAGAGTTTTGGTCGCTCCAGAGTAATAGTTGTGAGGTTAACAGGACCTTACAAATCAAAGGTAATCTGCGAGGTGGGGATAAACAGATAGAAAAATGGTTTAATGTTGGTTTAATAAATTCCTCTTAACAGATCTAGGATCAGATTATGCTCACCCCAATTCCAGAATGAAGCATTAGAGGGACTGAAACGATATCTGACCATGGACCCGTCGTTAGGAGTGACTTATACAGACTCTGGGGCGCAATGGGAGAATAAATCAGAAGAGAAAAAACAAATGGATAAAATAACCCAGAACAAAAAGGATATAAAACAATAAAATATGACAAAAGTCTGGGCAAACATTATTTCATTCACCTGCTATATCATAATAATAGGCCTACATTTAAGAATTGGCACGTTCAATAGCAGAATATCCCGTGGACTGGGGCAAATGGAGATTTTGGCTATTTTAACGGGGTAGGTAACAGAAATGTAACTGACTTTAAAAAAAATCCTGACTTAAAAAAAAATCCTTGTTCCACCACAACCCCTGAGGGACTGGGTAACTGTATTATTACCCGGATATGGAAGTCATCAGACTGATCTCAGACCAGGTCTGAGATCACCCACCCCTGTACTAAGGTCTTGAGAAATATTGAAAGGTGCAGTAAATGGGGCCTATTAAAAGAGGTAATAATGTTTTACCGAATGTTGCAAACAGAAATGGACTTTACCGAATGACATGACTCACCATTCATGTATTTCTAAACAATGTATTCTTATCGGAATGTTCTCTAACGTTGCAACTCTTTCAATGTGGCCATGAAATAAATGACCATCCAAAATCTTGTCTACTACTAGCTTACTGTAGCAGAGTGTCCTGTGCTGCCCCGTGGGCAAACTCTGGGTATTCTAAACCTGAGCTAATAGACAATCGGTTTGGTGAAAACACTGGCACTGAGGAAGAGAAGGTTGTTCTTTTAACAACTGAACTCGGAAGACGTCCTGATTGGTTGTAACATCCTGAAGTGCTTCTATCTTTACCCATTGGTAATATTACCCAATACACACTACACTACCAAAAGTATGTGGACACCTGCTCATCGAACAACTCATTCCAAAAACATGGGCATTAATATGGAGTTGGTCCCTCCTTTGTGGCTATAACAGCCTCCACTCTTCTGGGAAGGCATTCCACAAGATGTTGGAACATTGCTGCAGGGACTTCCATTCAGCCACAAGAGCATTAGTGAGGTCAGGCACTAATGTTAGGCGATTAGGCCAGGCTCGCAGTCGGCGTTCCAATTCATCACAAAGGTGTTCGATGGGGTTGAGGTCAGGGCTCTGTGCAGGCCAGTCAAGTTCTTCCACACCTATCTCAACAAACCATTTCTGCATGGACCTCTCTTTTTCATGCTAAAACAGGAAAGGGCCTTCCCAAACTATTGCAGCAAGGTTGGAAGCACATATTCATCTAGAATGTCATTGTATGCGGTAGCGTTCAAATTCCCCTTCACTGGAACTAAGGGGCATAGCCCAAACCATGAAAAACAGCCCCAGACTATTATTACTCCTCCACCAAACTTTACAGTTGGCATGATGCATTCGGGCAGGTAGCGTTTTCCTGGCATCCGCCAAACGCAGATTCATCCATCAGACTGCCAGATGCTCCAGAGAATGCGTTTCCACTGCTCCAGAGTCCAATGGTGGCAAGCTTTACACCACTCCAGCCAACGCTTGGCATTGCGCATGGTGATCTTAGGCTTGTGTGCGGCTGCTTGGCCATGGAAACCTATTTCATGAAGCTCCCGACGAAGACAGTTCTTGTGCTGACATTGCTTCCAGAGGCAGTTTGGCAATCGGTAGTGAGTGTTGCAACCGAGGACAGTTGATTTTTACGCACTTCAGCGGCCCCCAAATCCACTAATTTCAAGGTGTGTCCACATATTTTTGTATATACAGTGTATATCAAATACAGCATGGTAGTGTGCGGAGGACTGACGGCTGTAAACCTGAAAAAGTTAATACATCATAGAAAGGTAATATAGAGCTGACACGATTATCTCTATTCTAGATAACTACATCATGTCGGTTCTGCTGCATGTTCTCTGTCCCTGAATAGCAGCTGAGTAGGCGTGTACATTTCTTATATGGGAAAGAACATGTTTAAATTATAGATTCCTGTTGGACTGCTCACTTCGCCAGCATTTCTTTTCACTTGAGGCATTTAGTACCGTGTATAATTAACATGTAACACTGTGTACAATTTAGCATAAATGCAAGGTTTGGCAATCCACAGTGCAAGATGTGTGTGTGTGTGTGTTCATGCAAGATAAACGAGAAGTAGTGTAGGTATGTTATTTAACGGGTTCATCTTCTTGAAGCAATTTGAAATGTTCCAGCTATATCACAATGTTTAGATAAAAAAATAGTAGCATAATATAGAACCATTCAATACGAGCACATTGGAAGGCTAAGCTAGTATAGCCTGAGTATTTGGCTACATTCATTGTCTGGGCAATTTTTTATGGTTGTGTGACACAGTGTTGGCAATTTTCTCACACTCACAAGCTCTCCCAGTTTCATCGAACACACATAATAATAATCATCATACACATATAGAAAACACTTACATTGACAAATCACATTTAACTAAAAACAATACTCAAGATAAAAAAATAGTTGTATCTTAACATCTAAATAAAATCCTAACCCATCCCAAACATCCCCAATTGTAATAAAATAGTTACATTTTAATTGAAAAACTGTTGTCTTATGAGGTTACCTTCGGTCACAGCCTTTGATCTTTCTGCTATATTGTCACATGGCAAAGACCTTGTCTGTCTGACTGGTTCCCAACCTGAGGTGTGGTCAAACTGCAGAATGTTCACAAACATCACTTATCTTTGCTACTATAGAGTAAGTTATTGGTAATTGCGAGGTGAACCGCTTCACAATATTACAATGTTTTGTTTTCAGAAAGATTCAAATTTTGTCAAATGGAATATTCAATCAAAAACTTTGAAAGCATCATTACATTGTTGGTTCAAAATTAGGCTGAGAGGGAAACCATTAACCATTATTTTCAGGAAACCATTAAATATGAACATCCAGTGACTTCAACATACCCCAGGTTTAGCCCTTGAGCTGCAGACAACATTCAGCCATGTCTGAAGAGACAACTGGAAACATGGATGACTAACGGAACAACTAGCTTATCTATGAGTGTAATGCTTTGCTATAGTGGAGTTCTTATTGCTTTTGAAGTGAGGTTCTGTTATGGACAAAATCTTACCTTGAGAGAAACGTGAGTCTAACTTAAACTTCCACACAGATCCTAAACTGACATCAACGCATGATTTACAAAGATGTTTAAGTTACACGCACTTGTCTAAAATCATACATCAAGGATGCAGTGTAAATGGAAGAAATATTCACGTTAGTTCTGCACTATTATCTCAAGTTAGGATTGGGCCCTTGGCTTAGTGACATGGTTGGTTCCACGTTTGCGTAGTAGTTGTGGTCTCCATTCCCGGGGGCCCGAGCTAGTCGATAGGGCCCTGGAAGATGAGGCGTGTCCAGCCCTGTGGGGTGCTGCTGAGAGGAGCAGAACAGAAGGGACAGGTGGGCCGGAAGGCGTGTGTCCCATGAGGCAGTGGGGTATCCGCCCAATACTTGGCTGTCCTCTCCGAACAAACGTGGCCGCAGGGTACAAACGCATATGTGGGAGCTCCAGCATCCACGTACACGGCGGGCTCACACCCCAGCCACAGGGGCACGTAGGGCCCTACGCTCCTGCATAGAGGGCACTCCCGGCGGACCGTTGTGATCCCTTCCTCCCCCTCTTCTCCTCCCTCCTCCCGGCGCTCCGGACGCTGGCCCCAGTCATGGTGGCCATGCACATGTCCACAGGTGAGGTAGACCCAGGGCTGGCGCTCCTCCAGACTGGGGGGAAATGACAACAACTTGGTTTTAGCTTTTATCAAACTCAAAGCATCATTTTTATTTGTTTTTGGTAGTAGTTATATTATATTGCAAAATAGCTATAAATAGATTACATGGGATAAAATCAGATTTGGAATTGGGTCATGTTGTGTCATGCTCAAGGTTGAATTTGCACCTGATCACTGTAACAGTAGATAGGGGCAACTTATGAATAGGTATAGCTCCTAGTGTACCACTGTTTAGTAGCTACCCATCTGTGGCTGCTTACTGAGGCCTACGGGCCAGGAAGTGTTGAGCTACTAGTGTAGCAGTGTGTAGTAATAATAATAGTAATTGTGGGTGCTTATATTTGTCCTATTTCACACAAGTACAAGGGTTTCTTAATACGCATTTGTGACTTAGATATATATTTTTGCATATCCCCTTGGAGTGGGGTATCTGCCATTATTAACGGAGACCAAGGCGCAATTAGGGTTAAGTGCCTTGCTCAAGGGCACATACACAGATTGTTCACCTTGTCGGCTCAGGGATTCAAACCTTTCGGTTACAGGCCCAACACTTTGACCGATAGGCTATAACCCCTGTGTGTTTGTGTGTGGGTGTTGTAATGTAGTGGTAAAAAAAAAAAAAAGTAGGTGGGTTAACTCTGATCACCGTACAGAGTGAATCAACTAACACTCCCTATACTTGGTGATGATATTTATTAACAATAATTTTGATCCAATTGAGCAAACTGTACAAAACAGATCCGAAAGGTAGAAGGATTCTTTTAAATATGTTATTGGACCATAAACAGATTTGGCTCATTAATCTATACAGTCCAAATAATGATGATCGAAGCTTCTTAAAAATTAATTTATCAAGCCTACATGCAATGCCTGTTATTATGGTGGGAGACTATAATACGGTTTTAAATACTTTAATGGGCTGTAAAGGAAATCACACTACAAACGATTACCCTCATGTACTTAAGGAAATCACAAAATACCATGGATATATAGGAACTAGTGGATATATGGAGGCTTTAATATCCTGACCTACACTACCAGTCAAAAGTTGACACACTTACTCATTCAAGGATTTTCTTTATTTTTTACTATTTTCTACACTGTAGAATAATAGCGAAGACATCAAAAGTATGAAATAACACATGTAGTAACCAAAAGTGTTAAACAAATCTAAATAGATTTTATATTTGAGATTTTATTTGTCTTGTAGGAGTTCCCACATATGCTGAGCACTTGTTGGCTGCTTTTCCTTCATTCTGCAATCCAACTCATCGCAGACCATCTCAATTGGGTTGAGGTCAGGTGATTGTGGAGGCCAGGTCATCTGATGCACCACTCAATTACTCTCCTTCTTAGTCAAATAGGCCTTACACAGCCTGGAGGTGTGTTTTGGGTCATTGTCCTGTTTTTAAAAAAATGACAGCCCCACTAAGATGGGATGGCGTATCGCTGCAAAATGCTGCGGTATCCATGCTGGTTAAGTGAATTCTAAATATATCACTGACAGTGTCACCATCACACCTCTTCCTCCATGCTCCACGGTGGGAACCACACATGCAGAGATCATCCGTTCACCTACTCTGCGTCTCACAAAGACACGGCGGTTGGAACCAAAAATATCAAATTTGGACTCATCAGACCAAAGGACAGATTTCCTCCACCGGTCTAATGTCCATTGCTCGTGTTTTTTGGCCCAAGAAAGTCTCTTCTTCTTATTGGTGTTATTTAGTAGTGGTTTCTTTGCAGCAATTGGACCATGATGGCCTGATTCACGCATTCTCCTCTGAACAGTTGATGTTGATGTGTCTGTTATTTGAACTCTGTGAAGCTTTTATTTGACTGACCTTCATGTTTTAAAGCAATGATGGACTGTTGTTTCTCTTTGCTTGTTTGAGCTGTTCTTGCCATATTATGGACTTGGTATTTAACCAAATAGGGCTATCTTCTGTACACCACCTTGTGGATAACTTATTTGTATTGCTTTTAATCTTTTTAAATGAATATCTTTTTAACACTTTGTTCTGGCTAGCTATTTGTGTAGGTAGCTATCAAGTAAACCCAATGATAGCACAACTGATTGGCTCAAACGCATTAAGGAAAAAAATTCCACAAATTAACTTTTAAATAGGCACACGTATTAATTTAAATGCATTCCAGGTGACTTACCTCATGAAGCTGGCTGAGAAAATGCCAAGAGTATACAAAGCTGTCATCTAGGCAAAGGGTGGCTACTTTGAATAATCTAAAATATATTTTAATTTGTTTAACACTTTCTTGGTTACTACATGATTCCATATGTGTTATTTCAAAGTTTTGATGTCTTCACTATTATTCTACAATGTAGAAAATAGTAAAAAGAAAGAAAAACCCTTGAACGAGTGAGTAGGTGTGACCAAACTTTTTACTGGAACTCTATATACAAAATAAAATATTTGGGGGAATTGGAAATGATGCAGGCAATTACATTGATAGAAGCCACAATCTATCTGCAATATTAAAGATAATCTACCCACTAAATTGAAATAAATAAACACTCCCTATACTTTCAATGTATTTTTCCACAAATGGTGGGTAAACCCCTGCGCCAAAAAAAGGTGTGTGAACTCCATTTACCCTCCACTACATCACTGTGCATATTACTAACCTATGGCTGCGTGGCAAGCTGGGGAAGGCCAGGGTACTGAGGCCTACAGGACACTGTGGCCGGGCAGCGTTGAGCTCCTGTCGCAGTGCCTCCAGGTGGCGGAGGGTGGGAGCGCGGAGCAGGCCCTCTCCAGTACGCCACAGCAGAGTGGCTCCACACAGGTCCACCAGAGAACCATCACGAAGGGCACTGCTTTCTCCCTCCGCCTGAGGGAAAATACCTGTTATTTAGCTAGGCAAGTCAGTTAAGAACACATTCTTATTTTCAATGACTGCCTAGGAACTGTGGGTTAACTGCCTTGTTCAGGGGCAGAATGACAAATTTTCACCTTGTCAGCCCAGGGGTCCAATCTTGCAAACGCACAGTTAACTAGTCCAACGCTCTAACCATTGCACTCCACAGGTAGCCTGCCTGTTACGCAAATGCAGTAGAAGCCAAGGTAAATTGCTAGCTAGCATTAAACTTATCTTATAAAAAACAAGCCATCATAATCACTAGTTATAACTACTGATCCAGTTTAGTAGGCAATATTAACCAGGTGAAATTGTGTCACTTCTCTTGCGTTCATTGCACGCAGAGTCAGGGTATTTGCAACAGTTTGGGCTGCCTGGCTCATTGCGAACTAATTTGCCAGAATTATACATAATTATGACATACATTGAAGGTTGTGCAATGTAACAAGAATATTTATATAGGGATGCCTTCCGTTAGATAAAATACCGAACGGTTCCGTATTTCACTGAAATAATAGACGTTTTGTTTTCGAAATGATAGTTTCCGGATTCGATCATATTAATGACCAAAGGCTTGTATTTCTGTGTGTTATTATGTTATAATTAAGTCTGATTTGATAGAGCAGTCTGACTGAGCAGCAGCAGGCCCGTAATCATTCATTCAAACAGCACTTTCGTGCGTTTTGCCAGCAGCTCTTCGCAAGCACAGCGCTGTTTATGACTTCAAGCCTATCAGCCTAATGGCTGGTGTAACCAATGTGAAATGGCTAGCTAGTTAGCTGGGTGTGCGCTAATACTGTTTCAAACGTCACTCGCTTTTAGATTTGGAGTAGTTATTCCCCTTGCGCTGCAAGGGCCGCGGCTTTTGTGGAGCGATAGGTAACGATACTTCGAGTGTGGCTGTTGTCTATGTGCCCAGGTAGGGGTGGGGGGAAGCGGAAGCTATACTGTTACACTGGCAATACTATAGTGCCTATAAGAACATCCAATAGTCAAAGGTATATGAAATACAAATAGTATAGAGAGAAATAGTCCTATAAATACTATATTAACTACAACCTAAAACCTCTTACCTTGGAATATTGAAGTCTCATGTTAAAAGGAACCACCAACTTTCATATGTTCTCATGTTCTGAGCAAGGAACTTAAACGTTAGCTTTTTTACATGGCACATATTGCACTTTTACTTTCTTCTCCAACACTTTGTTTTTGCATTATTTAAACCAAATTGAACATGTTTCATTATTTATTTGAGGCTAAATTGATTTTATTGATGTTTTATATTAAGTTAAAATAAGTGTTAATTCAGTATTGTTGTAATTGTCATTATTACAAATATATATATATTTTTTGTGGAAATCGGCCAATTAATCGGTATCGTTTCTTTTGGTCCTCCAATAAATCGGTATCGGCTTTGAAAAATCATAATCGGTCGACCTCTAGTTCAGAGCTTGCGGTAGTCACCTCATACAAGTACTCGGGAGTATGGCTAGATAGTACACTGTCCTTCTCTCAGCACATATCAAAGCTGTAGGTTTAAGTTAATTCGAGACTTGGTTTCCTCTATCGTAATCGCTCCTCTTTCACCCCAGATGCCAAACTAACCCTGATTCAGATGACCATTCTACCTATGCTAGATTACGGATACATAATTTATAGATTGGAAGGTAAGGGTGCTCTCGAGCGGCTAGATGTTCTAAACCATTCGGCCATCAGATTTACCACCAATGCTCCTTATAGGACACATCACTGCACTCTATACTCTTCTGTAAACTGGTAATCTCTGTATACCCGTCGCAAGACCTACTGGTTGATGCCTATTTCTAAAACCCTCTTAGGCCTCACTACCCACATCTGAAATTTCTACTGCAGCCCTCATCCTCCACATAGAACACCTGTTCTGCCAGTCACATTCTGTTAAAGGTCTCCAAAGCACACATCCCTGGGTCGCTCCTCTTTTCAGTTCGCTGCAGCTAGCAACTGTAACGAGCTGCAACAAACACTCAAACTGGACAGTATTGTCTCAATCTCTTCATTCAAAGAATCAATCATGGACACCCTTACTGACAGTTCTATTGTTGTCTCTACCTTCTGCCCTTTGTGCTATTGTCTGTGCCCAATAATGTTTGTACCATGTTTTATGCTGCTACCATGTTGTGTTGCTACCATGTTGTTGTTATGTTGTGTTGCTACCTTGCTATGTTGTCGTCTTAGGTCTCTCTTTATGTAGTGTTGTCTCTCTTGTCGTAATGTGTGTTTTGTCCTATATTTATATTGTATTTTTTATTATCCCAGGCCCCCGTCCACACAGGAGGCCTTTTGCCTTTTGCTAGGCCATCATTGTAAATAAGAATTTGTTCTTAACTGACTTGCCTAGTTAAATAAAGGTTAAATATTTTTTTTTTAAAGAGTCTACCTTTTCAGATATTTCAACTTTCAAATTTTGTCAGAAAGTCGAACCTGGTAGGTTAGCTACCTGCAGATTCATGCAGGGTAGTAATGTCACGAGTTGGGATTATGGTCCATTGTTTAGCTATCTAGCTACATGTCTAAAAACTCCACTTTGCAAGTAACTATTTTCCATAGAATGTTTATGATGTCACTGAGACAATTGTCGATAGACGTAGCTGGTAAATTTGTTCTGGCCATCTACTCCGATTTCAGAACACTCTCGTCTGAGTGTGCCAGAGTGCAGAATAACTGCTGAATTTACGAATGCCCAACACCCGTTGAATATGGCCGGTGTCAGTAAACGTTGGCAAAAAAAAAAGCGTAAGTAAATTGTTGCCAGCAGCACAGTTGCAGTCACCAACACTCTGGATAAGATAAAAACAGCCTAACCAGCTCTGCTAGTGCAAGTAAAATGGTCAGAGATGGGTGTGGCTAAAGCTTAAGAGTGTGTTAACGATGCTAAATGGGTGTAGACAAAGAAGAGCTCGCCAGTAGGTACCAAAACAATCAAGGGCCATTTTCTCAAAAGTGAGGTTACAAGTTTATCAACTTTCAAAGCAGAATTACTTTCCCATTGTTTCTCAACTGTAGTGTATGATATACCATTTTGTAGCTCTAAATCTCTATTTTTATCCAATGTAAAAAACACAATTTCAAATTTCGCTACATGAGACCGAATCGAGCCGGTGGGTCACATATATGGAATAGGGTGCCATTTAGGGCAGAGTTCTGGTTGTGCCTCTTGTAGCTTAAGTACTGACCAGTTTTCCTCGGCTGGGTCCGGAGCGTGTCTCTCGGAGGGCGTAGACGTCCCCACATACAGAGATCTCCCTCCATAGACCCTGTCTGCTGTCCTCAGGGAAGCCCTCAGGGTGCATCACCAGCACCCCGTTGGTAGTCAAACCATCCATGTGGCCATCCGGGTTCTTCCACTTAGTGGCTTTCTCCTGAAGGAGGAGGAGATGATGAATAAGAAGAAGAAAAGGAAGAAAATCGAGAGAGAACAGAAGCTTGGTTATTTGAATCTATTGCATTCAGTAGGCACCCAGAGGGAGAAAACGTAGGTAGGTACTGCCGGCACCTGTCCACTAGGAACACACTCGTTTGTGCCTATTGAATTTGGCCATAACGAAGTGTGATTCTTCTCCAACTTATTTTCAACTGACATCCAACTGTCTGGTCCAGCGATGGTGGGTTTGTGCCCATACATCTCTCCATTTGGTCTCTCTACCGAGCCTGTGCTACACACTAACCCCTAGGAAGATGTTTTTGGAGGAGTCGAAGCCAGCGGCATAGATGCGTGCGGTGTAGGGGGGGTTGCGTTCACACACCACCCTGCAGGCGAAGCGGGAGATGGTGCTGGGGGCCACCGAGGGGTCCTCACCCTCCTTCCCCTCTCCTGAAGTGTCCGTCACAACAAAGTCTATTGGACTTTCTGTGGAGCGCCCAATCTGCAGGGAAACGAGTGAGACGGAGAGAAACATTACATGGGATCTTTATTGTGTTCAGAACAGGGTTCGATTGGAAAGCAATTTTAAGGCCCTTTGCTCTACTAGTAGCTAAAAGTAATATTTTATGTGAAGACATGATTTTCGTTTTATTGAAGATTTGAGCTTTTCTTTAGCTTGTTAATTAGGACTTAAAGGATCCTGTTGTGCGTATGACTTACCAATACTTTATCTTTCACAGAAAAATAGCAGTAACATCCAGCAACATTTATTTTCAAGCTGTGTGTAGTTACTCATATTAAATTAACCACCTGTGATAAAACACTTAAGATACAAGTACATGTATTTATAGTTCTACACCCCTCTCCATGCTTTGAATGTATCTGGGTCCCTGTTCTCAGCTGGTCACCAACAGACATCTTTTCAGAACTGAATCTTCATCACGTTCCCCTGCGGTTGTAATGTGTGATGTGGTTCTTTCAGTACAGTAAGGGGTTTGGTGTGGGATTTCCAAGCCCATTGATGGTTCAGAGTATACCCAGCTTCCGAGTCCAAATTAAGCATCCAATAAAAACTCTGGAGGACGTGGTATACACATAGCAGAAGCAATAAATAATAACCAAGTCATTCAATTATCTATTCAAAAAGGGAAAGTGGTAGCAACACCTCTTTCTGTTCTTCCTGGTTATGGAAGACAAATAACTCAGTGTTCTCTAGATAAGCTGGCATCATTCTGGTATTTAGCCTAAATAAAACCCTTGTTGTGGTGTTTACCTGGAACATGTCAGTGTCGTTGTCGTGGCAGTACTCCACCACCACTGTCTGGTTGCGGGACAGAGTGAAGGAAATGCTGTGCTGCCCTCTGCTGTGGACTGCCTGCAATCACACACGGACACAGACACAGCAACAATCCTTTTACCCTTTCCACTCTTACTGTAGGTTACCATGAGGACAGAATTTCCCACCTTAGGAAGACTATGGTAACATCACACACACACCTTGCTGTCATGTGTTGTGTTGAGGATGTGAACAGTGCTGGGTTTGACTCCGTTGGCCTTGGTCCTCCGGTACAGAGCGAAGCGGCTCTTCCTCCTCCCCCTGTCCCCACTGGGCAGAGAACCATTGTACCTACAGAGAACACAAAAACAAGTACACAGAGAGGCTACATAATTAGCGAAAGGGAATACCGCATGTATCCCATTCACCTCATGTGATCATTGAAGACAGTTGATATCGCAAATCAATACTGATCATTAGGCTCTTTTGTTTTGGCAGTTGGATGCCTGTAGGCATACTTTGCCACATAATTAAACATCCCTTTTATTATGCTAGCCTATCACACCCACCACTCATTCCTCACAGACAACTAATGTATTGTACAACTGCCTGCTCATCCATTGGTAAGTACAACATGAGCCCAATTCACTGACAGGCCGCTTAGAATAGTGCGGTTACTGTGTGAACCCTCTTTACACAGAAATATCAATTAAACTGTATTCAGTGTGTGTGTGTGTGTGTGTGTGTGTGTGTGTGTAAGCAAGCAAGAGATGGAAAGAGAAAGAGTGGATGAGTAAGCGTTAGCCTAAGTGGAACAGTGCTGTCATCTCTGCTGATTGTTCAAACCTAAACTCTTTGTGTATCGTCTCTAGCTTCCTGGGCAACAGAGTGGAGCTGCGCTGTCATGCTAGGAGTTCACAGACAGGGCCGCATGCTGGTTTTAGCTTTCAGCTAATCAGCGGTATTGTACCTATTAAAGACTATTCGGATGATGCCCAGTGGGCACAAAGCCCTTTGTGAGGGGACATCAACTCTGCTTCCAAATCAACTCTCCCGCTCTCTCTCCCTCCATCCCTAAGCTGTAGCTACTCTTCCTGGACGATTAGAATAATTTAAGTTCTAAACCAGACCTGACTAGAAAAGCCAAGATCGTTCCCTTTCCCAGTGTTAGACCAGACCAGACAAACCAATATCTTTCCATTTCCCAGTGTTAGAATAGGGCGGCCCTGTCATGAGATCTGAAGAGAGGAAAGCTGAAGGGAACACACTGCTACCTGTACAATTACCCTGTGTCACATTAGGACAGAGCTGAGGGAGAAGGGAGAGGAGGAAGAAGGCAGGGAGAGGGCAGAAAGAGGATAAATATACCAGAATGAGAGAGCAGGAAGAGAGGGCAGAGAAATACAGGGAGAGAGGGCAGAGAGAAAGGGGGTGGACATGAGGGAGAGAGGGGGGCGGCAGAAGGAGAACAGGGCAAAGGTCATGAAGAGGGATACAGAAAGACTGCGGTCCAAACACTTAAAAAGACACACCCTCGTCCACTTACCCTTGCCTTATGCCCTTGGGGGAATCCCCGTCACCATCTTGGAGGGCGGTCCAAATGACTAGCCAAGCAAGGGATGTTTTCAACGTAAGCCCATCAGTCCTCGTTTTTAGTCGGCTTTGCGAGTGCACAATAATGTTCACTCCGGGGCCTGAAACTCCCCATAATTCAATTTGCGACGATTGTACATCTGCTAAGAAAAGTCAGTGAAAACTTAAAAACAACATGAATGGAGAAGTCAACATACTAGTGTCATGACGTTGGTCTGTGGGTAAGGTTTATGACCCCCCTCCATAAATACCTTTCTCCCTTCCCTCTCTCTGACTCTACTGAGGGACTCTTGAATAGCCTTTGTTAAACATAGAGAGTCTGGGAACATCAAACAAGTGGAAGGAAAGGAACCATATTTCGGTAATAGAACCAGTTGAAAATATGCGTTGGTACTTAATAAATATGATGTCAGTTCGGTTGTCATCTGAGACATTATGACTGATGACAGGATGACAAACTGTATCTGGGAAAGTCTACACATTATAGTTATCAGATTCACATGGAATTGTTGTGCAATTTAAATGCAATTTAAATAAAACTATTTGTGAAAAGATTAAATGTAATTTTAGCTTCCAAATGAGAGAATTGGGTTTTCATAAGATTAGAGCTCTGCTCAATCAGTGGCCCGCCCCTGTGAAGAGACATGGGTTATAAACTATGAAACGCACCCTTCTCTCCCTCCACTATATAAGCCCTTGATGAAAATGTAACCTTCAGTTCCGGGTACATTAGGACGACGGTCCGATGTCAGAAGGATTCAGATAATAACTACAGAACAAAGCAAACCTCAGCGTGAGCTTTGGTTGCGAATGGTATGAACTTTGAACTCTTATTCGCTTCAGAAGTGATACCTCCTAGCCGTTGAGTTCGCAGCGGCCGCTGTAAACGTGGGCTAGGAAAGGACGGACAGAGTATTCCATCTACCACACAACGACGACACTACAACGTATCCCGTTCACCACCAGAGACACTCTTCAAAGGACAAAGGACTCTGTTGGGCAACACGGCCTTCCATCTACCACCAACCTATTGAAGCGCAGCTCAGAGTAAATATTTATCGCATTTTCCTTTTCCAAATGGGCGGTGATTTAGAATGCATAAGATTTTGTATTTACGATAGAGTAGCTACCTATGGCCCGATAGAGACATAGCTTCTCCCTTTGTTCCTCAAGTCTACCCGCTCTTTCACTCAAACCTAATCCCCTTTTCTTTGTGTAACCAGCGGTCATATCTGTTCCGTCCGCTAGGGACGTTTTCCTTCATGACATAATTTGTAATCAAGGTATGATTCATTCTGTGCGATTAGTTAGGTATTTAGTAAATAAATAATTAAACCCAATTTTGTATTGCTGATTCAACTTGTTAGCCAGGGTTCGTGAAGATAACCAAGAATTTACAACTCTCAGATCAGACTGAAATAAGGTGACGATTAATATTGACTGCTATTGGTGTAAAATATTACTAGATCTTTAAGAGTTTCTTCGGAAGATAAATATTATTTTGTGGTACCCTGACTTTCTAGTTAATTACATTTACATGATTAGCTCAATCAGGTAATATTAATTACAGAGAAAGGATTTTATAGAATAGCATGTCATATCACTTAATCCGGCATAGCCAAAGACACAACACTAGTGTAATGTAAAAACGAACGTAAATAAGATAGATATGGTGCTACTAAATGCACATGACGGCACAAACATGTCTCGGAAAAGGTAAATATGTTTTTGTTTGGAAAATGTGGAAATAAAACATTTTCCTTCTTTTCCAGCTAGGCAGGCTAACGTTAGTTAGCTAATTAACTTGATAGCTATCGTACAGTAGGCGTATATTAATAATTACATATTTAATACAAGTAGACATGCACTCATAATTGACTGTTGTGCATATAAAGCACCCACAAGCTACCGGTGGCTGAAAACACAATCATCGCAGGATGAACCAGTGACGAATTTCCGACTAAGGGTGGTCAATATAAAAATCATTCCTTCCTCCCTCGCCCCTTGCCCTGCAAGTGTAAACTCGTCAAATGTAATGATACATCATCATCATTAAGTGTCCACTTAATTTGAGGCTGAAGGGATAGGGTGGCTTTTAAGTGTTTGGACCGCAGCCAAAAAGATGAGAGGGTTGAGATGCGATGAGATACATTTGACCTGGCCAGTTGTGGTCCGACCGCGTCACGCATATGCACCTCGGCAGCACATTGTACACAATATGAAATATTCACTCCCTCTGCTGAGAGAAAGGCAAGCGATAGCAGCAAAGTCTTGTATGGTAATACTTAGAGAAGTTAAATGAGAAGAAAATGCTAACTTAACGAGATGAGATTGAGGTACAGTAATGGTAGTACAGGTGCAATGCTTAACCATCCAGAAGGGACGCCAGTGAGACTCAAACCTTTAAGTGTGAGAGAGAAAGAGAAGACACAGGCTAGCACACAGAGCCCACTCAGCCCAGTGTAACTAAGGTAATGAAGGAGAGATAGCAGACAGACAGGGACTCACTGCAGAACAGACATCACATCACCTCACATGTCCTGCACTGAGATATGCTCTGCAGTCTCTGCCTGTCTGTGATCCTTAAGGTGTACCTGGCAAATCATGCCATCGCAGCAGGATATAATCAAATCAATATTTATTTATACAGCACATTTCAAAACATGGAATGCAACGCAATGTGCTTTACAGGAAAACAAAAACAAAAAAACGAAAAGAAAAGCTGAAATATTTACTACAGAGAAAACATAATATAAAAAAATTAACTATGACAAATTGAACAACTAAAAAGCACACTAAGGAAAAGCATAGCTAAGAAAATGTGTCCACAGTTTCAGCCCCCCTCCGCTTCTCTGGCAGGCAATTCCAGAACCTGGGGGCATAATAACTAAAGGCCGTCTCTCCATGCCTCTTGGTCCTAGGCTATAGGATAGTTAAAAGGCCAGTGCCAGAGAGAGGACCTGGAGGGACCTATGTCTAACATTTATTGGGGTGCACATTCATGGATTGATTTAAGAAACCAATAGAATCATCTTTAATTAATTTGAAAACTCACTGGCAGCCAGTGCAGAGACCTTAAAACCACACCGTGACTGGGACGGGGAAAAGGGTTCGAAGCCGAGTCACGACAGACCAGAAAAATGCGAGTCCAATTCAAGACCATGATTGTAATTTTGTCAAATCAGCACCACAAGAGTTGAAAATGTAAAGTATTTCAGAACATATAGATTCTTTAGACATTCAAAATAGTGCAAAAGGGCATGCTGAAGGAAAATAGAGCCGCTCTAGAAATTATTAATAACCCAAACACAGTGGTAAACAATGGACCTTCTACGCCTTCAGAGAAGGGCTAAGGATTTAAAAAATAATGATTATAATAATATATATTAAAGATAATAATTATGGTATTTTCAAAGTTGTTCTGATTTAATCTCAGGGGTTAACACTGAAGAGAAAGAGAAAAAGAGGAAGAGAAAAAAAAGGTCAAATCAGCAGTTCTTTGCTGGTCTCTCTGGAGATAAATCTAAACTCAGCAAAAAAGGAAACATCTCACTGTCAACTGTGTTTATTTTCAGCAAACTTATCATGTGCAAATATTTGTATGAACATAAGATTCAACAGACATAAACTGAACAAGTTCCAAGGAGATGTGTCGAACAGAAATGGAATAATGTGTCCCTGAACAAAGGGAGGGAGGGGGTCAAAATCAAAAGTAACAGTCAGTATCTGGTGTGGCCACCAGCTGCATTAAGTACTGCAGTGCATCTCCTCCTCATGGACTCCACCAGATTTGCCAGTTCTTGCTTTGAGATGTTACCCCACTCTTCCACCAAGGCACCTGCAAGTTCCCGGATATTTCTGGGGGAATTGACCCTAACCCCCTCCCTCCGATCCAACAGATGTGCTCAATAGGATTGAGATCCGGGCTCTTCGCTGGCCATGGCACAACACTGACATTCCTGTCCTGCAGGAAGGGTACAGAACGAGCAGTACGGCTGGTGGCATTGTCATGCTGGAGGGTCATGTCAGGATGAGCCTGCAGGAAGGGTACCACATGAGGGAGGAGGATGTCTTCCCTGTAACGCACAGCATTGAGATCGTCAGCAATGACAACAAGCTCAGTCCGGTGATACACCGCCCCAGACCATGACGGATCCTCCACCTCCAAATCGACCCCGCTCCAGAGTACAGGCCTCGGTGTAACGCTCATTCCAACGACAATAAACACAAATTTGACCATCACCCCTGGTGAGACAAAACCGCGACTCGTCAGTGGCACTTTTTGCCAGTCCTGTCTGGTCCAGCGATGGTGGGTTTGTGCCCATAGGTGACATTGTTGCCGGTGATGTCTGGTGAGAACCTGCCTTACAACAGGCCTACAAGCCGTCAGTCCAGCCTCTCTCAGACTATTGTGCATTCCTGGTGTAACTCGGACAGTTGTTGATGCCATCCTATACCTGTACCTGTCCCACCCACACGTGTTGTTACACGTGGTCTGCCACTGCAAGGACGATCAGCTGTTTGTCCTGTCTCCCTTTGGTGCTGTCTTAGGCGTCTCACAGTACGGACATTGCAATTTATTGTCCTGGCCACATCTGCAGTCCTCATGCCTCCTTGAAGCATGCCTAAGGCACATTCACGCAGGGACCCTGGGCATCTTTCTTTTGGTGTTTTTCAGAGTCAGTAGAAAGGTCTCTTTAGTGTCCTACATTTTCATAACTGTGACCTTAACTTCTTGACGCTACCCATCCCTGTTGCGGGATCATTTTCGTCAGCAACCGCTGAATAGCATAGCGCCACAGTCAAATAATATTACTAAAAAATATTCATATTCATGAAATCACAAGTGCAATATTGCAAAACACAGCTTAACCCTTTGTTAATCTACCTGTCGTCTCAGATTTTGAAATTATGCTTTACAGCGAAAGCAATCCAAGCGTTTGTGTAAGTTTATCGATAGCCTAGCATAGCATTATGTACACTTAGCATCAGGAAGCTTGGTCACGAAAATCAGAAAAGCAATCAAATTAACCATTTACCTTTGATGATCTTCGGATGTTTTCACTCACAAGACTCCCAGTTACACAACAAATGTTCCTTTTGTTCCATAAAGATAATTTTTATACCCAAAATACCTCCGTTTGTTTGTCGCGTTATGTTCAGAAATCCACAGGAAAGAGCGGTCACGACAACGCAGACGAAAAATCCAAATAGTCTCCATAATGTCCACAGAAACATGTCAAACTTTTTTTATAATCATTCCTCAGGTTGTTTTTAAAATATATATTCGATAATATATCAACCGAGTGTGTAGGTTTTTCAATAACATTGGGTGGAACAATGGCTGCTTTACTCTATAGCGCAAAACTCACTCTGAGAGCCCCCACCGATCCACTTCCGCAATGTGATCTTTCACGCTCATTTTTCAAAACAAAAGCCTGAAACTATGTCTAAAGACTGTTGACACCTTAGGGAAGCCATAGAAAAAGGAATCTGGTTGATATCCCTTTAAATGGAGGATAGGCATGCATAGGAACAGAAGGGTTTCAAAATAAGAGGCACTTCCTGATTGGATTTTCCTCAGGTTTTCGCCTGCAATATCAGTTCTGTTATACTCACAGACAATATTTTTATAGTTTTGGGAACTGTAGAATGTTTTCTATGCTAAACTGACAACTGACAACTGAATATATGCATATTCTAGTTTCTGGGGCTGAGAAATAGGCCATTTCAAATGGGTACGTTTTTTAGCCAAAAACGAAAATACTGCCCCCTACACGCAAAAGGTTAATTGCCTACAGTCTGTAAACTGTTAGTGTCTTAACGGCCGTTCCACAGGTGCATGTTCATTAATTGTTCATGGTTCATTGAACAAGCATGGGAAACAGTGTTTAAACCTTTTACAATGAAGATCAGTGAAGTTATTTGGATTTTTATGAATTATCTTTGAAAGACAGGGTCCTGAAAAGGGGACGTTTATTTTTCTGCTGACTTTAGATATCCAAGTCAGCCATTGGCTAGGCCATCATAAGCTAGATAAAGCCATCTGCCATTCAACTGTATCAGGGCAAAATTTTGGCGTGACATTAGAATCAACCAATCACATTTTGACTGAATGGGTGGAACCGTTAACAAAAACCTATGGAAACCTCTGAATTCTTGAAGGCCAACAGATCACGACGGCAAAAGCGAGCAGTAGTTTTCCCACTATCTAGCTAGCTAGCTTTTGTTGTCGGCTAGTTTGCAGGGGCTGCAGCAGGTGTTATTGAAGATGTTGTTGCTCATTTTTTTTTTACTTCTTAATTTTCAAGAATAACGTTCAACAAGAAGTTACGTTTCAAATGATAGTCACCTGGTGAGTGGAACGGTGTTTTTTTATTGCAGCGTGCTTGCCGTTACTCATCTGTTTGAAAATAACTCGTGTGTGAAACATTGTTGCATTTAAAGTGGAACTGACAGCATTTTAGCAACATGACATCTTATTAATATCTGTTCATATACACTTCCAGGAAGAATATGGCACTTCTTAAAAACATTATCTGACAAGCGACCACTTAGATATGGTCATTTTCACGATTTCATAAATTCTTAGAATGTTTGTTAAAATTCTTTAACAATATAGAGTGGGAAAGCGTCCGTGCGTTTGGACAATTAATAGACACTGCAGTAAATAAATCAGAATAAAAACATCTGTCTTGTCCAGGACCGGAGTCTACACAGACTGGCGCGCTATTGCCAATCAGAGCAACAGTAGGCCTTTATACAAACAAGCCATTTGCCACATGGGCCTGCTAACATTCACTTTGAACTGGTCTTTACAGGAAGTTGCAACAGCGCAACTTTAGATCATTAGAACGCATTCGCCAAAAGCCACCTGAATGAATTTCTGCAAATATGTAAACACCACGGGAGTCCTCTTACATTTTGAAACTTATTCTGCAGCTTGCCTGCCAATGCATGCTTGTCCCAACCAAGCACCCAAGCTAACTGGCTAAAGTTGGCTAGCTTTCTAGCTAGCTAGCTAGCCAACTACTTCCAGACACAAATGAGAGAACCTTATTTTACTCGCCGTAGCAGAGCTGGTTAGCCTGTTAACATGTTTCTAGAGCATTCCTGACTCACTATTACTTTTTTTTGTCTACGTTTACACCGGTCACATTCAGCTGCTGTTGCACATTCGTAAATTCTTCAGTTGTTCTGTGCACTGACACAGTCAGATGAGAGTGCTCTGAATCGGATTAGATAGCATATCTTTTGCATTTGCAAATTCATTCTGGCTAACTGGATAACAATGATTTAAGTTCTTGCTAGCTAACCAAATGACACCTGCATCTCTAGCTGTGTATAGCTACCGAAAAACGATATGAGGGGAAAAAGTCAGTCACTAACCCACTTCTCCAATGGCATGGCATCCTCCTAGCAGTTAGCTAGCATTAGGCTCTGTGTTTTTATCTTGCTACATAAATAGATAGATATCTATAGATAAATAGATACCCTAGCCTCTATTAGCCACATTATGACTGATCATTGCCCTTGCTAGTTTGATTATATTGACATTCCCAGCCTTAGTTACATTCGTCCGTTTTTGCCCAGAATATTGAGTAAGTGCAACCCGAATGGAGGCAGCAAACAATGTACCAGCCCAGCTGTGATTTACAACCTCATAGCAATATTTTTAGGACTACCATGAAATGTATTGGTGAATTATATTAATCATGCATTGAACTGCATCCATCTATTCTGCCAACAATGCTTAGTTTATGTCATGGAACGTTGAGTCTAATATAACCTGTTTTTAAAACCTCTTATAAAGTTGGTTTTGTAGCATAAACTGGGAATTGTATATTTTTTACTGATATGATTGTCTGTTTGTTTCATATCTGCAAAGTAGTTAAAACGCTCTCACTTCCACTTTAAACTTTAGGTCACCGGTTACTTTTTTTTTTGTTGCAATGGGAAGTAATAGTTGTACATTTCGATTGGGAAATGCTCAACGGTTGTGTTTTTGTATTCTTATGATTGGCACCTAGTGGCTTATTATGTCCGAGGTTATGGACCGCCTATCCTTTAACATCATGTTGTATGTTACTGCTGTCTTTCCATTGGCCCTATGCAGTGGTGTAGGGAAAGGGGGATACCTAGTCAGTTGTACAACTGAATGCATTCACCTGCAATGTGTCTTCCGCTTTTAACCCAACCCCTCTGAATCAGAGGCGCGGAGAGCTGCCTCTCTGGGATATGTGGGACGGTAGCGTCCCACCTGACCAACATCCAGTGAAAATGCAGAGTGCCAAATTCAAATAAATTACTATAAAAAATAAACTTTGATGAAATCACACATTCAATATACCAAATTAAAGCTACACTTGTTGTGAATCCAGCCAACGTGTCATGGTGAAAGCAAACGATGCTATTATCTGAGGATAGTACCCAGGTAAACAAAGAGAGAAAAGCATATTTCAACCCTGCAGGCGCGACACAAAACGCAGAAATAAAAATATAATTTATGCCTTACCTTTGACGAGCTTCTTCTGTTGGCACTCCAATATGTCCCATAAACATCACAAATGGTCCTTTTGTTCGATTAATTCCATCCATATATATCCAAAATGTCCATTTATTTGGCGCGTTTGATCCAGAAAAACACCGGTTCCAACTTGCGCAACGTGACTACAAAATATCTCAAAAGTTACCTGTAAGCATTGTCTAAACATTTCAAACTACTTTTGTAATACAACTTTAGGTATTTTTTAAACGTAAATAATCAATAAAATTGAAGACGGGATATACTGTGTTTAATACCGGAGGAAAACAAAGTGGAGAGTGCTTTCAGGTCATGCGCCTCTAACAAAGAGTACACTTCCCTAATCGACAGCTACGTCGTCAGCACCCGGAGAACATTGGGTTAACTGCCTTGCTCAGGGGCAGAATGACAGATTTTTTACCTTGTCATTAAGTAACCTTTTGGTTACTGGCCCAACGCGCCAACCTGCCAGGCTGGAGAAGTGGGCATACACAGATTTTGCCAAAAAGTTCCCAATTGGCCTGCCCAGCGAAGGAAAGGCACCCTGTGTGAGTTTTTCCAGATTATTTTTTTAATGCAAAAATTTGATGGTCCACAACAATGCTTAAATCACATCAATTTGATTTGGTGGGCCTGTTAGTGCCTGGCTCCCCAGTGGATGGGCCTCTGTCCACCGAGGCCCATCCATGTCTACACCCCTGATGCAAACAGTGCATGATGACAATTGCACATCACAAATAGCCTACTTACCAACACTTTGGACTAAACTTTTTAAATACCTGGTTTGCATACCCATTGTTGCCTTAGTTAACATTTACTGGTAGATATCTTAAATTGTAAATGTCTTTCTGACCCCACCAGCTACCAATGTCATTCTTCTGTGAGTTGCTCCATGCCAAAACCAGTTGAGCGCTGCACTTTCTTGCTGCCTGCAGATGATATTCTGCTGAAACTAGGCTGTGTGCGGCGTGCATGTGAATATATTTCACGTGCTTTGCGATTGTGTAGACTACGTTGGGCATGACTACTCTACTGTACTACATACTTGATAAGTAGTATACCTCCACTACACTACTTTGTTACGCATCAGTAGGGATTAATAAGTGAGTATACACAATGCCCATTGAAAACAAAGTGGGTATACGGCTCCACTACACCACTGGCCCTTTGTGTTTTACAAAAAGTACACTGTCCTACATGAGTGCGCTGGTATTATGGTTGCTGTCCTTTCAGAATCACCAACCTGTCACACACTGAAGGCCTATTAGGTTCGCCACTGACCAAACATATATATTATAGACATTAAGGCTGTTAAGAGACTGTATTAATGTTACAAGAAAGGAGTGTATATATTTGGCCTGGCGAAGCGGTTTTAAGCGCTAACGGAATGGAAGCTAATAAGAGTTTTTTTACTCTGCTGGTCTCGGGAAGAAATTAGTACAAATGTATTCAAATCATATCTAATTTTATTAGTCACATGCGCCGAGGTGTAGACCATACAGTGAAATGCTTACTTACGAGTCCCTAACCAACACTGCAGTTAAAAAAATATGAATAAGAAATAAAAGCAACAAGTAATTAAAGAGCAGCAGTAAAATAATAGCGAGACTTTATACGGGGGGTACGGGTAGAGTCAATGTGCGGGGACACCGGTTAGTTGAGGTAATATGTACATGTAGGTAGAGTTATTAAAGTGACTATGCATAGATGATAATAACAGAGAGTAGCAGCGGTGTAAAAGAGGGGGGAGGGGGCAATGCAAATAGTCTGGGTGGCCTTTTGATTACATGTTCAGGAGTCTTATGGCTTGGGGTAGAAGCCTCTTGGATCTAGACTACCACTTGCCTTGCGGTAGCAGATAGAACAGTCTATGACTAGGGTGGCTTGAGTCCTTGATAATTTTTAGGGCCTTCCCCTGACACTGCCTGCTATAGAGGTCCTGGATGGCAGGAAGCTTGGCCCCAGTGATGCTCTGGGCCGTAAGCACTACCCTCTGTAGTGCCTTGTGCGCGGAGGCCGAGCAGTTGCCATACCAGGCATTGATGCAACCAGCTCTCAACGGTGCAGGTGTAGAACCTTTTGAGGATCTGAGGACCCATGCCAAATATTTTCAGTCTCCTGAGGGGGAATATGTTTTGTCATACCCTCTTCACGACTGTCTTGATGCTTGGACCATGTTAGTTTGTTGGTGATGTGGACACCAAGGAACTTGAACCTGCTCCACTACAGCCCCGTCAATGAAAACGGGGGCGTGCTCTGTCCTCTTTTTCCCGTATTCCACAATCATCTCCTTTGTCTTGATCATGGTGAGGGTGAGGTTGTTGTCCTAGCACCACACGGCCAGGTCTTTGACCTCCTCCCTACAGACTGTTTCGTCGTTGTCGGTGATCAGGCCTACCACTGTTGTGTCATCGGCAAACTTAATGATGGTGTTGGAGTCGTGCCTGGCCGTGCAGTCATGAGTGAACAGGGAGTACAGGAGGGACTGAACACACACCCCTGAGGGGCCCCTGTGTTGAGGATCAGCGTGGCAGATGTGTTGTTACCTACCCTTACCACCTGGGGGCGTCCCGTCAGGAAGTTCAGGATCCAGTTGCAGAGGGAGGTGTTTAGTCCCAGGGTCCTTAGCTTATTGATGAGCTTTGAGGGCAATATAGTGTTGAACGCTGAGCTGTAGTCAATGAATAGCATTGTCACATAGATGTTCTTTTTGTCCAGGTGGAAAAGGGCAGTGTGGAGTGCAATAGAGATTGCATCATCTGTGGATCTGTTAGGGCTGTATGCAGATTGGAGTAGTTCTAGGGTTTCTGGGATAATGGTGTTGATATGAGCCATGACCAGCCTTTCAAAGCACTTCATGGCTACTGACATGAGTGCTATGGGTCGGTCGTCATTTAGACAGGTTACCTAACCCTATTACAGGGGCTGAGTCACTGGCTTACTGGTGCTCTTCCATGCCGTCCCTGGGAGGGGTGCGTCACTTGAGTGGGTTGAGTCACTGACGTGTCCTTCCTGTCTGGGTTGGCGCCCCCCCCTTGGGTTGTGCCATGGCGGAGATCTTTGTGGGCTATCCTCGGCCTTGTCTCAGGATGGTAAGTTGGTGGTTGAAGATATCCCTCTAGTGGTGTGGGGGCTGTGCTTTGGCAAAGTGGGTGGGGTTATATCCTGCCTGTTTTGCCTGTCCGGGGGTATCATCGGATGGGGCCACAGTGTCTCCTGACCCCTCCTGTCCATAGGCAATTTGTATAGGCTCAGTGACGGCTAGATATCAGCCTGTGACTAGAAACATGATGGTATGTACTGGTGAAGAGAGAGGAGTTTTAGACCCACAGCTCTGCTTCCAGTTCTCAACTACATTCTAACTGCTCGGCTCACACACAAAAAAAGGCATAAATACAATATAACATAACCATGGAAGGGATCCACCATATGGTGCAGCTTTCTGGGACAGGTTATTCTTGTAATTGTTGATGAAGATTCAATCAAAATGTTTATTTCTGCATCTCTTTCAGTCATGTTTCTTTGCATGTTTGGCCCTGTCCGGGGGTATAATCGGATGGGGCCACAGTGTCTCCTGACCCCTCCTGTCTCAGCCTCCAGTATTTATGCTGCATTAGTTTGTGTCGGGGGGCTAGGGTCAGTCTGTTATATCTGGAGTATTTCTCCTGTCTTATCCGGTGTCCTGTGTTAATTTAAGTATGCTCTCTCTAATTCTCTCTTTCTTTCTTTCTTTCTTTCTCTCGGAGGACCTGAGCCCTAGAACCATGCTTCAGGACTACCTGGCATGATGACTCCTTGCTGTCCCCAGTCCACCTGGACGTGCTGCTGCTCCAGTTTAAACTGTTCTGCCTGCGGCTATGGAACCCTGACCCGTCCACCGGACGTGCGACCTGTCCCAGACCTGCTGTTTTCAACTCTCTAGAGACAGCAGGAGCGGTAGAGATACTCTCGGCTATGAAAAGCCAACTGACATTTACTCCTGAGGTGCTGACTTGTTGCACCCTCGACAACTGCTGTGATTATTATTATTTGACCATGCTGGTCATTCATGAACATTTGAACATCTTGGCCATGTTCTGTTATAATCTCTTCCCGGCACAGCCAGAAGAGGACTGGCCACCCATCATAGCCTGGTTCCTCTCTAGGTTTCTTCCTAGGTTTTGGCCTTTCTAGGGAGTTTTTCCTAGCCACAGTGCTTCTACACCTGCATTGCTTGCTGTTTGGGGTTTAGGCTGGGTTTCTGTACAGCACTTTGATATATCAGCTGATGTAAGAAAGGCTATATAAATACATTTTATTTGATTTGATTAGTGTTCTTGGACACTAATGGTGGTCTGCTTAAAACATGTTGGTATTACAGACTCAGACAGGGAGAGGTTGAAAATGTCAGTGAAGACACTTGCCAATTGGTCAGCGCATGCTCGCAGTACACGTCCTGGTAATCCGTCTGGCCCTGCGGCCTTGTGAATGTTGACCTGTTTAAAGGTCTAAATCACATCGGCTGCGGAGAGCGTGATCACACAGTCGTCCGGAACAGCTGGTGCTCTCATGCTTGTTTCAGTGTTTTTTGCCTCGAAGCGAGCAATTAGTACTTTAGCTAGTCTGGTAGGCTCGTGTCACTGGGCAGCTCCAGGCAGTGCTTCCCTTTGTAGTCTGTAATGGTTTGCAAGCCCTGCCACATCCGACGAGCGTCGGAGCCGGTGTAGTATGATTCGATCTTAGCTCTGTATTGACGCTTTGCCTGTTTGATGGTTCGTCGGAGGGCATAGAGGAATTTCTTATAAGCTTCCGGGTTAGAGCCCCGCTCCTTGAAAGCGGCAACTCTAGCCTTTAGCTCAGTGCGGATGTTGCCTGTAATCCATGGCTTCTGGTTGGGGTATGTACGTACGGTCACTGTGGGGACCACGTCGTCGATAACACTTATTGATGAAGCCAATGACTGATGTGGTGTACTCCTCAATGTCATTGAAGGAATCCCGGAACATATTCCAGTCTGTGCTAGCAAAACAGTCCTGTAGCTTAGCATCAGCTTCATCTGACCACTTTTTTTTATTGATCGAGTCACTGGTGCTTCCTGCTTTAATTTTTGCTTGTAAGCAGGAATCAGGAGGATAGAATTATGGTCAGATTTGCCAAATGGAGGGTGAGGGAGAACTTTGTATGCATCTCTGTGTGTGAAGTAAAGGTGGTTCAGAGTGTTTTCCCTCTGGTTTCACATTTAACATGCTGATAGAAATTTGGTAAGAAAGATTTAAGTTTCCCTGCGTTAAAGTCCCCGGCTACTAGGAGCAAAAAAGAGGAATCTGACAGTCAGTGGTGAGTAATAGCAGTTCTTATGTCCAGAAGTTATTTTCGGTCATAAGAGACAGTAGCAGCAACATTATGTACAATAAGTTAAAAAAACAAGTTACACACAATGCAAAGAAATGAACAAAAAACACAATTGGTTAGGAATACATAAAACGTCAGCCTTGTTCTCCATAGCCCTCTTGTCGACACTGAGACAAGACCGGGACACCCAATATGTGGTCTTGAGACCGGACTCGAGACGTTACTACTTAACAGCTTAAAACCAGTGTAATGTGTGATCTCTGTCTGGTCTTGGTCAGTACCTGTGCTGTTGCATTCTGTATGTTTTGTAGTTTATCAATGGCTTTCTTGGGTAGACCAGACAGGAGAGCATTACAGTAGTCAAGCTTGGTTGTAATAAAAGCATGGATGTGTCTCTCTGTTATCAGTTTGAGAGAGAAACGGACGCACCTAGGCTAGTGAAAATGTACACATGATGTCTGATAGCGACGAGGAGAGGGTTCTCTCAAGATTATACTGCAGCTAGTTATCCAATATAGAGAACAGAGAAGAACATTCAGCATTTCATAGAACATCATTGGGTCTGGGGTGTGTGACGAATATTGCAAGAGTGTTGGGTCAGTAACCAAACGGTTACTGGATCAAATCCCCGAGCCAGCAAGGTGGAAAAATCTGCCGTTCTGCCATTGAACAAGATAGTTAAACCCCAACAACAACTGCTCCCTGGACGGCGATGTCCCTTGCACCTCTCTGATTCAGAGGGGTTGGGTTAAACGCATAAGACACATTTCGGTTTGAATGCATTAAGTTTTGCAACTGACTAGGTATCCCCTTTCCCTCGCCCTAAATCATTACAGTGTAATTACAGGCCTATTCTCACTACAAAAGAGAGGAGTATTCTGATAGTCTTCTGCAGAAATGCTGAGTACCTTGTGTCAGCCATGGCTGTTTTCTCTCTGTCACGGTCTGTCCTTTAGCTACATCCAGTTAATCATTATTCAAGTGCCCATGATAGTCAGCAGCATATGTATGGATAGCATTGTCACGGGGGCTAGGTGGAGATTTGACCATAACACTAACACTTATCTACAATTACTAGACAATCTACAATTACTAGAGCTAGTAGTCAGTTTATTTTATTTTCAAATGAGTGGAACTGCCATCTCCTTACATATTTTTTGCACTTTTTTGAGACAGTACTGAAACGAGAGGGAAAGACAGTCCAGTGTGAGAAGGGAGGATGTAAGGGTTGAACCCCGGTCTCTGGAGGGGGAAAGCATAATGTGGTTACAGCCGGGAGCGTTAGTTAACACAAGACTGTATCAACCCCTAGCCCCTACCCTTATGTTGTGTTATCTGTGTAGGTCTGAGAGCATTGGAGAGGTACATGCAATATGCCAGAAGTTCCACCCTGGCCTATCAGAAGACAAGTGGTAGGCTAGATATATTAATCTAACGTAGCATGTGTAAAAAGACGCCTGAACGGAGTCCCCACACTCATTTTTCAAGGGAAACGGAAGTTAGGTTGAAAATAATGTATCCCTGAGAAACAGAAACATCTGCTTTCTGACACCCCACGGAGAGTGAGCTGTATTAACCATACTGTTTACACCTATCCAATCCTTTCAGATCTGTGCCAGGGTCAGGGCAAGGGGTTGATTTTGGATTGGGCAATGGTCTAGTCCAAGAGGGCTGCAGAGGGGAAGAGAGGGGCATTATGGGGTCACCACATCTCATAAGAGAGCACATGAGAGAGTAGTTAACCCACTGATCCTCTGGACTATAGACTGGGCAGAGATGGAAACGCTGAATGTCTGTCTCTCTCTTATGCACATCCTGTCTTGTATGTGTTGGGATAATATGTTTTCAGCCTACATGCAGGAGCCATTTTTGAATGCTCCAATAGGCCAATATGTGTCTGTTGATTTAATTCCCCTATGTGAAACACGAAAGTGAGCTATATATATACACACACATCAATGGTGGTGGCATATGTTAGGCTGAGTTTAATCGGTTGGTTTGGTTTCATCCAGTGTCCCACATTCTGCGATCTTCACAGATCCAGAATAGTATGACATCAGAGATTTTCAGCCTAAGCAATCGAGTGCTGATTTTACACCCAATCAGACATCCATTGAAGAAAAAAGGCTACATCCTTCTTTCTAATTTCAGTATGGGCTTATGATGATACAATGTAACGTTAGTAGGCTACTTATTATAACAATTATCTCCAGGCGCTGTTACAAAGTAACCCAGGCTATTGTGCTCAGCGCCTTTGGGCGAAAGTGTATATTAGTTCCAAAGTAACAATATGTTGTTGATGTAACCACCAGTGTATCAAATCTGTCCTAAAGTGTTACAAAGTTACTGTAACGTGTCCTTAGCGCTCGTTCTCCTGAAACTTCACAATAATTCTCCCACAATGTGTGGGGTAAATATGTTACAAAATAACAATACGTTTTCTGTACAGCACAGTAAATGACAACGTTTTTCTGTGTAGACCTAAACCAACCGAACTCAACTGCCTCGCACGTCATCCTTTCCATTTTTTAGTAGTAGGCTAACATAGTAGACTGGTAGCCTAAGTGCCCTACTACGACTATTAGCTCAGTTTCGAGACAGTGATATGAACTACAATTTATCCGTATAGCCTACCGTTACTCACCCCAATATGACCAACTCTCCGTATTTTACCGGGTCTTTAACGGGCACATCATCTTCGTCCTGGTTTGGCGAATTCATCCGACTGGCGCGAGCTTGCTCTTGTAAACCTTCGAGAGCAATAGTAGTGAAAAAAAGAAATAGGCTACACCTTTCAAACTATGAGGAAGTTACTTGAATGTTAGTATATCCGAGTTTGGATAGAGGCAATTGTTCTTGTTCTTCGTTTTATTGTTTTAATTCTGTGAGCTACCATCTTTTGGAAAGATTGTTGCAAAGCTATCGATTAAAGGCCCGCGCGACACGAATCTGTTCTGTTGCAGAGTACAAAAACATCTCGCGGCAGGGAGTCGACTGACCCATTTTTTTTTTTTACAGGGAAGGACAATAAACATCTCTATATAATAAATATATATAATACAGTCCCTATACGACCACAATATTTTTTATTTTTCATATGTATTATTATAAATAAGAAATACTGTGTGGGAATAATACTGAAATACAATTTTGTGTTTTATGAAAATTATTCAGTTACCACAATCTCCCTTTGAAACCATTCAGAGTGATGAGGTCTTGATGATACGCTTGCTACTAACTGTTATGTAAAATAAAAAGGCGGTTTCAAATTCTGGAGGAAAAACACTCGCTTTGTAGCCTAAGCCAATTTACACCATGGGACATTCTTGTTTTCAAATGTAAAAAAATGTACAGAAAAGCGTGAAGAATTGTTCAATGTGCCAGTCATTATAAAGTACCATGTAATGAAACAGTTTGCCTGCTTCTCTAATTTACTATTTCGATTTTGTTTGGATTTCATTTACATTTGAGTCATTTAGCAGATGCTCTAATCCAGAGCGATTTAGAGTTAGTGTATTCATCTTAAAATAGCTAGGTGGGACAACCACATATCACAGGCAAAGAAAGTACATTTTGCCTCAATAAAGTAGGGGGGTGTCGAGGTGAGGAGGAGGATGGATTATTTAAAATACTGTTTGAAGAGGTATGTTTTCACAAGATTGGCAGGGACTGCTGTCCTAGCTTCAGGGGGATGCTGATTCCACCATTGGGGTACCAGGACAAGGAATTGCTTGGACTGGGCTAAACGGGAGGGCCAAGAAACCTGATGTGGCAGAATGGAGTGCTCTGGTTGGGATGTAGGGTTTGAGCAAAGCCTGAAGGTAGGGAGGGGCAGTTCCTCTTGCTGCTCCATAGGTAAGCACCATGGTTTTGTAGTGGATGCGAGCTTCGACTGGAAGCCAGTGGAGTGTGCGGAAGAGCGGGGTGACATGAGAGAACTTGGGAAGGTTGAAAACCAGGCGGGCTGCATCATTCTAGATAAGTTGCAGGGGTTTGATGGCACAGGCGGGGAACCCAGCCAACAGCGAGTTGCAGTAGTCCAGACAGGAGAGGACAAGTGCCTGGATTAGGACCTGCACCGCTTACTGTGTAATGTAGGATCATACTCTATGGATGTTGTACAGCATGAACCTGCAGGAGCGAGTCACTGCTTTGATGTTTGCAGAGAATGACAGGGTGTAGTCCAGGGTTACGCCAAGGTTCTTTGCACTCTGGGAGGGCGACACTGTGGAGGTGTCAACCGTGATGGAGAGGTCTTTGAATGGGCAGGCCTTCCCCGGGGGGAAGAGCAGCTCCATCTTGTCGAGGTTGAGCTTGAGGTGGTGGGCCGACATCCAAGTTGATATATCTGCCAGGCACGCAGAGATACGTGTCGCCACCTGGGTGTCAGAAGGGGGGAAGGAGAAAAGTAGTATCCTCCGCATAGCAATGATAGGAGAGACCATGTAGAGCCGAGTGACTTGGTGTGTAGAGAGAAGAGGAGAGGGTCTAGAACCGAGCCCTGGCGGACATCAGTACTGAGAGTACGTGGTGCAGAGTCTGATCGTCTCCACGTCTCCTGGTAGGAGCGGCCTGCCAGGTAGGATACAACCAAGAGTGTACAGAGCCTGAGATGTCCAGCCCTGAGAGGGTGGAGAGGAGGATCTGATAATTGTCAAAGGCTTTGATAAGTGCCTTTGATAAGTGTCAAAGGCAGTGGATAGATTAAAGAGGAGGAGAACAAAGGAGAGAGAGTCAGCTTTGGCAGTGTGGAGAGCCTCTGCGACACAGACAAGAGCAGTCTCGGTTGAGTGACCCATATTGAAGCCTGACTAGTTAGGGTCAAGAAGATCGTTCTGAGAGAGATAACGGGAAAGTTGATCAGAGACAGCACGCTCAAGTGTTTTGGAAAGAAAAGAAAGAAGGGATACAGGTCTATAGTTTTTGACGTCAGATGAGTCGAGTGTTGGTTTCTTGAGGAGGGGAGCAACTCGGGCCATTTTAAAGTCAGAGGCAACACAGCCAGTGGTCAGGGATGAATTGATTAGGAAAGTGAGGAGTGGGAAAAGGTCTCCAGGTCTGGAGCTCTGGAGAAGAGAGGAAGGAATGGGGTTGAGCAGGTAGGTTGTCAGGCAGCCAGACCTCACCAGTTGCAGGATGTCATCTTGGATGCGGTCTAGTCAGCCATTCTTTAATTACAGGTAACCTAAAGCCAATTCCAGCATATTGCTCCAATTCACTCAGGATGGCAGGCAGCATGCATTGGACATGTAATATATTTCTGATTAAAATTCAAGTAATCAAAGAAGTAATACATTTTGTTGGTCAGTTCCACCATCTATATTTTACAAAAAAATGAAGGCCTACCTTTTACTTTTTGTGAAATATTTGTAAGTGCTCACTCATTTCTGTAATGTCTGAATCTTAGTCACATTGGGTCAATACAATTGTGTTTACTTTAGCTGACTACTGCTAACTACTAGACAAACTTCCTCCCTCTTGCCCTCGCTGTTTGTGTGTGTGCGTGCGTGCGTGCGTGCGTGTGTGTGTGAGTGAGTGCGAGCGCAGGTGCATTGTGTGAGAGAGAGACAGAGAGGGAGAGAGAGAGAGACATTGAAATTCACTGATAGCTTCAACTCAGGGACTGTTCCCCTTCGGCAGAGAAATGTCTGCTTCCTGCCACAGGAGGTCAGTGCTATTCACAAAGTTCCTGTAGTTTTCAAATACAAGTGAGGAAATTAAAATGGTATCTATTTATCACCATAAATGACTGTGTTGACAATCACTATACACCTCACTGTGGTTAGAGCGTTGGACTTGTAACCGAAAGGTTGCAAGATTGAATCCCCGAGCTAACAAGGTAATAATCTGTCGTTCTGCCTCTGAACAAGGCAGTTAACCCACTGTTCCTAGGCCATCATTGAAAATAAGAATTTGTTCTTAACTGACTTGCCTAGTTAAATAAAGGTAAAAACCGGGCCATGGTGTGCCACTATGTCTGTAAGGGTGTATGTTTGGCCTCCACAAGGTCAGAGAGTGGCTATGCTAGGGTTAGGTTGGGTTGCCAACTGGGATCAAACTCCTTCTGGTATGTCATCAAAGTCCTTCAGGTGTGTCATCAAAGTCCTTCTGGTATGTCATCAAAGTCCTTCAGGTGTGTCATCAAACTCCTTCTGGTATGTCATCAAACTCCTTCTGGTATGTCATCAAAGTCCTTCAGGTATGTCATCAAACTCCTTCTGGTATGTCATCAAAGTCCTTCTGGTATGTCATCAAAGTCCTTCTGGTATGTCATCAAACTCCTTCTGGTATGTCATCAAAGTCCTTCTGGTATGTCATCAAAGTCCTTCTGGTATGTCATCAAGCTCCTTCTGGTATGTCATAAAAGTAATTCTGGTATGTCATAAAAGTAATTCTGGTATGTCATAAAAGTCCTTCAGGCTTTAACACTGTGTACATTTGACAGTATTCCTTTCAGTCTGGCTTTCAGAATAGCTCCACTGCTCCCTGGGAGGTAAAGGGGTAAATGTCATTTCCAGGAGACTTGGAAACCCTATTCAGAGTGAAACGTCTAAATCTGCTGGTTTACAAGGGCCAGCCTGAGTCAAGGTGCTGGTCAGATGATCTGATCTACAAATCACTTAAACTTCTAAACAACTGGGGGTTGACTGGTCCTTATTATGGAAAGATTAGCTAATCTCAACAACGCTTACCTCTAGCATACCTTAAAGAACAAGCAGTCTGATTTATGAATTAACTTGACTCTTTGTAACCCTAACCACATCCTCATTTAGTGAAGTAGTAGTACACCATGTCTATAGTAAGCCTAATAAAAGGCTGGAGTCACTGAAAAGGTTCTTGTGGTTTCACTTTGTGGCTGCAAAAACAACCAGTTTACTTTATTTATCTACAAGTCGCTGTCACAGCGAGAGACTGTCTATAGGAACCATATTTGGTATGCTGATTTGAGATCTGACTGTGTGCCTTATTATTGTGATAGTGCGGAATGCATTACTCTCTGCTATCACTGTGCAGCCAGCCGTTGATGCAGATTTATTTCAGTGCTAGAACAAGAGCACAGAACAGCCAGTACAGAGTTTGTTTTTGGAAACACACATTTATATACACAGATATACAGGCAGATACATGCACATACACAAAGCATACACTCACTACTACTAAATGTTTGAACAACCAGTCATACATTCCATAAGCACACCTTCGCCTTATTCCCACTCTCACTGAAACATACTTTCTTTCATACTCTCTCTCCCTCTCTCTTACATACACACACAAGCACATGGCGCACACACACGCAGGCCCGCACACACACACAGTAATTATGTCATGACTCTGGAGAGAGGGGTGAAGTATTTTGGCTGCTGATCATGCTCCACATGCAGCATCAAGATGTTTCCTGATTGTGGTTAAGTTATCGGCTGCTAAGTCTGAGCTCAATGATGAATGGGACTTAATTTGGCAGACTATGGGAGAACACTCTCAATTTATAGTGGTCGCCACTGACACAACTGCCAACAAAGCAAAGGTATTTAACAGTGCAGTGATCTAACCTCCTGTGTCTGTGTGCTCACTACTCTAGTTATGCTTTGGATGCTTTCAGCATTGTCTAAGGTAAAAAAGGTGAAGGAGTGTGTGTTCCTTCACACTTTACATGATATGATATGCTAGGCAGTGCTTGACTGACTGAAATAGGTGGGGATAATCATTTTGAGTGATGGTACTCTCTATATTTAGGTGCAGGAACTCCACAACACTTTTGAGCTAAGAGGTGCAGAGAACATTTAAGGTGCTGGTAGAACATTTGAGGCGCTGGTACTTTTGTTCTGGTGAGTTCCTGCCTGGGTCAAGCACTGGTTATATGTGTGTCAGTAGTTCAGTTGATATGATAGAGGGTTATATTTGTCAGTAGTTCAGTTGATATGATATAGAGGGTTATATGTGTCAGTAGTTCAGTTGATATAGAGGGTTATATGTGTGTCAGTAGTTCAGTTGATATAGAGGGTTATATGTGTCAGTAGATCAGTTGATATGATATAGAGGGTTATATTTGTCAGTAGTTCAGTTGCTATGATAGAGGGTTTTATGTGTCAGTAGTTCAGTTGAAATGATATAGAGGGTCATATGTGTGTCAGTAGTTCAGTTGATATAGAGGGTTATATGTGTCAGTAGATCAGTTGATATGATATAGAGGGTTATATGTGTCAGTAGTTCAGTTGATATAGAGGGTTATATATGATATGATATAGAATGTTATAGGTGTGTCAGTAGTTCAGTTGATATGATAGAGGGTTATATTTGTCAGTAGTTCAGTTGATATGATATAGAATGTTATAGGTGTGTCAGTAGTTCAGTTGATATGATATAGAGGGTTATATTTATTTTACCTTTATTTAACTAGGCAAGTCAGTTAAGAACAAATTCTTTTTTCAATGACGGCCTAGGAACTGCTTTGTTCAGGGGCAGAACGACTGATTTTTATCTTGTCAGCTCAGGGTTTCGATCTAGCAACCTTTCAGTTTGTAGTCCAACGCTCTAACCACTAGGCTACCTGCCACCCCATATGTGTGTCAGTAGTTCAGTTGATGTTATATGGAGGGTTATACTTACAGTACCAGTCAACAGTTTGGACACCTACTCATTCCAAGGTTTTTCTTTATTTTTACTATTTTCTAAATTGTAGAATAATAGTGAAGACATCAACACTATGAAATAACACATATGGAATCATGTAGTAACCAAAAAAGTGTTAAACAAACCCAAATATATTTGAGATTCTTCAAAGTAGCCACACTTTGCCTTGATGACAGCTTTTAACACTCTTGGAATCCTTGGAAGGTGTGTGTGTGTCCAGCAAGTGTACATAGCAGGTGTTTGAGCTCTTGGGAGGGAGGTTATTTAAGGATAACGTGTCTTGTTGAGAGAGAGTGAAGTGGCAGGCTATTTAAGGATGCAGTGTTAATGTGAGGGTCTGTCTGCGGCAGGTGTGTGTGTGTGTGTGTGTGTGTGTGTGTGTGTGTGTGTGTGTGTGTGTGTGTGTGTGTGTGTGTGTGTGTGTGTGTGTGTGGAGGATATGAGTCAGCTGATTACGCCGTTCCACATGGTCTTGCTGACCTTGCAGAATTCCTCTTAAATTCAATCCAGATAATTGCAGTCGCTTTGCCAATTAACAAACAAACAACAGGATTGATATCTTGGATCAGAATCAAGTAATGTGTCTTTGATTGTTTTATTTTCGGATGTACTCAAGTGGGTTAGAGAATGTCTGTGTGCTGTAGTAGAAGGGTTATTATCCCAGTAGGCCGGTGGGAGGAGTTATAGGAGAACTGGCTGGAATAGAATGGAGTCAAACGTGTGGTTTCTATATGTTTGATACTGTTCAATTTATTCCATTCCAGCCATTACAATGAGCCCGTCCTCCTATAGCTCCCCCCACCAGCCTCCTCTGCCTGAGTATAACCATCTGTCTCTGGACCTCAGAGCAGCCTTTTTCACTCATTCTGTCGTTAGCATTGGATTGGTACAATGCTTTATACTGTATCCTATAGGTGGAGGGAACAACTGCAGACATCAGGAAGGAGGAGACTCAAGATTGGAATCTGCATAGAGGAACTTAAAACATATAATTCCTTTTATATTTGGGACCTGTTACAGCACTTTTCAAAAACACATCCATTCTTCCTCCCATCCCTGGAAGTAATCACTAAGCAATCAGCATGATTGGATAAGCCTTGCTTTTACCTAACCAATCGTGATCAGTGACTCCAAGTAATCTAGAAAGGAAGGATGCATAAAAAATGAACAGGGCTCGATTCCACTCATATTTATTTAGGTCTAGCAGCTCACATCCTGTTAAAGAGGGTATCAACACGCATCCCTCCCACAAATCCCTGCCACCAGAAGCACTAGGCCCTCAAGGCACTATAGAAGTGTTAGCATGTGGAAAAAAGCAGAAGGAAAAGCTCTCTGTGACATTTTCTAAAGAGGCTGGTTGCAGCCTCAAGGCTGAGCGACACTGTTGAAGCACAGCATGGCTGTTTTATAGAGCAGTGTAAAGCATCCACAGCTGACCAGACAGTGTGTGTATGTGTGTGTGTGTGTGTGTCTCATTAGACCAAAGTGGTTTCCTCTCCCATCAGCATTCATATGAAGGCACACTGGGTATATGTGAAATCTTTCATCTCCATCTTGACTATATTGTAAGATTCCATTCTCAAGGGTAAGGATAAATGAAAGGAGATAGGAAGCTATTTTGAGTATTGAGATGCATCCTGAGTGATGTCACACCTGAACAGGATGGCAGGTGAGTAGAAGGGGCAGATAATTACTACTAATTGATCAGAATACCTGAAAGTTCTACAGCTGCGCCATCAATTGGAAAGTTGCCGCGGTCATCCCCCTCTTCAAAAGGGGAGACATTCTAGACCCAAACTGCTACAGACCTATATCTATCCTACCCTGCCTTTCTAAGGTCTTTGAAAGCCAAGTTAACAAACAGATCACCGACCATTTCGAATCCCACCGTACCTTCTCCGCTATGCAATCTGGTTTCTGAGCTGGTCATGGGTGCACCTCAGCCACGCTCAAGGTCCTAAACGATATCATAACCGCCATCAATAAGAGACAATACCGTGCATCCGTATTCATCGACCTGGTCAAGGCTTTTGACTCTGTCAATCACCACATTCTTATTGGCAGAATCAACAGCCTTGGTTTCTCAAATGACTGCCTCGCCTGGTTCACCAACTACTTCTCAGACAGAGTTCAGTGTGTCAAAAAGGAGGGCCTGTTGTCCGGACCTCTGGTAGTCTCTATGGGGGTAAAAGAGAGCCGCACACTCTTCGAGCTCAGATGCAAAAATGTAATACCAACGTTTCGACAGCCAAGCTGTCTTCATCAGGGTGGCTGCCGAAACAGCTTGGCTGTTGGTATTACATTTTTGCATCTGAGCTCCAAGAGTGTGCGGCTCTCTTTTATTTTATTTTCAAGTTTCCACTCCGCTAGCCAGCACCTCGTCTTAATAGGTGTGCGTTTCTTTTTTTTCTTCTAGATAAGTCTCTATGGGGGTGCCACAGGGTTCAATTCTCAGGCCGACTCTTTCTCTGTATACATAAATGATGTCACTTTTACTGCTGGTGATTCTCTGATCCACCTCTACGCAGACGACACCATTCTGTATACTTCTGGCCCTTCTTTGGAAACTGTGTTAACTAACCTCCAGATGAGCTTCAATATGCCATACAACTCTCCTTCCGTGGCCTCCAGCTGCTCTTAAATGCAAGTAAAACTAAATGCATGCTCTTCAACCGATCACTGCCCACACCTGGCCGCCCGTCCAGCATCACTACTCTGGACGGTTCTGACTTAGAATATGTGGACAACTATAAATACCTAGGTGTCTGGTTAGACTGTAAACTCTCCTTCCAGACTCACATTAAGCATCTCCAATCCAAAATTAAATCTAGAATGGAATTAAGTAAAATAATGGAATTAAGAATAATAATAATAAAAAATAATAAAATATATAAATATGAGGACAAGCAATGTCAGTGGCATTGACTAGAATACAGTACAATACAGTATATACATCTGAATTGAGTAAAACGGTATGTAAACATTATTAAAGTGACCAGTGGTTCCATGTCTATGCACATAGGGCAATAGCCTCTAATGTGCAGGATTGAGTAACCGGGTGGTAGCCAGCTAGTGACAGTGACTATGTTCAGGGCAGGGTACTGGGATGGCTATTTCAGTCTGATGGCCTTGAGATTGAAGTTGTTTTTCAGTCTTTCGGTCCCAGCTTTGATGCACCTGTATTGACCTTGCCTTTTGGAAGATAACGGGGTAAACAGGCTGTGACTCGGGTGGTTGATGTCCTTGATTATATTTTTTGCCTTCCTGTGGCATCGGGTGCTGTAGGTGTCCTGGAGGGCACCTCTGGCGATGCAATGGGCAGACCGTACCACCCTCTGGAGAGCCCTGTGGTTGCGGGTGGTGGGGTTGCCGTACCAGGCAGTGATACAGTCCGACAGGATGCTCTCAATGGTGCATGAAAACAGTTATCCTTTCACTGAGTTCAGCATGCCAGTTCCTTATTCTATACAAAGACACAAACTAGAGGTATACAAATACAACCTTGAAGAGGGGTTAGAGATTCAGAAAATAACATATTTTGTATTAACCAGAATTCCGTAGCAGTGTGTCTTGTGGCCTCCAGAGGCGCAGCGGTCTAAGGCACTGCATTTCAGTGCTAGCTGTGCCACTAGAGATTCTGGGTTTGAGTCCAGGCTCTGTTGCAGCCGGCCGTGACCGGGAGACCCATGGTGCGGCGCACAATTGGCCTAGCGTCATCCGGGTTAGGGGAGGGTTTGGCCGGCAGGTATGTCCTTGTCCCATCGCACACTAGTGACTCCTGTGGTGGGCCAGGCGCAGTGCACACTGACACGGTTGCCATGTGGACTGTGTTTCCTCCGACACATTGATGAGGCTGGCTTTCAGGTTAAGTGGGAATTGTGTCAAGAAGCAGTGCGGCTTGGTTGGGTTGTGTTTCGGAGGACGCACGGCTCTCGACCTTTGCCTCTCCTGAGTCCGTACGGGAGTTGCAGCGATGAGACAAGACCAACTACCAGTTGGATACCATGAAATTGGGGAGAAAAAGGGGTAAAATAAATAAATATATAAATACACAATTAAAATAAAAAATAAGGTGTGTCTTGTAACAACTGCTGCTATGTTAATGTTAGTGTTGGAGTTGGGTTAATGTGTGTGTGTGTGTGTGTGTGTGTGTATAGCTGTTTCATAGGTAGGCTTGAATGAAGCTGTCATGTGATGAACATCATTAACACTTTTATTAGTCACCCCAGTGAACACAACAAACATCCCCTTTACCAATATTGTGTGATTGTAAATGTACAGTCCATTAATAACCAAAGTAGCATTGCATTTGGTTGTGGTGTTTATAAATAGTTATGTTTTGTTCAAGAAAGAATTGTTGTTTATGTGTGTGGTTCAATACAGCATTAATAAGATTAAAAGCAGGGAGGGACACCTGAGTAAACTAAATTACAGGGAACTGGCAACAAGGTTTATTAAACATTTTTGGTTTAGTTCACGCCTCCAAAACGAACACAATAGATCGGTCCACCCCCACCCTGCAGCAGACAATGGTCCGGCTGAAGGCTAAATCCACCCAGCAAAACCCAAGCAGGTTCTCTTTGCCTTTCCATGAATCATACTAACTATATGTGCCTCTAATAACTTTCAATTCTAAAACCTTCTGAGTCACTCAAGAAATGAGAGGAAAGTGAGCAATTCAAAAGTAGTTCCCCTAATCTTGATGTAAAAATATTAGAACCAGAAAAGCAGGGAATACAACTTAAATGTGTGTGTATTGCAGACCTACATGTGTCTACTAACTTTAAAAAGAAGTCTTTCAGACAGACCTTCATGATAACGTTCAGAGGCTTTACTGAACACTGCAGAACACAAACTCTTTAACATGTAGCCACAGGTGAGACAGACAGCAGAGGATGTTAGCTATTGTCTATTGTACATCCGGCACAGAGTGCAGTGACAGCTGTAGAAAAGCCTCTGACACGTGTGCTTCTGAGCCTCTCTAATCAAACACTATAGGGCTGAGCCTCAACAGTCTAAAATGGCTTCCTGTCCTTGGGTCCTCTCTTTCGTCTGAACTAATTTGGAGAGAAGTGGACTGGTAAAAGCAAATACCAACACGGTGCTTTCACATCTCATATGTTGTCAGGTTATTGAAGATGAACGATGATAGAGAAGGAGAGGATACAAGGAGAGTAAGCCACAACAGTCGACTGTGACGCAGTCAGAGTTCAACTTCCCGCACCGTGTATTCTGGGATCTCTAGTGTGCATACCAGGCAAATGGAGACGCTGCTTATTCAAACATTCGCCATTCAGCTAGCGAGAGAGGGACAGCAGGGGGAAGTTTTACTTTTGTCTTTCTACAATGTAGTTAAGTTTACAGACAGTTGCAAAAGCATCAGCGGTGAAAGCAGGTTGATTTGGACGAGATAGCAGGTGGCTGCATTTGATCTCCCTGGTGTGGACTTGAACTACACGTCCTTGGTCCAGACAACCTGAGTCACTCAATCCTTTCAACACAGCGACACCCAGGTCAAACTCCAAACCAACAGACGCAGAACAAACAGCACAGCAAACACTGCAGCCATGCCTCCATTTAATAAGGGAAGGGAGTGAGAGACAAGAGCAGGACTGACATTCCTTCACAGACTCAAGGGTGGGCACTTGCTGCCTGATTAATTTGAGTGGGTAATACAAACTGCCACAAACTGTAGAGTAGAATACTATGAATATATCCAATACCCTAAACTGCTCCTTGTTTTTTTCTTTATCACAAAGGTCCCACTGAACCTCATCTAAAAGCAAAAGTGAAGCGTCACACTTGGCTGGCTGGCTGTCTTAGCACTCGTGGACGGCCGGGCCACACCCCAAACAACAATCACACTGACGTGCATGGGAGAATCGCAATTTCATACTCCTCGTCTCCTTCTCAAAACCCATTGGAGTAGGTCGTCAGAGGGGGGACCTCTGGCTTTCTCGTCCAATGGGTTTTCAGATGGAGACGAGGAGAGCCGACACGTGGAATATGCCATTGAGATCTTCCCTCTGTCTTCTTCTAGCATTTTCTGATTTCAGTCGCTGATGTCACACCAATAATTCACCCTGCCTCTCCATCTGTCAAAAGATTAACTTGCCCATAGACACTGATCTAAGATCAGTTTTGCAGTCCCCCACTCTAATGGTTAAGGTTAAGGAGCAGGTAAACTCAAATCAAATCAAACTTTATTTGCCACATGAGCCGAATACAAGTGTAGACTTTGTGAAATGCTTACTTACAAGCCCTTAACGAACTGTGCTTCTTCTTCAAGAAGAAGAAAATATTTACCAAGTAGACTAAAACATAAAGTAATAATAAAAAGTAACACAATAAGAATAAGAATAACTGATACTAGATCAGGGCGAGCTGCCAGCCAGGCTGGTTGGGGCCTTTTGTGTGGTTGACACCCTATTCCCTATACAGGTCACACAAGCATGAAAGATGACATCACTCTCCAGCCCAGTCGCCAAGCAAGTTCTCATTGGTGTGAACTGAAATGCATTACAGTACACTTGCCAACAGATTTGCCAATACAGTAACTTACTTTGAGCAACTATGAGATTGATAAAATGTGACTGACTCCCCCCCACCCCCCCTTGCCTTATGTATTATTTAAATCTGTGGATTTATATAGTTATACAGGTCAACGTACATACTCAAACACACTGAGTTGTTTGTTCTTGAGGACAAAGCCTAGTTTGAATGACCCACATCAATCAGATTATCTATTCGCTATGTACACAAGTGTCAGTCAGTTTCATAGTCGATGTCTTTCAACTGTGGCCATTTGAAGGGAATCGCCTAAGTGGTGGGGTTCAATATATCAATCTTCCAGCAGTCTCCAATGTTCTCAAACCAACACCAACTTTAGGACTCACTTTGCTTAAAACTTCAAGTTTTACTAAGGATGAAGAAACAGAACTCCTTACAAATTCACAAAAGAACACATCCCTAAATGTCCAAAAAGCACTTTGGGTTGAATACACCAGAGACTCCTAGTACAGTATTCTAATGATGGACTAAGAAATACGGTCTTGAGGTAGGCCTGGAAAGTTGGACCTAAGCTACCTACCAATCACTACCCCGAAACCAGAGATCTTATCATCACTTATTCACAGCCGGTGACTCACGAGCACAACGGAAACACACCAAACTGACTTCACACATCAACTTTTTTCCCCCTTCTAACTCTTATAAACGGCCAAATTTCACTTCCTCTTTTGTGACATTTTAAATCCTTTAGGCAAGTACATGCTCATTGATAATGTGAAATGTTGCAGGATTCATATTGAAAACGCTCCACTTCCATGTTGATCTGGATACATATTTTTATTATTTCATCAGCATAGCAAATGGAACAAAAATAATTAAACAAAGCATTTTCATATCTATAACTTATGAACAGAACATGTAGTCTTGTCTGACTGCATGAAGAGCTGTACAACTGATGTGAATGGACTAAACAAACTGAGCAGGAGGCCCCATTTACTGGAGAGCAGAGCACCATGGAAGTGGTGTTGGATTGAAAAGTAAACACTTGCTTACTTGGGCCCAAGAGTCAGTCAGAAAGAGTCAGTGTGCACTTTTAGTCAAGGGGCCCTATAGTATTGTGTTTCCCCCCACCCCCTTGTGGATAGGGTAGTCATTCCCACCCCTAGTGAAGACTTAGCTATGAGGGTGCTTTCCACCACACTGTCTGTCTTTCTGTTGGTGCACCTGTAACTCAGGGCTTCCCAAAAGGCAGCCGGAACTACAAATACTCAACTGGAAATGGAAGCTCTTAGAAGATTAGAGGCAAAACGAGATCAGTGTTAACAGATTCTGACCCAAAACAGAACAAAAATACAATGATATCCATCCATGTCACAGTGTCCATGGTGTCTTCTCAGAAAACCTCCCTAGCAGACATGGGATGGAATCACTGTTTAAGGAATTAAGTACTAAACACATTTTCCTCAATCATCTCCACCATTTTGTACAATCAATCAAAAGTGAAAACAGTACTTCTTCATGAGGTCCTTGCATGTCTGTAATACATATTCTTAACTCTTTAAAAACCATGGTGGCAGTTTGGAACCATGAGAACTGATATGCTGAATCTGTCCCTTGGTTTCCGGCGCAGATATGAGCGGGTAACGTCCACACAGGGGCATTGGCCTTTCCCATCCTTTGGGTGGAAATTGGGTCATGAGAATACTGTATGAAAACTGAATAGAAGGCTGTCTGTAATGGATCTATAACTGAGGGACAAAAAAATAGCACACCCTAACCCTGAACCCTGCCACCGCAGAAATAAATCATACAAGAGAAAAAAAACATTTAATCTGCCTCTTTCAGAGCTTCTGAAAATAATATTTTGTGAATTATTGAGTGATTAGACTGAGTTCAGTATACTAGAGTCAAAGTGAACAAAAAAAAAGAAAGAAAAGCCAGCCCAAAATAATTGCATTTTGTTTATAAAAAACATGGGTTATAGGGGCATCATTCACCATTATCAAAAGAAAAAAAATGGAGGATTATAATCAAACTTCTCTTTTATATAGGCCTACTCATCTGAGAAGTTATGTTATTCATTCATTGACTCATGTTGCCATTTTTTTCCCATCTGTTGTTCATTTCACTTCTTCTCTTTTTGCATTTTTTGCTTGTTATTGTAACTAAACAGTCCAGGTTGAGCATAAAAGTGATGAACATTAAGATTTGTAATTTGAGGTGAGCCAGGTGAGACCCTCGTATAGTCCATCACCAGTGGAAGCACACGAGGGCTGAACGTACCAATTCCTATCTCTGATCCGGGTCAGGCCCAGCTTCTCCTGGATCTCGTGGGGCTTCATGGCGTCAGGCAGGTCCTGCTTATTGGCAAAGATCAGGATGATGGCATCCCGCATCTCCCGGTCATTGATGATCCGGTGGAGCTCCTGGCGGGCCTCGTCTATCCGGTCCCTGTCGGCACAGTCCACCACAAAGATGAGGCCCTGAGTGCCAGTGTAGTAGTGCCTCCACAGCGGCCGGATCTTGTCCTGGCCCCCCACGTCCCACACGTTGAACTTCACGTTCTTGTAGGTGACTGTCTCAACGTTGAAGCCGACTGTTGGGATGGTGGTGACAGACTGGCCCAGCTTCAGTTTGTAGAGGATGGTGGTCTTGCCAGCAGCATCAAGTCCAAGCATCAATATCCTCATCTCCTTGTTGCCAAAGATCTTTGAGAGCATTTTCCCCATCTTGTAGGCTGTGCATAAATATTACTTCCTTGGGGGAAAAAAGGTAAATTACTTCCCTATGATTTCAAGAGAGCAGAAATGGTTCTTAAAAATAAAACAGATGTTTGTTTCTAATACTGTAGCAGGTTGCCCGACAGCATAAATCCACGTGACAGTCTATCAGTGGTGGATTGACAAATATAAATTAAGGTAGCAGTTACAAAAGTTAGTTCCAGATAACGTTTCACTTGTGTCTAGAACGACGGTCAATCTATGGAAAATGATCCACTGAAAGATACAAATATCCCGTTACACTAACAGCTGTCAAAAATAGCTGGGTGCTAGCCTATTCGAGAGGATTCAAAGGGAAATTTAAGTGCTCGAAAATTGGGCGTCTCAGTGCACGGGAGAGGGTGGGGAAATATTTTCATAATCTACAACACTCCGATTCAAACACTTTCTCTTTGATTAAAACGATTAGCGCAACGTCATCTTTAAATCCCAATTTCAGTTCCCGGTGCGTAGGCCTACCTTTGTGTTTTTAATAATGTAGAGAGAGAAATACAAAAATATATACAGCCTAATAGTTGCGTTTATGAAATTAGGCCCTCTCAAAAGCCCGTGGTAAATCCGACTTCCTCCTTGTCTGCCGGCTGTCCACTTGCCCTTATTCCAATCGGCGGATTCAAAAGAACGATTCTATTCAGTAGTTCATTGTAACAGACAGATAAGATCACCCCCGGTCGTATCTTCGCCAGGACATCCAGGTCTAGAATGCTCAAAAGGTCATTGATTCCTCCGACTTTCAGCTCTTCCTCTCTCCCTATAACACAGGAGCGGAGCGCTTCAGAAAAGGGAGGGGTGTCAGACAGACAGAGCACAACTTTAATCGGCTACCGTTCTGTCCAAAGCGCATTATTCTAGGCTGAAAATAGCGCGTAATATAAATCAAAAGCTTTCACAAAAAGAGCCACGTTGGAAAATGTGATAGGTACCTGCAACTGCGGCAACCCCCCGGTCCCCCAGGTTAGTTATCCCTGCTCTTGCCTCTCTACCTCTCTACAGTCGTTCAGTTACAGCGTTGGCAGTGCTGTGTTACCGGAAAAGGTGCGGACCCAGATCACCCGCCACTTCCTCTCGATTGCTCATGCACTGATGCACTACGCCATTTGGCATGCGCACACGGAGACTCAGCAGCAAACCGATCATATGATAGTTGAAATGGACGCCATTTCAGCTCTGTGTCGCTCCGCGTTTTGTCTGTCTCGAAACTAAATTTTAAAAATGCTGTAGTTTTTTTTGGTATTATTAAGGAATATCTCGTGTGTAATGATAGAAAACAACACGTTTTAAATTTGTCTTGTGATTCTCTGTTTCTGTGTTTTACACATCGAGAAACTGATCTCCCTATTGTTTACGTCATTTTCATCGTCTGCTCATTATATGACGTCGTGATTGTTCATTGGCTGTATAACGTGAGAATTTGCAATGCCCAGATTGAGAGAATGCCGGTAATTTTTCCATCTGTAAACTTGTTTTTAAATGCTGTATTTGAGCTCGTCCTTTTGCAACAGCAACGGCATCAATAATAAGGCAACAATAAGCACAATCGTATGCCATATATATCACGGGTGGCTGGTGGCACCTGCATTCACACACACATACTCAGAATTGTACTTAGTGATATGGTGCTGCTAGTGATAGATTAAGAGACAGAATACAGACAGCGGAGGTTAAACAAAGTTTACATACATTATAAACAACTAGCTAGAGTGAGCATAGTGTTATAAGAATTAGCAGATATACAAATATACAGTGGGTATACAGTTGATATACAGTGGATGTACAAATTTACAGTATCAGTATGAATCAGTGGAGGCTGCTGAGGGGAGGATGGCCATTACCATGAGCCCATCCCCCCCAATTAAGGTGCCACCAACCTCCTGTGGTATGAATATATCTAAATGCAGAGAGATTAACAGAGTGCAATTGAAGTATAGCCCGGGGGAAGAAACGTTTCAGGTGGTGGGGGTTTTGGTCATGAGTGACCTGAACCGCCTGCCAGAGGGGAATTTTTGGAGGAGGGGGTGACTGGTGTGGGATGGGCCGGCAGTGATCTTTCCTGCACGCTTCCTTGTCCTGGAGTTGTGCAGGACCTCGATGGAGAGAAGATGGCAGCCGGTGACCCTATCTACAGCTAAAGTCCACAAACAATATCCTTGCATATATACATGCATATATACACCAAAAATATATACTAAGAATGCTATGTACAGCAGCATATATATTACAGTGAGCTATGTCAAGAATCCAGTATTTAAATATGCAATGTGTATAAACAGTGTAACAAAAATGTAATATATTGGAATGAGGTATGTGAAAAATACAGTATACACAGTAAAACTTTTCACTGTAAATGTACCACATTATAGTGGCACCAGAGATGCCAGCTTAATGCTGTCATTTTGCTTTAGTACTATTTTTCTTACTGTAAAAACATATTGTAAATGTACAGTGGTTTACAGTGTGAAGAACAATATAAAGAAACGGTCCAGTGTTTAATGTCTCTGTGTGTGTGTTTGTGAGTATGGGCGTATGCGTGTGTATGACTGCATATGTGAGTACAGGGGTCTGCTTGTGTATGAGGTGTGTGTGTGTGTGTGTGTGTGTGTGTGTGTGTGTGTGTGTGTGTGTGTGTGTGTGTGTGTGTGAGAGAGAGCTTGTGTATCTGTTTTGTGTGAGGGAGTCTATCTTTGTCTCTTACTACAGGAGATTGTGTGATGGCTGTTCAACAGGCTGATGGCCTGGAGATAGAAGCTGTTTTTCAGTCTTTCGGCCCCGGCTTTGATGCACCTGTACCTTCTCTGTCTGCTAGGTGGTAGAAGAGTGAACAGACCGTGACTCGGGTGGCTGAGGTCCTTGATGCTTTTCTTGTCCTTCCTTTGACACTGAGTGCTGTAAATGTCCTGGAAGGCAGGCAGCATGCCCCTGGTGATGCGTTGGGCTGACCGCACCACCCTCTGGAGAGCCATTCATTTGAGGGCGGTGCAGCTGCCATACCAGGTGGTGATGCAGCCAGACAGAATGCTTCCAATCACACATAGGCTATTGATGGATTTATATGTTGCCTACATTTACATTATTCTACACTTCATTGTTAAATTCAATGCTAAATGATGATGTAAAATAGTGTCAAAAAATGTACAGGAATGTTATTCTCCTATCCTCTTATTCTGAATGGCAATGGTAACTTTCACCTTTTGTGTAAATCAGTGACTGCAGCCTCTACTGGCTACAGTTGTTGGATTCATTACAGACAGACACAAGTAGCTGGATATATTTAAGAAATAAGTCCAGAGGGGGTGTGGTATATGGCCAATATACCACGGCTAAAGGCTGTTCTTATGCACGACACAATGCAATGCGGAGTGCCTGGACACAGCCTTTATAGCCAAGGTATATTGGCCATATACCACAAACCCCCAAGGTGCCTTATTGCTTTTATAAACTGGTTACCAACATAAATAGAGCAGTAAAAATACATGTTTTGTCATACCTATGGTATACAGTCTGTAATAAACTGGTGGTTCGAGCCCTAATGCTGATTGGCTGACAGCTGCGGTATATCAGACTGTATACCATGGGTATAACAAAACATGTATTTTTACTGCTCGAATTATGTCGGTAACCAATATATTACGTTGATAAGCCATGGTATATTTAAGCAATAAGGCACCTCGGGGGTTTGTGGTATGTGGCCAATATACCAAGGCTAAGGGCTGTGTCCAAGTAATCCGCGTTGCGTTGTGCTTAAAAACAGCCCTTAGCAGTGGTATATTGTCCATATACCACACTTCCTCGGACCTTATTCTTAAATATACCACAGCTTTCAGCCAACCGGCATTCAGGGCTCGAACCAAGTTTATACCATTCTTGGTTACGTTGTAGTGAACCCACCCGCATGACACTACAGTACGCATGTGCGTCTACTGTGCCTTTCCTCGAAGTTGTCGCTGGAGAATGAGAGTAGAAACGCGGCTACATGTTGTTGGTTAGATTAGTTTGAAGTATATGATATACGCATTTGTCTCATCTAATTTCCATGGAAGATACTGGTAAGTTGTCGCAAACCTCTTTGCGCAAATGTTGTATTTAATTTTGCGAATTTACAAGTTCGGTTGCTGTAACGACGTGAAGATGGTGGACGTGCGCGGTCTGGCTAGCTAGCTAACTAGGCCCAAACCGAGGCAAGGTTGAAGCCTCAACATTAAGACCATTATTTGGGATTAGAATGAAATTGTCGCCTTTCCCTAGTTACAATCTTTATCAAAACACGCAGTAACGTTACTAAAGTTTTATTTTCGAGGATACCTACAGAGTGTGTATCTAGTTTGGTAATTCAAACATCTAACTACGATAGCTAGCTAACGTCATTGAGTGTGTACTGACCAACGATGTAGCTAGCTAGTTAAATGCTGACTGCAGTAAGTTGCTAAACCAATTTTACAACTGTGTGCCGTTCTTGAATGATGACCAAAAGCTCTAGCTAACTATGGCAAAAAATTGTCTAACTAGATAGCTACTGAAATAACTAGCTAACTAGTTGATTGACCGGATTAAATGTTGTTTAACTAGATACATAACGTGCTACTATCACCAGCATGCGCACCTGTAGTCAGCTAGCTAGCATGCTATACAACTCACTGCTCAGTGTATCTCTTAACAAGTCAACAGATGCGGTCAGAGTGAGGATTCTTTGGCTCAAGGTTATTTGAATAATCCCAGTTGTTTGATTTGAATGGTTTAGGTTAATATCTGAAGCACGTATGATAAATACATTTAGCTTAACGTTACCTATCTAGCCATATCTGGATATGTGGGCACATTTGTATCAGCCATACAGATTTTATTGGTTGATAAGGATTTTTTTCGTGCATTAGTAGATATGCCCAAAGCACCCACAATAACCCAGTTATGTCAATATTGTCTGGACCCGCTCCTGATTCTAAAACACTTTACTGTAAGCCAAAGCTAATAATTACCCTCAACCCTTTTTGATGTTGTGTTGTTGATTGATGTGCAACCTGTGTCCCTTTCCAAACCTGCATCTCTCAGACGAGCCCATGACAGGGATGTTGGACACAGACAGCTCTGAGAGTGGGGACTCCCCAGCCATGGAGGGCAACGGAGATGGCTTCCTCCCAGACCTGCCTGTCCTCACGCACCCTGCTGAATGGACCATGGACCAGGTCAGTGGTGAAAATAGACAGGTTTGCTCTGGGAAATTGAGAAATGCCTCTGAGCGTAATCACAAAGACAATGCCCTGTCATCATTACTCTAAACACCACATAGCCAATGTCATGTTTTTTTGCTTGCAGTCCGAGTAAACCACAATGCTTTCAACTTTGAATAAAGTTGTCGTTTCAATCAGTGCCCTTTGTCTACTTCTCTTTCTACCAGGTTCCCCCTGACAACCTCACCACAGTTATCCACGACACTGACTCAGAGTCAGATCAGTCATCATCGGAGGTAATCAAGCAGCACCAGGACCAGCAGTCTGATCTGGGATCAGTTGAACAAGCAGTGCAGCACTTCCAGCTAGCGAGTGCCAAGCTCTTCCAAGAGGAGGATTCAGATGATCAGTTTTGTTCTCCCCAGGTAGAACAACAGAACCAAATGGAAGCTTCGTCAGAAGAAGAAAGCAAGGATGGACAGAACAACCAAGAGGATGCCACAGAGTCTCTAATGCAGAGTGAGAAGATGTCAGAGGCTGTAGAACAGCAACAAGATCCAGCCCAAGCCCAGCCACCAATGGTTGCGGAAGATGGAAGCCCAGCTAACATGGAGCTGGAAGAATCCAAAGAGATGACCGAGCAGGGGGAACCTGTTGAGGTACCAGCTGAGGAACCAGCTGTCCCCACAGAGCCCCTCATCCCTGCTGAATACGAGAAGCTGGCTAAAGGGTGTGAGGAGAACCCTGAAGACTTCAATGGTTGGGTCTACCTGCTGCAGTATGTGGAGCAAGAGGTGAGCGTGGAGAAGTCCTGGAATTTTTATGTGGACCCTTGTATTGTGAATAGGTGTAATCTGCTCTCATAGTCTTCTGTATTGAAAACTACATTTTAAAATCTCAATGCGACTAAACCTGATTGATTAAAGGGTTAGATCAGGGCTCCAACACTGTTCCTGGAGAGCCACTGTTTTTCTTCTTCTCCACCCTTAATCCATCACATCCGATTCTAAAAATCAGCTGGTGTAGTCAGTGTTATCAAGGACTCCTTGGGATGTCCCTACCCTAAACCCTAACTTTAACCCTTACCTAACCCTTTCACCTTTAAACTTCAATGTGGTAGAGACGTCCTACGGATCGCAGATAGCATGGATGCAACAGGAGAGTAGCTCTCCCGGAACAACATTGGAGAGCCTGTGGTTCGATGAACATTTGGCTTGATTTGGTTAAAGTCACATTGATAAAAATTGTCTGGCAGGAAGCAAGTTATAATTGATATGTTTTCCTCAGAATCATCTCGGTGTTGTGAGAAAGGCGTTTGATGCGTTTTTCCTGCACTACCCCTACTGCTACGGCTACTGGAAGAAGTTTGCTGATACTGAGAAGAAGCATGGCAATGTGCAGGTGGCAGAGGAGGTAAGTGTGAAATCAGCATGTCTTTTGCCACAGATGGGCTGATGTTGTCAATAGTGTAAATGGACGTCTCCACCTATCCTCTGTGTTGATCTGAAAGGACTTGCCAGGGTTAGTTTGTTCTGTCTGCTTTGTTCTCTCTACTTTTTGGGTCCTTGCTGTGGCAGTCATTGGCTTTTCAGTCTGTCTCATTCACCAATGTCCTTTTGTCTCCTGTCCCCAGGTGTACCGGCGAGGTGTGCAGGCCATCCCCCTCAGTGTGGATCTGTGGCTTCACTACATGTCCTTCATCAAGGACAACGCTGACCATGAAGACCCAGAGACACCAGGACGCATTAGAGCGTGAGTAAAGATCCTTGTCGTCACTGAAAAGTGAAAGACTGAATCTCACTCACCTCAACACACACTCCTGTAAAAGCTTTGTGCATGGTGACACTTCAACAATCAAAACGACATGTGTTGACATTGTATTTATTCCATGATCTTTTCAGGTCATAGACTACATGATTAACAATGTCCTATGTTCTTTCCCACAGTGCGTATGAGCATGCTGTGTTGGCAGCAGGGACAGACTTCCGCTCTGACCGTCTATGGGAGGCCTACATCAACTGGGAGATGGAGCAGGAGAAACTGGCTAATGTCACGGCCATCTACGACCGCATCCTGGGCATCCCCACCCAGCTCTACTCACAGCACCTCCAGAGGTACGAGGGGTCAGCTCATTCACAATGGGTTTTGATAAATCATCCATGAGGGTTATGGTTATAGAATTAATACAAAGTGCTTGGAGACACTAACCCTGGCAATTCAATTTGTAAACTCACAGCTGCCTGGTATTATGATGCAATAATTTCCCTGGTCATTTGGGATGCTCTCTACTGATGCTGGATTGTCATGGAAATGTATAATGATGCTAACTGATCTGGCTCATGGACTGTATTTGTTTTAACGTCAGTTGAGTTGACTCAACCAGTCACAGCACAGATTGAAGGGTCTATGCAAACTCTGCATCCTTGTGACTCCCCCCTATTGAAGTTGACATTTTTAAAATGTTATAGATAGTACTTTCTGGGATCCTTGGGACCGCCCTGACTTAGATTTAAGGGTATACCTCCTTTTACTTTCTGTCAATGGTACTCTCAAAATGGCTGCCAGTCCACCCATTATGCCATCATTGACTTGAATGGGGACGTCCGTTCTATTCATTCTATTTCTGTTATGGTCAACATCTTGAGTAGTGGGTAGCTAAGAGAAATCAAATACTTAACACTGGCAATAGTTGTACACTTGTCAGCCACACTCACTTTCGGGCATGCTATGGCAACTGCTTAGCTTTCAATGGCAAGGTGCTACAGAGGGTAGTTCGTACGGCCCAGTACATGACTGGGGCCGAGTTCCCTGCCGTCCAGGACCTCTATACCAGGCGGTGTTAGAGGAAGGCTGTAAAAAAAATCAGCCCCCAGCAACCCAGGTCATAGACTGTTCTCTCTGTTACCGCATGGCAGGTTTCTGAACCGCTTCTATCCCCAAGCCATAAGAATGCCGAATAGTTATCCAAATGCCTACCCGGACTATCTGCATTGACCCTTTATGCACTAACTATTTCGACTCATCACATACTCTGCTTTTACTGTTTATGTAACCTTTTGCATAGTCACTTTACCTCTACCTATATGTATATATCTACTTCAGTGACCTACCCCTGCATATTGACTCTACTGGTACCCTGTGTGTATATAACCAAGTTATCGTTACTCATTGTGTATTTATTCCTTGTTATTTTTAATATTTTTCTATCTACATTGTTGGTAAGAGTCCGTAAGTAAACCTTTCACTGTTAGTCTACTCCTGTTTAAGAAGCATGTGACAAATACAATTTGATTTGGACTTCTCTGGTAGTAGTTTTGTGATGTATTGAATGTCTCTTCGCAGGTTCAAAGAGCATGTGCAGAACAACAACCCCAAACACTTCCTGTCAGAGGAGGAGTTTGTCCAACTGAGGGTGGAGCTAGCCAAAGCCAACGTAGCAGCTGCAGCCAATGGGGAAGGAGAGGAAACAACACCTGCCGACGAGCTCCCGCCAGGCACCGAAGACCTCCCAGATCCTGCAAAGGTACGACTCCACCTCCTCACCCTCGAGGAGGGGTTGATATGCCACAACATGCCAGAGAGTTAGGAAAGAGGCCCTCGCCTCATCATCATCCTTGGAGAGAAACACAAATCTGTGCAGGTTTGAAGAGGTGTCTTTCCGTCAGCAGCCAAGCCAATGAGTACGTGGGGGATTCAAGTTGGCTTCATCCAGTCAGGGACTCGACTTAAAGTGGGTCAAGAATGGATGGATCGTGGGCCGGCTGGCCAAGTCGAGTGACCCCTCGTCCTTTCCAGCCCCCAGCACCAGGGCTGGCCTACAGGCAGGGTGCATACGGTACATACCCTGCCCCGGGTCGGGCCTCGGTCCCTGGGTCGGCCCCCTCGCCTTCGACAGGCAGGGCCCCTGCTAGTCTCTGGCTCTCTCGGCCTCATGGTGATGTAAATAATCTTGGCAGCTGGACATGCAGTTTGCACATCAGTGGAGAATGAGATTGTTACGAGATTGTTTTAAAGTGAAGTGAGAAGGTTAACATTGAGTGTCTTGTGTTCTGTGTAGAGAGTGACGGAGATTGAGAACATGCGACACAAGGTGATCGAGTCACGCCAGGAGGTGTTCAACCAAAACGAGCAGGAGGTCAGCAAACGCTGGGCCTTCGAGGAAGGGGTGAGTACTGACACTTTTTAATGATCAGAATATTATCCAATTATATTTCATATTGCTAAAAGGAATAGTTTGCATACCTCTAAAGTGGGCTTTGTCAAGCTGGGTTGAAATTGAGTGGGATGATGCCACTCTTTCCCGTTTATTTGGGATTGAGGACTCCAGATGTCTACAAAGTAGATGGAATGTATAAAAATATCGGACAACTGTTGATTTTGGGGTGAACTATCCCTAATTCTCCAAAGTGGTTATTTTTTGTCCTTGCACCATTTTGAATGCTCTGTTTCTCCTCTCCCCCTGTAGATAAAACGCCCCTACTTCCATGTCAAAGCCCTGGAGAAGACCCAGCTCAGCAATTGGAAGGAGTACCTGGACTATGAGATCGAAAACGGCACTCCCGAACGTGTGGTCGTTCTGTTCGAACGCTGCCTCATCGCCTGTGCTCTTTACGAGGACTTCTGGACAAAGGTAACGCAACCCTTAACCGTTGACACCTCAAAAATAATGAACCCCCCCGCACTTCCCCTATTAACGATTTCATCACTTCCTGACAACAGTAAATCGTCCTGCACATCTCTTCTTTGCGTGTATCGTTGATCTGTGACTCACTGTATCTGTTGTATTAGGGGATGGCCAGCTTTGCCACACAAGATTTGACTCCAGCATTTGCCAACTACTACGTTGCATCTTCTCCGTCTCCCACTACCTTACAGAAACTTATCTTATTGGTTCCATGAAGGTGCTGATGGGTTTACAAAGAACATTTCTAAAAACACGATCTTGTCAATGAAGAAATTCACTGGTTGAGTAAATTGGAAATGGGTGTTTAAAATGTTGTCGTCCCCACCCCCTCCTCGTCTTCTCTTCCCACCTTCTTTCCATCCACCCCGTCCCCCTATTCCTCCAACCCTCCTCTCTTGCTTCTCTGAAGTATGCAAAATATATAGAAGGCTACAGCATTGATGGAGTAAGACATGTGTACAAGAAGGCGTGTACCATCCACCTGACCAAGAAGCCCAACATTCACCTGCTGTGGGCTGCGTTCGAGGAGCAACAGGGTGAGTGGTGTTTCTAGATCCCTCTTGACATCACATTCACATGTCATTAGACCTTTAGCAGATGCTCTTGTCTGAAGTGATTTACAAACAGGTACATTCAAATGAGGCTGAGCCAATCACGTAATACATGTTCAAAAGGATTGGTAGCCTCTGTCTACAAAACTAGTTAGAAACATTCAACCCAGAAGTGGAACTGAGTTTCTGTCATTTGTTTCCTTGCAGGGAACATAGCGGAGGCGCGCCGTATCCTGAAGGCTCTGGAGGCTACGGTACCAGCCCTAGCTATGGTGCGTCTGCGGCGGGTCAGCCTGGAGCGGCGCCACGGCAACCTGGAGGAGGCGGAGGCCCTGCTGAGGGAGGCGATTGCGGCGGGGAAGAACACCAGTGAGACGTCGTTCTACGCCGTGAAGCTGGCCCGGCAGCTGCTGAAGGTGCAGAGAAGCCTCGCCAAGGCCCGCAAGGTGCTGCTGGACGCCATAGAAAATGACCAGGTAAGAGCACAAAACTAGATGTGGAATGGAGTCACTTGGTACAGGATCTTGATATTGAGATGTGTTATTGAGACGCATGGTGCCAAAGGGAGTTTGATTTGGAGAAACCATTTGAGTTCATCATTAATCTGCTTTGTGTGTGCGCCTCTCCCAGGCCAGTGCTAAACTGTATCTGAACCTGCTGGAATTGGAGTACAGTGGGGACGTGCAGCAGAACGAAGCGGACATCTTGGCCTGCTTCGACCGTGCACTGAGCAGCCCGCTGCCCCTCGACTCCCGTCTCACCTTCTCTCAGCGCAAGGTTGAGTTCCTCCAGGACTTTGGCAGCGACATCAACAAGTCAGTTCACCTGCAGTACCTACTTTCAAATACAATGAATGAATGTTTCATGACCAGTGTTCAAATTAGTCTGAAAGACTTCCCTTTCCACTTGGAGCTACAATATGCACTTTTCTGGGCGACCCAACCAAATTCACATTGATCTGTGATTTATAGATCTGTCATTCTCATTGAAAGCAAGTTTAAGCAGCGGTAGATCTGTTGCACTTGCTATGCTTCCTGTTAAGTTTTTGTGTCGTGTTACTTTCGGTTTAGTACACCAGCTGAAAACTTTATTTTTGGTTATGGAAAAGATATTTCACAGCGGTTTTGGATAGTGCAATGATTCTCTACGCCACGCGTCACTCATTCCACGGAGGGCAGTGTCTGCGGGTTTTCGCTCCTCCCTTGTACTTAATTGATGAATTAAAATCACTAATTAGTAAGGAACTACCTTCACCTGGTTGTCTAGGTCTTAATTGAAAGGGAAAAAACAAAAACCAGCAGACACTAGGCCATCATGGAATGAGTTTGAAACCCCTAGTCTACACTATACTTGTTTTGTCACAAACTGAAATTAGGTGAATTAGAATTCTTGCAACCAGGAAATGGCAGAGCGATTTCTGCATAGTGAGTCATTTTAATCTCAACCATGTATTATTTTTAACCCTCACAGGTTAGTGACTGCGTACGATGAACACCAGAAGCTTCTGAAAGAAAACGAGTCGGCAAAGAGGAAAGCAGAGAATGGGTAAGATTTCAGTTTGTTTACTTCCCTCAGCTTAACATTGACGTCATTGAGTACAAATCAATAGGATTGCTAGGACACTTCATAGCAGGTTGTGAATCACCATGCTTGACTTGGTTATTTGGGTGCTCTTGATTGACCTGAACCTGTTCCTTTGTGTCCCTGCAGCTCACAGGAAACCGAATCGAAGAGACAGCGTACAGACGAGCACTCAGGCTCAGGGCACATGATGCAGGGAGATGTGCAGGGTAACAACTCTGCCTACAACTACAACTGGTACCAGGTGAGTCCTATGACCTACTGTTTTACACCCAATTAATGTTGCAGTGAGCGATATACCCAGTTTATTAGGTACACCACCCCATTCATGAAAATGGTTCGTTCTGGCAGACAGTCATGTTGCCATGGCTTGCTATATAAAGCAGGTAGACGGGCATCAAGGCATTCAGTTACTGTTTGATTTTAAATGGGCAAAACGAGTGACCTAAGCAACTGAGCGTGGTATGATTGTCAGTGCCAAGCACACCTGTTCCAGTAAATCCGAAAAGGGCCGGCCTCCTGGGCTTTTCACACACGTGTCTAGGGTTTCCTGTGAAAACCTTCCCATCAGCAGCAGTCATGTGGGAGAAAACAGCTTGTTGATAAGTGAGGTCGAAGGAGAAAGGCATGAATCGTGCAAGCTAGCAGGCAGGCCACAAACAGGCAAATAACGGAGCAGTACAACAGTGGTGTGCAGAACGGCATCTCGGAACGCACAACTCGTCGATCATCGTCACGGATGGGCTATTGCAGCAAGCAGACGTCCCCACCGGGTTCCACTCCTATCAGCTAAAAACAAGGACATTTGAGGAATGTAAAACCATTGCCTCGTCCGATGAATCCCGGTTCCTGTTGGGTCAGTTTGACGGCAGAGTCAGGATTTGGCTTAAGCAGAAGGAGTCCATGGCACCATCCTGCCTGGTGTCAACAGTATAGGCTGTTGGTGTAACAGTGTGGGGAATGTTTTCCTGGCACATGTTTGGTCACTTGATACCAACGTTTGAATGCCACACCTTGTAGAATTCAGACTGTTCTGGAGTGGGGCTGACCTGGTACTAGATGGGTGGATCTAATTAACGGGCATTTTCACCATACTATGCCTAGGTGACAAATGTCATACTGTCTCTGACACAAGACTCGAGGCAATTTCTTCTCAATGAGTAAAAAATGGGAGTGTGATAGTGTTGCACTATTCTCTTCATCACCTAACGCTAGAATGAGATGTTTCTAAGTATTTGAAGGAATGCCAACTAATCCTGTCTGTCTTTTGCTTTCCTTCTATAGCAACAGTACAACAACTGGGGACAGAACTCCTGGGGACAGTACAACCAGTATTCCCAGCAGTATAACCAGTACTACCCCCCTCCACCCACATAAGGTCTTGCAGACAGAAAGGGAGATAAGAGGAAGCATCTTTCTACCCAGCCCAATTGCTCATCTCAGCTAGCCCCGCCTCCTGTGTGACGTAATTTGTTTCAATTGGCCATTAGATTGGCACATTTACTGTCATCACCATTGTCATTCATTCATTGGCCGGCTGCTTTTTGTGTTGCTTGTGCATGTGTTGATGCAGACTTCATTTTCTCAGTTGAAAAAAGCAACGATGTTTTCAATTTTTTGATTGACTGCATAATTTGGTTCCTTTTCGATATCTCAGTGGGGGGAATCTAGTTATGTTTGATACAGATTATATATTTGTATGGAGGTAGTGGTACCAGCTATGCTCCTCCCTGAGCCTCTTCTCTGCTTTCCTAAAATGTGAGATTTTTAAGATTAAGGTTTTTGTTTCCTGGGACAAAAACAGAAATGAATGGAAATGTTTGTTTATTTCATAATAAAGAGATGAATATCATATTTCATGTTTTGTTATTCCCTGAATTAACCCATATTTGTACGATATTAACGTCACCGCAATTGCGTCTAAATTAAACCAAACGGGAACATATTGAAGAGTTCATATGTAACCAATCATGTAGATACTCATGGCTCGGTATAAAGTGTGGCCCAGAGCTAAAAAGCTGATTGTTTACTGTCTACATCCAGCAGTTGAAACAGCAGGATGTATCATATGACATGTTTCTGTATGACAGGCAAACATTTACAATGATATTTGTATACAAAATCATAGGAAAGTATTTTATTCATGAATACGATTCCATAGGCTTTAAAAAAATAAAAAAAATAATGGTAGTGCCCTCAGCCTTATCTACGTCACACGTTGACACATGCGCACCGCCTACGCTCCGAAAGCCCTTTTTTGCATAGTGTTGAACTGCTAGCATCAACCGAGGTAAGGCCTGTGCAAATTTATTTAAAATATTGCATATTATACCCATTCGAGACTATATATAAGCTCGGAATAAGTACTTCACCATCCACGACGAATAATTATTTATTATATTGCCTTCTATTTAGCAAATCTTATATCGTTTTTCCGGAACCGCGTGCACCATGTGGCTAGCAAGTTTAGTTATGTGGTTGACTAGCTAATCAAACGACCATGGATGCGTAGCTATTCGTTAAGGTCGTAACTATAATACATCATCGTGTTGCTGATTTGCAAATATATTGCCTGCCTAGGTATGTCTAAATGCAACTTTAGCTAGCTAGTCAACTTCCAAACCTTACAGCTATGCTCTGTCTTTGCAGTGAAGTGGTAGTTATTGGTTCCTAAATTGCCTATTTCTATTGATATCTTAACAGATGTGCCACCTAGGCAGACTATATCAATGCGTAGTCATCCCTAGCGCAGTCGTAGTTACTTTTTTAGAGCGGATTCAAGTCACATGTGGACCAATGACACCCAGTTTGCTGCCAACTGTTCTCATACTAAAAGCTAACGAACCATCTCTTCCTATCCACAGCATCAAGATGCAGCTCTTCTTGCGTGCCCAGAACACTCACACCCTTGAGGTGACCGGAAAGGAGACCGTCAGAGAAATAAAGGTGAGAGGCTAAGCTTGGATAAAGCAATGATCATTGTGGTGTAATTGGTGTACTGTCTTGAGTCTACAGTTCCACCTGGTCTTGTTACATTGTCTGGATTTGTCACATGCATGTAAATTGTTTGGATGTATCCATGTCTGGAGCAAACCAGTAAGTAAGTGTGTCTGTTGGGTTGTTTCAGCTCCATGTCCAGACTCTGGAGGGTCTCCTAGTGGAGGACCAGGTACTATTGCTGGACAGTTCCCCCTTGGAGGACTCTTCCTCTCTGGTGGACTGTGGCATCTCTGAGTACTGCACCTTGGAAGTGGCTGGCCGACTTCTGGGAGGTCAGTACTCGGGCAGCAGGTATCCTAGTGGTTAAGAGCACTGGGCCAGTAACCATAAGGTTGCTGGTTCAAATCCCTAAGCTGTCTAAGTGAAATCTGCCGACGTGCCCTTGAGCAAGGCACGTAGCCCCAATTGCTCTTGTAAGTGGCTTTGGATAAGACTAAAATGATGGAGAACCAAATACAGCTTGCTACAATGGTTTATGAGGTCCTGTACATGATCTCAATATGTGTCCTGATTTGAATACTTTGAAAATGTATCCTTCCTCCATTGAATAAAATCACAGCTATGAGAGGATTGGATTTTTGAAAGAAATAGGGTTGGAACCCTTGACCTTTTTCATATTTTGTTATGTCACAGCCTTATTCTGAAATGGATTAAATACATTTTTCCTCTATCTACGCACAGTACCCTATAATGACAGAGCAAAAACTAGTTTTTAGACATTTTTAAATAATAAAAACATGTCTACTTTACATAAGTATACAGACACTTTGCTATGATACTTGAAATTGGGCACAGGTGCATCCTGTTTCCATTGATCATCCTTGAGATGTTTCTACAACTTGATTGGAGTGCACCTGTGATAAATTCAATTGATTTGGAAAGGCACACACCGGTCAAAATAAAGTCCCACAGTTGACAGTGCATGTCAGAGCAAAAACCAAGCCATGAGGTCAAAGGAATTGTCCATAGAGCTCTAAGACAGGATTGTGTCTGGGGAAGGGTACTGAAACATTTCTGCAGCATTGAAGGTCCCCAAGAACACAGTGGCCTCCATCATTCTTAAATGGAAGAAGTTTGGAATCACCAAGACTCTTCTTAGAGCTGGCTGCCCGGCCAAACTGAGCATTCGGGGGAGAAGGGTGTTGGTCAGGGAGCTGACCAAAAACCTGATGGTCACACTGACAAAGCTCCAGAGTTACTCTGTGGAGATGGGAGAATCTTCCAGAAGGACAACCATCTCTGCAACACTCCACCAATCACGTCTTTTATGGTAGAGTGGCCAGGCAGAAGCCACTCCTTAGCAAAGGACAGCCTGCTTGGAGTTTGCCAAAAGGCACCTAAGGACTCACCATGAGAAACAATATTAGCTGGTCTGATGACACCTAGATTTAACTCTTTGGTCTGAATGCCAAGCGTCACGTCTGGAGGAAACCTGGCACCATACCTACGGTGAAGCATGGTGGTGGCAGCATCATGCTAAGGAGATGTTTTTCAGCGGCAGGGACTGGAAGACTAGTCAGGATTGAGGGAAAGATGGACAGAGTGAAGTGCAGAGAGATCCTTGATGAAAACCTGTTCCAGAGCACTCAGGACCTCAGACTGGGACAAAGGTTCACCTTCCAACAGGACAATGACCCTAAGCACACAGCCAAGACAACGCAGGAGTGGCTTCAGGACAAGTCTCTGAATGTCCTTGAGGGGCCCAGACAGAGCCCGGACTTGAACCTGACCGAACATGGGTCCGAACAGGGTCTGAATACTTAAATAAATGTGATATTAAATTGGTTTTATTTTTAATACCTTGGCAAACATTTCTGAAAACCTGTTTTTGCTTTGTCATTATGGGGTATTGTGTGTAGGGGGGGGGGGTGTAACAATGTGGAAAAGTCAAGGGGTCTAAATACAGTGCCTTGCGAAAGTATTCGGCCCCCTTGAACTTTGCGACCTTTTGCCACATTTCAGGCTTCAAACATAAAGATATAAAACTGTATTTTTTTGTGAAGAATCAACAACAAGTGGGACACAATCATGAAGTGGAACGACATTTATTGGATATTTTTAACTTTTTTAACAAATCAAAATATGAAAAATTGGGTGTGAAATTATTCAGCCCCCTTAAGTTAATACTTTGTAGCGCCACCTTTTGCTGCGATTACAGCTGTAAGTCGCTTGGGGTATGTCTCTATCAGTTTTGCACATCGAGAGACTGAAATTTTTTCCCATTCCTCCTTGCAAAACAGCTTGAGCTCAGTGAGGTTGGATGGAGAGCATTTGTGAACAGCAGTTTTCAGTTCTTTCCACAGATTCTCGATTGGATTCAGGTCTGGACTTTGACTTGGCCATTCTAACACCTGGATATGTTTATTTTTGAACCATTCCATTGTAGATTTTGCTTTATGTTTTGGATCATTGTCTTGTTGGAAGACAAATCTCCGTCCCAGTCTCAGGTCTTTTGCAGACTCCATCAGGTTTTCTTCCAGAATGGTCCTGTATTTGGCTCCATCCATCTTCCCATCAATTTTAACCATCTTCCCTGTCCCTGCTGAAGAAAAGCAGGCCCAAACCATGATGCTGCCACCACCATGTTTGACAGTGGGGATGGTGTGTTCAGCTGTGTTGCTTTTACGCCAAACATAACGTTTTGCATTGTTGCCAAAAAGTTCAATTTTAGTTTCATCTGACCAGAGCACCTTCTTCCACATGTTTGGTGTGTCTCCCAGGTGGCTTGTGGCAAACTTTAAACAACACTTTTTATGGATATCTTTAAGAAATAGCTTTCTTCTTGCCACTCTTCCATAAAGGCCAGATTTGTGCAATATACGACTGATTGTTGTCCTATGGACAGATTCTCCCACCTCAGCTGTAGATCTCTGCAGTTCATCCAGAGTGATCATGGGCCTCTTGGCTGCATCTTTGATCAGTCTTCTCCTTGTATGAGCTGAAAGTTTAGAGGGACGGCCAGGTCTTGGTAGATTTGCAGTGGTCTGATACTCCTTCCATTTCAATATTATCGCTTGCACAGTGCTCCTTGGGATGTTTAAAGCTTGGGAAATCTTTTTGTATCCAAATCCGGCTTTAAACTTCTTCACAACAGTATCTCGGACCTGCCTGGTGTGTTCCTTGTTCTTCATGATGCTCTCTGCGCTTTTAACGGACCTCTGAGACTATCACAGTGCAGGTGCATTTATACGGAGACTTGATTACACACAGGTGGATTGTATTTATCATTAGTCATTTAGGTCAACATTGGATCATTCAGAGATCCTCACTGAACTTCTGGAGAGAGTTTGCTGCACTGAAAGTAAAGGGGCTGAATAATTTTGCACGCCCAATTTTTGATTGATGATGATGATTGTGTCCCACTTGTTGTTGATTCTTCACAAAAAAATACAGTTTTATATCTTTATGTTTGAAGCCTGAAATGTGGCAGACGGTCGCAAAGTTCAAGGGGGCCGAATACTTTCGCAAGGCACTGTAATTTCTGAATGCACTGTGCAACTCCATTCAAGATCAGCAGTTAACTAATGAATGCTCTGTGAAGGTCTCTTATTGTCATTTCCATTGCTGTATGTTCACTTGGGATAATCTCTTTGCTTTCTCTCCCCACCAGGAAAGGTCCACGGCTCCCTGGCCCGTGCCGGTAAAGTGCGGGGACAGACACCGAAGGTCAGCAGATACTTTCTGATATTTTTTAAACATACTCTTTATGACACTATGGTAGTTGGTTTTGTGGCAGTTGTTTCAAACTTTTTATAGTGCCTGGATTAGTGTCTGCTAAATAATGTATTTCTGCATAGTATGGACCATAGCACTGTCCCTCTATCACTCCAGGTTGACAAGCAGGAGAAGAAGAAGAAGAAGACTGGTCGTGCCAAGCGTCGCATCCAGTACAACAGGCGCTTCGTCAATGTTGTGCCCACTTTCGGCAAGAAGAAGGGCCCCAACGCCAACTCCTAAGAACCCCCCCTCCCCCCCTTCAAGAGAACGCTGAAAGGTTTTCCTCCTGTACAGAATAAAGATTTGCCTTGGACTAAATAAAGATCTCATGTCTTGGGTGTTTCTGAATTTGAGATAAGTTAATTATATTATTAAAATGCCTATTAGAAACTATTGTTTGGACAACATATTGACAAATTATTTGATACTTTCTTGTTCAGGGGATTTTGAATCTGAGCCTGCAGTTCTGCTGGTTTTCTGTTCTACCTGATAATGGCTATAAATAGTCACACACTCCATATATAAATTCCCAGTGATTTATTGGGTCAATCACCAGCAGTGATGCTGACCAACGTGTCAGCATCACTACCTTCAAGGTAATGTCTTGAATACAATGTAGACAATTTGTGCAACCAATGACAATAGTGAAGGGTGTGTCATTAAGTTAATTATTAATGAGTGAAGCTGTTAAACAATAGTTTATGGCATGTTGAATATATTAGGTTATGTGGAAACATTGAATATTGTACATAATATTAGCGTCACCATTGTTTAATTCAATTTCACATTTGTTTCATATTTCTCAGGTTAAACTATGTACCCTGTGTAACAGGTTGAACATATTGGATGTACACTGATAAGCTGTAGAAAGAGTATAATGTATAATACTTGTTCATAAAAGAGAGAATTGTTCATAAGGGCCTGGGATCAAAGTCAATATTAAAACCACATGCTCAATGCCTGTGTATTTGAGGGAGGAGATTGGATGGTTAGCTTTAACAAAGTGAGCTGCTACTGGATAGTCAATGTACTTACACCTGATTGAGCTGCGGTGTTCAGCTATGCGTTTTTTTAATTGTATTTTTGTTTGTCCTACGTAGGCTTTCCCACATGAACAGGTGATGAGATAGATTTCACCCTTGATCTTGCATGAGATGATAATCCTAACGGATTTTTCGACCTGTATGTGGGTGTCTGAAGAAGGATGTTTTTATAGTGCTATTGCACTGCGCATGAGCCACATTTGTAATTTCCGTTTGGAATGGGTTTCAAGAGTGGCTCAGGGGGCATGTCAGATCTCACCAAGCTATGTCCAATATTGCGACCACACTTATAGACCAGCAGTGGGGGTTCCTTGAAGAGGTGTGCGATTTTTTTTGTCTGATTGCAGAATATGCCAGTGCTTTTTCAGGATCGCTTTCATTTTCTCTGTGTTCAGAGAACAGTTTCACTCAATTTATTCTAATTAACTTTGACGCACCCCTCACTATTATCATTGGTTGCACTGTTGTCTACATAACCTGGTTCAAGCATTCATGACATTTCCCTGAAGGCAGTGATGCCGAAACATTGATTTACCCAATAAATCAATGGGAGTTTATGGAGTGAGCGACTATTTTTTTTATAGCTTATTCGCCGTTAGTCAGCACCTCTACATCAAATAATTATCTGGGTGTGTGCCAGCTCATGTTTTTTTATTCGACTATCCGATAATGGCACTCACCTCGAGTGCGTTGACAGGCAGCCCAATTCATGTTTTCACTAACTGGTATTTTGACCAATGTAGATCAGCTCTGAAAAATATCTGTGATTGGTGAAGACCAATTGGTGGAACAAAATGTCAGAATAAGTTGGTCCTTGATTTGAGGGGAAAGAAATGGAACTGACTTAAAGGTTGTCTAATGGCGTTTGGAAATTAATAAGGGATGTGGTCAAAACTGGTAATACCAACACCATATATTAAGAGTTCTGACAGCTGTCTAAAGTTTAAGTATACATGAACTGGGCTGGTTCAACACAACCGGTGCAGTTTGTGTTGTACTACACACCTTCAGGTGGGTGTTTAGAACCCCTTTTAGATGGCTGGGAGGACTGGTTCTGATTAGAACAGACATGCATGTCTGATTTCAAGAGCAGGAACTTACTTCCAAACCATTCACTACTGCCCACAGTTTTCTGGACCATTCAAACACTGAAAGCACCCAATAAACAAGACCTGATGTACGTGTCAATTTAGTCTCCAAAATTGGTTTATTAATCTTTAAAAAAAGGACATGCATGCAAAATAACAAGAATTAAACAGGAAGGCTTTCCTCTGCGGTGTGTAACTGTCAGGCAGGATGCCCCATCTGTACAGTGTTGTCCGGTCATCACTATCTTGCCATGCTGGAAAGGACAGAAGCATGGCACCTTCTCAACTCACCACAAATAACCCTGGTCTGTTCCTGCTTCAGACAAAATGCCAAAACAATGATAAAAGGACTTGACTTAAGCAGAAAAAGACAAAACAACCAGACTAACCTTAAGAAGGGTTACTTTGGGATTCTGGCAATGAATCAGATGAACTGGTGGATACCACTTTTATGACTCAGTGTCCAGTCATCCTACCATTCCAGTGTTTAATTGCTATATTGTAATTACTTTGCCGCCATGGCCTATTTATTGCCTTACCTCTTATCCTACCTCATTTGCAGATGCTGTATATAGATTTTTCTACTGTATTATTGATTGAATGTTTGTTTATGCCATGTCTAACGCTGTTGTTGTGTCGAACTGCTTTGCTTTATCTTGGCCAGGTCGCAGTTGCAAATGAGAACTTGTTCTCAACTAGCCTACCTGGTTACATAAAGGTGAAATAAAAAATAAATGAAAGTTATGTAGTTTCATGAGCCAATGCTAACTAGTGTTAAACACATTCTAGTAGATGCTTATAGAATTCCAGTCATTGTGCCAAAACTAGTTAGTTTCTCGAGCCACTGCTATATTTAACTTCCTTCATACTGACAAAAACAAAAAAAGTATCCAAAAGTTAATCTGACTCTGGGGAAGTAGATAAATGGCCTTATTGCCAAAATCCCAAAGCATCCCATTAAATGTAAATTAAGACATATCACAGACTCCTTCAATGTTCTGACAATGTTACAACCACTTCTGTCCTTTCGAGCATAGCCATCTAGTGACTACCATGTTTTCCCCGTCCACGGAGAGAAGGGCATGCTGGGTAGGTTTCTGCTATTAATCGACGGCGACCAGCTCGACCTCGAAGATCAGCTTTGCGTTTGGTGGGATTCTGGTGGTGGGAGAGTTAAAGGGAAGCACACAGGAAACGTTTGCATATCGATTCAATGAGAGACATTCAACTGTTAAAACTAAGAGTAAGTAGTTATAAATCTGGCTCAAATTCAATGAGTACCAACAAGGCTATGCTAGAGCCATTGTACAGGAGACGACAATGCTGAGGATTGGCAATCTTCCTGACCACCATTGGTGGTGTAAAACATACCATTAAAGCCAAGAGGGGTCACTTTCTGCCATCTCCTAATTAAAAATTAGCTCATGGTTCACATGATGTTAAAATGTAAAGGATACTTTGAATCAGGAAGTCCTTTCTTCCCGTAGGCCCATTCTGGTTCAATCTCCAGTTTGGCTGTCTCGCCTTTGCTCATCGTTAAGATACCTTCATCCCACTGTGGAAACAACCATTTCTCATGAGACAGTGAAAACTGTTGCTTTCCATTTAACTTGGATTCTTCAAAACCCACAAGGAAATCAGAATTATTGCTAAATTGATGAAAGAGCACCGTTAGCCATATAAATCAATATGTTACTAATATAATACAGTATCTCTATGTCTTACCCCTTTGATGACCCGGCCCAGGCCAACTTTGAAGCTAAGTGGCTTGCTCTGTTTCTTCTTTCTGGCAGCTGCAGAGGGGAGGACAGAGGAAACAGTAGAATCACTATAGGTATTACTGAGAGAAAGGTAATTGAGATAAAGTGACAGTGACAATACGTGTGTGAGAGAGACCAAGAGGATGAAGTTGTGTATCAGATAGTAAGAGAGAATGCATGCGTTTGAGTGAGTGCGACAGAAGTATGAGAAGAAAACATACTTGCAGGGATGTTGGTGTCAAACACTGTGCCATCCTCCAGGGAGCCAGTGTACCAACAGCTCACATTGTCTCCCTTCTTAGGGAAGTTAGTCTTGTCACCTTTCTTCAGCACAGACTTGAAGAACTTAGGAGGACCCTGGGAATTGCAATACATAAGTGACCATTAGAGAGTACAATTCTGACAAACTGAATATAGTGGAGCAGTAAATTGTAGACTTGTTAAACTTAAATGCAAAATACAGGACTTTTATCCTGATGCTTATTTCAGTGGAAAGTGCTTATTCATACGTTTTTCAAACATGGGTTGTGTACATACCTCATCAACGACTTCCACAACTTCTTTTGGCTTGTCGTCGATCTTCACATTTTTCACATGCTCCGTCACATCTTCAATGGGTTCTGAACCTAAAAATCTCTGTTGGTTGGACAAACAAAATACATTACAGGTATTCATTATTTAAATTTGAAACCTTGTGTCATTTGCTTTTGAAAATAGATATCACATTGAATCCATTCACGTGGTCCACCCTACCTTGCTCTCAAACAAATCGTTGTATGCAATAATTAGTTGCTCCTTCTTTGCCGTTTTTGCAACATTCTTGATATTTCCCATCAGCTTGTGTTCTGCAAGAAACTGGAAGAGAGAAGTCACTACGTCAGAAGAGAGTAGTAGTTTTGCCATGAACGGAATGAATGACAACTTAAGTAATTTTGTGCACCTGCATTATTTCCAAAATCTGGCAACAAACACTTTCATGCGTAGCTGCCCCCCCGTTGCCACAAAAATATATACTTCACATAGGCCCAAAGGCTGGAAAATGTTTTACTTAAAATATTTAGCCTTATCCATGTGAACTTGACACGGCATGATAAGCACAATGAATGATACTAGCTAGTAAAGACCTGCCATACAACGCTGAACTACTACATGCTAGGCTAACAAGCTAGCGTCAAGCTAAATTGGAAGCGGTTCGCCAATGCGGAGGTAAACTGATCTCACCATGCGTGCGCTCTAAAAGTAAGCAATGGCATTTCAGTGAGCGCTGTCACACCAATGGATGGATGGATGAAACATAAAACATACCGAATGGGTAGCATTGTCCTGAATGAACTTAATAATGTCTTTTTTGGGTAGATCATCACTTTTTAGCTGTTCATCGCTCCACTCTCTGGTCAATTCAGCCGCCATTTTACAAGGCGCACTGCTGAACTTTCACCTCCGCTATGTAAGGATTGGGGAGGCGCAATGCCTTTACCGTTTTTCCTTGCCTTGGTCAGAGAGGAAGGGGAGAGCTGGGCCCAAAATCAATCTTCTCCAACAGGTGGCGTTTTTCTCTCATCAAGTGAGAAGTTCTTGTATGGAGGTCAATGACAGTGTCGAATTTGGTTTAACAAAAAAATGTAATGACTTATTTGCTAGGTGTGGCTTATTTGATCGAATATAAGTTTCGTAATACTTAGGTTGTTACGAGTGTACTGGTAACGACATCCCGGTAACTTAGAGAAATATACACTTTATATCAGAGATGTGCCTGTCGTTCACATGTCTATCTGCCCTCTAAATCTACTAGAATGGTCCCACCAGATCTGGCCTCCTCCTGATTTTTTAAGACATTTCTAATTTCTTCCACCCTAGCCAAATTTCCTCATCTGCTTGCCATTGTGCCTCCCTTATATCAGTGTTTTGGTACTTCTCTTACTATGTTTTTCCACTCGACGTAAATTGAGTATATGGTATGCGTATTGGTCATAGTATGGATAGAGTTAGTATGCCCAAAGTTCCAGAATGTCGTACTAAATTCGCCAAATTCCGAAGTATAAAAGCAGTGGACACGATTTCCGTGCTTTTAGGGCCCATAAATGAAATTCTGCAGAAAATGGGCGTGGCTTCACAACGTTTTCAGATTTGAAGTAAACGGCGTAAAATATTGCTTTAACTAATTATGACAAATGTTGAGCAATGTAATAAAGTTATGACATTTCAAATAAGTTATGTTGGCTGACAATTTGTTAGCTACACTATCCTTACGAACTGCATAGAACTACAGTAGTATTTTTGTTAGTTGGCTACTAATACATCGAACTTGCCAGGCAGTAACGTAACTATAATATAAGTAATTACCCAACATTTATTTTCTTAATTATTCACGTCATTCTTAGCTAAGTGGTGTAGTGGTTGTGAGTTCTCAATGGACTCCAATTTCAGAGCACTCTCGTCTGTTTGCCAGAGCGCAGAATAATTGATGGGTTTACGAACGCTCAACACCCGTTGAATATGTGAACGTCCGTAAAAAAATAAATAAAAAAACGTCATTAAATTGTTGCCAGCTGTACAGTTACAGTCACTAACGCTCTGGATAACATGAAAACTGCCTAACCAGCTCTGATAGGGCGAGTAAAATTGTCAGAGTGAGGTGTTCTCTAATTTATGTCTGGAAATAGTTAGCCAACTTTAGCCAGTTGGCTTGACCGCGGCTGTGAGGCCAGAACGCTCGGAACAACCCTCCTCCTTCGAGGGTGGCTGTCGATATGTGCAGAGGGTCCCTGGTTCGAGGCGAGGAGAGGGACGGAGGCTAGACTGTTACACTCTGAACACGCAGAGAGCGAAACGCTTTGCATTTAGGAATGGCCAATCTGACAAAACTCTGGATTTACGAACACCCAGAGCATAGTTTTGCGTGCTCTGGCACTCCAGATTGAATTTACAACACATCCGAAATCGTAAAATGTCTAGCTATTCATTTGTTACGCTAACAAGCTAACTAGAGGTTGCATATCAACAGCATCAATTTACGGTAGACAGACACCACGGTAGTATGCTCAAATGAAAGCATACTGTTCGTTTACAGTATGCTAAAATTAACTAATATTATGTAGTATGTTAGTATGGGTATTTTAACACAGCTTGTATCCTGCCCTCTATCCACCATTCTTAGTGACCTCACAATTGGTAGGTGAATCGTTTGTCTAGATCTGCAATAGGCTAGCAATCATACCACACATTAAATCTTTCAAAGCTGCATGAGTTTTTAATAGGAATCCACAAAAACAAATAGGAATAGCTGATATGCAGCGGAGAGGCCAGGTGCATCATTGCGCATATATTGGACTCGCTAAATGTACAGTAGCCCTTATCCAGCTATCCAGTTAGCTAATCACTCATTCAAATAACCCCGTGGGAAGCAGGGTTCCGTTTTGGAAGTTTACGTGAATCACAGTGTGAAACTGCAACAAACACAAAAATACATGTTTTCAGTTACAGTAGTATAGAGCACAGAATGTCTTCCACAATAACTGCACTAAATGTATGAAATAAGGAATAAGAGTACTCAATTTGGAGCCAAATATAAAATAAAGTTACTAGAACACAACCTTATGCTTGATATTACTCAGATAGGTATCCCTAGGGAGAAATAGTATTGAAGCTAATGCAAAGTAGCTAAATCAATTATTCATATTTTACATTTATCTTGTGTTAATAACACAATAACACAGACATTGCGTCATACAAAGCTAATAAAGGATGTTGAAGGATTGTAACTACTCTGTCACACTTGCACATCTTACACATTGCTTCACTTCTGAACCTGCTTCCATGACACAAACAGGTAAATTCTAGACTCCCGAACTTAAACTTCCACTAGGGGGTGCTAAACTACTAACAGGTCCAGAACACTCCCCGCCTGGGGTCTTTAACGATCCCACATAAACCTAACTGTGACCACTGAGGTCTTCCAAAGAACGAAGGAGAACCACTTCGGAAATAGGCAGAGAGAATACCTTCATAGTTGCCTCCTTGACAATTCTTACATTGACTTTCCTCACCATCCCATCCCGGCTGGGAAGGGTCTTTACAACGATGGCCATAGGTCATTTATTTTCTGTCCTTCATTAAGACAACATCCCCTTCTTTAAGATCTGGCCTCTTGTCCTGCCACTTGCGTCGGCTCTGCAGCGTGCAGAGATACTCCTTCCCCCACCTGTTCCAAAAGGTGTCCGCTAGACTTTGTACCTGCTTCCACTCTTGCTTGTAGAGTTCTACTTCCCCGAACTTGCCTGGTGGAGGAGGGGGGACGCAAGTCTTCTGGGTCAAGAGCATAGCTGGAGTGGGGATGAGGGGTGATTCAGACATTGCGTCATACAAAGCTTATAAATAAGGATGTTGAAGGATTGTAACTACTCTGTCACACTTGCACATCTTACACATTGCTTCCCTTCTGAAACGGCTTCCTGTCACATGACACAAGCAGGTAAATCATAGGCTGCTTAAATTCAACTGCCACTAGGGGGTGCTAAACAACTAACAGGTCCAGAACAGCACATGAAAGAACAGTGAAGACATGAGACATCCACCTCAAAAAGCTCCCCTATTGATTGTGTCTTCATGCAATGAATACTTGCATTATTGTTTACAAGTGAGTACAACATTCTACTCTAGGCTGCAGTGAAAATGTAATTTGAATAACAACGAAAAGCCTTGTGATTTGAATGTTTAATTCCATTTGGATCAGTTGTAAGTCTACTCTCTGCAGTTTATAAGGTCTACAAAGGTACAGTAGCAGCCCAGTCTGGCTGTATTTTTACTTCTCATCCTGAGATATACTGTCTGTTACAGATCATCCTTCTCCCAAGTCGTTCTATAATAATGTGGCCACATGTTCTGTGGCCGCTATTCCTTGTGCACCTTGAACCTAACGCTTCAATAGCCTTTAGCCTAAATATTTAGAATTGAACATCTAAACTGTATTACCTTTTATATGTGGCATAAACACAACCAGTCACAATGTTTTAATCTGATAAGGTTACTTAGGTTAAAAGTCTCCTGTAGGCTTGTACACATTTGTCCAAATTATAATTCCAGCCGCCTACTTGCTGTATTTCTGTATTTTGATAGTTATATATCTTGAAAACTTGATTGCGAACATGCAAAACATGTTGGGACTATATCAACAATTGACTAATGAAATAAATGCCAAAACATCGTTTTTGGATGGAGTTTTCCTTTAACCAGGTTTCCATCCAACCTTTTTATGTGAGTAAAGTACATGTTGGATAAAAAATGTCAACACATTATGGGAATGCATGCAGTTTATTAGGCTACAGATGAAATAATTGATGATGAACTTCACAAGGTGGTGAATGTGCATGGTAATGAGCTTGATGGTCCTTTCAGTAAATATCTAGGGTATTTTTCTGGTGACATTATGATAGATGCTTAGCGGCCATTTGACAAATTAAAATAATCTCGCACTTTTGTCCATAATAATCTCATCATGTAGGCTTTACCAGCACTATATCAGCGAGCTGTTGACTAAAATGCAAGTGACAATACCAGAGTGAGCATCAGTAGGCCTAGAGTTAAAAATGGGATGGAAACCTATTTAACTCATTTTTATTTGTTCAGCAAAAGTCATTTTTATGTACGCTATCTATAGGCTACACAATATCACACTCAATTCGTGCAAATATGTGTCACGTCTGCTCCCGCTCTTCTCCCCCTGGCGCTGCCCTGATCACGCACTCCTACCATCTAATACGCACACCTGCCTTCCCTCATCACGCGCATCAGCAATATTGGACTCACCTTGACTCATTCATCACATGTTTATTTCCTCCCCTATATTTGTCAGTTCCCTTGCTCTGTTCCCTGCTGCTGCATTCATTGTTTTTGTCTGTATTACCCGTGTGCTGTCGCTGTTACTGTCTCGTTCCATGTCTGTTCTATATGAAATGTTTTACTCCCCGTACCTGCTTCGTCTCTCCAGCGTCATGTTATGTGACAATATGCATTTATAATAAGTATTTAATCAGATTTTGTGCGTTTTTGTGTGGCTTAATTTGTAGGAAAAGTCACACATTCTTGTGCGACTTCATTCACAGAAAAAATACACGTTTTGTGGGAAAACTTCGGAACAATCTTTTGAAAGTTATTGGAACAATGCATTTTAGGCAATGGTGTTCTACACGGCCTTTTTTTATGTCCCACATTTAGTTTAATAAAAAAACAATATTAATCAACCATTAATCAACCAGGTTGTCACCGAAAGACTTGTAATATAATAGTAGCCTTACGTTTTTATTTTTATTAATGACAATGGTTGTTTTTCGTTTATACTTTGGCATACTTGTGCTATCTCATATTTTTTGAGGGTTTCCAGATTCTAGTAATACATCTATATTCTTCTGTTTTTTTTGTGTGGTATCGATTAAGGTATTTGATTTGGGAATGGGGATACACTTTCATGATGGGAAATTAATTAATCAATAAATGTGGGGAAACAGAAGACCTGCAAAAAAAAATCTGTTTTGTTTAAATTCCCATGGTGCAACTGCATGGAACTTGCAACTACAACGAGTCTGGACTATGATCAATTAAACCATATCAATGCAGTTAATGTAAAATAATGAATTAGGTTGTCTGGCACTTATTTACTTAGGCCATTGTAACAAAGCATATGCCAGCATTGTAGACCTACTGCCTCTGGTCAGAGGCCTACTAGGCTTTCATGTCGCTGTTAGAGTTCACTTTGCAAGGTATGAGCCCTGGTTGAGAGTCCCTGTTGCAGCTTTCACTTTCTTCCGCTACATTGGTGGCAGCGTTGGGATCACGTCCAGCTCACGTCTAGTTATGTAATCTAGTGGTGGGAAGCATTATGTTTCTCAACATTTAGTTGGGTGTAATTACATTGATATAGCTAGTGAACAATGGATAAGCAACAATGGGCGTGACGGATAGAAGTGATCACTACAGGTGTGATCAAGCCTTACATCAAAGTTGCCTGAAGCTGAATGGAAAGTGCTATTCCCTGACCAGTTATTCAGTACAAAAATCCTCTGTGAATGTCCAATTTACATAAATTAATTTACCAGTGTGGACACAAAACAAACTTATTTATCACCATTTTATAACAGGTAGTGCCAATTTATTTACAGTAGTGTGTTGATTAATTATTGCTTTCTTCAGTGGAGATACAGAATATGTATAAAAATGACAAATATGTCAAAAGCTAAATCAAGCAGAGATTTACGACTATTTAATCAAGTTAATCATTACTAAAACATGCAAACTACAAACATTTAACCAGGTAAAGATAATGAATACATGACACCTAGATACAAATAATTCATACAAAAGTCAAGATTTGGATATAACATCAGTACAAACAAAGTCAGTGTGTGTATATGTGTGTGTTTGTGTGCGTGTGTATTATGTGGTGTATTATAATTTCCCATCAAAAAAATTTGTCCCCATTACCCAATCAAATACCTTCATCGATACCAATACAAACAACAACAAATCTGTATTTTTCTCCAATCTGGCAACCCCCGTAAAATTCAAAATAGCCTTGTATAAAATTCATTTTGACGAAAATTGTGTAATGTGTAATGCTCACAAAGAATATGGAATGCGTTATGAAGAAAATCGTGTAGGCCTATTGTTACTTACAGGGAAAAGGGGCCTTTCTGACATCAAGTGCACCAGTATCCCAAAGTATCAAGCAAAAACAAGCATAGAAAACAGTATTTGCATTAATAAAATAAAAAACTACGCAAAGGTACTATTATATTATAATTACTTCGGTGACAACTTGGTTGATTAACAATATTGGGTTGTAACACGTCTAAAAAAACTAGACATAAATAAATGGGGCGGCAAGTAGCCTAGAGGTTAGAGTGTTGGGCCAGTAACCGAAAGGTTGCTATATCAACTCCCCGAGCTGACAAGGTAAAAATCTGTCGTTCTGCCCCTGAACAAGGCACTGTTCCCCGGTAGGTTGTCGTTGTAAATAAGAATTAGTTCTTATCTGACCTGCCTAGTTAAATAAAATAAAAAACGTGGGACACAAAAAAAGGCAACGTTGAATAAACAAATAACTTTAAAAATATTGTTCAGAAGTTTTCCCAACAAAACTTATTTTCCTACAAATAAAGTCGCACAACAACGTACAGAAACGCACAAAATCTGGTGAAATACTAGAATAGAACATTCTTTTTTTCTTTTTTTCTGCCTGAGTGTGGCGCAGTTTACCATAATCTTCGGGATTATGTTGGGACCAGAACAAAACTACTTATTTTACTCAACTAGAGATTTAAATGAATAGTGTTTCTTTAAAAATATGGGCCTGGCTGATGTAACAGTATAACTTTAGACCGTCCCCTCGCCCATACCCGGGCGCGCTAGCCGATTCACATCCGTTACACTGACATGGACTGTTTCCTCACCTTATTATTCTTGTGGCTATCCATGGTTGATAGTTATTTACGAGGTAACAAGATGTGAAAACAAGGTTTGAAGCAATAGACACCTTATTTTACTCAACTGAAGATTTAAATAAATGGTGTTTCTTTGAAAACTTGGACCTGGCTGGCATGAAAAATAAATTAAGGGGAAAGGATATACAGACACAGAGGCTGATCATCTTTCTGCACATCTCTCTATTTACAGTGCTGGCTGCCATGGTTTACACAAACACAGGACATTGAATGCAACCTGAATTGACTCAGAAAAGTAACATAAGTAGGTTTACAGTATCACAATGAGGTGTGTGTGTTAGTCAGATTATCCAGTGTCCACAGCAACACTATTGATTATTCTCTACCCCCAGTGCATGTGGTGTACTATGGTCTTAGCTATGCTCTCACTAACCCTCCTCATCTTTTCTCTTTCTCTGTCTCCCTTTCCGGGGGGACTGAGGACACCCTGGCCTGACACCTGGAAGTGCCTGGCCCAATCTTACCTGGCTCACCTCTACCTGCTACCCGACTGTTACTTGAAAGTCCACAATGAACCTGTACAGCTCTAGATCCATTGTCTTACCTACTACTGCAACAACTTGTGTCAATTATAATTGATCTTTCATCTCTCAGTGTTTCATAATTTTCCTTCAATTCGCAAGAGGCTGAATGTATCTCACCGGAGAAAGCATCCAAGCAAGCGAAGCAGCGCCCCTCTCTCTGTTTATGTGTAGGCCATTTATCTGATGCTGCCTGGTCCAAAAGAGCAAAAACATTGTTGCTGCCCATAGCATTGAATGCAAGCGAAGCCAGCAGCATTTGGCCTCCCTAGATAGTAAACATAATAGCCAATCAGCGTTGAGCTAAACTGAGAGAGCTCAACTATGAATGGTCCTGGCGCACCAAAAAAAAGTGTCAAGGTAAAGCAGTTTAGATTTGGCATCACTCTAATCACTTCACATCAAGAGCATACGTTATTGGCAGAAACTCACTGTACATCTCGTTGGGTTGTTGTCCTCCGGTGGCTAGCTAGCTAAAATGGGCCCTTTCCTAAATTAGCCATGGATGGAGAGAGGGATTTGGACTTGTGGTTTTACTTAATTATACATACTGGCCAATGATTATAACAGCTATTCTGATCCAACCATACATTCATATATTGTGCCCCTGGCCTGAGAGGATAGATGTTCAATATGTAGCCACACGCACACGAACACACACACACACACACACACACACACACACACACACACACACACACACACACACACACACACACACACACACACACACACACACACACACACACACACACACACACACACACACAAATCAGAACAATGGACAGCCACATCATTAGTTTATGTTGATTGTTGAAGTAGTTTTTGGTATATTTTAGTTGTCACTGTCTAAGACTAAGCATAGGTGATTTGATTATGTTGAAATGTTTAAGTTGAAATGGTGCTGGAATAGTGGAGGCAGCTCCTGTTTTCTTTGCGACTTGCTGTAACTCTCTGTGGTTCTAAATCAATAGTTGTTTAGTGGTCTGAAATGTAAAAAGCATGAACTTTGCTTGACATGTCATGTACAGTAACTGTTTGTTATATGCAATATGCTTTGTGGACTTCACAGGACAGAGGTTGCTCTCTGGTTTTATACTGCAACTGCCTTCTTATTGCCTCGGCTTTAGACCTATATATCACGGTGGCAAGGGATATGAACTAACAGGTTATAGAGCAAACAACACAATTATCACAACACATACAGTAGGTTGTAATATGGCTATGTGTTTCTGGCTTGGCTTCCACAGTGATTTTACCCACGCACCGCTACTGATTTGCTATTTAATGCAACAGTTTTTGTGACAAAACTTTCGGTAGAGTTGAAAATGCGATGGAAACACAATGAACTTTAGATTTTTATTTGGTACATGAAAACTTAATCGAAAAATGACATTTTGTGTGCAATATGTCATCATGCACTGGTTTTTAATCAGCAACGAGATTTTAGAATATTCGCATGAAAATCTGTCACCAATTGGATGGAAACCTAGCTACTGGTTGTAACCAGATAATCCCAATAATGTAGGTAGTAAATGATACCCACCTCTAGTATGCCCCTCTCTGGTATGCAACGTTGTTGTTTCCTTGTTTACTACTCGAAGATAATTTACTGATTAAGTCAAAAACGAAATTATCTCAAATATATTAGCATAACTGGGCTACACAGAACCATGGCGGACCTATACTAAAATTAGATGCTTTCCCTCATATTAAAACACGTCCCAGTGCAACATGCCTAGCTCTGCCCACTGGGACGTGGCTCTCTGGAATAAACGCTAGTATCGCCGTATTCCAAAGGATCGAGTTCTCTCTCCACGCTGGTCTAGCAATGGTTCTATACTGCTGCTGCTCATTTCATGGCAAAGTTTGCAAATAACAAATAGTAGATACAAATAATATACTTACTCATGATATACTACTACCAGGTAATCCAACTTTGCAGTTTACATTTAATTGAGAAGGTTTTCAACCCACAACGTTTATCACATCAACTGGCTACACATGGAGTCATAGATTAATGTGCGCACCACACAGATAGGTGCAATATTACTGGATATTAATTAGAAAACATTGAGTTAGGTTTGGCTTTTGAAGCCAATAGTGGCTAACCAGGGGAGGGATAATGTCAATGTTGCGTTGATTATGTAGACACCCCTTCAAATGAGTGGATTTGGCTATTTCAGCCACACTTTGCTAGAGCTGCCTGGTCAACTGTAAGTGCTGTTATTGTGAACTGGAAAAGTCCAGGAGCAACAACAGCGCAGCTGCGAAGTGGTAGGCCACACAAGTTTACAGAACAGGACAGCCGAGTGCTGAAGCGTGTAAAAACTGCCTGTCCTCGGTTGCAACACTCACTGCAGAGTTCCAAACTGACTCTGGAAGCAACGTCAGTACAATAACTGTTTGTTGGGAGCTTCATGAAATGGGTTTCCATGGCCGAGCAGCCGCACACAAGTCTAAGATCGTCATGAGAATGCCAAGCGTCGGCTGGAGTGGTGTAAAGCTCGCCGCCATTGGACTCTGGAGCAGTGGAAACGCGTTCTCTGGAGTGATGAATCACACTTCACTATGGCAGTCCAAATGACGAATCTGGGTTTAGCGGATGCCAGGAGAACACTATCTGCCCCAATGCATAGTGCCAACTGTAAAATTTGGTGGAGGAGGAATAATGGTCTGGGGCTGTTTTTCATGGTTGGGGCTAGGCCCCTTAGTTCCAGTGAAGGGAAATCTTAACGCTACAGCATAAAAAAACATTCTAGACGATTCTGTGTGTCCAACTTTGTGGCAACAGTTTGGGGAAGGTCCTTTCCTGTTTCAGCACAAAGCAAGATTGGTGTGGAAGAACTTGACTGGCCTGCACAGAGTCCTGACCTCAACCCCATCGAACACCTTTGGGATGAATTGGAATGCCGACTGTGCGCCAGGCGTAATCGCGCAACATCAGGACCCGACCTCACTATTTCTCTTGTGGCTGAAAAGGAAACAAGTCCCCGCATCTAGTGGAAAGCCTTCCCAGAAGAGTGGAGGCTGTTATAGCAGCAAAGGGGGGACCAACTCCATATTAATGACTATGATTTTGAAATGAGATGTTCGACTAGCAGGTATCCACATACTTTTGGTCATGTAGTGTTTCTGCTGGGATGGTGTAAATAAAACTAGGCTGCATTACACACTGCAATGGATATTCCAACCCTGAGCCCGGCCTGCTCAACTCTCGCTGATCAAAAACGTTTTTGTGTGCTGCCTAACCAATGGTGGTGCTGTGTAGGCCTACAGTGGCAGTTCAGGAGGAGAGTCAAAGGCTTCATCCTGAATTTTTTTGTTGATTAGGCCTAGTCTTGCGTGCGGACTAGCCTAACCTATGTTTGTTCAGTTTGAGGAGAGCGCAAAGATGAGGAGGAGGATCAGAGGTCAACTTTGAAAGCTTGCAACTACTATAATAGATTTGATTAAAAACAATATGTTTCTTGCCCATGATTTAGGGCCTATTTATCAGAGTTATTGACCTCAAAATAAGCCAGATTAAAGTAACTCACATTGTGGTGCTGACACTTGAAGCAGCAGCCGCGGCACAATCAATCGGAAATGGACAGCTCATGGTGCTGAACGTAGGCAAATTCGAGGGACTACCTGTTTGACAGACAAACTTAGGCTATAGGATCCTATATCCATAGATTTGTCAGCCATTTCCCTCACCCACCATGCACTCTCAGAGGTGGAAAAAGTACTAAATTGTCATGCATGAGTAAAAGTAAAGATACCTTAATATAAAATAACTCAAGTAAAAATGAAAGTAACCCAGTAAAATACTACTTGAGTAAAAGTCTAAAAGTATCATATTTAAAAAGTCCTTAAGTACAGTGGTGGAATAAGTATTCAAATGTCATACTTGAGTAAAAGTACAAAGTAAAAGTAAATGCTATACATCAAATTCCTTATATTTAGCAAACCAGATGGCAACATTTCCTTTTTTATTATTTTTTAAATTTATTTTTACATTCAGGGGCACACTCTAACACTCAGACATAATTTACAAAGGAAGCATTTTTGTTTAGTGGGTCCACCAGATCAGAGGCAGTAGGGATGACCAGGGTCGTTCTCTTGATAAGTGTGTGAAATTGACCTTTGTCCTGTACTGCTATGCATTTAAATTGTAACTTGTGTACTTGTGGGTGTCAGGGAAAATGTATGGAGTAGAAGTACATCATTTTCTTTAGGAATGTAGTGAAGTAAAAGTTGTCAAAAATATAAATAGTAAAGTAAAGTACAGATATCCCAAAAAACTACTTAAGTTGTACTCAAAATTATTTTTACTTAAGTACTTTATACCACTCTTTAAATAGCCAACCTCCGTGTCAGTGAAGGTGTTAAGTTAAAACCAAGACTCGTATTAAGCGGGTATGAGATGGTATGCCATAGGCCTAGTTCTTTTTTTAAGAAGAAATTGGCTAAAGTCACAGGCCTACCCCTTGTTAGCTTAAGATTTAGAAGAAAATAAAACGGATCCGATTATATAAAGCAGTGGTCACCAACCTTTTCTGTGTCAAGATCACTTTCTTTGTCAAAAAGCAAGTCTAGATCTACCATTCATATTTTAAAAATATGATTATAAAACGTAAGCCTTTGCAACATTAACCAATTAGAAACAGTTCTGTAGCATTGAGGTTTCTGCAGTAAGCTATAGGCCCAATACATTATCACCGCATACTGGCTTTGCTTGAATTACTCTGAAGATGTTGTTCTTCTCGACCATTTTGAAATTATATTTGAAAAAAAAAATGGTATATGATCACAATGGTAATAGATAATATGTTGTATTACTTGTGAGGCCCAGCTGAGTGAACATAATACTTTTTTTTACTGGACTGATGGCCTGTATGTGATGGTCAGTCTGAGGGAGGGGGCAGAGATGAGACTGCCTCTCAACTCACCGTCCCTCCTCTCTCACTCCCTCCGCTGAGAAACGAGAACACAACTAATGGCGAAAGTCGCACTGAATTATTTCTATATTTCTATATATATATATATATATATATATATATATATATATATATATATAAAAAGCAGCTAATATAACAACGCAAGTTGTTCCCACTTTGCTATACTCATTCATTGCAGCTGCAGTCCTGGAATAGGCGCATTTTATGGATTATAAAAGTGTTGACAGCGCTGAATAACAATTTAAACATGAATTTACTCCTAAAAACAGCGCCCTTTGCTGTATTCGTTGAGTCTCTCTATAGTCATAGTTTTAAAAGTTTTGAATTCTCACAGTATCAACTTTGCTGTGCGTTCGAGGCTTATTTTTACTGTCTTTGTCTCGAGGAAACTCCAGACACTGTGATCTGATCTATCTGATTGGCCAGCGGTAGAACTTAAGATGCACTTGATTTGCTCTCTAGGCCTGCCGGGTAGGCAGTTAGGAGTTCCAACTTCAGACACATGAAATTGTTCAAAATGGGAACACTTTGCCAGGGCTGATGAATCAAGTCCACCTACAATCAACTTCGCGAAAGAATACAAACATAAGAACGCAAGGCTTAGGTTATGCCATGGAAGGAGGGTACCCATCAGTTAAAGGTGCACTATGCATAAATTGCTATGCCATTTCCTGGTTGCAAAAATTCTAATAGTTTTCCTAATTTCAGTTTATGTGACATAACAAACAGTCATTGTGGAGAGAATCCCTGTGAAATATATTTTCCATAACCAGAAATATTGTATTTTCAGCTGTTTGAAGCTGGTGTGCAAAACTGAAAGTAAAAGACGCAAAATGAAATGTAAGCACAGGAACCATAGAAATAGCCACCTATAACAGATCTACCGCTTCTTAGACTTGCTTTCAATGAGAAGGACATACTGTATCTATAACCCACATTTCTATGTGAATTTGGTCGGGTCGCCCAAAAAGTTACATATTGTAGCTTTAAAGCTTACATTTCTCTGAGTAGGTAGGTCTAACTTTTGAAAGTACCATGCTCAGATTTCTAATGACATTTCAGATTTAATTATTTGCAAACATCGACATTTTCATTGCAAACAAGGACACACTGATTTGGCATTGGAGAAATATGATAAGATGAACCCATAGGCCCATCTCCCTGTCCATTCTGAGCCTGTAATTTCGGTAATTTGTGTGGTAATAAAAAAATATTCTGCTAATATGTAAAATGACGTAGAATTGCATGAAATGTTTATAACAGGCAATTTTTTTCTTAGACCTGCAAATACAATGATAGATTCATGCATGCAATGATTTTATTATAAAAGGGATCTCTCCACCCCTACTCTTGTCTACGATGGTCTGCGAACCCACAACCTTCTGGCCCACAACCCTGTGTGCTATCAAAATTCCTGCATTGCCACTTACAGATCCAAGAGCAGTTTCTAAAACTGTTTCCAGCATTCCAGGCAAAGAGGATGAGGTAAATCCCGCTTCTAGGTCATAGGGCATTACGTTTTTGATATGGTCTCGATGATTGGCTGATGCAAGGCATCATTTACTGTGAGGACTGTAACACTTACTTGTCACGGTCATCCTTCGGTTTCATAGATCCATAGTTAGGTACATAACTTATGTTCTCTGCTAAGTCGGTCTCAAGTAGCTACTAAACTGATTGATGGGAAATCTGTCAAGCAAGACCACTGGTCCGCAAGATGACTTTTGGCACCAAAAACAAAGGCAGGATAGAGACTTATGCAGCGGAGCCTGCAGAGGCACGCAGAGGCCAAATTGAGCTCCGTACTGCATCGTTGTGCTCCTCTCAAATTCTGTAACAATGCAGATGGCTCCGTATAGCACCGCAGTGACATGATTGGTTGACAGTAGGTGAGGGCGGGAGGTCCTGTATAAACACGAAATCACTTCCTTGAAAACGTCTTGCTCCACAAAGCGCAAAAAGTATGAATGCCCTGACTTCTCCAGAGGTCGTATCACTGTAAATGCTGCAGTGCCAATGCAGACATTGGATTGACCATGCAGCGCCTTTTCAGTGACAGAGGGACCATCAATGTGTGGGCTAAACTGAAGCCTTTTATCATCTGATTCTCATCCCGCTCTTCTCACCAGATCCCCTCTTAGACATCCCTGTTTTCCTCAGCCCCATTGTGTATTTGATGGAAGCACATTTTAGTTTGTATAATCAATGAATCCCTTTCAAAACTATTTGCAACATTTGGGTGCTGATCCTCCGTATTGCAGTGCATAAATCATTGTATTCAGTGAAAAAGAGGCACAGATAAATAAATAAAAAGTTGTCTATCTTTTGCAATAATTAAAATAGACACGTTACAGTGTCCACTTTTGCATTGGTTCCTTGTAGCTGAAATCTATACAGCTTGTAGCTGAAATAGTCAAGAAATACATATAACAGAACACATTAATTGAGGTTATAAACACCTGGTTTAGGCCCAAATGATATAGCGTGACTCTACTGATGAAAATATAAAACACTTTGAAAACAGGAATTAGAACTAAACTTTGAGCATCAGAGTAAAACCATAACTCAACTGACAACTAGCTGTGTGTCTGTCTGGGGGGCGGGGGGGAAATGATAAATCATATTGTCAGATCATATAATGATTGCATTTAAACACACATTGGAACACAATGTAATGAGGAAAGTATTACAGGTACACATTGTGACGTTTTGACAGGACACTCAGGAAACCTCATGTTCCTCCTGTCAGAAGACTCACATATTAAAATGAACAAGACTTGGCCAAATGAACGCTTACAGTAGGTTGAGAACTACAGACTGTTTAAGGCAGTGCTTGACTTGGACTGGAATAAGTGCCGGTACTCATTTTGGATGCCTGTACTGTTTAAATGTAGGTGCAGGAGCTCCACAATACTTTTGAGCTAATATTCTATAAGAGGATCAGGAGCTCAAGCAGTAGAACATTTGAGGTGCCGGTACCCAGCTCCGGTGAGCTCCTGCCCAAGTCAAGCACTGGTTTAAGGCAAGAAAACTATAATAATGACAACCAGGGATATAATGAATGAAATGTGAAGACTTCTTTAAAATGAAGATCAATCAAATATATGGCCAACAACCAAGTGACAAATATAAGGTTATATAATTCTGTTAGTCTTCGTATGGCTACCCAGTTATTCCATTTATTATAGAAAATATAGATGTATCTTTCACCAACATCCACATCACAACTGCATTGAGAACGACACCCCAGACCACCAAGGGTTATTTTTCTATCAGATAAAACCATTATATAGAACCTGATGAGGTTCTAAAATCCTGCCCATTCAACCGGAGTAAACATTTAATCTCAAAACATACATATTTAAAATGAATCAAATCAGATGTATCAGTCTTTACGCATAACTTCACTGTCAGTTCATATAGTAGAGTGAAAATAATGAATTGTTGAATAATAAACCAGATATGTATACAAACGGTAGATACTGTGTGTGTGTGTACACACACAAATTTGTTGGTACACCTCCACAAAAAACAACGAATGCACAATCTCCTCTGTAATAACTTGAAACTGACAAAAGTAATTGGCATCCACCATTGTTTATTCCATATTTAATAGAAATCAGACTTTGCTTTGCATTTTCTATTCAACATAATATTGTAAGTAATAACACAAATGAAAATGGCATGGACAAAAATGATGGGACCCATAACCTTATATTTTGTTGCACAACCTTTAGAGGCAATCACTGCAATCAAACATTTTCTGTATCTCTCAATGGGACTTCTGCACCTGTTAACAGGTAGTTTGGCCCACTCTTCCTGAGCAAACTTCTCCAGCTGTCTCAGGTTTGATGGGTGCCTTCTCCAAACTGCAAGTTTCCGTTCTTTCCATAGATGTTCGATAGGATTCAGATCAGGACTCATAGAAGGCCACTTCAGAATAGTCCAATGTTTTGTTCTTCTCCATTCTTGGGTGCTATTAGCTGTGTTTTGGGTCATTATCCTGTTGGAGGACCCATAACCTGCGACTAAAACAGAGCTTTCTGACACTGGGCAGTACATTTTGCTCCAGAATACCTCCAGATTTCACTGTGCCCTGCACAGATTCAAGGCACCCTGTGCCAGGCGCAGTGATGCAGCCCCAGAACTGAGTCATGTTTCACTGTAGGCATGGTGTTCTTTTCTTTGAAAGCTTTTCTATGAAAAGAGCTGATTGATGTGACTTGCCAAAAAGCTTGTTTTGACTCATCTGTCCAAAGGACATTCTCCCAGAAGGATTGTGGCTTGTCAATATGCATTTTAGCAAATTCTAGTCTGGCTTTATGTTTTTCTTTCAGAAGTGGAGTCCTCTTGGGTCTTCTTCCATGGAGCCCATTTTCGTTCAAAAAGTGACGGCTGGTGCGATCAGAAACTGACATACCTTCACCTTGGAGTTCAGCTAGCATCTTTTTGGCAGTTATCCTTGGTTCTTTTTCTACCATTTGCACTATCCTTCTGTTCAATCTGGGGTTGATGTTCCTCTTGCGCCCGCTCCCAGGGAGGTTGGCTATAGTTCCACGGACCTTAAACCTCTTAATAATATTTGCAACTGTTGTCACAGGAACATCAAGCTGCTTGGAGATGGTCTTGTAGCCTTTACATTTACCATGCTTGTCTATTATTTTCTTTCTGATCTCCTCAGACAAATCTCTCCTTTGCTTTACTCTGGTCCATGTTCAGTATGGTGCACACAATGATACCAAACAGCACAGTGACTACTTTACTCTGGTCCATGTTCAGTGGGGTGCACACAATGATACCAAACAGCACAGTGACTACTTTACTCTGGTCCATGTTCAGTATGGTGACCACAATGATACCAAACAGCACAGTGACTACTTTACTCTGGTCCATGTTCAGTGGGGTGCACACAATGATACCAAACAGCACAGTGACTACTTTACTCTGGTCCATGTTCAGTGGGGTGCACACAATGATACCAAACAGCACAGTGACTACTTTACTCTGGTCCATGTTCAGTGTGGTGCACACAATGATACCAAACAGCACAGTGACTACTTTACTCTGGTCCATGTTCAGTATGGTGCACACAATGATACCAAACAGCACAGTGACTACTTTACTCTGGTCCATGTTCAGTGTGGTGCACACAATGATACCAAACAGCACAGTGACTACTTTACTCTGGTCCATGTTCAGTATGGTGACCACAATGATACCAAACAGCACAGTGACTACTTTACTCTGGTCCATGTTCAGTGTGGTAATGATACCAAACAGCTCAGTGACTACTTTACTCTGGTCCATGTTCAGTGTGGTGACCACAATGATACCAAACAGCACAGTGACTACTTTACTCTGGTCCATGTTCAGTGGGGTGCACACAATGATACCAAACAGCACAGTGACTACTTTACTCTGGTCCATGTTCAGTGTGGTGCACACAATGATACCAAACAGCACAGTGACTACTTTACTCTGGTCCATGTTCAGTATGGTGACCACAATGATACCAAACAGCACAGTGACTACTTTACTCTGGTCCATGTTCAGTATGGTGCACACCATGATACCAAACAGCACAGTGACTACTTTACTCTGGTCCATGTTCAGTATGGTGCACACCATGATACCAAACAACACAGTGACTACTTTACTCTGGTCCATGTTCAGTGGGGTGCACACAATGATACCAAACAGCACAGTGACTACTTTACTCTGGTCCATGTTCAGTATGGTGCACACCATGATACCAAACAGCACAGTGACTACTTTACTCTGGTCCATGTTCAGTGGGGTGCACACAATGATACCAAACAACACAGTGACTACTTTACTCTGGTCCATGTTCAGTGGGGTGCACACAATGATACCAAACAGCACAGTGACTACTTTACTCTGGTCCATGTTCAGTGGGGTGCACACAATGATACCAAACAGCACAGTGACTACTTTACTCTGGTCCATGTTCAGTGGGGTGAACACAATGATACCAAACAGCACAGTGACTACTTTACTCTGGTCCATGTTCAGTGGGGTGAACACAATGATACCAAACAGCACAGTGACTACTTTACTCTGGTCCATGTTCAGTGGGGTGTACACCATGATACCAAACAGCACAGTGACTACTTTTCTCCATTTAAATAGGCTGAATGACTGATTACAAGATAGGAGACATGTGATACTAATTAAATAAATAAATTAGTTTGAAATATCAATAAAATCCAATTATTTATCTTTTCTAAGGGGTACCAAAAAATGTGTCCAGGCCATTTTAGAATATCTTTGTAGAATAAGCAATAATGAATCTCTTTTCACAGCTTCTTTGCTTTATTCTATGACATACCAAAGGGATGCAAGTGTTCATGATAAAATAGCTTTTAATTTCATCACTTTTCAGGAGGAATTAAGCATGATTTCAATGAGCTGTAAGGCTACCAACAAATTTGAGCACATCTGTCTGTCATATACATTACATTACATTACATTACATACATACATGCATACATACACACAAAAGTGGACATACCTACCCTATTTTTTATAATATAATAATAGTGAGGACATCAAAACTATAAAATAACACATATGGAGTCATGTAGTAACCAAAAAAAGTGTTAAACAAATCAAAATATATTTGAGATTTGAGATGATTCAAAGTAGCCACCCTATGCCTTGACAGCTTCGCACTCGCTTGCCATTCTCTCGACCAGCTTCATGAGGTAGTCACCTGGAATGCATTTCAATTAACAAGTGTGCCTTGTTAATAGTGAATGAGGAATTTCTTTCCTTAATGCGTTTGAGCCAATCAGTTGTGTTGTGACAAGGTAGGGTTGGTATGCAGAAGATGGTCTTTTACCAAATAGGGCTAAGTCCATATTATGGCAAGAAAAGCTCAAACAAGCAAAGAGAAACAACAGTCCATCATTACTTTCAAACAAGAAGGTCAGTCAAATAAAAGCATCAGAATTCAAGTAACAGACACAGCAACTGTTCAGAGGAGACTGGGTGAATCAGGCCTTCATAGTCAAATTGCTGCAAAGAAACCACTACTAAAGAACACCAATAATAATAAGAGAATTGCTTTGGCCAAGAAACACAAGCAATGGACATTAGACCAGTGGAAATCTGTCTTTAGGTCCAAATTTGAAATTTTTGGTTCCAACCGCCGTGTCTTGGTGAGATGCAGAGTAGGTGAACGGATGATCTCTGCATGTGTGGTTCCCACCGTGAAGCATGGAGGAGGTGTGATGTTGTGGGGGTGCTTTGCTGGTGACGCTTTCTGTGATTTATTTAGAATTCAAGGCAGACTTAACCAGCATGGCTAACCACAGCATTCTGCAGCGATACACCACCCCATCTGGTTTGCGCTTAGTGGGACTATCATTAGTTTTTCAACAGGACAATGACCCAACACACCTCCAGGCTGTTTTAAGGGTTATTTGATCAAGAAGGAGAGTGATGGAGTGTTGCATCGGATGACCTGGCCTTCACAATCACCTGACCTCAACCCAATTGAGATGGTTTGGGATGAGTCGGACTGCAGAGTGAAGGAAAAGCAGCCAACAAGTGTTCAGCATGTGGGAACTCCTTCAAGACTGTTGGAAAAGCATTCTTCATGAAGCTGGTTGAGTGTGCAAAGCTGTCATCTAGGCATACTTTGAAGATTCTAAAATATATTTTGTTTTGTTTAACACTTGGTTACTACATGATTCCAAATGTGTTATTTTCTAGTTTTTACATTTTCACTATTATTCTACAATGTATAAAATAGTAAAAAATAAAGAAAAAACCTTGAATGAGTAGGTGTCCAAACTTTGGACTGGTACTGTGTGTGTGTGTCTTTCTCTCTCTCTATATATACTACTGTTCACAAGTTTGGGGTCACAAAGAAATGTCCTTGGTTTTGAAAGAAAAGCAATTTTTGTTGTCCTTTAAAATAACATCAAATTGAACAGAAATACAGTATAGACATTGTTAATGTTGTAAATGACTATTGTAGCTGGAAATGGCTGATTGTTTTTATAGAACATCTACATAGGTATACAGAGGCCCATTATCAGCAACCATCACTCCTGTGTTCAAATGGCACGTTGTGTTATTCAATCCAAGTTTAGCATTTTAAAAAGGCTAATTGATAATTAGAAAACCCTTTTGCAATTATGTTAGCACAGCCTGTTTGCGCTGTTCTGTGAAGGGAGTAGTACACAGCCTTGTACGAAATCTTCAGTTTATTGGCAATTTCTCGCATGGAATAACCTTCAATTATCAGAACAAGAATTGACTGACGAGTTTCAGAAGAAAGACCTTTGTTTCTGGACATTTTGAGCCTGTAATCGAACCCACAAATGCTGATGCTCCAGATTCTCAAATAGTCTAAAGGCCAGTTTTATTGCTTCTGTAATCAGCACAACAGTTTTCAGCTGTGCTAACATAATTGCAAAAGGGCTTCCTAATGATCAATTAGCCTTTTAAAATGCTAATCTTGAATTAGCTAACACAGGAGGGATGGTTGCTGATAATGGGCCTCTACGCCTATGTAGATATTCTATTAAAAAAAAATCAGCCGTTTCTAGCTACAATAGTCATTTACAACATTAGCAATGTCTACACTGTATTTCTGATCAATTTGATGTTATTTTAAATTGACATTTCTAAGTGACCCCAAACTTTGAACGGTATATATATATATATATATATATATATATATATATATATCAAAATATATCTCCTATGATTTCATCATATATAGATTGATACAAATGGCAAAGTGAATATGACGTGCTGAAATGACATCTTTCCAAAGTTTTTACTGTGCTCTCCTCCACATGCAAAACCCTGTGTCTCATGGGAATATCTTCTACGTCACACACTGAACTGTCTTGAACACAGCCATTCTGATTTCCATGTGAATTTGCCTTCATTTAGTAATTAAAACTTCTTTGGGATAGGGGGCAGCATTTTCACTTTTGGATAAATAGCGTGCCCAAATTCAACTTCCTGCTACTCCACCAGAATATAAGATATGCATATTACTAGTATATATGGATAGAAAACACTGAAGTTTCTAAAACTGTTTGAATCATGTCTGTGAGTATAACAGAACTTATGTAGCAGGAAAAACCCAGAGGACAAACCATTCAGATTATATATATTTTCTTTTGAGGTCACCGTCTATTCAATGAGCTTTCATTGAGAAACTAGATTTCTAAGGGACTTGTTTGCAGTTCCTACCGCTTCCACTGGATGTCACCAGTCTTTAGAAATTGGTTGAGGTTATTTCTTTGTGTAATGAAGAAGTACGGCCATCTTGAAGAAGTGTCACGTTATGTGTATTGTTTGATAGTTGAGCAAGACTAGAAAGCATGCTTGAGTTTGTTGTCTTCCTGTATTGAAAACAGACCCGTATTCAATTTGATCGATTATTAACGTTTAAAAATACCTAAAGTTGTATTACAAAAGTAGTTTGAAATGTTTTGGCAAAGTTTACAGGTAACTTTTGAGATATTTTGTAGTGATGTTGCGCAAATTGGAAGCTGTGTTTTTCTGGATCAAACGCGCCAAATAAATGGACATTTTGGATATATATGGACGGAATTAATCGAACAAAAGGACCATTTGTGATGTTTATGGGACATATTGGAGTGCCAACAAAATAAGCTTGTCAAAGGTAAGGCATGAATTATATTTTTATTTCTGTGTTTTGTGTCGCGCCTGCAGGGTTGAAATATGCTACTCTCTCTGTTTACGGTTGTGCTATCATCAGATAATAGCATCGCTTTTGCCGAAAAGCCTTTTTGAAATCTGACATGTTGGCTGGATTCACGAGTGTAGCTTTAATTTGGTATCTTACAAGTTTGATTTGTATATTATTATTTCATTTGAATTTGGGGCTCTGCATTTTCCCTGGCTATTGGCCAAGTGGGACGCAAGCGTCCCGCCTATCCCAGAGAGGTTACAATGATGAAAGCACCATATTCCATCCACACAGCATAGTAGGTACGCTATGTACAACCACTCCTGTATCTAACAACTGAAAACTGTTGCCTTGCCCAACAATATGGCCGACACACAGTAACAGACTGGCACCAAGCTGATGAACACCCACTGACAATAGCCTGAAATGCAACATCCTTAGAAACCATGAGCTCCTGAGCTGAACTCTTGTGAAATACCTCGGTCTTAACGATACTACACTCTCCGTCTGTCTGCTTGTCATACGTTTCCTTGTCCTGTTGTACTCTGTGCTGCATGTGCTCATTGTTTGCTTGTCATACGTTTCCTTGTCCTGTTGTACTCTGTGCTGCATGTGCTCATTGTTTGCTTGTCATACGTTTCCTTGTCCTGTTGTACTCTGTGCTGCATGTGCTCATTGTTTGCTTGTCATACGTTTCCTTGTCCTGTTGTACTCTGTGCTGCGCTGCATGTGCTCATTGTGTGCTTGTCATCTTAAATTGTGTTTAATATCCTTCCCAGGGACTGCAGTTAAATTAGCCGGCCGGCTAAAAACAGGCACTTAATGTGAACTGTCCCTGTAAAACTAAATGTAATACAGTAAAGTAAATTGACATACTGATGTGATGAGAAAGCTGTAGATCAGGGGTGTCAAACTCAAATACCCAGTGGGCCAAAATGTAAAACCTGAACAAAGTCACGGGCCAACATTGAACAAATTAACCTTTTAATATGGACCCAAACAAGTTTTGCTTTAACATTGAATATGGAACAAGCATCGCTTATTACCATACAATATCATTTAATAGTGGAGACTTGCAAAATCGAATTTCAAATGAAAAAAACACATCAATGGCATTCATTTATTAAATAAATAACATTTAAATAAAAATTGTATGCCTCTTTTCTATTTGCAGCCTTCTGATTTAAATACCAAAATAAACTTTTTCCACTGGCTAATAATTTTACAAATAAAATGATAATAAAATCAACCAACCATTCAAGCCCATGCCTTGTAGCAAGAAAAAGTGCATAAAGAAAACGTTAATTATTGCACACTCATCTAATCTGATGTGCCCAAGCCAGATACCTGGCATCTCTTCTTGGATGCTAGTTCATCAATGTCTGGGCTCAAGCTCTGAGCTGAAGAAATCCTCAGTATCGAGCGAAGATGTTCATCAGTCAGACGTCTCCTGTGAGTTGTTTTGATCATCTTCATCGAGGAGAAAAGTTGCTCGCATAGATAAGTGCTGCCGAACATGGAGAGCATCTGAGCAGCTTGGGTGCGGAGCTGAGGCATTGTGTCAGGGATGAACCGTGGAAACTGTGCGGCGCCCACAGCATCATACTTTGACTTCAGCGTGTCGTTGCACTGGAGTTCAATCAGCTCCATTTGGATGTTGGTTGGTGCATTTTCCACATCAACTGCGAAGGGATTACTAAGCAGTTCAAACTTGCATTTCTGGGCATCGAAGTCGGCAAATCGCCGGCTAAACTCAGCGGCGAGAACACTGAGTTTTTCAGCAAACTGTGCGCATGGGAACACGGCGGTAGAGATCTGAGCTTTTATGGATTGGCAGCAGGGAAAATGGCAAGGGTTTCCTTGCAGCATCTGATTCTCCCACAGGCACAGTTTAGTTTTGAAGGCCCTCACTGCAGCGTACATGTCTGTGATGATGCGCCCCCGCCCCTGAAGCTGCAGGTTCAGCGCATCGAGATGGCTCGAGATGTCACAGAGAAAGGCCAGCTCACACAGGAACTTTTGCTCCCGGAGCTCTGCTGTATCCTTCCCTTTGGTTTCCAGGAATTGACATATTTCCTCACGCAGCTCGAAACATCTGTTCAGTACTTTTCCTCTGCTTAGCCATCTCACCTCTGTGTGATACGGCACGTCTGCGTATTCCGAACCACACTCCTCCAGAAAAGATTTAAACTGGCGGTGATTTAGACCTTTGGCTCTTATAAAGTTAACTACCTGTGTTACTGTGGTCATAACATGTTCCATCTTTAGGGCTTTGGCACACAGTGCTTCCTGATGTATGATGCAGTGGTAAACAGTTAGCTCACCTGCACAGTTCTCTTCCCGCATCTTCTCCCGAACCATGCCCACCAGTCCACTCTTTTTACCGCACATCGCTGGCGCACCATCTGTCGTTAATCCAACGAGTTTATCCCACGGCAGCTTTATTTCAGTTACACATTTGGAAACCTCCTCAAAGATTTCCTTTCCTGTGGTTGTGCCATGCATTGATTTGAATCCTAATAGCTCCTCCGTAACACACAGATTTGAGTCCACTCCACGGATGAAGACTGACAGCTGAGCAGTATCAGATGCGTCGCAGCTCTCATCCACAGCGAGGGAGAACGCAACAAAATCTTTTCCCTTTTCCATCAGCTGGTCATACAGATTGGTGGCAAGATCACATGTGCGATCAGCTACTGTGTTCCTGCTCAGGCTCACGTTTGAAAATGCTTGTTTTTTCTCTGGGCATACGAGGTCACAAACCTTCATCATGCACTTTTTCATGAACTCTCCCTCATTAAAGGGCCGGGCTGATTTTGCGATCTCTGCTGCCACTATATAACTAGCCTTTACAGCAGCCTCGCTTTGTGATGTGGCTTTTTTAAACATATTCTGTTGTGAAACCAAACTTCTTTTCATCTCCTCTACTTTCTGGCTCCTTTGAGTCATGTCCAGGTCCTTGTATTTGTCATGGTGTTTCGTTTCATAGTGTCGTCTAATGTTGTACTCCTTACTTACAGCCACGTTGACTCCACAAACAAGACAAACAGGTTTGTCTTTTACATATGTAAACAGATATTCTGCCTCCCACTTGTCCAGAAAGCTCCTGTTTTCTGCCTTTCTTTTCGCCATTTTTGGGAAGGGTTAGCTCGCTGACAGTTGTAGCGTCTATGTTGCTATGACTACTGTCACAGAAGAGAGAGCGTTTCTGGGTCCTGTCCTGATTGGCGCGCGAAAACAGCAGAGCATTATGGGATTCGTAGTATTAGTGGTGAATGCGCTGTATAATACCGGCGGGCCAGCTCTAGTAGTAATTTGGTATTGTCTCGCGGGCCAAATATAATTACCCCGCGGGCCAAATTTGGCCCACGGGCCAGAGTTTGACACCCATGCTGTAGATATTTGGAGAGACACATATTGCAGTCCTGTGTAGCTCAGTCAGTAGAGCAAGGGGCTTACAACACCAAGGGTCATGGATAAAAGCATCTGCTAAATGGCAAATAGTATTATATATTAGTTTGTTGCAATCCCTTTGGCACTAATTTCAGAACCTTGATGTCATTTTTCAAAACTCTAGACAACTCACAACCGATAATCAAAATGCACATTTTTAAATCTAACACTTTTTCCAATTGCTTGGATACAATACAAAGCTAAGATAATTTGTTCATTGAACTAAAATCACCTGTTCAAAATGACAACTTAAAGTACTACCATTTCAAAATGCAATTCACACATTACATCTGAGATGACTGCCTATTCATTTCATTTCAATGATCTAACTATCAATTGATACAACTACTCAAAATTAGTTTTATGGAAACTGACAAACAATATTACATGTTTAGATCATGAAAGTTTCAGGATAACGAGATCCATTGACACCAATTACCGTGGAACATGAACCAATTGGACTACATTATCTATGGATGTAATATTTCATCATCACTCTTTATCAGACACAGTCTCTATGGTCCCATGTACCACTTTTCCAGACCATGTTTTTAGATTGGTGTTTTTTTTCCCACTGAACTGCCGCTCACTGAATGTGTTTTGTTTATCGCACCATTCTCTGTAAACTCCAGAGACTGTAGTGCGTAAAAATCCCAGGAGGGCAGCTGTTTCTGAGATGCTGGAATCACCATGTGGCACCAACAATCATACCACGGCCAAAGTTGCTTAGATTACACATCTTGCCCGTTCTAATGTTTGGTCGAACAACAACTAAAGCTCTCTACTCTATACACACTATATACTAAGTTGCAGGCAGCCACATGATTCACTGTTCGGAGGAGCAGGTGATTTGCGTTAACACACAGGTGTACCTAATAAAGTGTCCGGTGAGTATGTATGCAGGCTCTTGTAATTGCTTTTCCAATACTGATGATTCATTTCACATTGTGGTACGGGTATATAGTGAAATGAATGGTATCCACCTACAACAACAGAGAACATGGAGCTGGCAGGTGATCCAGGTCACAATAGAGGTCAAGCAGTGGGAGGAAGAAGACGAGGAAGACGTGGTCAAAGGAATGGCAGGGGACCACTACTCAGAAGGTGTGCTTGTCGTGGGCCTCGTTTGAGGAGGTGTGGGGGAAACGTGGTAGAGGACAAGGACACGGACCAAGACAGTGGCAACAACAGCAAAGTGTCCAATGAAATCCGAGCAATAGTTCTAGACCATGACGTAAATCATGGCAGGACAATGACTGAGGCAGCTACAATGACTCAACCAAACCTCAGAAGATCAACCGTGGCCTCAATCATCAGAACTTTCTGCAATTAGAACCAGTAAGTTTTCAGCATGCACTAAACATTAGGCTACTCTCAATTGTCAAATGACTGTATACTGCATGCCAATGTGTACCACAGAGTATGTGATGTGACCATCTCTACTTGCACATCATCACCTGCACATCTATCACTCCAGTGTTAGACGCAAAATAATTACAATTTAGCATTATGGCCTATTTATTGCCTTACCTCCCTACTCTTCTACATTTGCACACACTGTACATAGATTTTTCTATTGTGTTATTGACTGTACGTTTGTTTATGTGTAACTCCGTTGTTTTTTGTCGCACTGCTTTGCTTTATCTTGGCCAGGTCGCAGTTGTAAATGAGAACTTGTTCTCAACTGGCCTACCTGTCTTACTGTAATGTCTTACTGTAACGTTCCCTGCAGAATTGAGACTAGGCCAAATAGGGGAGGCAGAAGCAAAATTCTGACTGACCAATAAGAGCGGGCTGTGGTCAATTTGGTTCTGGACAGAAATGATATTCGTCTTACAGAAATCAGCAGCACATCTTGGACAATGTTCAACAATGTGGAAGCCATAAGTTGAAAAGTGTGGAAGCCGCATGCTGAAAAGGCACCAGGTGTCTCTAAACCAGCTATACCATGTGCCTTTTGAAAAAAATGCAGACAGAGTGAAGCAACTGAGGACCGAGTATGTTCAGTTTCAAGATGCCTGTTGTGAAAAATACCCCCCAAAAATCTACATCATTGTAATCAGTAATTATCTTTCCAAAATTACTTTTTAGAGGGTGATGGTTTTTGTTAGCATCCAGCTCCATCACAAATTCCTCGTTTTGGATGAGGCAGGCTTCAACCTGGCCAAGACAAGGAGGAGAGGTCAGAATTTCATTGGCCAGTGGGCAACCATCCAAGTACCTGGACAACATGGGGCCAACGTCACCATGTGTGCTGCTATATCAGAAGATGGTGTGGTGGGACACAGACCTCGTATTGGATCATATAATGCAGCTCTCCTTGTAACCTTTCTTTATGAGCTAAATCAGGTCTGTAGAGCTGATGGCATGACCTATGTCATTGTGTTGGATAATGTCAGGTTCCACTATGCTCAAATGGTGCAAGCATGGTTTCAGGCCCAACCACAATTTACCACCCTGTACTTACCCCCATTCTCTCCTTAACCCAATTGAGGAATTTTTCTCCACATGGTGGTGGAAGGTATAGGATAGGCACCCTCACGAACAAGCCACCCTTCTCCAGGCCATGGATGACATGCTATGACATCATGGCAGACCAGTGTCAGGCCTGGATTCGCCCGAAGATTCTTCCCAAGATGTTTGGCTAATGAAAACATCCATTGTGATGTGGATGAGAACCTGTGGCCAAACCCACAAGACAGGTTTGATGGAAATATAGAAGTACAGTAATCAATCCTTTGTTTAGCTTTTTACAGTAAGCCAGGTGAGGAACACTGCAGTTGATGTTTTACTGTAGTTTCCTATTTTTGTTGTAGCTAATTATTTTTGCTTTGATTCAAAGAAACCTGTTGTGACTATTGTAGTTCATCAATAAATGTCTCATTTTGTTCAATGATTCCACTGTCTGTAGTATTCGCTCTACTAGTTATTTTAGTGATGTATTTACATGTTTCATTATGGTACATGTATCACATATTTTGTACTACAATATATAATGTTGTGATCTAAATTAATGTTCCTATGGTATTTCATGATAAATTTGTTATTTTGAAATAATGATTTTGCAAGTGCAAGATTTAATTAAATATATGAATGCACAATGTAATGTTTTGAACATGGGACAGCCTGTGTTACAAGTGATGACCGTTTTGAGTTTTGGTTCTGAAATTGTGCCAAAGTGATCGTAAAAAAATGTATTATATATTATCTGCCTGAGACCACAGCCCAATTAAAATACTTGTGTACTCGTTTCCTTGACGTAAACTGTATCCAATTTTATGAAATTCTGCTATTTTTGGTTTGTGTGAGGCTTTCGATTTGGTTCGCTGTAATGACTGTTTATCATTTGTTTACTTTGTGTTAATAATGTAGTGCTACATAGCCACTTCAGCAGCGCTCCAGGAACCAGACTTCGTTGTGTCGGTGTGCGGCTGCGGGGCTGGTATAGCCGGCCACGATGAAGGACTCACTCACACACAGCTGTGGAGAGTCCAGCACCACGCCCAGAGCATGGATCTCCCCTAGGATAGAGGTCTCAGTAGTGGGTCCACTGAACGACCTGACAGGGGTAGAGAGAAAGAGATGGATGAAAGGTTACACAGTTACTCTAAATCATTACATCATCACGTAGCAATAATAATAATAATGTGTATCCATGTATTATAATAGAAACATTACTTTTGTAAATATACACCGAGTGTACAAAACATTAAGGACAACTGCTCTTTCCATGACAAACTGACCAGGTGATCCCTTATTGATGTCACTTGTTAAATCCACTTCAAAAATCAGTGTAGATTAAAGGGGAGGACAGGTTAACCTGTCTAGGAACGGGGTTCCACTAGCAATGAAATCGCAGGGCGCCAAATTCAAATCAACAGAAATCTCATAATTCAAATTTCTCAAACATACAAGTATTAGACACCATTTTAAAAGAAAATTCTCCTTAATCCAACCACAGTGTCCGATTTCAAAAAAGCTTTTGGGCGAAAGCAGAACCTATGTTAGGTCAGCAACTAGTCACAGAAAGCATACAGCGATTTTACAACCAAAGAGAGCAGTCACAAAAAGCAGAAATAGGGAAAATGAATCACTAACCTTTGATATTCTTCATCAGATGACACTCATAGGACTTCATGTTACACAACACATGTATGTTTTGTTCGATCAAGTTCATATTTATATCCAAAAGATCCCTTTACCTCCAAAACATCCCGTGAATTTGCACAGAGCCACATCAATTTACAGAAATACTCATAATTGATAAATGATACAAGTGTTATTCACAGAATTAAAGATACACATCTCCTTAATGCAACCACTGTCAGATTTGTAAAAAAAAAATACGGAAAAAGCAAACCATGCAATAATCTGAGTACGGCGCTCAGAGACCAACACAACCCAAGAAGATATCCGCCATGTTGAAGTCAACAGAAGTCAGAAATAGCATTATAAATATTCACTTCCCTTTGATCTTCATCAGAATGCACTCCCAGGAATCCCAGTTCCACAATAAATGTTTGATTTGTTCCATAAAGTCCATCATTTATGTCCAAATAACTCCTTTTGGTTTGCGCGTTCAGTACACAATCTAAACTCAGAACGCGCAGGCAGGTCCAGGCAAAAGTTCAGACGAAAAGTCATATTACAGTTCGTAGAAACATGTCAAACGATGTATAGAATCAATCTTTAGGATGTTTTTATCATAAATCTTCAATAATGTTCCAACTGGAGAATTCCTTTGTCTGTAGAAAAGCAATGGAACGCGAGGCAACTTCCACATGAGTGCGCGTCACGAGCTCGTGGCTCTCTGCCAGACCTCGGACTCATTCCCCTCTCATTCGGCCCCACTTCACAGTAGAAGCATCAAACAAGGTTCTAAAGAGACTGTTGACATCTAGTGGAAGCCTTAGGAAGTGCAAAATGACCCCACAGACACTGTGTATTCGATAGGCCAAGAGTTGTTAAAACTAAAAACCTTAGATCTCCCACTTCCTGGTTGGATTTTTTCTCAGGTTTTTGCCTGCCATATGAGTTCTGTTATACCCACAGACATCATTCAAACAGTTTTAGAAACTCCAGAGTTGTTTCTATCAAAATCTACTAATAATATGCATATATTAGCAACTGGGACTGAGTAGCAGGCAGTTTACTCTGGGCACGCTTTTCATCCAAACGTGAAAATGCTGCCCCCTAGCCCAAACAGGTTTTAAGGAAGGATTTTTAAACCTTGAAACATGGATTGTGTATGTGTGCCATTCAGAGGGTGAATGGGCAAGACACAAGATGTAAGTGTCTTTGAATGGGGTATGGTAGTAGGTGCCAGACGCACCAGTTTGTGTCAAGAACTGCAACGCTGCTGGGTTTTTCATGCTCAACAGTTTCCCGTGTGTATCAAGAATGGTCCACCACCCAAAGGATATCCAGCCAACTGTGGGAAGTATTGGAGTCAACATGGGCCAACATCCCTGTGGAACACTTGACACCTTGTAGAGTCCATGCCTCAACGAATTGAGGCTGTTCTGAGGGCAAAAGGGGGTTCAATTCAGTATTAGGAAGGTGTTCTTAATGTGTTGTACATTAAGTGTACACTACATGATCAAAAGTATATGGACATGTGCTAGTCAAACATTCATTCCAAAATCAAGAACATTAATATGGAGCCTGGCTTGCAATTTGTTTGATGGAGTTGAGGTCAGGGCTCTGTGCAGGCCAGTCAAGTTATTCCACGTCTTCCACAAACGGATCTCGACAATCCGTTTCTATAAGGACCTCGCTTTGTGCATTGTCATGATGAAACAGGAAAGGGCCTTCCCAAAACTGTTCTCACAAAGTTGGAAGCACATAATTGTCTAGAATGTCATTGTATGCTGTAGCATTAAGATTTCCCTTCACTGGAACTAAGGGGCCTAGCCTGAACCAAGAAAAACAGCCACAGACCATGGAAACCCATTTCATGAAGCTCCTGATAAACAGTTATTGTGCTGAAGTTGCTTCCAGAGGCAGTTTGGAACTTGGTAGTGAGTGTTGCAAAAGAGGACAGACGCACTTCTATTCTGTGAGTTTGTGTGGCCTACCACTTCGCAGATGAGCTGTTGTTGCTCCTACAAGTTTCAGCTTCACAATAACTGTACTTACCGTTGACCGGGGCAGCTCTAGCAGGGCAGAGATTTTATGAACTGACTTGTTGGAAAGGTGGCATCCTATGACGGTGGCACGTTGAAAGTCACTGAGCTCTTCAGTAAGGCCATTCTACTGCCAATGTTTGTCTATGGATATTGCATGGCTGTGTGGTCGATTTTATACACCAGTCAACAACCCCCCTCACCTGCTGTAGATTACGGTGGCAGGCCATGTCTCCATGGTGATGTCAGGGTCAAAGGGCGTGGGGGGTTGGTCCTGGTGTTGGGATGGTAAGTAGTAGGCCACCGTCACATCTCTGGATAGGCTGGAGCGGGAGTCATCAGTTCTCACCACTGTCACAATGGGAAGGGTCATACCCAGGTAGTTACCTGGCACACACAGAGGGATGAGGAGGACCCAAACAGAAGTTAAAGGGATACTTTATTTTGGGATTTTGGCAATAAGGCCCTTTATTTACTTCTCCAGAGTCCAAGAAACTTGTGGATACCATTTGTCTCTGCATGCAGTTTGAAGGAAGTTACTAACTAGCGTTACCCATAGACTTCCAGACATTGTGCAAACGCAAGTTGGCTTGCAAAACTACTTCGAACTTCTTTCTTACTGAACACAAAGACATACAAATAGGGCTGTCCCAACAAAAATAAATATTGGTTGACCAAGAGTAGTCTGTTCATTTGACCATTCGATTGGTCAAAATGTTAACTTGTATTTTTGAACATACATACAGTGAAGTTGAAAGTTTACATACACTTAGGTTGGAGTCACTAAAACTCCAAGCCTATCAGAAGCTTCTAAAGCTATGATATAATTTTCTGGATTTTTCCAAGCCGTTTAAAAGGCAGTCAACTTAGTGTATTTTAACTTCTGACCCACTGGAATTGTGATACAGTAAATTATAAGTGAAATAATCTGTCTGTTAACAATTGTCGAAAAAATGACTTGTGTCATGCACAAAGTAGATGTCCTAACCAACTTGACAAAACTATAGTTTGTTCAAAAGAAATGTGGTGTGGATGAAAAAAATAGTTTTAATGACTCCAACATAAGTGTACGTAAACTTCAACTGTACATGGATCCTTATCTGCTACGCTCACTCACCTGAGGTATTCTGCTGGCAGATATATCTCATGAGCTTCATGAAGCCGGCACATATGCTCTGCTCGTACGTGTCCTCTCGCACAGTGATACATGCCCAGCTGGCTTGGTTGTAGACTCTCTTCTCATACTGCACAGGACAATGCATAGGGCAGAACAATGGACAAAACGGTACGAGTGGCAGAGAGAGGGAAAGAATGAGAGAGAGCATGAGAGAAAGAGAGAAATGACAGACAGGGCTAGAAGTGCAGGGATAGATTAAAGGTTGCCCTTTTGCCTGGCTCAAGTGAACTGAGCAGTCGTGCTAGTTGAGCCTGTTCCCGAAGTTGCCCCATTGGGCAGATGATTTAAAAAGGTCCAATGCAGCAGTTTTTACCTATATATTAAATCATTTCTGGGTAATAATTAAGTACCTTACTGCGATTGCATTTAATTAAAATGGTCAAAAAGAAACAAAAACAACTTCTTAGCTAAGAGCAATTTCTCAAGCAATAATTTTTCTAGGACTGTCTGGGAGTTGTCTTAGTGGGGAGGGAACTCTCTTATTGGTTTAACAAATTTAACGCCTGTTGATGTCACCAGGCAGGCCGAAACTCCATCCCACCAAAACAGGCTGAAGTGTTCTGTCAGGTGTTCTTCTCAAACAGCTCTTACAAAAAGGGCATGGTCATCATTTTTACAGTATTATTCCAACCTTGGTGTGGAAATATATATAAAAACAGAAAAAGCTAATTTTTGACTGCACTGAGGCTTGTTTTTAAAACAACCAAACTGCAAAGAATGCCAATAGCCCAAAGCTGATCTTTCTGGTTCCTCCCCATTTTTTTAAATGAAAGACAGCAAATGTATGGCATTTATGCCAGTCGGGCAAGTTGAGCCCCCCTATGTGTAGATGAAAGGAAGGCAATACTTTATATGACATTTCTGCATGTAAATACGGTGCATTCAGAAAGTATTCAGACCCCTTCCCCTTTTCCACATTTTCTTATGTTACAGCCTTATTCTAAAATGGAGTAAATAAAAATTTTTCCTCAATCTACACACACAACCCCATAATGACAAAGCGAAAACAGGTTTTTCAATTTTTTTGCAAATGTATTAAAAATAAAACAGAACAACCTTATTTACTAAGTATTCAGACCCTTTGCTATGAGACTCGAAATTAAGCTCAGGTGCATCCTGTTTCCATTGATCATTCTTGAGATGTTTCAACAACTTGGAGTCCACCTGTGGTAAATTAAATTGATTGGATATGATTTGAAAAAGCACACACCGGTCTATATAAAAAGATCCCACATTTGACAGTGCATGACAAAGCAAAAACCAAGCCATGAGGTCGAAGGAATTATCCGTAGAGCTCCGAGACAGGATTGTTTTGAGGTACAGATCTGGGAAAGGGTACCAAAACATTTCTGCAGCATTGAAGGTCCGCAAGAACACAGTGGCCTCAATCATTCTTAAATGGAAGAAGTTTGGAACCACCAAGAGCTGGCCGCCCGTTCCAAACTGACCTTTCAGGGGAGGTGACCAAGAACCCGATGGTCACTCTGACATAGCTCCAGAGTTCCTCTGGAGAACCTTCCAAAAGGACAAACATCTCGGCAGCACTCCACCAATCAAGCCTTTATGGTCAGACGGAAGACACTTCTCAGTAAAAGTCACATGACAGCCCGCTTTGAATTTGCCAAAAGGCACCTAAAAGATTCTCAGACCATGAGAAACAAGAGACTCTCTGGCACTATCCCTACAGTGAGGCATGGTGGTGCCAGCATCATGCTGTGGGGATGTTTTTCAGCGGCAGGGACTGGGAGACCAGTCAGGATCGAGGAAAAGATGAACGGAGCAAAGTAGAGAGAGATCCTTGATGAAAATCTGCTCCAGAGCACTCAGGTCCTCAGACTGGGGCGAAGGTTCACCTTCCAACAGGACAATAACACTAAGCACACAGCCAAGCCAACACAGGACTGGCTTGGGGAGAAGTCTCTGAATGTCCTTGAGTGACCCAGCCAGAGCCCGGACTTGAACCCGATCAAACATCTCTGGAGAGACCTGAAAATAGCTGCGCAGCGACGCTCCCCATCCATAATAATTTAAGTACATTTCAAACATTATCCCCCAAAAACTTTTTGTTTTCTCATTATGGGATATTGTGTGTACATTGATGAGGGGGGGAAAAAACATTTAAATAAATTTTAGAATAAGGCTGTAATGTAACACATTTTGGAAAAAGTCAAGGGGTCTGAATCATTTCCGATTGCACTGTAGCTAATTGCAGGTAACCCCCCCCAAAAAAATACTTCTGACTTGCCTGACGGGCAATTACCTTTCACACCTAATGTCAATCCCTGGAATTGATTGATAAAGAAAGCAATAGAGAGCTATATAAAAAGAGTGGTAGATATTGATTTATTCATATGCATCTTCTTTAACTCAAATGAAAATGCTCAAAGGCTTGCATCAATACTGTTAATTACAATGCTCCCTGTTAACTCAAACTCAATGAAATCAAGCTGAGAATATAAGATAGGCTAGATAAAGCCTGTCCGCCAGTCCATCTTTCCCTACTGGGTGATGGGGACAGAGGGAGCAATGAATGAGTACAAAGGGGGCTAGACTAGCTTACATTCTCTTTGCATGTGATCAGTGTGAAGGGGACTTTCTCCCTGTCCGTCGTGCTCTCTGTGTCTGAGGTGAGCTGTTGGATGGGCTGGGCCATGTCTGGAAGGAAAGAGAGAGAGGGGTTAGAGACTGGCGTCACACAATGCCACCTACAAGATAAACGACCACACAAGATAGTGATCGGTTTCTCTTCCTCAGATGGCATACAGCACAATAATAATTATCCTCCTGAATGAGGAGAGATTACTAGAAACAAACTCAGTTTACCCTTTTGTCTGTGGATTAATTGTCAGAGTAGAGGACATTGTGCATTTCAGGTAAAATAACAACCAAATGTTTATATCCCAGGACAAATTAGCTAGCAACAGCAAGCTAACTAGCTAAATTGCCATAGACGTTTAATGCTTTTCGACCTGTCCAAATTAATATAGTTGGTTCAGAGTTCGTTTTGATAGTTAAACCTTCGTGTCCTGATCGCGTCTGGTGTGGGTGGACAAATATAAACATGCGCACGCGTGCGAGTGGTCTGGTCAGCATGTAAAATACTCATGTTGTACCCATCTGCACTAGAACCAAAATAACCTAGGCCCATTCAGCTGTTTAGCTCTGAGCTGTGGCTACAAAACACACTCACTCAAATCTGATTATAACCTGCCATTTTGTGACTATGAAAGGGCAAACAGGCTTTTGCATATATAAAATATTTATCTAAAACTACCTAGCCTGTAGGCCTAGGTCTATTCCACTAAATAACATCTAAAGGTGTAGGTGTTATTCTCCATCTTACAACAGGTTGAATAGTGCAGGCCAGTTTCAGTCACGGTTTCTCTCACAGCTAACCATTTACTTTGATGGTCTATTTTCTTCCTTCAAAAGCTGATTCTGAAAGGGTGACTTGTCCCCTTTCCCTAATGTTGTGAACAAAGTTCAGACCTGTACAATTAACCTACATTGTCCATAACGACATTCCATTCCAACGACACAGTCCATTATACTACATAATAACATGTGCCAATAGAAATGTGTACTTAGTATGCTTGATGAGAAATTGTGTTCATCTTGTGTTGCTGGTCCAAGTCATCTTCTGCCATAATGGGCCAGAAATGATTTAAAATCAAAATGGTTTACATGTAAATACAGACTTCACTTACGGCGTTTTCCCCACTTACACATCACGCTGTAAAGGATAGTGGTTCAAGTAGCGTTCGAATAAACCAGGCGTTTGTCAGTCTGCGAGGGGAGCAAGGAGTGATTCAAACGTTTCTGGTGCAGGACAATGTGTGCATGCTTGCATTTCGACCCTAGCGCAACTATCCCCCCCCCCCCCTCTTACCCTGGGGAATTTGAACATGATGCTCTCTGCCAATGTCCTGCCAGTAGTTTAACAGGCGATCCTGACCCTCTTCTTCCATAGCATCGTTTACCCCATCCGCCCCCCCGCTTCTGCAGAGGTCTGAATCGAAGTCATCCTCGTTGAAGGCATCCAAGTCCTCTAGCGTGATAGTGGGTCTTGATCCAGATTCACCCCCGCGACTGTCACCTCCTTCGCCACTCATGTGACAGCCTCCTCCATTCATGGTTATTTTGACAGAAGTGCCCAAAAACTACTTGCAACAGTCGCAGATCTCCAGCGGGGGGGAAGATTGTTGAAGCGATAACAGCAGGCTACAATGTTGCCGACCTAGTGAGCTTGATAGCTGGCCAGCAAGTCCAGAAAACTTTACAAACGAAACGAAGGAATCATGACAACCACGGCATTAGGTCGACAGTGCCTGTCAAATACGTACGACTGATGTACAAAGTATAACATAGTTAGTAAAACCACCGGGTTCTTGTGCACATAAAGCAACTTCGAATGTCTCTTTCCCCGTGCGGTGATGACTTGTATTTTAATTTCAAGGCTCTCTCTGGTCACATGGCATACAATGGGTCGTCACTAGTTACCACAGCTACAAATGGCTAAACACCGCCCATTTCTGAATGTTATCTTCTTCAAATCAAATCCTCTTCAAATGTAAACTTAACCACACTGCTAACCTTAAATGTAGACCAAAAAGCGAGTTGTATTTTTCAGGATTTTGACTTTGTGGTTGTGTAACTACTGACATCTCATGCGGAGGAAGGAGAACAGTATGTGGGTGTGATCAAAGACGTAGTTCACTGATAGGTGAAGAAAACATCTAAATGTATAAAACATATACATGACTAACTTTGACATTACCTTGGTGTAAATATATTTGCGATTTTTTTTTTTAAGTGTGCAAATTCAAGGGGAAAATAGTGTTCCTTCTGTTCAAAAAGTGTGTAAAGAGACTTCTCATTTATGAAGGATTCAGGTAGGAAAATAATCCAGATTGTTTTAGTTTATGACAGTTGAAAATACAAGTAAATTGCTCAGAGTGTATTTTATAAATCCACTCTGTCAATCAATGGATCAATCAAATCATATTTCCCCTTTTTAGCTCATTCATTAATGTCCGGGCACATTTTGACTTCCCTGAGCACCAGATAAACCGCCAGTATGATCTATTTTAATTGGGTCAGGGGTCTTCAGTACATGGCCATGAGGACGGTTACATCAGAGATGATGGAAACTCATTCCTGCCACATTTTCTTTTCTTTTAATGTAGATACTATCTCCAAATCTTGAGATACAAAAATTATCATTTAGAGATACCGTTTAAAAAAATGGTGGCGGAATGGGCTTCCATAGAGATACCTTTTTGTGGGTTACACAAACAAATGGATGTGGAAGTGACCCACAGGTTGTTCTGGCAACTAATATATACAGTTGAATACCTATTCAACCTGTTTGGATTTCTTCAGATTTTGTGTTTCAAAGTGGGATTAAAATGCATTTGATTGTCATGTTTTGTCAATGATCTACACAAAATAATGTAAGTAATGTAAGTAATGTCAGTGAAAGAAAAAATAATTTTTTTTTCAAGATGAAAGAAAAATGAAATATGAATATGCCTTGATTAGATAAGTAAGTATTCACCCCCCTGAAACAATACATGTTAGAAACACCTTTGGCAGAAATTACAGCTGGGAGTCTTCTTGGGTAAGTCTCTTAGAGCTTTGCACACCTGGATTGTGCAATATTTTCCCATTGTTATGAAAACAATTCTTCAAGGTCTTGGTGATAATGGCCAGAGAGCAATTTCCAAGTCTTACCATAGATTTTCAAGCAGATTTAAGTCAAAAATGTAACTTGGCCACTCAGGAGTATTCACTGTCTTCTTGGTAAGCAACTACGGTGTAGATTTGGCTGTGTGTTGTAGGTTATTGTCCTGCTGAAAGGTGAATTACTCTCCCACTGTCTGGTGTAAAGCAGACTAAAGTAGGTTTTCTTCTAGGATTTTGCCTGTGCTTAGCTCCATCCTGTTTCTTTTCATCCTGAAAAACTCCCCAGTCTTTGTTAACGTCAAGCATATGCATAACATGATGCAGCCACCACCGTGCTTGAAAAAAAGGAGGCACTTACTCAGTAATGTCTTCTGTTGGATTTGCCCCAAACATAAGGCTTTGCATTCAGGCTAAGGTCATTATTATGGAGGCCGTTGAACTCTGTAGCTGTTTGTAAATCACCAATGGCCTCATGGTGACATCCCTGGGCTGTTTCCAACCTGTCCTGCGGCTCAGTTAAAAAGGATGACTGCATCTTTGATGTGACTGGGAGCTTTATTACAATAATTATTCACTTGACCATGCTTAAACAGATATTCAATGTTTGATTTGTTATTGTTACCCATCTACCAATCACTGCCCTTCTTTATGAGGCCTTTGAAAAGCTCCCTGGTCTTTGTAGTTGAGTCTGTGCTTGAAATTGAATATTTGACTGAGGGACCTTACAAACGTTGTATGTATGGGGGACAGAGGAATGGGTAATCATTCAGAAATCAAGTTTCCCTCTATTATTTCATACAGAATGAGTCCATGTAACTTACTATGCGATTTGTTAAGCAAAATTTTACTCCTGAACTAATTTAGACTGGCCTAAATGAAGGGGGTGAATACTTTTGCAACCAGGGCCGACTAGCCTTTTGGGGGCCCTAAGCGAGTTTTGTAACAAACTTTATAAAACATTTCATGCGATTCTACTCATTACATTTTTGCAGTTTTAAAGCAAAACCTACAGTTATACACATTTTGCCATCGGGCAGAGAGAAAATCGGGCAGCAATTTTATTAAAAAAACAATTCATGCAATTCTACCCATTTTTTTTCCAATTGGGTAGAAGGAAATATTTGCAGTTTTAAATCTTATTTCCAGCAATTGTACTAATTTTGCCATGACTCATGCCATGTTAATGATAGTGGAGTGAGAGTGACTAACATATCAATGTGGGTCCCCTGGAGGTCAGGGCGTCTAGGTGCGTGCCCGTTCTGTATTCTGTCATTATTACTACAAGCTTATATAACTGGCTAGACTAACATAACAATCTAATAATTGTTGCACAACCAAATTTTGAATTTGCACCTTATTCATTATACACTGAACAAAAATATAAACACAACATGTAAAGTGCTGGTCTCATGTTTCATGAGCTGAAATAAAAGATCCCAGAAAATGTCCCTATGCACAAAAACATTTTCAGCATCTCCACTTTGGCAAAAAAAACATTGTTGTACAATAACAGTATCTTGTAGGATTCAATAGTTGGAATTTTAAGTTGTTGCCCTGTCCCTTCCTCTGTGATGTTATTCTAATGGAATCCAGATAGAACAAAACCCTGCCCTCAAACATTTACATCAAAAGGTGAAAAACATCCACATCAAATTTGAAATATTGTTCTTTATCAAATAACACGAAAGTAACTACTTTTTGAAGTATTACCATCCTCACAAACCACTTTTACATTAGTGTATTGTACATAGGCTGGTCATCTAGGGTTGTACCTGTGGAGTTCCCATCATCATGAAGACAATTCATAATACAGTAATTGAGTACATTGAGAAATCAAGTGGTATGTGATGCTGTGATGTGGTGATGTGGCTCAATTGGTAGGGAATGGTGCTAGGGTTGTGGGTTCGATTCCCATGGTGGACTAGTATGAAAATGTATGCTCTGGATAAGAGCGTCTACTGAAAAGCAATGAATGGATCATTTCAGTTTTCACATAGAAATCAGTTATATTTGCAAAGTATTTCAAGAAACTAGAATTATTTTCATATTCCACAAGTAATATCAAATTAACTGTTTTGTACAGATAATTATCAGACTCAAGTTACAAATGCTGTTGCCAGATAATTTTATGTTAATTTCTTTACCATAAGCTTTCTCCAATGTCGTTTTAGAGAAATTGGCAATACGTCCAACCGGCTTCACAACAGACCACGTGTAACCACACCAGCCCAGGACCTGCACATCTGGCTTTTTCACCTGAGACCAGCCATCCGGACAGCTGATGAAACTGTGGGTTTGCACAACCAAAGAATGTCTGCACAGACTGTCAGAAAACATCTCAGGGAAGCTCATCGTCCTCACCAGGGTCTTGACCTGACTGCAGTTCGGCGTCCTAACCAACTTCAGTGGGCAAATGCTCACCTTCTATGGCCACTGGCACTCTGGAGAAGTGTGCTCTTCACGGATGAATCCTGGTTTCAACTGTACCGGGCAGATGGCAGGCAGTGTGTATGGCGTCGTGTGGGCGAGAAGGTTTTCTGATGTCAACTTTGTGAACAGAGTGCCCCATGGTGGCGGTGGGGTCATGGTATGGGCAGGCATAAGCTATGGAAAACAAACACCATTGTATTTGATCAATGTCAGTTTGAATGCACATAAATACCATGAGGAGATCCTTAGGCCCGTTATCGTGCCATCTGCCACCATCAAATCACATTTTATTGGTCACATACACATGATTAGCAGATGTTAATGCGAGTGTAGCGAAATGCTTGTGCTTCTAGTTCCGACAGTGCAGTAATATCTAACAAGTAATCTAACAATTCCACAAGAACTACCTAATACACACAAATCTAAGTAAAGAGATGGAATAAGAATATAAACATATATAAATATTAATGTGCGATGACCGAGCGACATAGGCAAGATGGTATAAAATAAAAATCAAATCAAATTTTATTAGTCACATGCCTCCCGGGTGGCGCAGTGGTCTAGGGCACTGCATCACAGTGCTAGCTGTGCCACCCGGTCGCAGCCGGCCATGACCGGGAGGTCCATGGGGTGACGCACAATTGGCCAAGCGTCGTCCGGGTTATGGAGGTAGGGATATCCTTGTCTCATCACGCATTAGCGACTCCTGTGGCGGGCCGGGCACAGTGCATGCTAACCAGGTCGCCAGGTGCACGGTGTTTCCTCCGACACATTGGTGGCTTCCGGTTTTGATGCGAGCTGTGTTAAGAAGCAGTGCGGCTTGGTTGGGTTGTGTTTCGGAGGACGCATGGCTTTCGACCTTCGTCTCTCCCGAGCCTGTACGGGAGTTGTAGCGATGAGACAAGATAGTAACTACTAACAATTGGATACCACGAAATTGGGGAGAAAAGGGGGTAAAATTCAAAAACAGATAAAAGTAACAAATAATTAAAGAGCATGTCACTGCTGTTCAAAGGAGAGGACCAAGGTGCAGCGTTGTGAGCGTACATTTTCTTTATTAATCCAAATGACGCCAAACAAAACAATAAACACTACAAAAAAAAAGCAAAGTGCTCTTAACAAAGTCAACCTCCCACAAACACAGGTGAGAAAAAAGGGTACCTAAGTATGGTTCGCAATCAGAGACAACAAAAGACAGCTGTCCCTGATTGAGAACCATACCCGGCCAAACACAAAGAAATAGAAAACATAGAACACAAAACATAGAATGCCCACCCCAACTCACACCCTGACCAAACCAAAATAGAGACATAAAAATAATCTCTAAGGTCAGGGCGTGACAGAGCAGCAGTAAAATAATGAGACTATATACAGGGGGGTACTGATACAGAGTCAATGTGCTGGGGCACCGATTAGTTGAGGTAGTATGTACATGTAGGCAGAGTTTATACATACTGTATGAGATGAGTAATGCAAGATATGTTAACATTATTAAAGTGACTAGTGATCCATTTATTAAAGTGGCCAATGATTTCAAGTCTGTATGTAGGCAGCAGCCTCACTGTGCTAGTGATGGCTGATTAACAGTCTGATGGCCTTGAGATAGAAACTGTTTTTCAGTCTCTCGGTCCCAGCTTTGATGTGCCTATACTGACCTCGCCTTCTGGATTGTAGCGGTGTGAGCAGGCAGTGGCTCAGGTGGTTGTTGTCCTTGTGTTGTCCTTGATGATATTTTGGCCTTCCTGTGACATCGGGTGCTGTAGCTGTCCTGGAGGGCGGGAAGTTATCCCCCGGTGATGCATTGTGCAGACCGCACCACCCTCTGGAGAGCCTTGCGGTTGCGGGTGGTGCAGTTGCCGTACCAGGCGGTGATACAGCCTGACAGGATGCTCTCAATTGTGCATCTGTACAAGTTTGTGAGGGTTTTAGGTGACACTCCAAATTTCTTCAGCCTCCTGAGGTTGAAGAGGTCCATCCACTGTCTGTGTGGGTGGACCATTTCAGTTTGTCTGAACTTAAAACTTTCCACCTTCTCCACTGCAGTCCCGTCAATGTGGATAGGGGGTGCTCCCTCTGCTGTTTCCTGAAGTCCACGATCATCTCCTTTGTTTTGTTGACATTGAGTGAGAGGTTGTTTTCCTGACGCCACGCTCCGAGGGCCCTCACCTCCACCTTATAGGCTAGCTCGTTGTTGTTGGTGATCAAGCCTACTACTGTTGTGTCGCCTGCAAACTTAATGATTGAGTTGGAGGCGTGCATGGTCACGCAGTCATGGGTGAACAGGGAGTACAGAAGGGGGCTCAGCACGCACCCTTGTGGTGCCCCAGTGTTGAAGATCACCTCATATTTCAGCATTAAAATGCAAGGCCCCTTGTCCCAAGGATCTATACACAATGCCAGGAAGCTGAAATATCAAGTTCTTCCATGGCCTGCATACTCATTGAGCCTGTTTGAGATGCTCTGGATTGCCGCATACGACAGCGTGTTCCAGTTTGCCAATATCCAGGGACTTTGCATCGCCATTTAAAGAGGAGTGAAACAATATTCCACAGGCCACAATCAACAGACTGATCAACTCTATGTGAAGGAGATGTGTCATGCTGCATCAGGCAAATGGTGGGCACACCAGATACTGACTGGTTTTCTTTTTTTAAAGGTATCTGTGACCAACAGATGCATATCTTTGTTCCCAGTCATGTGAAATCCATAGATTGGGGCCTAATGAATTGATTTCAATTGACTGATTTCATTAACTCAGTAACATTTTTGAAGATGTTGCATGTTGTGTTTTTGTTCAGTGTACTACTGTAACCCTCAACAGTAAGTTGAGACCCCGACTTCCTAAAAAAAAAAAATACTCTGGGGGCCCTAAGTTGTCACTTATGTCGCTAATGCTATGGAGCCGGTCCTGTCTGCAATATTTTAGCTATTTAATGAAATGTGTAGAATTTTCTTATCACATTGACATTATAGAGTATTTTGTGTAGATCGATGACAAAAAATCACTATTAAATGGTAATCGGACACGATTGAAAGCATGTGCTTTACTGAAATAGCTCTCTGATTTTGTTGATTGGTATGTGATACTTTCATCTGACCCTTACAGACTGAAGGAACACTTCTTGGCAACTCACCTTCAAGCCTTAATAAATACTCAGCTGGCCATTTTGGCGTTCAACGGAAGGGCTCTCATACCCAGCCAGGTCACCCGTGGTACAGTACAGGTCAGTATTCAACGTCCATCCATATCTTATACAAGTCAAAGGTTTGGACACACCTACTCATTCAAGGGTTTTCTTTAGTTTGACTATTTTCTACATTGTAGAATAATAGTGAAGACATCAAAACTATGAAATTACACACATGGAATCATGTAGTAACAATAAAAAAAAAAATCTAAAATCTAAAATATGTTATATTTTGGTTCCTCTTGCAGCCAAATATGTTTTTGCCTGCCATAGCCTGAGAGACACTGACTAATAACATCTGTACAGTAAACAGTAACTTACTTATTATTAGTATTATTGTTATTATTATTGTTATGACTGTTATTATTGTTGTTGTGATTATCATTCCAAATAGTAGGGGTGATGGAAGTGATAGTAGTTTAGTGATGGTTGTGGTGGTAGTAGTAATGATGATGGTAGTTGTAGTACTGATGTAATGGTGAAGATGGCAGTTATTTAGTTATAAGTTAGTTATAGTTTCATTTTCCATGTTTAGCTTTTTATATTTGTTACATTTCTACTATATTGTTGTTATTTTTGTATTTAATTTGGTATTATTTACTACAATTTTTTACAATTATTATTAATATTTGTTATTGTTTAAATGTTTTGTACAATGTATATTGTACACATTGTTGCTTTGGCAATATTGACACAATGTTTTTCATGCCAATAAAGCAGCTTGAATTTGAATTGTTTTGAGATAGAGAAGGGCACACAGACGGACAGACAGAGGGACACACAGAGAGAGGGAGAGACACAGAGAGAGAGGGAGAAAGAGGGAGACAGAGGGAGAGACACACACACACAGGGAGAGGGGACAAGAGAGCGGGAGAGAGGGAGAGAGACAGAGAGAGAGAGGGAGAGACACACACAGAGAGAGGGAGAGACACAGAGAGAGGGAGAGACACACACACACGGGGAGAGGGGACAAGAGAGGGGGAGAGAGGGAGAGAGACAGAGAGAGAGAGGGAGAGACACACAAACAGAGAGAGGGAGAGACGCACAGAGAGAGGGTGAGACACACACACAGAGGGAGAGAGACACACACACACAGGGAGAGAGGGGGAGAGGGAGAGACACACAGAGAGAGGGAGCGACAAACACAGAGAGAGAGGGAGAGAGGGGTTGAGAGAGAGAGAGAGAGAGAGGGAGAGATACACAGAGAGAGAGGGAACGACACAGAGAGAGGGAGAGACACACACACACAGAGAGAGAGAGCGAGAGAGAGAGGGGGAGACCCAGAGAGAGAGGGGAGGGAAACACACAGAGAAAGAGACACACAGAGAGAGAGATACAGAGGGAGGGAGAGATACACAAAGAGAGAGAGACAGAGAGAGGGGAGAGAGGGGAGAGAGAGACACACAGAGAGAAGATAGAGGGAGACAGAGGGAGAGACACAGAGAGAGGGAGAGACACACACACACACGGGGAGAGGGGACAAGAGAGAGGGAGAGAGACACACTGGATTCTCCAATTACATTGAATGATCCTCAATGAAATGATCAAATATACAGACAACAAATTCCAATTGGCTATACTAAAACTCTTTAACATCATACTTAGCTCTGGCATCTTCCCCAATATTTGGAACCAAGGACTGATCACCCCAATCCACAAAAGTGGAAACAAATTTGACCCCAATAACTACCGTGGAATATGTGTCAACAGTAACCTTGGGAAAATCCTCTGCATTATCATTAACAGCAGACTCGTACATTTCCTCAATGAAAACAATGTACTGAGCAAATGTCAAATTGGCTTTTTACCAAATTACCGTACAACAGACCATGTATTCACCCTGCACACCCTAATTGACAACCAAACAAACCAAAACAAAGACAAAGTCTTCTCATGCTTTGTTGATTTCAAAAAAGCCTTCGACTCAATTTGGCATGAGGGTCTGCTATACAAACTGGTGGAAAGTGGTGTTGGGGGTAAAACATACGACATTATAAAATCCATGTACACAAACAACAAGTGTGCGGTTAAAATTGGCAAAAAAACACACACATTTCTCCACACAGAGTCGTGGGGTTAGACAGGGATGCAGCTTAAGCCCCACCCTCTTCAACATATATATCAACGAATTGGCGCGGGCACTAGAAAAGTCTGCAGCACCCGGCCTCCCCCTGCTAGAATCCGAAATCAAATGTCTGCTGTTTGCTGATGATCTGGTGCTTCTGTCACCAACCAAGGAGGGCCTACAGCAGCACCTAGATCTTATGCACAGATTCTGTCAGACCTGGGCCCTGACAGTAAATCTCAGTAAGACCAAAATAATGGTGTTCCAAAAAAGGTCCAGTCACCAGGACCACAAATACAAATTCCATCTAGACACTGTTGCCCTAGAGCACACAAAAAACTATACATACCTTGGCCTAAACATCAGCGCCACAGGTAACTTCCACAAAGCTGTGAACGATCTGAGGGACAAGGCAAGAAGGGCATTCTATGCCATCAAAAGGAACATAAATTTCAACATACCAATTAGGATTTGGCTAAAAATACTTGAATCAGTCATAGAGCCCATTACCCTTTATGGTTGTGAGGTCTGGGGTCCGCTCACCAACCAAGACTTCACAAAATGGGACAAACACCAAATTGAGACTCTGCACGCAGAATTCTGCAAAAATATCCTCCGTGTACAACGTAGAAAACCAAATAATGCATGCAGAGCAGAATTAGGCCGATACCCACTAATTATCAAAATCCAGAAAAGAGACGTTAAATTCTATAACCACCTAAAAGGAAGCGATTCCCAAACCTTCCATAACAAAGCCATCACCTACAGAGAGATGAACCTGGAGAAGAGTCCCCTAAGCAAGCTGGTCCTGGGGCTCTGTTCACAAACACGCCCCTCCTTCCCACCCCTGCAAAGAGGGCCTCAACATGGAAGTCACACATACGCCCAGGCCGTGAGTAAGCAAATAGGCCCAACCCCCACTCTTACACTAGCCCAAGCAAATGGCATGTACCAGATGCTCAGCAGGCTCTGCTCACACTTACTGGCCTGAGGTCAAACCACACAACCAACAACAAAGGACATTTGATGGAACACAAAGCCTTCACTATATCTTCCTGGAATATCCAAGGCCTGAGGTCATCTGAGGTCAACGTACTTAACGGCATCTGCCTGAAAACCGCTAGCAAACTTACCAAAACGACTCAGCTCTTTCCTGATTTGATCATCTTTAATAAACTGAGGCAAATTTGCAACTACCACCCTTTTCGAAATAGGCACCAACACACCCCTTACAAATATTCCACTAGCAATTAGCCTACCAACCAAATTTGCTATTTTCATGAACACAACCACAGCTTTGTTCATTCTGGAGGCGGAATTATCCCCCTAATTATCCCCAGAAAGGTGTCAAAATATAGTTGACGATTGTAAATCTGGCACATTAAAATACTTTTCTAACTAAAATCTTTCTGTATCCATGCAGACATCAGACTGTATGCATAATCTGCACATATCATTCAAAAAGATGGAACAAAACAGCATCAATCAACCAAAGACCCTTTGACCCCATGCAGTTGTCACAAAGTAGCATCATCGCCACAGATCTCCCCCCAAACATAACAGTGTCTAGTATTCAAAGGAACAGTGTCTATGAATTTGTAATTGGTATGAGTTACCATTCTCGCTGGTTGTCCTATCAGTTTTGCCCTTCCTCAATCTTTTGTCCAGAGTTTAGTAAAGCTGCCCTAGCATAGTGGTGGTGCCTGCTAGCTCTAAATCTAACAATGTAGAAGAATAACTTACCTTATTGATACAGTCAGTATGAGCACAGGTGGCTGGACTGGTTATGATGAGATAGCATTGACAAAATAATGAAAGTAATACACTCAATAGCACTCCCAGGTATTTATTGAATTACTGATCCTAGTGGCCTGATGTTTCGGCACACAGGACTTAGATATCAGGGAGTATCATAGCTAAGATTTTAACTCCAACTGTTTACAATGTAATGTCAATGGAGTTGTTTTTATGACATCCATCAGAGTGATGCACTAAATACATGTAGGGCACTATCAGTCGACATGCTTTCCATGTACCTTATATGTTTGTCCTGTGTAACGGCACTCTTTTTTGTGTGGCGTAAATCCATACTTTTTAATGAAACTTGTATCAAATACGACCAACTCCCTTTTCCTTGTTTCTGATGTTCAAAAATGTCTCTCAGATTACGTTGGCCTACTTTTTCAAATTCTCATCATCCAATCAATTTTTTTCAACCTAAAAGATGCTATGTTGACCAATTCATTTTCAGACAAAATTGCAGGTATAAAAACAAACAATACGGTTATCGTTATGTTAGGAGTATGTTCTCAAATTAACCGTCGGTAATTTATTTCAGCTTCCTACTTCATTTTGAGCTTTGCTTCTTTAAACAAATAGCATAACATTTGCTGTGCAGGAAATGCTACTGTCCTGTACCAGCTAACATTCAGCTCTCAGGGCTAGAGGGCTATTTTATTTTTATTTGATTATTACAAAACCACAACCATGAGGACAGGACAAAGAGGACTCGTATGTACATCTCTGAGAGGAATCCTCAATGAAGTGTTTTCAGCAGAAAATGAAGAATACTTTTTTTTCCTTGACCTCAAACAGACCTTTTGTACTCTGCTCAGTGCTTGACGTCCTAATGTCATGTGGTTAATGTTGTTCTGAATCTTGTCTTCTTGGACAGAGACTGCATTGAGTTGACTGGGAGGAGATAAGTTGGCCACGACCAGTAGAGTTTTGACAGACTGGGACATAATTCACTGACCTTTCTTTCTTCATCTGTTAGTAAGGGCAGCATGTAACTCTGAAGTAGGATCCCAGATATCATAGAACCATAGAAGATACCTTTTAACATTGTGGTAATGTGAAGCTAGTGTTGCTTATATCCGAACTTTGCAGGTGTTGGCATTAAAAACAGATTGACCAATGCAATGTTACAAAATATAAAGACCATGTTGCATCCCCCCAAAACATAATATCTGTCACAGCAACAGGGTCATGTTCTGTATGAACCACCTCCCAAAGAAAACGTTATGAAAATGGAAGTGATACTTAACACTATGGGCAGGACTACCCTCTCTGTATCATAACATTCAGCTCAGAAAGCCCAGTAGGGTCCAGGACACTTCAGAGACATGTGTGGAGATCACACGCTTCTCACCTCCGTCCGGAAGAGGCCCCCCTAAAGAGAGCAAACTCTCCATTACATGCACACATACGCACTTTACGGTAGTCCTTCGTCTCCGATGATGACTTCCACTTCTGAGTAAAGGGTGAATTCTTTGGTGACTGTAGAGTCCATTCCGAGATCCACAAACATTATTGCAGGTGGGGCATATGCAGTCTGTGTTGGCGGGGGCATGATTGTATGTCTCCTGAGCTTTTTTTTGCGGTTTCTTTGTGCTCCTCTCCTCCTCCCACCTCTGTACATCGCTCTGGCAGAGCTGCCGCCAGGTGGAATGGTCAGCAGCAGCATCCTCCAGGTCTGTGGGTTTGATGTTGCACTTCTTCAGCGACGTTTTCAGCTGGTCCTTGTAGGGCTTCATCTGCCTCCCTGCAGACTGCCAGCCAAGATGTAGTTGCCCCCCTCTTCAGCCTGCCGGCCAAGATGTAGCTGGCCATACAGAATCTTCCAAGGCAAGCGCTCCTGAGACATTCTAATGACATGCCCAAGCCAGCGCAGTCAGTGTTGGGTGACCATGGCCTCCTTACTTACTCTTGCAGTTGGTCTTAACAAGTATTTCTGTATGGGACACACTGTCGCCCCAGGTTATTCCCAGGATGCGCTGCAGGAATCTTATGTGGAATCGCTCAAGCTGCTTGTTGTGGCGACTGTAAGTGACCCAGGCTTCACAGCTGTAAAGAAGTGTGGTGATGCAGACGGCTTGATAGACGGTGACTTTGGTGTGGAGGTGGAGATCCCTGTTTTGGAAGACCCTGCTTCTGAATTTCCCGAAGGCAGCTGATGCTTCATCCTATTTTGAATCCCGAGGTCGATGCTGCAGTCCTCTGAGAGGATGCTGCCAGGTATTTCAAGGATGGGACTATTGACAATGATTTGTGTTCAATGGTGAAGACCGGCATGGTGGGTGGAGGGCTAGATCTCCATTGGCAGACCACCTCTGCCTTGGTGATGCTAATAAACAGTCTCATCCTGCTATAGACCCTCACAGCCGCTACAAGGATGGACTGAAGGTCTTCCGAAGTGTGGACCGAAAGAGCACAGTCATCAGCATACTGCAGCTCTGGACAGCTCTGGACAGACAAATTTGAGTAGAATTCCCCCACACTGCTCACAGTGCCGAAAGCCTTGGAGAGGTCGACAAAGCGTTGGGCCAGTAACCGAATCCCCGAACTGACAAGGTAAAAATCTGTCGTTCTGACCCTGAGCAAGGCAGTTAACCCACAGTTCCCTGGGCGCCGATTATGTGGATGTCGATTAAGGCAGCCCCCCACACCTCTTTGATTCAGAGGAAAAATGCGGAAGACACATTTCCTTTTTAAGGCATTCAGTTGTACAACTGACTAGATATTCCCCTTTCTCTTTCCCAAAGACCATGAAAAGGTCCTGATGTTGTTCACAGCACTTCTCCTAGAGTTGCTGTGCAGTGAATATCATGTCGACCATATTCCTGTTCTTTCTGAAACCGCATTGTGACTCTGGCAGCAGTTCCTCTATGATGTTGTTCACCAGCCTGTGTAGCATCACCAGGACATTGCCGGCAACAGCCAGAAGGGATATCCCCTGGCAGTTGCTGCAGATGGACTTGTCACCCTTGTTCTTATAAACGATGACAATGTTTGCATCCCACAACTGTTGAGGGACAATCTCCCGGTCCCAAACCTCAGTAATATAATGGTGAAGCGTTCTGGTGCAGAAGTAACCTCCCTTCTTAAGTAGCTCTGATGTTTTGGTCCTTCAAGTGAGTCAGACCATCAGCTGTTTTCAGGGGGGTGATGGAGCGACTTCTAGGGCCATAGATAGCTTTAGTTGAGTTGTAAAAATTGTGCATGTTGTTTTTGTCCACAATTCGTTCTGCAGAGCATGCATTGTTGTTTGCACTTCCTTGCTTGATGGGTAGCAGATGTGGGGCTCTTGAGAGTAGCCCTGTGAGCTTTGTGCATATTGTCAAGTAAGGTTGTGATTGTGTCAGAGTTCTCTTCGAACCATGCCGGATATTTCCTACATCTGTAGCCAATGGAGTGGGCCGCTGCCTGATAGAGCACTGAGCTGATAGATGCCCACTTCTGGTACATGGGGTCCTCAGACGCTCAGTGGCACTTGTGGCACTTGTCAGCAGGACGTAATTTGTGTCAAAACGTCTCACAACGATGTGGTCGATCAGGTGCCGGTGTTTAGAGTGTGGGTGCATCCATGATGTTTAATATTTGTTATTCTGCTGGAACAAGGTGTTAGTGACAAGGAGATTGCTCGGCACATAGAATTAGCAGTCTCATGCCGTTTTCATTGACCTGGCCAACACCATGCCTACAAAGCACTCTGATCCATATTGTGTTGCTCTGTCCCACCTTACCATTGAAGTCACCCAGCAGAAGGAGCTTGTCATTCCTGGGGATGCGGTGAAGGGCCTCATCTAGTGACTGGTAGAAGCAGTCCTTTGCCTCATTTTCAGATGGTAACGTTGGTATGTATGCACTGAGAAGAGTAACATAACCCTTCTTGGCTAGGGGGATACGGTGTTTTGGTGAGGCTGGGTAAAAGTCTGTTCTTAATTGCCAGTCCCACACCGTGTCGATGTTGTCCAGGGTAACCTTTCCAGAAGAAGATGTAGCCTTCTCCCTCCTCTTTCAGGGAACCTTCATCCAGGAACCTAGTCTCACTCAAGGCAGCAATGTCAATGTTGTAGCTCTTTAGTTCTGCAGCAATCAAAGCTGTTCTCTGATGGGGTCTATCGCTATTATAATCAGTGTCCAAAAGAGTTCTGATGTTCCATGTCGGCAGCTTCAGGGAAATTATTTTCTTAAGCATTTTTCGACCGCTGAGCGGAATTCCTGATAGGTGCGGTAGCCTATCCAGGATGGAGTGAGTGGGCAATTTTTAGACCAACTTTTCTAGGCCTCTCCCCAGCAGGGGTGAGCAGTTGTGGCTCCGAAGTAGGGCTGCTCAGTCACACGGGTCTGCCGAGAGCAGATGCCATGCCGCTGGCATGCAGGGGTCTGAAAAGGGCTCCCGGTGCATTCACTCCTGCCTTCGTCACCAGACACCACAACGCCGCCAGACTCCAGTCTGGTTTCCTGTTGATGGGCTTCACCAAGGTCAGAAGTGGATACTTGCGCAAAGGAAGTTAATTAAAGTGTCACTGAGGGTGCACAATCCCCAATAGCATTACTTCACTGTAGGAATGTGAATTCCAGTGGCAAGGGGGGAAACCCAGGATGACCAGTGTCTTCCACAGCTGCAGGAGGCTGCCGGATCCCCAGTCTGTCGGCATCCGCCTACCGCACGCTGCTAGCATGCCATCACGCTGCTTTTCTCTCAGGGTGTGCTCCCCTAGCCTTTGTCGTACCAGACAAACCCACAAGGCACACGCACACACGCACACACGCACACACACACACACACACACACACACACACACACACACACACACACACACACACACACACACACACACACACGCACGCACGCATGCACGCATGCACGCACACACACACAAGCACACACACACACACACACACACACACACAGTCTGAGTGTTAGTTCATGGAGCACAGGCTTTTCCCTGTTCCTGTGCAGAGTGGTAGAACTACAATGTAATTTGTTCAGATGCTCTATTAAAAATATTGATTACGGTACCCTTTATGTTTCGTTGTCTGTCCATGAGAGATTAGGAAACAGAAGGCCAACTCTATCCGAAAAATTATGCTCTAGTATATACTGTATAGCAGCCGGACCCAGAACAGGGTCAATACAGACTGGAGAGCCCAAATTAGTTTTTGTTGAGGAACTTACTGCTATTAGGAGTTGTAATAATAGAATGCACAAGGGGAAATTTAGAAATTTGTTAGTGCATGGGAAGTTTTCCTCTTGTTATGTCATTCATTGACAGCTATTAATAACCTGACAAATGTCCAGTTGATCAATAATAATAATGTGAACACACAAGTTATGGCTAAATGTATAGAATTGCAGTAAATTTTCAGTGGAGGCATTCAACCACTTCCACTGTCCTGCATGGTTCTGGTACCGGTTCCAACAGTAAATTGATATGTGACAACTTCGATCGAAATGGCTTGCATTGAGCTGTAGCTCTGATTCTCACGGGTATTTACCTAATGCATGTATGAAGCAGGATGTGAAATCAGACACCACTTGAAGCTGGGATGTCCCTCCTACCATTTCATTAGTTCTTCCGACTGCCCATCAACTCCTGGCTGAACCCTATGTCACAGCTACTAACAGCAGGAGAGAGTGGTCTCGTCGCTGTAACACATTCAGAGATCGATTTATAGCAAGTAATCTAAAATAACATAATATATTTTAAACAAAAAACAATTTCTGTTTGTTATAGACGGACAAGATTAATATGAGATGAAAGGTGAGTTCCTAATGAGTTTAGGAAGCCAAGCTAAAGCTCTGTGAGACATTCACAGCGATGGGGGGGGGCAGACATTTTGATCAAGAGAGAATCTTTAATAATATCCACATATTCTCTAACACTAATATATAAATATGTATTTTACAGTTATAAGGTGAAATCTTATAGTTAGTTGTTTTATAAATAGTACTATATATTTAAAAAGATAATTTACAATGCTAAGCCGACGCTTGGCATTGCTCATGGTAGTCTTAGGCTTGTGTGCGGCTGCTCGGCCATGGAAACCCATTTCATGAAGCTCATGACAAAGAGTTTATTGTGCTGACGTTGCAGTTTGGAACTCGGTAGTGAGTGTTGCAACCGAGGACAGACGATTTTTACACGCTAAGGGCTTCAGCACTCAGCGGTCCCGTTCTGTGAGCTTGTGTGGCCTACCGCTTTGTGGCTGAGCCATTGTTGCTCCTAGATGTTTCCACTTCACAATAACAGCACTTACAGTTGACCGGGGTAACTCTAGCAGGGCAGAAATGTGACGAACTGACTTGTTGGTAAAGTGACATCCTATGATGGTGCCACGTTGAAAGTCACTGAGCTTTTCAGGCCATTCTACTGCCAGTTTTTGTCTATGGAGATTGCATTGCTGCGTGCTCGATTTGCTGCGTGCTGCGTGCTCGCAACGGTTGTGGCTGAAATAGCCAAATCCACAAATGTACTTTTGGCCATGTAGTATATGTTCCAACACTCCCTCCATCTTGTGCCAATATCAGTTATTCTTAAGTCTTGGTTCCAATAGTTTATATTTTTTCTAAGAGATTGTCAGTTGGATAGTCTCTCTGTAAATGTTTGTGTATCTTACCTATCATTTGAATATCCTTTTCTGACACAAATAGGATTCCCTAAAGATTTTTCTGATGTCCAAAAGATTTCAAATCAACATTTCTTGATAAGAAACTTTTTTATTATTAGAAAATATCTACATTGGTCAGTTCAAAATGTTTTTTAAAATTCTATCACGGAAATAAATGTAGGCTTATAATTTATCGATGAATTCTGAAAAGCTATCCAAGGATTATTCCATAGGACTGTGTTTATTTTTGTGATATTGGTTCATGTAGAATACGTAAACATTTCTTCCAGATTGTTATAGTGTTCTTAACTATGAAGTTGTCAATGCTCTTAGCTTTACCCTTTGAAAATAGACATGTGAAAAGATTCTGGGGATGAGCATTCCATCTTCAATATGGACCCATTGTTCCTCTTTAGTGGGGCATAGCTAATTGAATGCTGCACGCCATTTGAAGTGCCGCTCAGAGTGGGAGCAGAGGGGTGAGACCGCTTGGGGGGGCAGCTAACAATGAGGAGGGGACAAATCAAAGGGTGGACATCATGAAATGAATCTATCACTAATCTGTGTGTGGTGTGTGCCTTATCTGATTCCACAGTGATGTACAGTACCAGTCAAAAGTTTGGACACACCTACTCATTCCATGGTTTTCCTTTATTCTTACTATTTTCTACATTGTAGAATAATAGTGAAGACATCCAAACTATGAAATAACACATGGAACCAAAAAATATTTGAGTTTCTTCAAAGTAGCCACCCTTTGCCTTGATGACAGGTTTGCACACCCTTGGCATTCTCTCACCCAGCTTCATGAGGTAGTCACCTGGAATGCATTTCAATTAACAGGGGTGCCTTGTTAAAAGTTAATTTGTGAAATTTATTTCCTTCTTAATGCTATTCAAAATGGCGTAGCAGTCAGACGTCGTTGTCCTTCGTCTTGTCGTGTCACATATAGAGTGGGGCAAAAAAGTATTTAGTCAGCCACCAATTGTGCAAGTTCACCCACTTAAAAATATGTAATTTTCATCATAGGTACACTTAAACTATGACAGACAAACTGAGAAAAAAAATCCAGAAAATCACATTGTAGGATTTTTAATGAATTTATTAGCAAATTATGGTGGAAAATAAGGATTTGGTCACCTACAATAAAGCAAGATTTCTGGCTCTCACAGACCTGTAATTTCTTCTTTAAGAGGCTCCTCTGTCCTCCACTCGTTACCTGTATTAATGGCACCAGTTTGAACTTGTTATCAGTATAAAAGACACTTGTCCACAACCTCAAACAGTCACACTCCAAACTCCACTATGGCCAATACCAAAGAGCTGTCAAAGGACACCAGAAACAAAATTGTAGACCTGCACCAGGCTGGGAAGACTGAATCTGCAATAGGTAAGCAGCTTTGTTTGAAGAAATCAACTGTGGGAGCAATTATTAGGAAATGGAAGACATACAAGACCACTGATAATCTCCCTCGATCTGGGGCTCCACGCAAGATCTCACCCCGTGGGTGAACGGTGAGCAAAAATCCCAGAACCACACGGGGGGACCTAGTGAATGACCTGCAGAGACCTGGGATCAAAGTAACAAAGCCTACCATCAGTAACACACTACGCCGCCAGGGACTCAAATCCTGCAGTGCCAGACGTGTCCCCCTGCTTAAGCCAGTACATGTCCAGGCCCGTCTGAAGTTTGCTAGAGAGCATTTGGATGATCCAGAAGAAGATTGGGAGAATGTCAGATGAAACCAAAATATAACTTTTTGGTAAAAACTCAACTCGTCGTGTTTGGAGGACAAAGAATGCTGAGTTGCACCTAAAGAACACCATACCTACTGTGAAGCATGGGGGTATTAAGGTATTTTATTTAACCTCTGAATCAGAATCCCCCAACAGAAGCTAGCCAGCTAACTAGCTACTAGCTAGTAGTCAGCTAACCACTGCTAGCGGTCATCATCTACCTTTAGCTCGGACAGCTTTCGCTAGTTTGTACAACGCGATTCAAACCAGAGCATACTTGACCTATTTTCTTTCCATATCCCCGGATTCCTACCGCAAGCTCTGAACCTTCTCACCCGGATCATCACAGCTAGCTAGCTGCAATCCGAGTGACTACTCCTGGCCAATGTCTCTGTCCCGTAGCAAGCACCAATTAGCCTGGAGCTGGCACATGCTAGGCCCATCTCCCGGCTAGCTGAAGAGGTCCATCAGACACTTCTGGACCCCTTTTACTGCCGGTACGGGGGTACAGAACCCCGCCGATTCTTCACGACTGGACTACCAACGTAATCTGCTCGAGGGGGTTATGCAACTGTCACGACATCCCCTGAATGCCCATCTGCTAGCCTGCTAGCCGTGGCCCGCTAGCTGTCTAGAGCATATCAGACTGTTAGCTAATAGGTCCATCGGCCAATTTCTCATGCCACTATTCCTATTTTCGCAGCGTCCATCTAAGGCCCTTCTGATAGCTTGCTAGCCCCGGCCTGCTAGCTGTCTGAATCGCCGTGTCTCCAGCCAGCCCAATCATTCACTGGACCATTATGATCACTCCACTCCGCATGCCTCTCCCTAATGTCAATATGCCTTGTCCGGTACTGTTCTGGTTAGTAATTATTGTTTTATTTCACTATAGAGCCTCTAACCCTCCTCAACATGCCTTAACATTTTAGGGATAGGGGGCAGCATTTTCACTTTGGATGAATTGCGTGCCCATAGTGAACTGCCTCCTACTCTGTCCCAGATGCTAATATATGCATATTATTATTACTATTGGATAGAAAAGACTCTGAAGTTTCTAAAACTGTTTGAATTATGTATGTGAGTATAACATAACTCAAATGGCAGGCAAACTTCCAAACAGGAAGTGGAAATTCTGGGGCTGGTTGATTTTCAACTCATCTATTCACATCCCAGTAAGATATGGATCTGTTCGCACTTCCTACGCCTTCCACTAGATGTCAACAGTCAGTAGAACGTGGAATGAAGCCTCTAGTGTTATGTGGGAACAGATGGCAGCTATTTGAGTCAGTGGTCTGGCAGAATGCCAGTTCCTGGTCAGGCGCATTTCTCATGATATCGCCATGCGTTCCATTACTCTGTAGAAAAAAATGAATGCTCCGGTTGGAACGTTATTGGATATATATGATAACAACATCCTGAAGATTGAATCTCTACTTAATTTGACCAGTTTATTCGACCTGGAATATAATTTTGGAATATAAATTTTAGTCCGAGTTCCCCTGGACTGTCTGCAGCGTTTGGACATGTGAACTAAACGTGCTAGCAAAAGTAGCTAATTGGATACTAGTAATGGACATTATCGAACAAAACAACGATTTATTGCGGAACTAGGATTCCTGGCACTGCATTCTGATGAAAGATCATCAAAGGTAAGGGAATATTTATGATGTAATTTCGTATTTCTGTTGACTCCAACATGTCGGAGAAATATTGTGTACCCCTGAGCGCCGTCTCAGATTATTGCATGGTATGCTTTTTCCGTAAAGTAAAAAAAAAATCTGACACAGCGGTTGCATTAAGAACAAGTGTATCTTTAATCATATGTAAAACATGTATCTTTCATCAAAGTTTATGATGAGTATTTCTGTTATATGACGTGGCTCTCTGTAATTACTCCGGATATTTTGGATGCATTTCTGAACATGGCGCCAATGTAAACCGAGATTTGTGGATATAAATATGCACATTATCGAATAAAACATAAATGTATTGTGTAACATGATGTCCTATGAGTGTCATCTGATGAAGATTATTAAAGGTTAGTGATTAATTTGATCTCTATATCTGCTTTTGTGACTCTATCTTTGGTTGGGAAAAATGTCTGTGTGTTTTTTTGGATTTGGTGGTGATCTAACATAAATATATGTTGTGTTTTCGCTGTAAAACATTTAAAAAATCGGAAATAATGGGTAGATTAACAAGATGTTTATCTTTCATTTGCTGTATTTCAAAAAATATTTTTGAATATCCCGCGCTGCCTTTTCAGCGGAATGATGTGTCCTAGACAGGTTAACCAGCCATTTAGTTCCACCTCCCACATATGCGATGGTTTAAATGTTTCTAGAGACAATATCTCTCTCATCATCACACAATGCCTAGGTTTACCTCCAATGTACTCACATCCTACCATACCTTTGTCTGTTCATTATGCCTTGAATCTATTCTATCGCGCCCAGAAACCTATCCCTTTACTCTCTGTTCCAAACATACTAGACGACCAGTTCTTATACCCTTTAGCCGTAACCTTATCCTACTCCTCCTCAGTTGATGTAGAGGTGAATCCTGGACCTGCAGTGCCTAGCTCCACTCCTATTCCCCAGGTGCTCTCATTTGTTGACTTCTGCAACCGTAAAAGCCTTGGTTTCATGCATGTTAACATGAGAAGCCTCCACCCTAAGTTTGTTTTATTCACTGCTTTTGCACTCTCTGCCAACAATTTAGCCTTGTCTAAATCCTGGCTTAGGAAGACCACCAAAACCATGAAATTTCCATCCCTAACTATAACATTTTCCGCCAAGCTAGAACTGCCAAAGGGGGCGGAGTTGCAATCTACTGCAGAGATAGCCTGCAGAGTTCTGTCTTACTATCCAGGTCTGTACCCAAACAATTCGAGCTTCTACTTTTAAAAATCCCCCTTTCCAGAAACAAGTCTCTCACCGTTTCCGCTTGCTATAGACCACCCTCTGCCCCCAGCTGTGCCCTGGACATCAAATGTGAACTGATTGCCCCCCATCTATCGTCAGAGCTCGTGCTGCTAGGTGACCTAAACTGGGACATGCTTAACACCACGGACATCCTACAATCTAAGCTTGATGCCCTCAATCTCACACAAATTATCAATGGACCTACCAGGTACAACCCCAAATCTGTAAACACGGGCACACTCATAGATATCATCCTAACCAACCTGCTCTCCAAATACACCTCTGCTGTTATCAACCAAGATCTCAGCGATCACTGCCTCATTGCCTGCATCCGTAATGGTCAAACGACCACCCCTCATCACTGTTAAACGATCCAAAAAACACTTCAGCAAGCAGGATTTTCTAATACACCTGGCCGGGGTATCCTGGAATGATATTGTCCTCATGCCGTCAGTAGAGGATTCCTGGTTATTCTTTAAAAGTGCCTTCCTCACCATCTTAAAGCCGTATTCATCGACCTGGTCAAGGCTTTCGACTCTGTCAATCACCACATTCTTATCGGCAGACTAAACAGCCTTGGTTTCTCAAATGACTGCCTCGCCTGGTTCACCAACTACTTCTCAGACAGAGTTCACTGTGTCAAATGGGAGTACCTGTTGTCTGGACCTCTGGCAGTCTCTATGGGGGTGCCACAGGGTTCAATTTTCGGGCCGACTCTCTTCTCAGCTCTTGCTGCTGGTGATTCTCTGATCCACCTCTACGCAGAGATGAGCTTCCATGCCATACAACTCTCCTTCCGTTGCCTCCAACTGCTCTTAAATGCAAATAAAACTAAATTCATGCTCTTCAACCGATCGCTGCCCACACCATCCTGCCGGTCCAGCTTCACTACTCTAGACGGTTCGGATTTAGAATACGTGGACAACTACAAATACCTAGGTGCCTGGTTAGACTGTAAACTCTCCTTCCAGATTCACATGAACTTCTTATGGTATAGGGGACGCTTGCGTCCCACTTGGCCAAAACCCAGTGAAAATGCAACGCGGCAAATTCAAATAAATTTATATAAAAATCAAACTTTCATTAAATCACACATGTAAGATACTCAATTAAAGCTACACTCGTTGTGAATCCAGCCAACATGTGAGATTTTAAAAAGGCTTTTCGGCGAAAGCATAAGAAGCTATCTGATGATAGCAGAACAGTAAACAAAGAGGGTAGCATATTTCAACCCTGCAGGAGCTACACAAAACGCAGAAATAAAATATAAAACATGCCTTACCTTTGACGAGCTTCTTTTGTTGGCACTCCAATATGTCCCATAAACATCACAATTTGTCCTTTTGTTTGATTAATTCCGTCCATATATATCCAAAATGTCAATTTATTTGGCCCGTTTGATCCAGAAAAAAAAACAGCTTCCAAAATGCGCAACGTCACTACAAAATATTTCAAAAGTTGCCTATAAACTTTGCCAAAATATTTCAAAATACTTTTATAATACAACTTTAGGTATTTTTAAACGTTAATAATCGATCATATAGAAGACGGGTCTATCTGTGTTCAATACAGGAACACAACAAACCAAGCTACGTTTCAAGTCTTGCGCAACTCTCAACAGTGTTACCCAGTTCCTAGTTGGCCCTACTTCTTCATTGCACAAATTAATAACCTCAACCAAATTCCAAAGACTGGTGACATACAGTGGAAGTGGTAGGAACTGAAAACAAGTTCCTAAGAAATACCGTTTGCCAATGAGAACTAGTGAACAGACAGAGACCTCAAAAAAGAAATTCTGAGCGGTTAGTCCACAGGGTTTTGCCTGCTACATAAGTTCTGTTATATTCACAGACATGATTCCAACAGTTTTAGAAACTTCAGAGTGTCTTCAATCCAAATCTACTAATAATATGCATATCTTATATTCTTGGCATGAGTATCAGGAAGTTTACATTTTTCACGCTATTTATCCAAAAGTGAAAATGCTGCCCCCTATACCTTAAGCATCTCCCATCCAAAAACAAATCATCTTTCACTCATGCTGCCAAACATACCCTCGTAAAACTGACCATCCTACCGATCTTTGACTTCGGCGATGACATTTACAATATAGCCTCCAAGACTTTACTCAACAAATTGGATGCAGTCTATCACAGTGCCATCTGTTTTGTCACCAAAGCCTCATGTACTACCCACCACTGCGACCTGTATGCTCTCATTGGCTGGCCCTCGCTTCATACTCATCGCCAAACCCACTGGCTCCAGGTCATCTATAAGTCTTTGCTAGGTAAATCCCTGCCTTATCTCAGCTCACTGGTCACCATAGCAGCACCCACCCATAGCACGCGCTCCAGCAGGTAAATCTCACTAGTCACCCCCAAAGCCAATTCCTACTTTGGCCTCCTTTCCTTCCAGTTCTCTGCTGCCAATGACTGGATCGAACTGCAAAAATCACTGAAGCTGGAGACTCATATCTCCCTCACTAGATTTAAGCACCATCTGTCAGAGCAGCTCACAGATCACTGCACTTGTACATAGCCCATCACTGCACCTGTACATAGCCCATCTGTAATATATTGCTCCTTTGCACCCCAGTATCTCTACTTGCACATTCATCTTCTGCACATCATTTACTCCAGTGTTTAATTGGTATATTGTAATTACTTCGCCACCATGGCCTATTTATTGCCTTACCTCCTTTATCTTACCTCATTTGCACACAATGTATATATACTTTTTCTACTGTATTATTGAATGTATGTTTGTTTATTCCATGTGTATTTCTGTGTTGTTGTATGTGTCAAACTGCTTTACTTTATTCTTGGCCAGGTCGCAGTTGTTAATGAGAACTTGTTCTCAACTAGCCTACCTGGTTAAATAAAGGTGAAATAAATCAAATAAGAATTGTGTTTGAGTCAATCAGTTGTGTTTTGACAAGGTAGGGATGGTATACAGCCCTATTTGGTAAAAGACCAAGTCCATATTATGGCAAGAGCAGCTCAAATAAGCAAAGAGAAATGACAGTTCATCATCAAATAATTTAAGACCTGAAGGTCAGTCAATCCAGTTAATTTGTGCAGTAGCAAACCCATCAAGTGCTATGTTGAAACTGGCTCTCATGAGGACCAACACATGGAAAACCCAGTTACCTCGATTCCAACCACTGTGTCTTTGTGAGACGCGGAGTAGGTGAACGGATGATCGCCACGTGTGGTTACCACTGTGACGCGTGGAGGAGGAGGAGTGATGTTGTGGGGGTGCTTTGCTGGTAACACTGTGGGCAATTTATTTAGAATTCAAGGCACACTAAGCAGCATGGCTACCACAGCATTCTACAGCGATACACCATCCCATCTAATTTGTGTTTAGTGGCACTATCATTTGTTTTTCAACAGGACAATGACCCAACACACCTCCAGGCTGTGTAACGGCTGTTTGACCTAGAAGGAGAGTGAAACATCAGACGACCTGGCCTCCACAATAACCCGACCTCAACCCAATTGAGATGGTTTGGGATGAGTTGGACCACAGAGTGAAGGAAAATCAGCCAACAAGTGCTCAGCATGTGTGGGAGCTCCTTCAATACTGTTGGAAAAGCATTCCAGATTAAGCTGGTTGAGAAAATGCCAAGAGTGTGCAAAGCTGTCATCAAAGCAAAGGGAGGCTACTTTGAAGAATCTAAAATCTAAAATAAATTTTGATTTGTTTAACACTTTTTTGGTTACAACATGATTCCATGTGTTATTTGATAATGTTGATGTTTTCACTATTATTCTAAATAGTAAAAATAAAGAAAAACCCCTGAATGAGTAGGTGTCCAAACTTGTGACTGGTACCGTGTGTGTGTGTGTGTGTGTGTGTGTGTGTGTGTGTGTGTGTGTGTGTGTGTGTGCATGCATATACTCTGAGTATACCAACCATTAGGAACACCTTCCTTTTGTCTTGCCCATTAACACTCTGAATGGCACACATACACAATCCATGTCTAAATTGTCTCAAGGCTTAAAAATCCTTCTTTAACCTGTTTCCTCCCCTTCATCCGCAATGACTGAAGCAGATTTAACAAGTGACATCAATAAGGGATCATAGATTTTTTGCCTAGATTCTCCTGGTCAGTCTGTTATGAAAGAGCAGGTCTTCTTAATATTTTCTATACTCAGTGTATGTTGCAAGTAAAAGTCCTGGGTGGCGAGTTGATACAATTCTAAGTCTGGAAGGTTAAAACCACCCTCAGGTTTAGGAAGATGTAAAACCTTCCTTTTAAATCTATGAGTTTCATTTGTCCATATAAAGCATGTTATGATATACGTAGTATAAATAAGGTATTATGATGGGGCAAATGGTATTACAGAGAATACATATAAGAACGTTAGAAGCCATGCCATTCTGAATAGGTTTAAGATTTATGGTACGATTGTTCCATTTAGTTATATATTTGTGGTTTGTTGTCACTTATTAAGCATCCTAAGTATTTGATATTTTGTATGGTCCACTTAAACGATTTCTGTATAGTGACACTATTTTGTCTATCAGTAAACGGCAGTTACTCTATATGGCCACACAGAGGTAGTATTCCCCCACCACTGATCATCTGTGCTCAGCTTCCTGTCACTATGGAGACATCATGAATCACTGCAGATGGATACTTCCATTAAACAAGGCTGACTGGGGTGCCTCAATACTGCTGGGCCAAAATGACAATGTTTACCCAAAGCAAGACAAATGATGCCATGAGAACCCTCTGGTGCACTCAATATAGAGCCAGTAGGTTATAAGTAAGGACTATCATATGAGCCCATGATTGAAGATCTACAGTGGAAATGTTGAGTTTAGAATGCATGCATCCATTGGTAGCATCAACACTACATCTTGACCTTCTTGTACTCTCAGGGTTGGGAAGCTGAAATAAAATATATATATATATTTTTATATAGAACACTAAGCAGTTCAAGAACTGCTCATGCTTTCACCTGTGTGATAGTCAATGTCAAGGAATTCCTTCTCATTCAAGGTACAGGTGTAGTATCTTAATTGGATCACTCTGTTGTTGCTTAGAATTTTCCTTCGCTGCAATAAATTCAAATGAGTATTGTGATTTACATAAATTCACTGAAGACCTGCAGCAGACAGAATAAATGTCCTACTACTGAGACATTCAAGTGTACAACAATTTCTCTGAAGTGCAACCCTACACAGCTCCACTACGACATACAAGTGTATCCAAAATGAAGCCGTAGGCTACACCTAAACAGTAGCCTACTATACCCTGTCAAAACTAATTTACCATTAGAAATTATCACCTTTGGGGGGGAATAACCAAATCATCATGCTGCATGATTATTTAACTCCACTGTACGAAACTGGTCAAATTAAGACCCAACATCTGTATGCCCTAACATTCAGTCTTATTTCCTGTGTATGTTCTGCGCCAATGTAGAAGACTGTACGCAGTTCAGGGACTGGTAATGCTTTCAACTGTGTGCAGCAGACCTACATAATATCACAATACCTGTGTCTAGCTTTATACGACTGTTTCCTTTATTTATTAAAAGGCATCTCAAACCAGACGTCAGTGCATGAGAAAACCATAAGCAGTTGAAGGTCTGGGCATGCTTTGCCTGTGTGCAGTCTGTTGTTTCCCTTGCTTATAGCAACATTAGAGGTACTTTAGTGTATGGAGGTGTGACAGTGTACAGATTCTTTCCACCTTTGGCCACCAGAAAGCAGTGCCTTACACCTTGAAAGAGAGAAAAGACACACACGCGCACGCACGCACACACACACACACACACACACACACACACACACACACACACACACACACACACACACACACACACACACACACACACACACACACACACACACACACTCTCACACACAAGTCAGTCACAGTCACAGGTTTGAGTTCTGTTCTGATGATCTGTATGTAATTGCTAGGGCTTGTTTCTTGCCCAATCAAGACCCATTCAAACTCTTTTCTCATCAAATTACCACACAATAACTGTCAGGTTTCATTGTGGTAACATACAATAGTGTTTTAATCTGACTCACTCTGTATTTGAAGTTTCAGGCTTCCATCATTAGATCTCAAGTATCTGAGGGAATAATATAAAAAATTTACATTGTAGTACGCAAATGAGAATCTTTCAAAATGTTTTATTTTTTGTAAGTCTTTGTACTTTTCGCTGGTTTAATCTCCCTCTGTACCTGCTCTGCTCATCTTCCTTCCAATCACAGTAAAACTATTGTTTTTTCATTCTCACCATCTTCCTTCCATCACTCCTCTGGCACTAATGAGTCAGTAAAGACCTGCTGATAGTCCTGTTCACATTCCCCCGCTCCCTCCTGCCAATATGGCTAAAATGACAGACATCCATAAAATGACAGACATCCACCCCCTAGCCAAGTGGATCTGTTCTGTTCCTCTGGTTAATGCTGCAGTTCGGTCACTCTCAGGATAATCAGCTGGCCTGGGCCATGAAGCCATGAAGCCATGAAACCATGAAGTCATGAAGCCATGAAGCCATGAAATCATGAAGTCATGAAGCTATGAAGCCATGAAGCCATCACTTTTAGAGAGTTTGCCTGCTCCATCTTGCAGACCTAGTCTGTGAGAACAACCTCTTATACCTTATACACCCTAATCCCTATGTTCGGCTGAATTCCAAATACACTTCTGGCACCCTTCCTATAGCCTCTTTCGTCCACAGGAATGGGAGCACAGGGGTCAGTCTGTTTCACCAGGCAACCCTTCCTAGTGTAGGGGAGAGTGGGGTAAGCCATTATTTTACATTCAGCATCACTCCGTCAAGGGAAATATGGTATTCTTTCTGACAAATATATCTACATATATCTCAGAATGTTGTGTATCCCTGGAAATAATCAGAATTCATGTAAACATTACAGTTATGAAAACTTATCTTGTTCAAAAAAAGGGTTCTCTTGGCACAACTTATGTTCTCCAAGGCACAGGATATTTTCCAATATAAATGAGTGATTCTGCATGATCACTCCCCCTGGTGCAAGGCATACAGCCTTTGGGCCCTAGCGTCCCTCTGTCCCATGGTGCAGGGCAGACGGCCTTTGGGCCCTAGCGTCCCTCTGTCCCATGGTGCAAGGCAGACGGCCTTTGGGCCCTAGCGTCCCTCTGTCCCATGGTGCAAGGCAGAGTACCTCCGGACCCTGTCTTTTTCCGTTTCTTGAACCATTTCCAAGCCGGAGCAAAGCCCTGGAACTGCTCAGAGCTGCTCTCTGACTGCTAGCCCACGCCAGCCCTGTCAGTTCTAATCTCTCAGCTACGCGCTGTGAAATAGGGCTTATTAAAAGTTTAACTGAGATCAACCGAACCACCATCCAAGACAAATTAGAAAAATTACGAACTCAGAAAAGCACAAAACCAGGATTTGTGTCGTTTGCCAAAGGCCTTGTTGTGTTTTCTGTCTCCTCTCACTTTCACTCTCTCTTGGTAAGAACTCATTAGAAAGTAAACAGTAGAGATGGATTTGGAAGTGTGATTGGAGCGTGTCCCAGGGTGGTTCTGGCTTTACAGCAGGCCTCTCAGGGATCACACTCTCACAACTTAGCCATGAAGTTTGTATGATACAAACAAAACAAGATATAATCTTCTAGATGTATTTGTAAATCAATACACAGCTGGTGGTAGAAAAACATCTAAATCATTATTACTTCATGTTGCTGTTTCACCAAACTGAATGCCCTGCTCTGATTTTCTCATCCCATCCAGGCAATGTGCAATGACAACAACAAACTACTATATCATCATATCAATTGACCGAAGGGCAAAATCAGTCTGGATTGAGCCAAATGTTTGTAGCAAGAGTTGCACCATACCTGTAAAGTACATTCCATCCCCCTACACACAACATCCGATACTACTACACACTTCTTCTGATTTCCTACCTTACGTTATAGCTTAATTCTGTTATCTGCAGATACACCAGACTGGTATCACGGCTCCAGTAAATCAAGACCTCATCTCTCTGAGACAGACACAGCAGCCTGAGCTTCCAGTATCTCCTGTTTCTTTCCCCTCCAGGGACCAGCACCAAATGGACCTTTTCATTTGTGTTTATCAAGCCTGAGATGACACACACACACACACACACACACACACACACACACACACACACACACACACACACACACACACACACACACACACACACACACACACACACACACACACACACACACACACGTCCCCCAGGACTGTGTACTGTATAGGCATTGGACAGCTCTCACCTCATGTTGAATGCTGTTAGCCCATGTAACTCTCAGAAGAAAAGCTTCATGCTATACTGCTGGGCGGTGACACTAATGAGGAATCTAGTTGTGGATGTATTTTTGGTATGCTGCAGTCTTACATGACAAGGATATGTGTCATAGCTGGCTTAGTTGGATTATCCTGTCTTCAGGCCTTCAGAAAGTATTCATACCCCTTTACTTATTCCACATGTTGTTGTGTTAAAGCTTGAATTCAAAATGGATTAAAAATATTTTCTCTCACCCATCTACACACAATACCACAAAATGACAGAGTGAAAACATGTTTTTAGATATTTTAGAAAATGTATTGAAAATGAACATGGAAATTCACACCACTGAGTCAATACATGTCGGAATTACCTTTGGTAGCGATTACAGCGGCGAGTCTTTCTGGGTAAATCTCTAAGGGCTTTGCACACCTGAATTGTACAGTATTTGCACATTATTCTTTATAAAATTCTTCAAGTTGTTTATTCTTCAAGTCTTTATAAAATTCTTCAAATTCTTCAAATTCTGTCAAGTTGGCTTTTGATTATTGCTAGACAGCCATTTTCAGGTCTTGCCATAGATTTTGAAGCCAATTTAAGTCAAACTGTAACTAGGCCACTCAGGAACTTTCAATGTCATCTTGGTAAGCAACTCCAGCGTATATTTGTCCTTGTGTTTTGTTATTGTGTTATTGTCCTGCTGAAAGGTGAATTACTCTCCCAGTGTCTGGTGGAAAGCAGACTAAAACAGGTTTTCCTCTAGGATTTTGCCTGTGCTTAGCTCTGTCGTGACGTTGTATTAGTTAATGTGATGACTGTTGTTCATCGAATGATTAAAAGTTTCTAATTGCGTGATTAACTGAATCAAGCAATTATTAACTCATTAACCTGGGGCACCATGGGAAAATACGTTTTTATTGAGTTTCTATTTCCCAAATTAACTCAAAGAATATCAGAATATCAATTTTACAACAGCTGTTAATTAACCAGTTACCTCTACAATCTCGTTCTGAACGTCGTATAGTCTGTGAATCTGCATGGACCCAGGTCTCACCAATGAGTTCATACCACACCAATCTTAGTTGAATATTTATTTACGAGAAAGCTAAAATGATGATAAAAGATACACATAGACAAAACACATTATAGGCTATTGATTAGAACTTAGTATAACGGGCCAACACACTATGGCGCGTGTTACCCAAAATGGGGATTTCAAAGAGAGAGAGGAAAAAGAGAGTACACGAGAGAAATATACATTTGGGTGAATTTGTCAGCTATGCTATTCTAACCCTAGCCTTGCCCCAAACTGCCGCTCTTATGGGTCAGAATATAATGATGTAATTACGTGGGGAAGATCTCAGAGGATTCTCTGCGTGGACTGTTCAGGGGACCGTTCAGACTGCTCGATGACGCACTTCTCCGGCACACCTCTCTGGTCGTCCTCACAATGTCAGTGTCCTTTTGGCTTAGGAGTCTGTTCCCTCACCCTTGCTCTGGAAGGGGTCTTCTGAGGACAGACAGCTCTGTAGCTCAGAGCTCACAGCATAGGAATGAAACCGTTTAGATACCACAATTCGCTGGGAGATGGAGGCTAGGTGGTCCGGCTTGAATTCACCCACTTAGACACAGCTACTCATCCGTAGCTTGGGTAGAAAAATATTTATTTGTCTTCAAACTTGTGTTGCGTTCTGGGTTTGTTGACTTTTTAGACCTCGGCTGCAGCTTGGGTCACGTAGCCTCCTCTGTAAATTCTTCACCCACAGGTTTTATACCCTCCTCGGGTCAGAAGTGAGCGTAACCACCTTTAGGGCAATTCTCTGGGCGTACCAAGGTCTAGGTTTTTCTCAAATCCAATTTTAGACAACTAACTTCACACTTCATCTTTACCAAAACATTCCCTTTGATTTAGACATTTTCCACACAACGTCGGCAGCGTTGCCTAGTGGTTAGAGTGTTGGACTAGTAACCGAAAGGTTGCAAGTTCAAATCCCCGAGCTGACAAGGTACAAATCTGTCGTTCTGCCCCTGAACAGGCAGTTAACCCACTGTTCCTAGGCCGTCATTGAAAATAAGAATTTGTTCTTAACTGACTTGCCTAGTTAAATAAAGGTAAAAAAAAAAAAAAAAAACGTATAATGTATAAACATCAAACATATACTAGGAAAACTCACGTTACAATGTTTTTGTAATAACGTTATCTATTAACCTTTAATAACAAAACAAAAATGACATACATTTTCATATTCCATCTATCGTCATGGCCACCATTGTGGCTGACGGAAAACATTGTTCCAAAGTCCCTTTATTTCATGTTTAATGTTCTGAGGCTGGTTCTCCATAGTAACAGGACAAAGGAATTTGTCTGTAGCCTGAGATTTACCAGGTCAGAAAAACCCCACATCTTCAGACCCCTAGATCTCTCCTCCTCTGTTGGGGTTGAGAGATAATCTGTAGGGTTGTGTTCTCCTGTAACCTGACCTGATCAGGACAGTCATGACAGCTCTATTCCATGTATTTTTATACCCCCACAAACTCCTTAGTCCTTGTCGATGTCAAGCATACCCATGACATGATGCAGCTACCACCATTGCTGAATATATGAAGAGTGGTACTCTGTGATGTGTTGTGTTGGATTTGGCTCAAACATAAGTTTTTATTCGTGACATAAAGTTAATTTCTTTGCCCCATGTTTTGCAGTTTTATGTAGTGTGTTATTGCAAACAGGATGCATATTTTGGAATATTCTTTCTGTATAGGCTTCCTTCTTTTCAGTCTGTCATTTAGGTTAGTATTGTGGAGTAACCATAATGTTGTTTTTCCATCCTCGGTTTTCTCCTATCACAGCCAATAAACTCTGTAACTGTTTTAAAGTCACCATAAGACTCATGGTGAAATCCCTGAGTGGTTTCCTTCCTCTCCGGCAACTGAATTAGGAAGGACACCTGTGTCTTTGTAGTGACTGGGTGTAGTCATACACCATCCAAAGTGTAATTATTTACTTCACCATGCTCAAAAGGATATTCAGTCTTCTTTTTTTAACCATCTACCAATAGGTGTCCTTCTTTGCTTGGCATTGGAAAACCTCCCTGGTCATTGTGGTTGAATCTGTCTGAAATTCACTGCTCGACTGAGGGACCTTACAGTTAATTGTATGTGTGGGGTACAGAGATGAGGTAGTCATATAAAAATCATGTTAAACACTATTATTGCACACAGAATGAGTCCATGCAACTTATTATGTGACTTGCAAAGTACATTTTTACTCTTGAACGTACGGCTTGCCATAACGAAGGAGTTGAATACTTATTGACTTAAGACATATCAGCTTTTAATTTTTTATTAATTTGTACAAAATTCTACAAATATAATTCCACTTTGACATTATGGGATATTGTGTGTAGGCCAGTAACACAAAATCTACATTTTATAAATGTTAAATTCAGGCTGTAACACAGCAAAATGTGACAAAAAGTCAAGGGGTGTGAATACTTTCGGAAAATATTGTATGTTAAGCCTAACCTGATTTACATACCACGTGTTCACAGTGATGGAGAGGACCAAACAGACAACATTTATCTACTAACAATAATTATTTATTTCAGATTGATTATTCATCATTTGTGAGCTGTAAAATTGGAACTATTGAGGTGTATTGAATATAATGGTTGATTTAAAGACTTTTCTATTTGTTTTTAGAATTGTGATTGGCTGTAATTCACTGTGATGGAGACAGAATATAAGCAAGATAATAAACCACTTCAAATGACCATCTAGATTGGTTTGACTCACTCGCCCCAATGGCTTTAACTGAATATGCTACTATAGAATAAGAGTTATCTATTTGTGTGAGCTAACAGTTCAATGTGACACACATAGTTCTCTGATGATTTTGCAATTTCATTTTCAATTACTTAAAAAAAAACAGTGTAAACATTCATTAACACAGCACCTGCAGAACATTTCGCAAAAAGTGCAAATCTATTTCACTCCACTTAAACCCGAACCCGTTCTGAAGTTGTGGAACTATTTTCCTCCATTTGTCGAAAGATTGGACAGGAATTTGTGACACTCACTGGAATTGCATTCCAGAGTGATTCCTCACACACACATACGGTGAGAGGGGAGGATATCATGTAATTGAAAACGGGTTTGTGTTCATTGGACGTCTCATGCCTTTCAGTTCAGTTTCACAGCTGGGGTGCTGCCAGCTTTTGTGTGGTTCTCATGTAAAATATATTGTAGTTTGGAGTGTAAGTATTCATAACTGAATCATAAGAAATTGAGAAACCTATCCAACCAAAAACACAGAGACCTAGAAAACCTGAGCCTACACCTTCACTATGGTGAATCACTAAAACAAGTCAGAAACACACAACGGAAAAAGAAGGAACAGCACGTCAGAAATCAGCTCAATGTAGTTGAATAATCTACAGAATCTAACCACTTCTGGGAAAATTGGAAAACTCTAAGCAAACAATAACACAAAGAGTAAGTAAAGCTGTTGAATTGCGACTCCACCTTGTCTCTATATTGACGTTTTGCCTGTTTGATTGCCTTACGGAGGGAATAACTACACTGTTTGTATTCGGCCATATTCCCAGTCAGCTTGCCATGGTTAAATGCGGTGGTTCGCGCTTTCAGTTTAGTTCGATTGCTACCATCTATCCACGGTTTCTGGTACGGGTAGGTTTTAATAGTCACAATGAGTACAACATCTCCTATACACTTCCTGATGAATTCCGTCACCATATCAGTGTATTCGTCGATGTTATTGTCGGAGACTACCCGGAACATATCACAGTCCACGTGATCAAAACAATCTTGAAGCGTATATTCCGATTGGTCAGAACAGCGTTGAATAATCCTTAGCACGGGTACTTCCTGTTTGAGTTTCTGCCAATAGGAAGGGAGGAGCAAAATTGAGTTGTGGTCAGATATGCCGAAGGGAGGGCGGGGGAGGGCCTTGTAGGCATCCTTGATGTTGGAGTAGCAGTGGTCGAGTGTTTTAGCAGCGCGAGTACTACAGTCTATGTGTTGATAGAACTTTGGTAGCATTTTCATAAAATTTGCTTTGTTAAAATCCCCAGCTACAATAAATGCAGCCTCAGAATATGTGGTTTCCAGTTTGCATAAAGTCCAGTGAAGTTCTTTGAGGGCCGTCATGGTCTCAGCTTGGGTGTGAATACACATGGCTGTGACTATAACCGAAGAGAATTCTCTTGGGAGGTAATATGGTGGGCATTTGATTGTGAGGTATTCTAGGTAGGGTGAACAAAAGGACTTCAGTTCCTGTATGTTATCACAATCACACCATGAGTAGTTAATCATGAAACATACACCCCCACCCTTCTTCTTCTTCCCGGAGAGATATTTATTCCTGTCTGCGCGATGAACTGAGAACCCAACTGTCTGTACGGACTTAGAGAGTATATCCTGAGAGAGCCATGTTTCTGTGAAACAGAGTATGTTATAATCCCTGATGTCTCTCTGGAAGGAAATCCTCAGCCTCAGCTCGTCAACTCTATTATCCAGAGACTGAACATTAGCGAGTTATATACTCGGAAGTGGTGGGTGATGTGCGAGCCTCCTGAGTCGGACTAGAAGTCCACTCCGAGTACCTCTTCTGGATCTGCCTCTGGAAACAGTTAAATTGCCCTGGGGGATACGAACAAAGGATCGTAAAAAAATCGTAAAAGTCATATTTCTGGTCGTAATGCTGGTGAGTTGTCGTCGCTCTGATTTCCAAACGTTTTTCCTGGCTGTATGTAATAACACAAAATGTTTTCTGGCCTAGTAATGTAAGAAATAACACATAAAAAACAAAATACTGCAAAGTTGCCTAGGGGCTAGAAGCACGGCTGCCCTCTCTATCAGCGCTATTTTCCTACAATCCCCTCCTGTGCTAATAGCCCTCTCTCAGAAATCCATTCATCCCAATTACAGGGGTAAAAGTCAGAGATAAGTTAGAGCAGTCTACCTTCTGTTGTGTATGTGTGTGTGTGTGTTTGTGTTGCTTCAATGTGTTCATAGCCCTTTTGAAGATGCTATCTCTAAATCTACATTTTATGGATGAACAGGAATACATCTGCCCCCAGCGTCTCTCTCTCTCTCTCTGTGTGTGTGTGTGTGTGTGTGTGTGTGTGTGTGTGTGTGTGTGTGTGTGTGTCTGTGTGTGTGTGTGTGTGTGTGTTTTTGCAGTCGGTTTTTGAAGCAGCTACTGCAGGTCAATGGGTATCACTGGAAAGGCAAGGACAGTTTCAACTTTATCTCCAAAAGAACAGCACTGATGGACGGACACAGAGAGAGAAGTGTGTTGAGAGAGACACAGAGAGAGGTTGTGGGTGAGAGCAAGCAATAGAAATAAAGATATATGAATGAAGAGAAATAAAGAAGGAGAGAAACAAATACTTTTTGTCCAGGTCAGTAGAGACGCTCACTTCTACACCGTAGGAGCCACAGTTCAAGTACCCGTTGCAGCTCGCTGTTTCTCCTGCTACACTGACATACCTCAGCCTAGGTTCTCCCCTCTGGCCCCCCTCCTACAGGATCAGGAAAGATAGAGGATGGAGGAGCTGTATGTGTACGCATTATTGCATGCGTGTCTGTGTCTCTGTGCGTGTGTGTTAGTGTGTGTACGTGTGTGTGGATGTTGTTGCCCATGCCCTATAGGACTATAAAGAAAAGCAGAAAGAGACAGACAGAGAGATAGAGCTCTGCTTTTAAAGCTGTGAACCTCTGCCTCCACCATGATGCTGTATTCAGTCAGACAAGCCAGCAGCTCATCCTTAATTGTTTGAGTTTATTTTTATTTTTACAGGGACAGTGCACATTAATCAACTTTTCAGTAAAAGTGCCAGTTTTAGCCAGCCGGCTAATTTTTTTACCGCAGTCCCTGGGCAGGTTATTTAAAACAATTACAATAACAATATAGACAATCATTGAGCAGTGAGCACACACAGAGCCACATAGTACAAGCAAGACGTAGCATGCAGACAGAGCAACATAGCACAAAAAGCAACAAGACAAAATCCATAAAAGCAACAAAGTGTTTCGGCAACACAAAACTAGGGATTATGTTCACAAATCTGATTGGCCTTTAGCCATGTCTTCACGTTTTTGTGAAAGTGTGATAGGTGGTGCAGTTATGTGTGTCTGATGGCAGTGTATTCCAAACATGGGAAGCTCTCACATAGAAAGCAGATTGACTGAAGGTGCTTTTCCTTAAGGGAACTATACAGTCACCTCTCATGGCAGACCTTATGGATCTGCTGCCATATGTTTGGGTTTTCTGTTTAACAAAAGTACTGAGTGGAGGGGGAGCCAGGCAATTTAGGATCCTGAATACAAGACAACCGTTGGTGTATTGCACAAGATTTTTCCAACTCAAGAGCTCATGCTTTCTGAGGATGTAACAGTGATGATGGCTATTGGGCTTCCTATCAAGCACTTTGAGAGCCTGTTTGTAGACAGACTGAATGGGTTTTAATGTTGTACAGCAAGCTTGGGCCCAACTAGTCAAGCAGTACGTTAAGTGGGGGTGTATCATAGATTTGAAGTACTGTTTTGCTACCTCTGTAGTCAAACAATTTCGTATAAATCGGAAATTAGTGAGGTTGAAATTGGTTATTTGAATTACCTTTTTCACCTGCTTTTTAAAAGAGAGGTTGGAATCAAGTATGATGCCAAGGTACTTAAAATCAGATACCACCTGGAGCTCCTCCCGACACATAGACATCTGGCTCAGTAGCATCAGTTGAAATCTTTGTGAAGAACACATAGACAGTTTTTTTCACATTGAGATGCAAACATGAGTCACTGAGCCACTTTGTAACCTGGACCATTACAGTGGTGAGTTCTTGTGCAGCTTGTTGTTTTCTCTTTGCATGCACATATATCACTGTATCATCTGCATACATTTGAACTTCCGACCCAGTACAGACAGAAGGCAGATCATTAATGTACAGGCTGAGCAGGAGAAGCCCCAGTACGCCCACATCATAGCTAAGAGTGGGCGACAGCTCAGTGCTCACTCTGACCCACTGAGTTCTGCTTTCAAGGTATGATTTCATCCATCTCAAGGCATCGGGGGAAAAGTTGAACTTGGACAATTTTGTGATGAAAACCTCATGGTTAACAGTGTCAAAAACCTTCCTTAGGTCCAGAAACACAGCTCCAACAATGCCCCCTTTGTCCATCTTGGACTTCACATTTTCCAGCAGAAAGCAGTTGGCCGTTTCTGTGGAATGTTTACCTCTGAAGCCAAACTGCATGGAGTGTAATGTGAAGGGGCTGTTGCTGAGGTGGGCAATCATTTGCTCGGCTACACACTTTTCAACAACCTTTGACACCACAGGTAGTATACTAAGGGGCCTGTAGTTACTTACGTCAGCAGGGTCACCCGATTTAAAGATGGCCGTTATTATGGCCGACTTCCATACCCTTGGAAACACCCCCTGACGAATAGATGTGTTGACCTTAGTAATCGGGCCAATAAGTGACTCTTTGTAGTTTTTAAGAAAGGTAGAGTCCAGCCCAAACACATCTTTGGCTTTAGAGTTATTTTGTGAGCTAATCACCTTGTTCACCTCTGACTCAGAAGCCTCCCTTATGATGAAGACAGGTTGAGTGTCGTTCACTAGTGTCATTCATTCAATAAAGTAGGAATTGAAGGCTATTGCTATTTCGAATGCATCCTGTGTTAGAATTGTTTTCTATTGTGTTATTGACTGTACGTTTGTTTATTCCATGTGTAACTCTGTGTTGTTGTTTTGACGCACTGCTTTGGTTTATCTTGGCCAGGTCGCAGTTGTAAATGACATTCTGTTCTCAACTGGCCTACCTGCTTAAATAAAGGTGAAATAAAATATAAAAAATAAAGATTGTCATTCACCATGATTTGTAGTCTTTTTGCAGTGTTACTATGGTCTTTCCCTGTTAACTTTTTTAAATTCTCCCAGGTCAATTTAGAATGTTCCTTTGCTTCACCAATTATGTAAATAAAAAAGTTTGCCTTGGCCTGTCTGATTTCCTTCATCACCTTATTTCTCAACATGGTAAACCTACATCTGTCTTGCTCTAATTTGGACTTTAGGGCTGTTTTTAGAACATGATCTCGTTCTTTCATCAGTTTCCAGATTTCTCCATTTAGCCAAGGAAGAGTGCTCTTTTAGCCAGGTTTGGATTTGATTTTCTTTAGGAAACCATCTATTGTAGTCTGGATTGTGGATAGAAAAACCTGACTTTCAGCTTCCACGTCTGTATAGGACAAGAGATCATTCCAGTTAATTACCTTAATTGCATTTTCAAAATAATTTAATTCACTCTTAGGTATTCTGAGTTGACCAGGCTTTCTAACAGTAGAGAGGTTAAACCTGCTCTTAGAAAGCTTTCTGGCTATAAGTGTCAGAATATGATCAGATAGCCCAGTAACCATATTGAATGATTTAGTCACTCTCTCTGGTTTATTACTGAACACCAAATCAATCTGTGTTTTAGAGTAACAAGTCACCATGGTTGGCCATTTAACTAGCTGTGTAAGGTCAAAGGTATTAGTGATCCATTTGAGGGTTTTCCTACAAGACTTGTCTTCATAATGAATGTTAAAATCTCCCATTAAGATGACCTCTTTCCCAAAATCACATTCCCTAAGCATGTTATTAAACTGATCAAAAAATACACTTTTGGTGGAAGGTGGTCTATACATTCCAATAAGGGTAAAAGACATTTGGGGAGACAGTGTAACGTTCAGGCCAATACATTCTAGTTCATTATCACATGACCACTCAGGCACAATCAGAGCAGCATATGGAGAGTTTTTATGGAGCCGTGTCTCTGAGAGGCAGAGGAAGTCAAGGTTTGAGTCTGTGAGAAGATGTTGAATTTGATCACTTTTTGAAATGACACTGCGAATGTTCAAGTGCCACCCAAGTAGTCCCTTGGGCTTAGCGACTTGGATATGTTTGGAGAGTCAAATTCCATCTTGGAGCCGGGTGACCCGAGAGAAACCACGGGACCATAGCACTTACCCACTTCCGGAGGGGTGACGATCAGTGGACGAGGCCATCCACTGCTTTCCACTTCGGTGAGAATTGATGGCTCGGTGATGTTGGGCCCAGGATTGAGTTGCACATCCCTGGAGAGAAGGAGGGTAGTGAACAGGTAGTTTAACAGTTTTCAATAAATGTTGGACTTGTGTTTGTTACGCCTAAGCGGTTCAGTGGAATAGGGAGCGAGGTAGACTTGGCCATTATTCAGAACATTATGGTATGCTGTGTACTGTCCGCTCCCGTGGAACGGTGAACCAATGTGTTTGGTGTTGATATTCTCCGGCAGTAGATTTATTGTGTCATCCCAGCAAGGACACACTGAGATTATCAGTATAGCAGCTACATAACTGACAATCATGGCAATGTACTGGAGATAAAAACAAATAATTGAGCTTTAAATCTTTGCATGAGTTACTTAGCTGGGGTCAGCTTACACCTGATGTTTTAGATAAAATAACAGCATCTGTAGGAGAAGCGGCACCTGCCGCAACACCCTACTTCCGTCTGCCATTTTTTTTCTTCTAACTGATGGGCCAATGCATCAAGAATGTAAACCCCAGTAGAAAGAGAGGAGGGAGAGAGAGAAAGAGAAGGAGAAAGAGAATGAGAGAGAGAGAGTAAAGAGAATGGAGGAGTGGAGAGATGAGGAGAGAGAAGGAGGGAGAGGTGTTCAGCAGGGTTCAACACAGACACTAAGTGGAGTATTCAGGGCTCTACCTTCTCTCTCTCTCTCCATCTTTCCCCCCTCTCTCTGTTTCTTTCTCTCTGCCCACTGTGCTATCTCTCTTCTGGAAATACCACCCCTCTGACACAGAATGTGAACTGAAACTGGCTAACTTTTCTGTAAACTTTTTCTGGTCTATGGTGTAGCTAAATTCAACATTTTTATTGAGCTACACTCACTGCCTATTCAAAGTCAATATTACAGCAATTGGCAGCCTTACAAATGAACAAAACTAAACTCTGACCTATATCCTTCCAGTACAGCAATCTTTTTGAGATAGGGACACTATTACAAAAGCAGTAATTCAGTCAAGATCCAGTTGTTAAATACAGATTCATGATTATCAGGACTAAAACTCACACCCCCTTACACTAGCAACGGTCATCAACATTGATAAAGGTCAAAAACACAGTTCTGATGAGTGTAACAGCTGCATAATGGAGTGAGATACTCAACTATGTTTTTAATAAAAACAAATCCATAAAATATTGTCTGTATTATAGCACATAAACAATTATGTAATGAGAGACAGAACATCTATGGAATCCAGATGGATTCTGTTGGTGGCACCTCAGCTATTCAATTGAATGTCAAACATGACATGTTTTCTTCTTTGAATGATACATGCCGGCGTATGTCGCAAGTCATGACTTCACAGGAGAGCCGTGTGAATGTAAAACATATTTTGGGCAGGATGGAGAGTGATGGGGAACTGCATCAGATGACCTGGCCTCCACAATCACCAAACCTCAATTGAAATGGTTTGGGATGAGTTGAACCGCAGTGAAGGAAAAGCAGCCAACAAGTGCTCAGCATGTGTGGGAACTCCTTCAAAACTGCTGGAAAAGCATTCCTCATGAAGCTGGTTGAGAGAATGCCAAGAGTGTGCAAAGATGTCATCAAGGCAAAAGGTGGCTACTTTGAGGAATCTCAAATATAAAATATATTTTGATTTGTTTAACAATTTTTTGGTTACTACATGATTCCATATGTGTAATTTCGTAGTTTTCATGTCTTCACTATTATTCTACAATGTAAAAATAAAGAAAAACCCTTGAATGAGTAGGTGTGTCCAAACTTTTGACTGGTACTGTACATGTGGGTATAATTTAATAAATGACCATGAAATTTCACACTTTTCCGGATACGTAAGTCCAGGAGACAATGTGGTTTGCACAGGTAATCAAATGAATATTGTATTTTTCTATTTTGAAAATGGATCAAGCACACACTAACGAAACCTCAAAACACCATAACCAGGCAGGTGGTTGAGTGGAACCCACAGGGTTGGCCACCCGAAGACGACATGGAGACGGACAAATGAGCAGGAGATGAAGAACCACCGTAATGAGGTCAAGACAACAGCCCAGAACAGAGTCAGCTGGACATGCACTGCTGAGTCCCTCTGCTCCACTAGGAGCTTAAAGGAATAATAATATACATTTTGAAAGCAATCAGTGAAGTGGCCATTAGTTGACAAATAGAGCATCCACTTCTCAAATATAGAGAAATTATGGCAAAAAGATGTGTATTCTCAGGTGGGCGTGGCTTGAGCCTTGCTACTTACACCATCACAGACCCAGGTCACTCATTCTTTATCTCCGTGGAGAGATAGAGACTGAAAAATGAAAAGAGAGAGACATAGTGATAAAAGAGAGTGAGTAAGAGACAGACAGACACTGAAAGGTAGAATGCGAGTGAGGGAGAGAGAGAGAGAGACTGAAAGACAGCGATAAAAAGAGAGAGTGGAAGACAGACAGACACTGAAAGGTAGAGCATGAGAGAGAGACATAGCAACAACTAGACAGAGAAATAAAGATAGACATGAGGAGATAGAGAGCGCATATGAGAGAGAAATAGAGAGAAAGATGGAGGGAGAAATAGAGACAAAGAAAAATATCAAAAGGGAGAGAGATGGAGAAAAAGACAGATATAGACACAGAGACAGAGAGATAAAGGAATAGAGTTAGAAGGAAGGATGTCCTCTCCTCCCCTGTCAGTCCCAGATTCTGGACTGAGTAATATTCCTACCAGCACCATTAGCTGACATCTCCAGATAACAAAAGGAGGATGAATCAGTATTCAGCTCGTGGCTCTGGGCTGTGCCTCTCCTTTATCACAGGGCCACTGTGGCCTTCCTCTAAAGGTGAGGTTAAAACGCAGATTACGCTTTGTTCCAGCACACCTCTAATGAACCTTATCTCTCTTCCCCAAATTCTCATCTCTTTATTCTCTCCATTTCTACCTCTCATACACAAACGTGCATGGACGGTCTACTCTCTCTCCTATCTCTCTCTATCCATAATTTATTTCTCTATTCCCTTACCCCTCATCCCTCCCAATTAGGGTAGAATATTTCCCTGGTATTTTATAAATGTTCCATCCGTATTTTACAAATGTTCCATTCCGAGAATAAATCACTTTTTCCCCAGGTAACCTGGTATTTCCCACCAAAATCAGAAGTGTCATTCAAAAGCATTATAAAGCATATGTCTGGATTTGATTATTCATATCTGATACTACCTGAGCCTGATGAGCCATATTTGAAATACATTTTATGAGCCCTACATTAACATTTAATGAGCCCAAGCCCAAAAAAGCCCAAATGTGACTCACCACCTGGATTCGGTCTTATGTAGCAACATTTTTAAGTTCAGTTTTTTACATTGGATAAAAGTAGAGACTCAGACCTACAAAATTGTATATCATACAATACATTTTTGAGGAACAATGGGAAAGTAATTCTACTTTGAAAGTTGATACACTTGTAACTCACTTTTGAGAAAAGGGCCTTTGAATGTTTTGGTACCTACTAAAGAGCTCTCCTCTCTCTACACCCATTCAGCATTGTTCACACCCTCTTAAGCCAGCCCCACCCATGTCTAAGGATTCACATGAGGTTATGTGATAAAGACTAAAAGTGGTACAATAAGGAAAGCAATAGCCTACAATAAGGAAAAATTCCAGGTAAACAGAAAGGGTCCAGATAAAGATATTTTATAAATATTAGATGACACCCAGATACACTTGTCTAAATTGATAGGTCATGTGAAATAAATGCTAGAACCCCCAGCCACATCCAGTGGTGGAAAAAGTACTAAATTGTCATACTTGAGTAAAAGTATAAACCATTTCAAATTCCTTATAATAAACCAGACTGCACAATTCTATTAAAATATACATAAAAGACAGATAGCCAGGGGCACAATGTCCTTAAGTATCAAAAGTAAAAATATAAACCATTTCAACTTCCTTATATTAAGCAAACCAGATGGCACAATTTTATTATCTTTTACTGATGGATAGCCAGGGACACACTCCAACACTCAATCATTTACAAACGAAGCATTTGTGTTTAGTGAGTCTGCCAGATCAGAGGCAGTATGGATTTTATTTATTTTACTTCACCTTTATTTAACCAGGTAGGCTAGTTGAGAACAAGTTCTCATTTGCAACTGCAACCTGGCCAAGATAAAGCATAGCAGTGTGAACAGACAACAACAGAGTTACACATGGAGTAAACAATAAACAAGTCAATAACAGTAGAAAAAAAAAAAATCTTTATACATTGTGTGCAAAAGGCATGAGGTAGACAATAAATAGGCCATAGGAGTGAATAATTACAATTTAGCAGATTAACACTGGAGTGATAAATGATCAGATGAACATGTGCAGGTAGAGATATTGGTGTGCAAAAGAGCAGAAAAGTAAATAAAATAAAAACAGTATGGGGCTGAGGTAGGTAATTTGGGTGGGCTATATACCGATGGACTACGTACAGCTGCAGCGATCGGTTAGCTGCTCAGATAGCAGATGTTTAAAGTTGGCGAGGGAGATAAGTCTCGAACTACAATTCGTTCCAGTCGCAGGCAGCAGAGAACTGGAAGGAAAGGCGGCCAAATTAGGTTTTGGCTTTAGGGATGATCAGTGAGATACACCTGCTGGAGCGTGTGCTACGGGTGGGTGTTGCCATCGTGACCAGTGAACAGCCTTGGCCAGGTCGATGAAGATGGCTGCACAGTACTTTTATATTTTATCGGTGGCGGTTATGATATCGTTTAGTTCCTTGAGCGTGGTTGAGGTGCACCCGTGACCGGCTCGGAAACCGGATTGCACAGCGGAGAAGGTACGGTGGGATTCGAGATGGTCAGTGATCTGTTTGTTGACTTGGCATTCAAAGACCTTAGATAGGCAGGGCAACATGGATATAGGTCTGTAACAGTTTGGGCCCAGGGTGTCTCCCCCTTTGAAGAGGGGGATGACCGTGGCAGCTTTCCAATCCTTGGGGATCTCAGATGATACGAAGGAGAGGTTGAACAGGCTGGTAATAGGGGTTGTGACAATGGCGGCGGACAGTTTCAGAAATAGAGGGTCCAGATTGTCAAGCCCAGCTGATTTGTATGGGTCCAGGTTTTGCAGCTCTTTCAGAACATCTGCTATCTGGATTTGGGTAAAGGATAAGCTAGGGAGGCTTGGTCGAGTAGCTGCGGGGGTTAATAAAAAATAAAAAAAAATAAAAAAAATTAATATTAATTTTATATATCAAGTCTTGCTAAGTGGATGGTCTCTACAGAAGGTGTAACAGGTACAGCCAAATGGTTACTTGCATAGTAGCAATATCAGAAATAGATAGTGTCAATATGAATAAAATATACAGTATGTACAATCAATAACGATATCAGTGATAAACAAGGTAGTTATATGCATACAATCAGGGGTAAAGTGGCTGTGCAGTATGTTAAGAGAGTCATGTGAATAGAGGCACTGCAGATAGTTCTGATGACTGGTCCGTCCAAACTACGCATGAACAATCTATATTCGGAGAGCCTGTTTCTGTCCTGCCCAACTCCCTGATCTTGCCAAAAAGATAGTTTGTGTCCAGTCCAGGTAGTAATTTTACAGGCAGACCATCTATGGGAGGAAGGACGTCAGCGTTGCGCAGCAGCTGAAACCTGGTCCCGACAGTCTGAACTCGCCTTTGTGACAACACCATGCTCCAGAGCATCGAAGCTGTAAAACAGGGAATAACAAAAAATCTGAAGACATTACAACCCTGCATAACATCAATTCACCTCCCAAGTTTAGATAAGAATAACCTCATACAAATAAAACATTTTTTTACCTGAAGTGCTGGTACTGCTTGATTTGTGGCAGCGGCCTGAAGTATTGAGTCAGGTGTTGTTGCCAGCCATAGCTTTTCACCAGCACCGTACCATCCTCCAGTCCAACCAGCTCTGGGATGTTGACCCCTTTCAGTGTTGTCCTTCACAACACCAGCAATCTCAGTCAAAGTGTTCACTCTGGTCTTTCTGAAGCGCTGATGAGGCCGACACACCAGGCAAACTTGGTGTGGCCTGTGATCAGGAAGTGAAGGTCCAGATTGTGGTGGAACTTATGCATAGTCCACCAGGCACAATACCAGAGCACAAATCTGTTATTGTTTTGGCCACTGCATTTATAACAATTCAGGTCCACATGAGTTTTCCCAATGCCATAGTTGGTGAAGAAATGGTACATGAAGTTGATGATTGCACTGCTGCCTTTACTTGCTTGGGCCAGCTCTCTTTTTGATGACTATGACTGGTGGATTAGAGTCAGGCGTGTTCTACTGCTGAAAGACAAATTCCAGACACAAATATTTTTTGCATTATACAATAGATGCGAAATGGCTTTCTGAGATAAGATCACTACACACAGTTCATACAGGTAATGTTAGCTACTGTAGCTAGCCAGCCATCTAACATCAGCTGGCTAGCTAACAGAAAGCTTAAACTAGCAATACAAACCGATTGTCATAGCTAGCTAAAGTTAACCAATAAGTTCAATGCTAGCTAGCTAACATTAGGCTATAACTAGCGATGCGAAATGGCATTGAGAAAACGTCACTGACGTTACACATACGTTAATGTTAGCTAGCAAGCCAGCCACCTAACCTCAGCTAACGTTAGCTAGCTAACAGCAAGCTTTAACTTGGAATCTTTTGTTTAGACATGTCACATTAACATTAGCTAGCTAGCAATTTTATTGTACTATAATCCCAATCCATAGAGTAACGTTACTAGCAATACAAACCGATTGTCATAGCAAGCTAAAGTTAACCAAATAACATTAGGTACATTGTTAGTAAGCCAGCCATCGTCTAACTCCAGCTGTCATGTTAACAGCAAGCTTTAGCTTGCAATGAAAACAACTCTGACAAAATTTGAAAGGTATAATATCTGAATCTGTAGCTAGATTCTAAACTGTATACATGGATGAAAGCTTCACGTTAGGTTCATTGTTAGTTAGTAAGCGAGCCATCAAACTCCAGCTGGCTAGTTAACAGCAAGCTTTAGCTTGCAATGAAAACAACTCTGACAAAATTAGAAGCGTGTAATATCTGAATCTGTAGCTAGATTCTTACCTGTATACATGGATGAAAGCTTCACGGCAGACTGCAATACATTTTATAAGACATCCTGTGTTGTTTCCGTTTAGTTTGCAGAGCTTGTAAGGCCCGTTGTGTTGCACTTATTTCAAAACATGTTATGAAATGAGAGTCAGAAAGTAGTCCATCACAACTTTTTCCCACTAACCTTTGTCAATAGCGCCTGATAAATTCAGGGCAGCAATGTTATTGCGAGCAGTAGCAACATAATATATTTAAAAAAAACTGCAGTCGAAACTGTTATTTACGCTTTACGAGCAGCTCATTTTATAGACACAAGATGCAACACCGACCAATCCAAACTCATCTCTCAGCATGTCCAGCCCACTCATTATCTCAGCCAATCATGGCTAGCGGGAAGGTTGCTGGCTTTTTCTGTGGCTAAACCAACTAGGCTCATAACAATTGTATTTGTGTTTACAGATGACATACACGTTTGATATTAAGGCACATGAAAGTTCACATGTTCGAAAATATATTTCTGCCAAAAAAATGCATTTTGATTAAAAAAAATAAAAAAACGTTCAAAAGGCTCTCCTGTGAAGTCGTGACCTACGACATACACCTAGTTTCCTGAATCGGGTCACAAATGATTGTGCCATTATCCATTACATACTGTATATGATATAGGCACATTACGCTCCACTGGTAAGCATAAATGCCCATAGATGTAGCTAGCTATATGCTCTCTTGGGTAAATAATGAAACTAGCCAGTAGGGAAATCTTTTTGAGTGTGAATTGTATTACTGTACTGTATTGTATTATACTGTATTATATGGACTGGAATTAAGCACATCATTCAAACCATGATAAAGCAGAAGAGAACATGCAATTCTGGTGCAGCACATGCGGCCTACAAAGTAACAAGTAGGCTATAGGCTAGTGAATGTGATTTAAATGTTGATATATGTTAGTTTGTTGCTGATGTGGACACCAAGGAGCTTGAAGATCTCAACATGCTCCACTGCAGCCCCGTCGATGAGAATGTGGGCGTGCTCGGTCCTCCTTTTCCTGTAGTCCACAATCATCTCTTTTTTCTTGATCATGTTGAGGGAGAGGTTTCTGTCTTTGCGCCACATGGTCAGGTCTCTGACCTCCTCCCTATAGGCTGTCTCATCATTGTTGGTGGTCAGGCCTACCACTGTTGTGTTATCAGCAAACGTAATGATGGTGATGGAGTCGTGCCTGGCGATGCAGTCATGAGTGAACATGGAGCTCATCACTAAGCTAAGGACCCTGGGACTAAACACCTCCCTCTGCAATTGGATCCTGGACTTCCTGACGGGCCGCCCCCCTGTGTTGAGGATCAGTGTGGCAGATGTGTTGTTACCTATCCTTACCACCTGGGGGCGGCCCGTCAGGAAGTCCAGGATCCAATTGCAGAGGGAGGTGTTTAGTCCCAGGGTCCTTAGCTTAGTGATGAGCTTTGACGGTACAATGGTTTTGAACGCTGAGCTGTAGTCAATGAATAGCATTCTCACATAGGTGTTCCTTTTGTCCAGGTGGGAAAGGGCAGTGTGGAGTGCAATAGAGATTGTGGATCAGCTGTGGATATGTTGGTGCGGTATGCAAATTGGAGTGGGTCTAGGGTTTCTGTGATAATGGTGTTGATGTGAGCAATGACCAGTCTTTCAAAAAATGTCATGGTTACAGATGAGTACTACAAGTTGGTAGTCATTTGGGCAGGTTACCTTACTGTTCTTGGGCACAGGGACTATGATGGTCTGCTTGAAACATGTTGGTATTACAGACTCAGACAGTTGAGAGGTTGAAAATGTCAGTGAAGACACTTGCCAGTTAGTCAGAGCGTGCTCACAGTACACATCCTGGTAATCCGCCTGGCCCTGCGGCCTTGCGAATGTTGACCTGTTTAAAGGTCTTAATCACATCGGCTGTGGAGAGCGTGATCACACAGTCGTCCGGAACAGCTGATGCTCTCATGCGTATTTCAGTGTTACTTGCCTCGAAGCGAGCATAGAAGTAGTTTAACTCGTCTGGTAGGCTCGTGTCACTGTGCAGCTCTCGGCTGTGCTTCCCTTTGTAGTCTGTAATAGTTTGACGATTCGATCTTAGTCCTGTATTGACGGTTTGCCTGTTTGATGGTTCGTCGGAGATCATAGCAGGATTTCTTATAAGCTTCAAGCTTAGAGTCCTACTCCTTGAAAGCAGCAGCTCTACCCTTAAACTCGAATGTTGCCTTTAATCCATGGCTTCCGGTTGGGTTATGTACGTACAGTCACTGTGGGGACGACGTCCTCAATGCACCTATTGATAAAGCTAGTGACTGATGTGATGTACTCCTCAATGCCATCAGAAGAACCCCAGAACATATTCCAGTCTGTGCTAGCAAAACAGTCCTGTAGCTTAGCATCTGCTTCATCTGACCACTTTTGTATAGACCGAGTCACTGGTGCTTCCTGCTTTAACTTTTGCTTGTAAGCAGGAATCAGGAGGATATAATTATGGTCAGATTTGACAAATGGAGGGCGAGGGAGAGCTTTGTACCCATCTCTGTGTGTGTGTAACAGTATAAATTTACACCGTCCCCTCGCCCATACCCGGGCGCGAACCAGGGACCTTCTGCACACATCAACAGTTACCCTCGAAGCATCGTTACCCATCGCTCCACAACAGCCGCGGCTCTTGCAGAGCAAGGGGAACTACTACTTCAAGGTCTCAGAGCAAGTGACGTCACTGATTGAAACGCTATTTAGCGCCCACGCTAACTAAGCTAGCCGTTTCACATCCGTTACATGTGGACTATAATTGTTTTCCCTCTGGTTACACATTTAACATGCAGATAGAAATTAGGTTTAAACTGATTTATGTTTTTCTGCATTAAAGTCCCTGTGTAAGCGTTACATGTAGACCTATCATCTCATCATGGTAACTTTTTTTTCTTGTGACAGGTATGCCTACAATTGTTGCAGAATAGCTTATGCTACATTAATATATATTTTCTTTATTTCTAAAGGCCGAATGCGCATCTAATTTAACCATCTCCATCTGGCTTTCAGGGGTCACCTTGTTATTAAATTGTAAAGATATATATATATATATTTTGCAGCTGCAGTGTTCTAAAACAGCCTATCACTTGAATAAAGTTGCTTTAAATCAGTGCAGTCTTTATCTCAGTGCAGTCTTTATTTCACTCTTTCACAGTCTTTATCTCTCTGCATCAACTCCATTCAAATTGCATCCAAAATAGATAATCCTGTTCTATATTGATATATAACTGTCCAAGCCTACCGTTCTCAGGTAATACATTCAATGCAGTATTAGCCTTTTTCTTTGCTAATTAATGATGGTTTATGCATGATAAGCTTCTAACTTATAGCCTCTGTCTTTTTCATAATACGCAAGCACCTGTGCTCCGCTGGCCTTGCCATAAAAAAATGCTCCTTAGCTCTTGGAGTCCCATGCAGGAAAAGCTAGACTAGAATAGCTTGCTGGACATAATTTTTTTTGCATTTACTGTAGCAAAAGCCTATTCGAAGAGGAACGCAAGCTCTTTTTTGCTGAATGTTAAATACAGCAGCCAACAGAACTCACGGATCAAATCTAATTTTATTGGTCACATGAGCCGAATACAACACCTTACAGTGAAATGCTTACTTGCAAACTTGGATAGTGTGAAATAAGAGCGAACGCATGATGGCGGTAGGCTATAGAAGTTATTTATTCAGACCCATAACCATTCAATCTTGGTGAAAGTCTTCTGCATCTAATTCTAGTCCTATATTATTAAAGTATGTCACTAGAATGATGGTAAGGACAACAAATCTTATTTAATGTAATTGTTGAAAGCAATGAAAGAATGAAGCAACAATAGAGAAAGAGGAGGTAGGCTGTAGCACTAGAGGAAATATTATGAAAGCTATATATGCATCAGCCTACTAATTTTACAAATCGGCCCTATTATATTTTTTATTTTATTTATTTATTTCACCTTTATTTAACCAGGTAGGCTAGTTGAGAACAAGTTCTCATTTGCAACTGCGACCTGGCCAAGATAAGGCATAGCAGTGTGAACAGACAACACAGAGTTACACATGGAGTAAACAATTAACAAGTCAATAACACAGTAGAAAAAAGGGGAGTCTATATATACATTGTGTGCAAAAGGCATGAGAAGGTAGGCAAATAATTACAATTATGCAGATTAACACTGGAGTGATAAATGATCAGATGGTTTTGTACAGGTAGAGATATTGGTGTGCAAAAGAGCAGAAAAATAAATAAATAAAAACAGTATGGGGATGAGGTAGGTGAAAATGGGTGGGCTATTTACCAATAGACTATGTACAGCTGCAGCGATCGGTTAGTTGCTCAGATAGCAGATGTTTGAAGTTGGTGAGGGAGATAAAAGTCTCCAACTTCAGCGATTTTTGCAATTCGTTCCAGTCACAGGCAGCAGAGAACTGGAACGAAAGGCGGCCAAATGAGGTGTTGGCTTTAGAAAATTGGCAAAGACTCCGGCCACCATAGTCATAAACCGTTCTCTCTGCTACTGCATGGCAAGCGATACCGGAGCGCCAAGTCTAGTTCCAAGAGGCTTCTAAACAGCTTCTACCCCCAAGCCATAAGACTCCTGAACAGCTTATCAAATGGCTAACTCTTCTACACTGCTGCTACTCTGTTATTATCTATGCATTATTACTTACCGACATGTACATATTACCTCAATTACCTCATATTACCTCAATTACCACAGCACCGGTGCCCCCTGCACATTGATTCTGTACCGGTACCCCCTGTATATAGCCCCACTATTGTTCTTTACTAATGTTCTTTAATTATTTGTTATTCTTATCTCATACTTTTTTGTCAAATTTTCTTAAAACTGCATTGTTGGTTAAGGGCTTGTAAGCATTTCACTGTAATATTCACACCTGTTGTATTCGGCGCATGTTACAAATCAAATTTGCTTTCATTTGAAGGTGCAGGATGTGAGTTTAATAATAATCATGAAGATAAAACAAAACAGGAGAAGTGTATTAAATTTAACCAAAACCAATACTGCCTGATGACTTAGGCTTACTGAGGGCTAAATGAAGGGAGAGTAATCAGTGACAGTACACCCCTCCCCCCTAATCGCAGGATGGCGCCAGCCAGGGGGACAGCCCTGAGGGCGAGGAGCCGGTTCATCCGGGCTGCGAAGGTGGAATTTTTAGATGATGTGGAACCAAAATGTTGTCTACTGGATCCCAACACCGCTCCTAGACCGTACCCCTCCCAGTCCACCAGGTACTGGAGCTGACCCCCACGATGTCAGAAGTCCAGGAGGGAACTGATGGCAAAGGTGGGGCTTCCTGCGATGTTCAAGGGAGGCAGAGGGGTGTTGTGGGAGACGACATCAGCCAGGGGACTAGGAACCCCCGGCCTGAGAAAGGAAACATGAAAAGAGGGTGAGATCCGGTAGTTAGTGGGGAGCTGTAATATGTATGTCACCTCATTGACCTTTCCAGAGGACCTTGAACGGCCCTACAAACTGGGGGCTCATTTTCTTACAGGACAGGTGGAGTGGGAGGTTCTTGGTGGAGAGCCAGACGGGAGCCTCACTGTGGTGGCCATCTGCCTGTTCCTTCTGGCAGCAGACTGTGTGCTGGAGCCTCACGTGGATATCGTTCTAAATCTCTTCTTCGTTCCTGAACCACTCATCCACTGCAGGAGCTTCGGTCTGGCTCGGGGTCCACAGAGCCAGGGCTAGCTGATAACACAGAACACACTGGAAGGGAGTCAGCCCGTAGGAGGAGTGATGCAATGAATTCTGTGCCTACTGGAGGGCAGGTAGCAGGCGTGGGTTCCCTCTCCAGAGCCTGGAGGATGTCCACATCTACATTCCAAAACATGGGGCCAATGACATGGGAGGACAGAATGATGGGCACTCACAGGACTCTCAACCGACGTGGAACCACAAGGTAAGGGAAAGCAGGTCTTCCGGCATCCTGGTGCCCAGGCGGTGATGACTTTGTGTACAGAAGCAGTGAGGACGAGGAGGGGAAGGCTTTCTATGTGCGTGGGTCCAACGGTGAGGGTGAGGGGTGCTGTGATGTGCGTGAAAGTGCCAGATCCCAATGGTTGTTTATCCAGGGCTTGGACTGGAAGAGGAGAGGAGAGCGGGTACGCGGTGATAAAATTCCCTGCGGCACAAGAGTCCACTAGAGCTGTAGAGACAACACCTAAGGGACAGCCAGCCAGTGAAATGGAAACCAGGAAGGGTTTGGCAGAAAACGATGAAGAAATGCTCACGCCTACCCTCGGAGAGGGATGATCACGGAGCCGTCCATCTGCCCCAGTGGACTTTGGGTTGGGACGCACCGGACACCACTGAACCCGGTGCCCCTTCTGTCCGCAAAAGCCTCGACTTGGCTTTGCCGCTGGGAGGTATGTGACCCCTAACTCCATGGATTCAGGCCGGTGCTCCTGAAGAAGGTTGTCCAGATGGATGGCCATTGCGATGAGTGCATCAAGGGAAAGGTTGTCGTCTCAGCACGCCAACTCCGTGTGGACCTCCTCGTGCAATCCTCTTCGAAATAGGTTGCGGAGCACCGGTTCATTCCATCCACTGGAGGCTGCCACGATCCGGAAGGTGAAGGTGTACTCCGCAGCGGTCTGAGCACCCTGCTGGAGTTGGAGTAGTTGCTCACCTCCCTTTCTGCCCTCCGGTGGACAGTCAAACCCCTCGTATGAACCCAGCTCTTCCTCTCCTCTCTCCCAGACGGATGGTCAGCAGGGAAATGGTCAGCAGGGAAATTACTGTGGTAACCTTGGACCTCTCGGTGGTGGGGCTCCTGTCTGATGAGCCAAATAGAGGGAGCATTGGAGTAGGAAGCCACGGCATTTGGATGGAGTCCTGTCATAATTGTCCGGGAGGGACAGTTGGGCATCGCTGACCTGGGCGGACTGCTGGGTAAGCTGGGGGGCTGGCTCGCTGGGATGACTCATGGTAGAAGGTCCTGTGCTAGTTGGAGGAGAATCCTCTAGGGTGTTGTCGAAATGGTGGAGGACGCGGAGGACCTCATCCAATTGATTGGATGTACTTGTTCATCGAACGTCTAGGAGATGTCCTTATCTTCTGCTGCTTCCATTTTTGAAGAGGCAGTATTCTGTAACGTATACACAGGGAGACCAGCAACAGGTGAGTTTAATCATCCATCATCATCATCATCATCATCATGAAGTTAATACAAAACAAGAGAAGTGTACTGAACGTAACCAAAACCAATACTGCCTGATGACAGACTCACTGAAGGCTAAATGAAGGGAGAGTAATCTGGGTGGTGATGAAGTCCAGGTGTGCTTAATGTGGGTCGCCAGGACCGGTGGTCACAGGAGCAGGGGAGCAGGACTAGACGTGAAACTATACATGATTAACTACACATTAATCATGCAGAGATCGTAAAGAAGCCAGATTTAGACATTGCATATAATTGAACAGTTCTATTTAACGCCATGCTGTTCATGTAAATTATTTATTTCTAATTTTGGTAACCGGGTTCCCCCCATTAAACCCTACTCCAGATCCCCCTCCTTCTTTGTCTCTCCCCCATAACATGCTGACCAGACCACACGCATGATCGATCACGCGCATGTTGATTTTGTCTACCCACACCAGACACGATCAGGACACCCAGGTTGAAATATCAAAACTAACTCTGAACCAACTATATTATGTTATGTTATGTTATGTTATATTATATATTATTATTATATATTATGTTTCCCATTTTCGTGGGGTTTGCTGGACAGTTTAAGTCCCTGTGTTTGGGGCACTTGTTTTGTTGTGCGCCCTGTGTTTTCGTGGGGTTGGCTTATATTTGCTGTTTTGTGCATTAAATTAGCACTACCCTGAACTCTCTGCTTCCTGCGCCTGACTTCTTACCCACTACAGAACGTTAGAGAATCCCGCACCTTTCATGGAGTCAGCAGGAGCAGCTGCCAATCCCCTTCCATCGATGGAGGAACGTTTCCTCCATCATACCACCGTCCTCCATCGGATAGGATCGGCGATGGATCAGATGATGGAGAGGATGGACCGATGGGAGAGGAGTGGTCTCCTCTCTTCACCTCCGGTTCCTCCAACGAACCCACCTTCTCCTCCCTCCGCATCCAGCTCCGGGACTCTCCGTCTTGCGCTCCCGAGGGAGTATGATGGAGCGGCGGCTGAGTGCCAGGGGTTTTTGCTCCAACTGGAACTGTACCTGGCTACCGTGAGGCCAACTCCCTCGGGGGAGGAGAGTGTGAGTGTCCTCGTCTCCTGCCTGATGGGTCGTGCTCTGGAGTGGGCCAACACGGTCTGGAATGGCCCAGACTCGGCGAAGGAGGTCTTATCCAGAATTCAGGTGAGCGACTGTTCCATCTTAGGCAGGAGAAGAGGAGCGCGCAGGATTTTACGTTGGAGTTCCGGACCTTGGCCGCTGGGGCTGGGTGGAACGACAGGGCCCTGATAGACCACTACCGGTGTAGTCTCCGGGAGGACGTCCGCAGGGAGCTAGCGTGTCGGGACGCCGCTCTCTCCCTTGACGAACTAATAAACATGTCTATCCGGCTGGACAATCTGCTGGCTGCCCGCGGGAGTTCGGAGAGGGTTCTGTCTGTTCCAGCACTTAGCACTCCCGCTCCCATTCCGATGGGGGGGGGGGGGGGGCGTGCCGAGGGGTACCGGAGGAGGAGGCACCTCCTGCACCAGCTGTGGTCGGAGAGGACACACGGCCGATCGGTGCTGGGGGAGCCCGTCTTGGAGTCGAGAGGACAGGCGGAACACTTCTCGGTCACCCCAGGTGAGTCAGCACCAAACTCACCCAGAACCCCCTGTTGGTCACATGTTTGTATTGATTTTGTTTCTTGACTTTTCTCCCTCTTCCCAGCATAAGGCGCTAGTTGACTCAGGCGCAGCTGGGAATTTAAGGATCGCAGACTCGCCATCAAGCTGGGTATTCCGCTAGTACCAATAGATCCCCCCTTCCCTGTGCACTCCCTAGATAGCCGGTCACTAGGGTCAGGGTTGGTCAGGGAGGCCATGGTTCCACTGGACATGGTGACGCAGGGGAATCATAAGGAGCGGATTAGTCTCTTCATTATCGATTCGCCTGCGTTTCCAGTGGGGCTGGGGGTTCCCTGGCTAGCTAGTCACAATCCTAGGGTTTCGTGGAGACCGGGAGTTCTCTAGGGGTGGTCAGAGGAGTGTCTCCCCTTTCTGATGATTGGTTTCACCTGTTTATGTTATGATTAGTCTGGCTTTATTTACCCGTAGGCCCGCCTGCTCTGTGTGCGGGATTGTTTGTTGTAACTTGTGTGCACGTCAGTGGGTTACATGTTTCCCATTTTCGTGAGGTTTGCTGGACAGTTTAAGTCCCCGTGTTTGGGTCATTTGTTTTGTTGTGTGTGCTTTCGTGGGGTTGGCTTATGTTTGCTGTTTTGTGCATTAAATTAGCACTACCCTGAACTCTCTGCTTCCTGCGCCTGACTTCTCACCCACTACACCCAGAACGTTACATTTCGTTTCTAGTAATCTCTTCTCCGTCAGGCTTCTTTTTCTTCTTTGGACTTTATATGGCGGTTGGCAACCAGCTTTAAGAGACGCCATTGCACATATATTTAAGCTGTAAATATTAGACATTATGCACTGACAAGCACATATTTTATTTAGTGATGCATCTTGATAGTCATATCAGGTAGATTCTCCACCTTTTCATACATAATACATTATACAAAATACCCCATTGTAATTTTCTGTACACCCCAGGCCGATTCCACATCACCAGGCACCAGCAGATCCGATCTATCAAGTAGTGCCATGCTATCTCTCAGTGCTTCTCTCTCTCTCTCCAGCATAGATCCAAAACCACCATTATAAATCTGTATCACAGATTACCTTCCCACACCCCTCCTCTCCTCCCTTTCCTTCACCTCTCCTGCCCCAGCTACCATGATGAATGTGTCATAGTACACAACCCATCTCCTCTCTCTCCCCCTCTATCTACACACTCCTCTCTTCTCTTTCCACCTTCCTCATCCCTCCATCTCTCCTGCCCCAGCTACCATGATGAATCTGTATCACAGCACAAACCCAAACCACCCCTATCTTCCCCTCCTTCATCCCTCATCCATCCATCTCTCCAGTACCAGCCACCATGATAAATCTGTGTCACTGTAGGCAAAACCCAAACCAACCCTTTCTCTTCTACCCTCCCTCCCTCCCTCCCTTCCTCTCCCTCCCATCCCATCCATCCATCTCTACAGTCCCAGACTCATTTGATTTCCTGTCTAATCTGGGTCTGGGATCGGCGTTGGGTTGTGCTGCTGGTGTGGAGAGAAGCGATTACTGTGCTCTGCTGAGTGCAGACTATGAGATAATGGGAAAAACACCCAGGAGACCACATTGCTACAGGATGCTACTGCTACTTCTGCTACTGCTGCTAGTACTGCTGCTGCTGATGATGCTACTACTTCTGCTACTATTGCTGTTGCTACTACTGCTGCTACTGCTGCTGCTAGTTATGCAACTGCTTCTGCTATTCCTGCTACTGCTACCTCTGCTACTGCTACTACTACTGCTGCTGCTGCTGCTACTACTACTGCTGCTACTACTACTGCTGCATATGCTACTGCTGCTAGCTATTGCTACTTCTATTGCTGCTGCTGCTACTGCTGCTACATCTACTATTGCTGCTGCTACTGCTGTTGCTACTGCTGCTGCTACTGCCAGTACTACTTCTGCTACTGCTGATTCTGCTACTACACTGCTGCTACTGCTACTGCTGCATCTGCTACTGCTGCTACTGCTTCTACTTCTAGCAGTAGCAGAGGTAGTAGTAGCAGTAGCAGAGGTAGTAGTAGCAGCAGTAGCAGAGGTAGTCGTAGCAGCAGTAGCAGCAGTAGCAGCAGCCGTAGAAGCATTAGTAGCAGCAGCAGCAGCAATAGCAGCCGCAGCAGTAGCAGCAGCAGCAGTAGCAGTAGTAGCAGCAGAAATAGTAGTAGCAGCAGTAGCAGAAGAGGAGCAGCACGAGTAGTAGTAGCTATAGTTGTAGCAACAGTAGAATCAGGAGCAGTAGTAGCACTATTAGTAGCATTAGTAGCAGTAGCAGAGGCAGAAGTAGCAGTAGCAGCAGCAGTAGAACCAGTAGCATCAGCAGTAGAAGTAATAGCAGCAGAAGCAGCAGTAGTAGTAGTAGCAGCAGTAGCAGTAGTAACAGCAGCAGCAGCAGGAGTAGGAGTAGCAGCAGTAGCAATAGCAGAAGCAGCAGCAGTAGTAGCAGCAGCAATAGTAAAAGTAGCAATAGCAGCAGTAGCAGCAGCAGTAGTATAAGTAGAAATAGCAGCAGTAGCAAAAGCAGCAGAGGTAGCAGCAGTAGTAGAGGCACAAGCATTTTGCTACACTCTTATTAACATCTGCTAACCATGTGCATGTGACAAATAAAAGTTGATTTGATTTGATTTGATAGCAGCAGAAATAGTAGTGGCAGCAGTAGTAGCAGTAGCAACAGTAGAATGAGTAGTAGCACTAGCAGTAGCATTAGTAACAGTAGCAGAGGCAGATGTAGCAGTAGCAGCAGCAGCAGTAGCAGAAGCAGTAGCAGCAGTAGCAGCAGCAGTAGAAGTAGCACTAAAAGTGGCAGCAGCCCCAAAATCAGTAGCAGCAGTAGCAGTAGTAGCAGCAGCAGCAGTATCAGTAGTAGCTGCTATTGCTACTGCTTCTGCGTCTACTACTGATGCTACTGGTCTACTGCTGCTGCTACTGCTGCTGCTGCTACTTCTGCCTCTGCTACTGCTTATACTGCTACTACTGCTGCAACTACTACTTCTGCTGCTGCTGCTGATACTACTGGTTCTACTGCTTCAACATCTACTATTGATTCTACTATTGCTACTGCTACTGCTATTACTACTGCTGCTGCTACTCGTCTGCTACTGCTTATACTGCTACTACTGCTGCTACTGCTACTGCTACTGCTGCTGCTGCAGCTACTGCTACTGCTGCTTCTACAGTTGATGCTACTGCTGCTAATACTACCTCTGCTATTGCTGCTACTACTACCTCTGCTACTGCTACAACTATTGCTGCTGATACTAATGCTACTTCTTCTACTGCTGCTGCTACTGCTGCTGCTACTGCTGATACTACTGCTGCTGCTACTGCTGCTACTGCTTCTACAGCTGATGCTACTGCTGCTACTACTACCTCCACTACCTCTGCTACTGCTACTACTACCTCTGCTACTGCTACTAATGCTGCTGCTGCTACTGCTACTGCTGCTGCTGCTGCTACTCCTGCTCTTGCTCCTGCTGCTGCTACTCCTGCTCCCGCTGCTTACTGCTACTGCTTATACTGCTACTACTGCTGCAACTACTACTTCTGCTGCTACTGCTGCTGCTGTTACTACTACTGCTACTGCTTCAACTTCTACTACTGATTCTACTATTGCTACTGCCACTGCTACTACTACTGCTGCTACTACTCTTCTGCTACTGCTTATACTGCTACTACTGCTTCTACTACTACTTCTACTGCTGCTGCAGCTACTGCTACTACTGCTTCTACAGCTGATGCTACTGCTGCTAATACTACCTCTGCTACTGCTGCTACTACTACCTCTGCTACTGCTACAACTACTGCTGCTGATACTAATGCTACTTCTTCTACTGCTGCTGCTACGGCTGCTGCTACTGCTGATACTACTGCTGCTGCTACTGCTGCTACTGCTTCTACAGCTGATGCTACTGCTGCTACTACTACCTCTGCTACTGCTGCTACTACTACCTCTGCTACTGCTACAACTACTGCTGTTGATACTAATGCTGCTGCTGCTACTGCTGCTCCTGCTCGTGCTGCTGCTACGGCTGCTGCTACTGGTGCTACTGCTACTGCTGCTGCTACTTCTACTACTGCTGCTGCTATGGCTGCTGCTACTGCTGATACTACTGCTGCTACTGCTGCTACTACAACCTCTGCTACTGCTACTACTACTGCTGCTGCTACTGCTGCTGCTACTCCTGCTCCTGCTGCTGTTTCTACTGTTGCTACTGCTGCTACTGCTACCACTACTACTGCTGCTACTGCTGCTGCTTATGCTACTGCTGCTACTGCTTTTGCTACTTCTGCTGCTACTGCTAGTACTGGTGCTATTGCTACTTCTACTGCTGCTACTGCTACTGCTGCTCCTGCTGCTACTGATGCTGGTACTACTGCTGCTACTGCTTCTACTACTACTGCTGCTACTACTGCTGCTCCTGCTACTACTGCTGCTACTTCCGCTACTTATGCTGCTACTGCTGCTCTTGATACTTCTACTTTTGCTGCTGCTACTACTGCTGCTGCTTCTGCTGCTTTTGCTACTGCTGCTCTTGCTACTTCTACTGCTGCTGCCACGGCTGCTGCTATGGCTGCTGCTACTGGTGCTACTGCTACTGCTGCTACTACTGCTGCTACTTCTACTACTGCTGCTGCTACTGCTGCTGCTACTGCTGATACTACTGCTGCTACTGCTGCTACTACAACCTCTGCTACTGCTACTACTACTGTTGCTGCTACTGCTGCTGCTACTCCTGCTCCTGCTGCTGTTTCTACTGTTACTACTGCTGCTACTGCTACCACTACTACTGCTGCTACTGCTGCTGCTTATGCTACTGCTGCTACTGCTTTTGCTACTTCTGCTGCTAGTACTGCTGCTATTGCTACTTCTACTGCTGCTACTGCTACTGATGCTCCTGCTGCTACTGATGCTGGTGCTGCTACCACCTCTGCTGCTACTACTGCTGCAACTACTGCTTCTACTGCTTCTACTACTACTGCTGCTACTACTACTGCGGCTACTACTGATGCTACTACTACTACTGCTGCTTATGCTACTGCTGCTGCTACTGCTGCTAATGATACTTCTACTTTTGCTTCTGCTACTACTGCTGCTGCTTCTGCTATTGCTACTGCTGCTGCTACTACTACTGCTGCTACTTCTGCTGCTTTTGCTACTGCTGCTCTTGCTACTTCTACTGCTGCTGCTACTAATGCTATTGCTACTTTTACTATTGCTGCTGCTACTACTGCTGCTGCTTCTGCTATTGCTACTGCTGCTTCTCTTACTCCTACTCCTACTCCTGCGGCTGCTGCTGTTACTACTGCTACTGCTGCTACTACTACTACTGCTGCTTCTGCTGCTACTACTTCTACTGCTGATGCTACTGGTTCTACTGCTGCTGCTACTGCTGTTGCTACTGCTGCTACTCCTACTCCTGCGGATGCTGCTGTTACTACTGCCTACTGCTGCTACTTCTACTTCTGCTACTGCTGCTGCTACTACTGCTGCTTCTGCTACTTCTACTTCTACTTCAATGACTTCTGCTGCTACTCTACTGCTGTTGCTACCTTTGCTACTGCTACTACCTCTACTACTGCTGCTACTGCTACTATTGCTACTTCTACTGCTGCTACTGACAGTACTACTTCTGCTACTGCTGATTCTGCTACTATACTGCTGTTACTGCTGCTGCTGCTACCCCTGCTGCTGCTGCTGTTACTACTGCCACTACTGCTTCTGCTGCCACTACTACTGCTGCTACTGCTGCTACTGCTACTTCGACTTCTACTGCTACTACTACTACTGCTGCTGCTACTCTAGTGCTGTTGCTACAGCTACTACTACTGGTGCTACTGCTACTGATACTATTGATATTTATTCTGCTGCTGCTGCTCTACTACTGCATCTGCTTCTACTTCTACTCCTACTGCTGCTACTGCTACTTCTACTGCTACTGCTACTACTACCGCTGCTGGTACTCTACTGCTGTTGCAGGATGCTACTACTGTTGTGGCTGCTGCTACTACTGCTGCTACTTCTACTGTTGCTACTACTAATGCTACTGCTGCTGCTGCTACTGCTACTGCTGCTGCTGCTGCTACTGCGGCCCCTGATACTGCTGCTACCACTACTGCTGTTCCTAGTCTTCTGCTACTGCTTATAATGCTAATACTGCTGCTACTACTATCTCCTCTACTGCTGCTGCTGCTGCTGCTACTGCTACTACTGCTGCTACTACTACTGCTATCTCTACTTATTTTACTGCTGTTGCTACTACTACTACTGCTGCTACTACTACTGCTACTGCTGATACTACTACTACTGCTGCTGCTACTCTAGTGCTGTTGCTACAGCTTCTACTACTGCTGCTCCTGCTACTGCAACTGCTACTGCTTCTACTGCTGCTGTTACTATTGCTGTTGCTATGACTACTATTGCTACTGATGCTGCTTATGTTACTGCTACTGTTGATAAAGCTGCTTCTATTGCTGCTGCTATTTCTGCTGCTGCTACTGCTACTGCTGCTACTGCTACTACTACTGCTGCTTCTGCTACTACTACTACTGTTGTTACTCCACTGCTGCTTCAGGATGCTACTGCTGCTGTTGCTACTGATGCTACTGCTGATGCTGCTCCAGGATGCTTCTGCTACATCTGCTGCAGTTTGTTACTGCTAGTCCTACTGCTAATTCTACTGCTGCAGGATGTTACTGCTAGTCCTACTGCTGCTGCTGCAGGATGCAACTGCTGCTTCTGCTGCTGCAGGATGCTGTTGCCTGCACATAACCATGCTCTCTCTCTCTCTAGTGGCAAGCTAAGGACTGGTCTGGCACAAATTCGAAGTCGCTCTGGATAAGAGTGTCTGCTAAATGACTAAAATGTGAATGGTCTGCCAGCTATAAGACTCCATTTCTTCTGTGTGTGTGTGTGTCTCTCACATTCTCTCTCTCGCCTTTAATGTCTTTCCTTCTCTGTCTCTCTTTCAAACACTCCAATGATAAGCAAAGTTGTGCTTTGCCAGATACAGGACCTCCCTCTCCTCTGTGTCTTGCTCGCTCTCTCTCGCTCTCTCTCGCTCTCTCTCTCTCTCTCGCTCTCTCTCGCTCTCTCTCGCTCCACCACCGTGCTTTTCAATTTGATGTGGGCATAGTTCCACTAGCTTTAGCCGAACCTGGCATTGCCAATTACCACGCCACGTTGCCTTCGCATTTTCAATTTCACATGTTAACTCCTAGAAAAGTAAACCCAAATATGTGTGGATGTAGATTACACAGAGATGACGAAATCTCGCTCCCTCTAAGTGTCGGAGTGAGGATCCCGAAATGAAGTTAACCTTCTTCCTCCAAGACACATTTGTATACCCCCCACAGTATAGTACAGTACAGTATAGTACAGTGTAGTACAGTACAGTATAGTACAGTACAGTATAGTACAGTGTGATTTTATGATTTCTTATTTGGATCCCCATTAGCTGCTGAAGAAGCAACAGCTACTCTTCCTGGGGTCCAAACAAAACACAAAGCATGAGAAAATACAGAAAACTAAGGGACGGTATAGTACTGTACAACATAGCACAGTATAGTACTGTACAGTATAGCACAGTACAGTGCAACATAATAATGAAGCCTATTCAACCAGACAATCTCACTCCACTGACGAGGTACTGACAGAAGCTATCAGCCTCCCATGGCTCCATATCTATGAATGAACCATTGTAATGTAGACTATAATTATAAACTAACACTGTAATGTTTAGGAACTCATCTAATGTATAGGAAATCATATGGTAGGAAAGAGAGATATACACACCCTCCTCCTCCTCCTCCTCTTCCAGGGAGCCAGGAACCTAACAATGAAGCCTCAGCACCCTCCTGTACAGAGCAATCAAAATTAGCTGTTTATGACGCTTTATTACATGATATTGACATACAGGCTCTCTCCTCTAAATTGGCTCCCAAAGGAAATGCATCAGGCAGCACAGGAATGATGGGCACTGATGCGTGGCTGGCCAGGTGAATATGCTAAGTGATCTGTTTTTACATTGTAAATATTCAGACCGTCAGTTGAGCTTCTCACGTGTTCTCCAGCTCGGCCTTGAGATCATCGGCCCTGGACCTTCAAGAAATGATTAATTCAGGAAGTGCCGTATAGAAGCCGCAAGGTGCGTGGTGCACGGGGGCATTGGGCTGATTGGGCCTCCCTCCGGCCTGCGTTTAAGAGCTTCATTTACACTTCTCCTCTTATTGATTAATTCATGGGCCTGATTAAATTTTCACAGGTCTGTCAATTGTCCTTCACAACTCCTGACTCCCCCGCCCTGCCCCTGAGTTCCCTGTGGGTGAGGTGCCGGTGGGGATTTGTGCCCTCCTGGTATTGGGGAACGCTGTCGCTCTGGAAGGTTTATCTCCCTCCTTGCTGCCTCAGAGAGAACAGGGCTAAGAGTGCTCTCTCTAGATCATTATACTCTATCATCAGGCTATTCATTCTCTTTTTTTGGTTAAAGGAGAGGTCAGTTAAATATTGATGATATGTTAAGTCTTCTATAATTGGGGACCAGTAGGAGTCCATCCTTCATTTAAGTATTACAGGACAAATAAATTATATCTGTACAATACAACTCTTCTTACAAAGTGTTTAAAAGTTAAGTTTAACAGTGCGTACAGGTGTGTGTCTGTGATTATGTGTGTGTGTTTGAGGGGTCAGTAAATGGCCGCAAGCATATCTTATTTTGTCTGATCAGTGTTTGTAGCTGAAAAGCTTTTCATGGATTTTAGTCTCCATTTACCTTTGTTTCATCTGGCTGTGAACACAGACAATATTGAAATATTGCAAGGAGACATACAAAACAGGTTTTCTGAAACTCTTGACGCCAACTTGCACTGGGGCATTACGTGAGCAGACAGATGCCTACTGCTGCTTTCATTCTTCCACTTGACATTATGCCTTGGATGCTTTTGGACTACTGCCAAACTTGAACTCCACTTGGATGTACTCTTTTGGACTCTCCCACACCCGGTGTAGCCTTGCCACCCTCCCAGCTTCCACCGGTCTGTACTGGAAACTACCCATCCAAGGTGCTTCTCTCCTGGCTATCATACTGGTAACACAAAAAAAAAGGCCTCCGTTGCATTGCTGTTTTGATGGGCCCCAGCAATGTTCCCTCTAAGCTGCACAGTAGCCCAAGACTGTTGCGCAGCTCCCAGGACTGCCGCACAGAATAAATATCAGCCCAGGAGAGATGCAGGAGATTGAACTTCACTCAACTTTCTAGAGATTTCCCTGTTAGTTAATAACGTTTCCCTTTACTGTGGCAATTGTTACTGAATCAATACAATATTAGCCACTTTCAATGCAACATACCGAAACAAAACGAACTATGCAAGAGATTTAGTTGTAGGCAGAACGCATCAGAGTAGGATTCTATTGCATTGACACACACTACTCAACCCCCATACTCTACACAGACTGTACTGGTACCTCATAACCAATCAGAGCTGCAGTAGGCCTACAGTGCATTCCGAAAGTATTCAGACACCTTGACTATTTCAACATTTTGTTACATTACAGCCTTATTATTCAATTGTTTTTTCCCCTCATCAATCTACACACAATACCCCATAATTACAAAGAAAAAATAGTTTTTAGATTTTTTATTTTGGCAAATATATATAAAAAACACCTCTGGAAATATCACATTTATATAAGTATTCAGACCCTTTACTCAGTACTTTGTTGAAGCACCTTTGTCAGCGATTACAGCCTCAAATCTTCTTGGGTATGACACTACAAGCTTGGCACACCTGTATTTAAGAAGTTTCTCCCATTCTTCTCTGCGGATCCTCTCAAGCTCTGTCAGGTTGGATGGGGAGTGTCGCTGTACAGCTATTTTCAGGTTTCTCCAGAGATATTTGATCAGGTTCAAGTCCAGGCTCTGGCTGGGCAACTCAAGGACATTCAGAGACTTGTCCCGAAGCCACTCCTGTGTTGTCTTGGCTGTGTGCTTAGGGTTGTTGTCCTGCTGGAGTCCTGTACGTCCTGAGCAGGTTATCATTAAGGATCTCTCTGTACTTTTCTCCATTCATCTTTCCTAGGTATCCCCCATATGTGACGTATGGAGGATACCTAGGATACATATGTGACATATGTTCTCCCATCTCCACATATTTCACTCCAGCCATTACCACAAGCCCGTCCTCCCCAATTAAGGTGCCACCAACCTCTTGTGGTCTGAATGGTTATGTAAATCATGTATTTCTGTTTTGTTTTGTTTTTTCAAAAGTCTGTTTTCACTTTGTTATTATGGGGTACTGTGTGTAGATTGATGGAAAAAATGAATTTAATCAATTTTCAAATAAGGCTGTAACGTAAAATGTGGAAAAAGTGAAGGGTCTGAATACTTTCCAAATGCACTGTATATGCAAATAGACCATTGCCATATATGGATCTGTGCCATTTACTTTGAACTGAACTGTGTTTACAGCATGAGCGGTCGTGAGTGGATACGCTTGTTTAGGGAGAGAGATGGATGTAGCCTCATGTGCACATTTTGTTCATATCCTTTGCTAGTTAGTGAGTTATTAGGCCAGTTATAGATAATTTTGTAGTCAGCAATAGGCGAGTGATTTCTTTCTACAAGAGCACAAAATGTGTACATTTCTAGACATCTTCAAAAAGTGAGTCAGGTAAAGAGCTTGTTTTATCTTAAAGGGGTAGTTTTGTATTTTGAGGCAGGCTTGAAAAAGCTAAGTAGCCAATAGGCAGAGGGTAGCATCATTTGTCTTATTCTCTTTAATAATGGAATGGGAATAATAATGCATTTTATTTTATTAAGTGGTTTCTTGCATCAAACAAGACAACAACATATTCAGTCACCTCCTTGTCTGAAGCACAAGTGGATAAACAGGTCAAGCTCTGCATGTTTTTTTCATAAGTCTCATGGATTGTAGGCCTAAATACAGTAGAACAGCTATTTGAGGGAACATTGGGCCCCAGCATTTAATCGCATTGAGTAAGTCACCGTTCTCTACTTGCTGTTGTTATGCTGGCTAGAATGGTATCTATCACTTTCCGCCATGCGGGGAAACTGATTGGTGGCTACCACCTTCAGAGGCTACTGTGAACATTTCATCCCATGTCAAATCAAATCAAATCAAATAGTATTTGTCACATGCGCCTGAGTTGCCTAACACGTTCACAGGATTGGTGGAACTCAGGAACTCTTGAGGTCCTTAGGGTCTCCTCTGAGGCAATGAAATCTGTTTTAATGCACCATATTGCTGGAACAAAATTCAAAATACATTTCATCTTGATGTTTTGGTGTCGTTTGGGCAATTTAAAGTATTGATTGGAGTATTGGATTTATTTTTGGACTGCTTTTCTGGGGGATTTGTGATGTTTTATTTTTGCTTAGCATGACTGTGTTTTTGTACTTTAATGTGTGTATATATATTATATATACATATACAGTACCAGTCAAAAGATGGACACGCCTACTCATTCAAAGACATCAAAACTATGAAAAAACACATATGGAATCATGTAGTAACCAAGTGTTAAACAAATCAAAATATATTTTATATTTGAGGTTCTTCAAAGTAGCCACCCTTTATCAGAAGCATAGCACCTTGCATCCCACTGCTGGCTTGCTTCTGAAACTATGGAGGGTTGGTCCTGGTCAGTCATTGGTTGGGAGACCAGATGCTGCTGGAAGGGGTTTTGGAGGGCCAGTAGGAGGCACCCTTTCCTCTGGTCTAAAACAATGATTGCCCTGTGTAGGGTGCTGTTTTTTGGATGGGATGTTAAATGGGTGTCCTGACTCTCTGTGGTCACTAAAAGATCCCATGGCACTTATCGTAAGAGTAGGGATCTATCCCAATAGATCCAAAGACGATGCCATCGCTCTGCACACTGCCCTATCCCATCTGGACAAAAGGAATACCTATGTAAGAATGCTGTTCATTGACTATAGCTCAGTATTTAACACCATAGTACCCTCCAAGCACACCATTAAGCTCGGGGCCCAGGGTGTGAACCCCACCCTGTGCAATTGGGTCCTGGACTTCCCAACGGGCCGCCCCCAGGAGGTGAAGGATGGTAATAACACTGGTTGGTCGGGCCAATTTAGGTAGTATGTACATGAATGTATAGTTAAAGTGACTATGCATATAAGATAAACAGAGTAGCAGCAGCATAAAAGAGGGATTGGGGGGGTACACAATGCAAATAGTCCAGGTAACCATTTGGTTACCTGTTCAGGAGTCTTATTGCTTGGTGGTAAAAACTGTTGAGAAGCATTTTTGTCCTAGACTTGGCACTCCGGTACCTCTTTCCATGCGGTAGTAGAGAGAACCGTCTATGACTGGGGTGGCTGGGGTCTTTGACAATTTTTAGGGCCTTCCTATGACACCGCCTGGTGTAGAGGTCCTGGATGGCAGGCAGCTTTGCCCCAGTGATGTACTGGGCCGTACGCACTACTCTCTGAAGTGCCTTGCGGTCGGAGGCCGAGCAATTGCCGTACCAGTGTAGTGTCTTTGGCAATGCCGGGTTAAGTGATATGACATGCTATTCTATAAAATAATTTCTCCGTAATTAATATTACCTGATAGAGCTAATCATGTAAATGTAATTAACTAGAGTTTTGGGGCACCACAAAATAATATTTATAGAGCTGTTATCTTCCGAATAAACTCTTAAAGACCTAGTAATGTTTTACATCAATAGCAGTCAATATTAATCGTCACCTTAATTCAGTCTCATCTGAAAGTTGTAAATTCTTGGCTATCTTCACGAACCCTGGCTAACAAGTTGAATCAGCAATACAAAATTGGGTCTGGGTTTGAGTGAAAGAGCGGGAAGACTGAGGGACACAGGGAGAAGCTGTGCTATCATAAATAAAGAATCTTATGCATTCGAAATTACTGCCCATTTGGAAAAGGAAAATGCAATAAATATTTACTCAGAGGTGCGCTTTGGTAGGTTGGTGGTAGATGGAAGGCCGTGTTGCCCAACCGAGTCCTTTGTCCTTTGAAGAATGTCTCTGCTGGTAAATTAGATACGTTGTAGTAACGTCGATGTGTGGTTGACGGGATACTCTGTCTGTTCCTTCCTAACCTGCGTTTGCAGCTGCTGTTGCTAACTCAACGGCTAGGAGGTATCACTTCTGTAGTGAATAAGAGTTCAAAGTTCATACCATTCGCAACCAAAGCTCACACTGATGTTGGCTTCATTCTGTAGTTATTATCTGAACCATTCTGACATCGGACCGCCGTCCTCACATCCTCGGAACAGGAGGTTATATTGTCGTCAAGGCTTTATATAGGAAGGGAGAGGAGGGCGTGTTTGAAAAGTTTTATAGCCCATGTCCCTTCACAAGGGCGGGCCACTGATTCAGCAGAGCCCTAACCTTATAAAAACCCAATTCTCACATTTTAGAAGCTAAAATCACATTTCATCCAATCACGAATAATTTCATATTCAAACAGTTAAATTGAACAACAATTCCATGTGAATCCGATAACTCTGATGTGTAGACTTTCCACTGTAGAGTTTATGTCATCTTATCATTGATGAAAATGTCTCAGATGACAACCGAACTGACATCATATTCATTAAGTACCACCGCATATGTTGAATTGGTCGGATTACCAGAATATAGTTCATTTCCCCCCACCTTCTGATGTTCCCAGAATCTCTATGCTAACCAAGGTGTTTGCAAATGTAACATCAGTAGGGTAGAGAGAGGAAAAAGGGGGGAAGAGGTATTTTTGACTGTCATAAACCTATCCCCCAGGCCAACGTCATGACACCAGGCAGTGATGCAACCGGTCAGGATGCTCTTGATGTTGCAGCTGTAGAACCTTTTGAGGATCTCAGGACCCATGCCAAATCTTTTTAGTTTCCTGAGGGGGAATAGGCTTTGTCGTGCTCTCTTCACAACTGTCTTCGTGTGTTTGGACCAATCTAGTTTGTTGTTGATGTGGACACCAAGGAATTTGAAGCTCTCAACCTGCTCCAATACAGCCCTGTCGATGAGAATGGGGACGTGCTCACTGCTCCTTTTCCTGTAGTCCACAATCATCTCCTTAGTCTTGGTTACGTTGAGGGATAGGTTGTTATTCTGGCACCAGCTGGCAGGTCTCTGACCTCCTCCCTATAGGATGTCTCGTCGTTGTTGTTGTGTCGTCAGCAAACTTAATGATGTTGTTGGAGTCGTGCCTGGCCATGCAGTCGTGGGTGAACAGGGAGTACAGGAGGGGACTAAGCACGCACCACAGGGGAGCTCCAGTGTTGAGGATCAGCGTGGCAGATGTGTTGCTACCTACACTCACCACCTGGGGGCGCCCTTTCAGGAAGTCCTCGATCCAGGTGCAATGGGAGGTGTTTAGTCCCAGGATCCTTAGCTTGGTGATGAGCTTTGAGCGTACTATGGTGTTGAACCCTGAGCTGTAGTCAATGAACAGCATTCTCACATAGGTGTTCCTTTTGTCCAGGTGGGAAATGGCAGTGTGAAGTGCAATAGAGATTGCATCATCTGTGGATCTGTTTGGGCGGTATGCAAATTGGAATGGGTCTAGGGTTTCTGGGATAATGGTGTTGATGTGAGCCATTACCAGCCTTTCAAATCACTTCATGGCTACGGATGTGGGTGCTACGGGTCTGTAGTAATTTAGGCAGGTTGCCTTTGTGTTCTTGGGCACAGGGACTATAGTGGTCTGCTTGAAGCATGTTGGTATTACAGACTCAATCAGGGACATGTTGAAAATGTCAGTGAAGACACCTGCCAGTTGGTCAGCACATGCCTGGAGCACACGCCCTGGTAATCCGTCTGGCCCCGCAGCCTTGTGAATGTTGACCTGTTTAAAGGTCTTACTCACGTCGGCTACGGAGAGCGTGATCACACAGTCGTCCGGAACAGCTGATGCTCTCATGCATGCCTCAGTGTTGCTTGCCTTGAAGCGAGCATATAAGTGATTTAGCTCGTCTGGTAGGCTCGTGTCACTGGGCAGCTCGCGGCTGTGCTTCCCTTTGTAGTCTGTAATAGTTTGCAAGCCCTGCCACATCCGACGAGCGTCGGAGCCGGTGTAGTATGATTCAATCTTAGCCCTGTATTGACGCTTTGCCTGTTTGATGGTTCGTCGCATAGCGGGATTTCTTGTAAGCTTCCGGGTTAGAGTCCCGCACCTTGAAAGCGGCAGCTCTACCCTTTAGCTCAGTGCGAATGTTGCCTGTAATCCATGGCTTCTGCTTGGGGTATGTACGTACAGTCACTGTGGGGACGACGTCCTCAATGCACTTATTGATAAAGCCAGTGACTGATGTGGTGTATTCCTCAATGTCATCGGAAGATTCCCGGAACATGTTCCAGTCTGTGATAGCAAAGCAGTCCTGTAGTTTGGCATCTGCTTCATGTGACCATTTTTATAGACCTAGTCACTGGTGCTTCCTGCTTTAATTCTTGTAAGCAGTAATCAGGAGGAAAGAGTTGTGGTCGGTTTTACCAAATGGAGGGCGAGCCATGTGTCTTAGCAGGGAAGGGTCAATTCAAGATGACTCATCCAGTGACGCAATTGGAAATAAAATAAACATCTGAACCAGTAGGAAATATCTGGTGTGTCATGGAACCAGTAGGAAAGAAAGTATGTTGACACCCCTTCAAATTACTGGATTCAGCCATATTGTAACGATGTGAGCTGAGAGTCAGGAAACAAGTTCAGGGAGTGAGTGTTTTAATAAATAAACGCAACATAATCCAAAACAAGAAACATGAACAAAGCACAGAAATCAAACAGAAACAATAAAGCCTGGGGAATGACATATACAGTATAGGGAAGATAATTAGGGAAGTGATGGAGTCCAGGTGAGTCTGATGACACGCAGGTGTGCGTAACGATGGTGACAGGTGTGCATCCTGGTGATCTAGAGGCCAGAGAGGGAGCACACATAACACATACCCATTGCTGACAGGTGTAAAATCGAGCACACAGCCATGCAATCTCCAGAAACAAACATTTGCTGTAGAATGGCCTTGCTGAAGAGCTCAGTGACTTTCAACGTGGCACCGTCATAGGATGCCACCTTTCCAACAAGTCACTTTGTCAAATTTCTACTCTGCAAGAGCTGCTCCGGTCAACTGCAAGTGCGAAGTGGAAACGTCTAGGAGCAACAACGGCTCAGCCGCGAAGTGATAGGCCACACAAACTCACAGAACTGGACTGAGTGCCAAAGTGCATAGCGCGTAAAAATCGTCCGTCCTCGCTTACAACACTCACTATCCAGTTCCAAACTGCCCCTGGAAGCAACGTCATCACGAGAATTGTTTGCCGGGAGCTTCATTAAATTAGTTTCCATGGCAGAGCAGCCGCAGACAAGCCGAAGATCACCATGCGCAATGCCAAAAGTCGACTGGAGTGGTGTAAAGCTCCCAGCAATTGGACTCTGGAGCAGTGGAAACGCGTTATCTGGAGTGATGAATCACGCTTCACCATCTGGCAGTCCAATGGACGAATCTAGGTTTGGCAGATGACAGGAGAACGCTACCTGCCCGAATGCATAGTGCCAACTGTAAAGTTTGGTTGAGGAGGCATAATGGTCTGGGGCTATTTTTCATGGTTCGGGCTAGGCCCCTTAGTTCCAGCTACAGGATAATGTGACATTCAAGATTATTCTCTGCTTCCAACTGCTTGTGGCAGCAGTTTGGGGAAGGCTCGTTGATGTATCAGCATGACAATGCTCGCATCCACAAAGCAAGGTCCATACAGAAATTGTTTGCCGAGATCAGTGTGGAAGAACTTGACTGGCCTGCACAGAGCCCTGACCTCAACCCCACCAAACACCTTTGGGATGAATTGGAATGCCAACTGCAAGCCAGGCCTAATTGCCCAACATCAGTGCCCGACCTAACCAATGCTCTTGTGGCTGAATGTAAGCAAGTCCACGCATCAATGTTCCAACATCTAGTGGAAAGTCTTCCCAGAAGAGTGAAGGCCGTTAAAGTAGCAATGGGGGTACCAACTCCATATCAATGCCCATGCGTTTGGAATGAGATGTTTGACGAGCAGGTGTCCACACACTTTTAGCCATTAGGTGTATCTGATGGGGAGTGTAGGTGTGAGAGAGAAAGAAAGAGAGAGAGTGGGGGAGAGAGAGACAATGAGAGACTGTAGGTGTGAGAGTAAAGGACAGAAAGAAAGGGTGAATAAGAGAGAGAAAGGACAAAGGAGAGCTTGATTAGAAAGGAGGTGATTGGAGTCAGAGGTCTGTAATTGAAGCTGTTCAGTAAGAATGGCAGTGTCACAAAGACAGCGACTCCTGGTCACCTGGTATATTTACGCGCACCAACCCACACCAGATGAAAGTTTATGAGTACCTTGAACAATGTCCTTCTAAACAAATTGAGTTAACCCACATTTTTTTATTCAATTTGGCTTTTGAATTAAGTCGTAAGTGAGTGCCTTATCTCAGACTGCATTTGCATACCTATTAAGAGCCAACCAGTGCCTGTTTGTGTGTTTTAGAACCTTACAAAATCAACTTGACTTGTCCTCTGCCCCACTGAGACACAAATGGCCTCTTTTAATGGATATGATGCATAGGATATGTAATGAAATGTTATAAATATATTTCTCTGGATGCATAAATCTGGTCATTGCGTATCTAAGACCAAGACAACAGAAAGGGCAAACTGTACAAGCAAGAACGGGTGTGACTGTCAAGTAGCATTACATAGATACATACTTGTCTATCATCATCCTTGTCTTCCATCTCAATTCCACAGGGAAACCTGAGTGCTTTCAATGTATACGTAAGTTCTGAAATCACAGTAATCCAAAGCCACTTTGACACTACTCAAGTGCTGCTTATGCATGAGGAATGACTGATAGTAATGTATAACATTTACTTAAAATGACTTAAGTAATTGTGACACCACTCTTAAATGAAATGTAATTGTGTGACCAATTAAGATGCTAGGATATTTCAATAACATAGATGCATTACAATTCCCCTCACTAGCTAGAGCCTTAGAGGAACCAAGGGGGCTAGGCTACATTTAATGTCATTCCACATAATTACTGGAAAATGAATTTTAATTGTTACATTCCTGCTAAAAATAAATTGGCAGATATTTCTGCCTTCCTCCCGGCTGTGGAGTGACTTTCAGCTTAATGGTGGAAGCATTTGCAATTGGTCTATATGTGGCTAATGTTAGAAAATAGGTTATAGTAAAATTTCATTGTTTAACTAAATAGAACCGTGGAGAAACATAGACTAAATGACCTATTAACCCATTTAACAGTAGATTGCTCATGGTTGAATTCAGACACGGTATATCCAGGCTTTGGGAAGAATGGGTTCGTGGTAATGACTGGAGCGGAATCAGTGAAATGATATCAAATACATCAAACACATGGTTTCCATGTATTTGATGCCATTCCATTTGCTCCGTTCCGGTCATTATTATGAGCCGTTCTCCCCTCAGCAGCCGCCTCTGCCAGGCTTTCAGTCGCATGGAATGGTCTCCACAGTCTGCAGTTTCTGGAGTTTCATGAAATATGGATTGCATATATTTAGCGGCTGTAGCTTACTCCATGGAATTAAACTTGGATGTATAAGGAGCATTTCTGTCATTGAAGTAACCTTACCTCAGACAACGCAAATCTGATTGGTCGTGCATGCAGGTATAAGCCTCAGCCCTCCAGCTACTAGTCTAGCCAACCCCTTTAAGCTCCCTCTGTACTGTAAATATAGAGATTGGGATGCACTGTTTAAGATTTGACATTACAATGGGCTTCTATGTTAGCACCAGAAATTCCATGACAATCCCATTCCAGAATTGAATGTAAATTAGAATGCTGTCATGGAATGTTCCAGTGCTAACATGGAGGAGTGATGAATTCAAGGTTGCCTCAGTCCATTTCATGATAACTTCTATAGAGTCAGACTGGCACCTCAATTTATGTCCCCCCCAGTGGATGGATTTCACCTAATAATAAGATGTAATATCTGTGTACCTCTCTTTCTGTGCCAGAGCTGATGACTGCTGTCGTCCTACTGGATCTCTGCAGGTTCTTCTGGTGCAAAGAGGAGCTCTTTCTCAGCTCTCTCCTTTTCTAAATCAACCTCTTCATAATTAGATTTGCTTTCTGTGGGGCTCTGGTGATCCCTGCAATCTAATCTATTTATGCATTCCCTTTTTCAGGCCTCAGTAAGATTCTATTGGCTGGTATTTGTACGTCGCCTGTCAGAACGGCCTTATTTTCCTCCACAATATGAGGCTCATTCACCTGAGGAGATGGGCAAGGATTGCCCGTCGGTTTCATGGCAAATGCAATGTTCCGGAACTTCAGAGGCTTCACTTCTCATTTTAGAGGGGATTCAGGGGGGCTATGTGTGTGTGTGTGTGTGTATGTTTGTCTGTTTGCCTGTGTGTACGTTTGTGTCTATTGTATCTGTGAGTATTAGTATGTGTGTGTAACTGTATGACAGCATCCTGTGAAGTACATGCAATTCAGGATTATGGAGTCCTACGCTATGCGTTGTCAGTCTATGGCATTGTCCCTGCATTGTCACTGTTATCACTGTGTGTGATCTTTGAGGTCACTGTGTGCCTGTCTTATCAGTGAGTTGCTTCGTCTCCACAAGGACGTGACATCCCTTCAGTACATCCTCACGATAGATCACTGTGGTAGCCATGATGAATGTCTTCTCATCACGCAATGATCCCAAAGAATGCTGTGTTGAGTTGTTGTGTACATGTTGTATCATCCAGAACCAGCGTGTAACACCAAGTTGCCTTCGTTGTGAAGTGCAACAATCAACACAAATCAGGCTTAGTGATGATATCACTCACAAGCATTGAAGGACACTATAGATTGTGGGGACTTGGCATTGTTTGGGCTTGTTATAGTGAGGACATTGTCGGGACTTGGCTAACCTATTGGAGTAGTTGCGCTTTCAAGCCCTGGGAAAACTTTTGATAAGGTATGGCAAATATTATATTTACGTCATCCATAAAGTTATTCTCTCCTCCTCTGTTTAGAAGAGTAGTGATGGTTACAGTGTCCTGAAGTTGTATTAGTTCATAGACTCAGGCAGCGGTAACACAAGCACTTGCTCTTCCAACAATACATTTAATACTAGCTGTTTAACCTCCGCCTTAACTACACTCTGCGGAATCGATATTGAATAATGGTCAGCCAAGGTCACTAAATCAACTCTACGACATTTGTCAAAAACCTCCCACGAAGGGTTATCCAAAAAGGACTTCAAATCAAAAGTAGCCATCTTACACTACTTCACAAGAGCCAACGAAAATAGCAAACACTAATGCTACTTCAGCTATAACGTTCAACACTGAACTATACCACTACAACAATCTACATGAGCGGCATGGGTGTCAGTAAAGACAGATCCCGGATGAGGCTCCCACTTATCCTCTTGTAGACGATGGGGCCCAGCGTCATTGTAGCAATAATGGTGTCCCCATTGAATTCAGTGACAGACTCAATGCCCTTCAATGAGACCATTAGCTTGTTCCCAACCAGATTCACCGTAGACTTGATCTTCTCTCCAGTCAACGTCTCCAGCTCAGCCTCCTGGCCTGCTCCCCCCATTACCGTGTGTTTATAAATAAACCCTGAGTTTGACGGTATTATTTCGGTTGTCGTGGTTATTTCGTTCACACGTACTTTGTCACAATTATAATTTACATGAGTTATGTTACGGGTCTCACTACCATCCCCCCTAGACTGTCGGGCCAAAAGGGATTCGTAACATAAGTGGGGGCTCATCCGGGATCTGTCTTTACTGACACCCATGCCGCTCATGTAGATTGTTGTAGTGGTATAGTTCAGTGTTGAACGTTATAGCTGAAGTAGCATTAGTGTTTGCTATTTTCGTTACCTCTGTTTGTTCTGTCTTCAGTTACTCACCCGGATTATTTACCCCATTCCCGCCTGGTCGTCAGAAGATTCCGCTTCCCCATTGGATCCACCTATTTACTCCCATCAACTCATCACCGCTACCCGCTACACCACCTGGATATATCTACCCATTCACTTGTAAATAAATACTCACCTTTTTCCTACTCTCCTTGTCCTGGTCTGCTTCTGGGTTCGACTTTGAAGAATCGTGACAATATTTATTTATCCCAAATGTGAAAATTCTGCTCCCTAGCCCCAAGAGGTTAACCCTGTAGGGGATGTTGCTGCTTCTGTAAGCCCATTGGTGTCTGATAATGAGGGCGAGGCTAAAACACCAGCCACATTGTCCCATTTTGATCCACTCTCCCCACTGTCAAACGGTGATGCCAGAAGGGATGTCCATTTAGCACAGTTACAACTAGAGGTGGAAGAGAGAGCCCAAATTAGGCGAGAGACTCTCCAGTTGGAGATGTGTAAAATTGAGGCAGAAAAAGAACAGCGGCATTTAGATTTGGAGATGTGTAAAATTGAGGCAGAAAAAGAACGAGAACGAGAACAGAGGCAGATGACGTTTAAAATGCGCCAGATGGAACTGGAGGCAGAGACAGCGAGGCTAGCCTTCGTTCCTACTGTGCCTGTTAGTGAGTCGTCCTCACCAGCTGTGTCCTCAAACACGTTTGACATTAGTAGGCAGATTGCCTTAGTACCTTTGTTCAGAGAGTCGGAGGTTGACTCCTATTTTTGTGTATTTGAGCGTATAGCCGTAGCATTGAAGTGGCCTGAAGAGGTATGGTGCCTATTACTTCAGTGTAAATTAACTGGTAAAGCCCAAGAGGTTTTGTCAGCGCTACCTCTAGAGGACAGTTTGAATTATGAAGTGGTCAAAGCTACTGTTCTTCGTGCCTATGAGCTTGTGCCTGAGGCATACCGACAGAGATTTAGGTCTCATAGAAAGTCTTCTAGTAAGACTTATGTGGAATTTGCTAGAGACAAGGGAAATCTGTTTGATAAATGGCATGCTGCTAGTAAGGTAACTGATTTCAACTCTCTCAGGGAGTTAATCTTGTTGGAAGAGTTTAAAAATTGCTTACCCGAACGCATTGTAGTTTACCTAAACGAACAGAAAGTATCCTCCCTGGCAGAAGCGTCTGTGTTGGCAGACGAGTTTGTGTTGACGCACAAGAGTGTGTTTTCGGCTCAAACTGAGAGTAGAACCACTGAGTTTCCTACCTTTAGCCCTAGTCGGCCAGCAGTAGTATATAAAGCACGCCAGAAGAATGAGCGTTCCTGTTTCTATTGTCATAAAGTGGGACATATGATTAATGATTGCTTCCTGCTTAAACGCAAACAAGGGATGCCTCTTCGTGTCAAGCCACCAACAGGTGTTGGTCTAATTCGTACGGTTGTGAGGTCTGCAACAAAACAGGTGCCTAAGGGTAACTGTAGTTTGAAAGTCTCAGTCCCCGACCGCAGTTATGAACCATTCATTTCCGAGGGGTTTGTGTCCCTAGAGAATGACGAAGCGTCTCAGCGTCCGGTTAAAATCCTTAGAGATACTGGTGCGGCGCAGTCGTTTATATTGTCTGATGTGTTGCCCTTATCTGACGATACATACTGTGGTTCCAGTGTGTTAGTGCAGGGTATTGAAATGGGTTTTATCCCAGTGCCATTGCACTTTGTGAAAGTACACTCTGAGTTAATCAGTGGAATATTCAGAGTGGGGGTACGTCCTAAGTTGCCAGTGAAAGGTGTGACCTTTATAATGGGTAACAATATTGCCGGAGGAAAGGTAGTACCCATATTGGAAGTATTGGATAAAAGTGACCACTCTCTCTCGAATGAGTTGGCACAGAGTTATCTACATGTGTTCCCCGCTTGTGCTGTCACTCGTGCTCAGGCACTACAAGAGGGTGACGTGATAGATTTGTCGAACACGGTTCTGTTCAAAGAGGATGATCAAGAGGATGGATTGTGTGATACCTCTGAGAAGCACAAACAGCCCAGGAAAGAATCAAAGTACGTTGAAGTTATTGCTGATGCAATACAGTTACCAGTCACTCGTGAGCAGCTGATTGCTAACCAAAAGGTTGACAACAAGCTTGCTAAATGTTTTTCTAGTGTTGTCTCGTTAGAAGAGGTGAAGAAGAAGAATGTGGCTTACTTCATTGATGGTAATCTCCTCATGCGTAAATGGAAATCCCATGTTGACGCGGGTGGAGATTGGAATGCTGTTTACCAAATAAAGATTCCTACAGCCTTTCGACAAAATGTGTTATCCCTTGCTCATGATCACCAGTGGTCTGGTCATTTAGGAATTACAAAGACGTATGATCGGATCCTTCGACATTTCTTTTGGCCGGGTTTAAAACAAGATGTGGCTCACAAAAAAAAATCCTGCTCCCAGAGGTGATGACGAGGGCCGAATGAGACCTGCAGCTAGAGACTCCTTGATGTAGGTCTCCAAGGCCTCACGTTCAGGTCGAGAGATACTGTATAACCGTCCCTTGGGTAAGGAGGCTCCAGGAAACAGATTAATCGCACAGTCATAAGGTCGGTGGGGAGGAAGGGACTGAGCCTTCTGTTTACTGAATACTTCACCCAACTCGTGATATGTTTCTGGAACCAGGGACAAATCAGGAGGAACAGAGTCACTGACCTGACTGGAAATGGCAGGAGAACAGGCAGTCCTAAGACAGTTAGCATGACAATCAATGCTCCAACTAGTTACCTTACCCGTCACCCAATCAAACGAGGGATTGTGTTCCTTCAGCCAGGGGTAACCAAGAACCAGAGGAACATGGGGTGAGGACAGAATGAAGAAGGAGATAAACTCTGAATGATTCCCCGACAACAACATCTTAACCGGTTCAGTCCTCATAGTGATCCGTGCCAGACTACTGCCGTTCAGAGTGGTTGCTTCAATGGCTTCCGGCAATTGCTCCTTAGAAAGCCCCAGCTGTTCCACCAAGTCGGCATCAATAAAGCTGCCATCGGCACCTGAATCGATAAGAGCGTTCATCTCTAAGCTCTGATCCTTATTCATAAGGGTCGCAGGAAAACGGGGTCTGACAGGATTCTGGGGAGGTTGAATCTGGCTCGCTAAAATTCCTCCCAAAACTAGCGAGCCGGGCAGTTTAACGAGCGCTGTGGACAAGTGGAGATGTAATGTCCTGAGCTACCACAGTAGAAACAGCTGTTGGTCTCACGTCTACGTTGGCGCTCCTCCTTAGTTAGCCCGTGTCGCCCCACTTGCATTGGTTCAGGATCTGGTGGCAAGACCCCTCCACTAATCCCGTGTGGGGAATAACGATCAATACGTTCTGGTTCACTTCCTGAACCGAATGGTAACCGAGTTGCTGATTGATTGGATGGGCCCCACTGCTTCTCCCTCCTTCTCTCTCGGACTCTATTATCTACCCGAATAGATAAAGTGACCAAGCTGTCTAGATCACTAGGCTCTGGATAGGATATCAGCTCGTCCTTGAGTTTCTCCGACAACCCCTGGTAAAAAGCCGCTTGTAGTGACTCCTCATTCCAACCACTCTCCACAGACAATGTCCTGAACTCGATCATAAAGTCTGTCACACTGCGAGCTCCTTGGCGAAGAGTGAACAAACGTTTAGCTGCGTCCTTACCTCGGACTGGATGATCAAAAAGCCTTCTCAGCTCTCCCGTGAATTCCTGGTATGAAGACATGCAGGTCCCCTGTCGTTCCCAAACGGCTGAAGCCCATTCCAGAGCTCTTCCACGCAGCAGTTCAATAACAAAGGCTATCCTAGCCTTGTCAGTGGCGTAAGAATGGGGCTGCAGATCAAACACTAACCCACACTGCATAAGAAACGAACGGCATCTTCCCAAATCCCCTTCATATTTATCAGGCGTCGGTACCTTGGGTTCACGGAAGGAAAACACATCAGGCACGGCAGGTGAGATGGGTGAAACAGGTGGTGAATGAATCGCCAGCAAACTGAGCTGATCCTGGATCTGTGTCAAGCTAGCAGATAATTTCTGGATTGCAACCGCTATCTCCTGTAGCTCCGTCTTGTGTTGTCCCAATGTCTTCCCCTGCTGGGTAATGGCATGGCAAACGGAATCCAGGTCCGCTGGGTTCATTCTTGGCCGGATCGTTCTGTCACGATTCTTCAAAGTCGAACCCAGAAGCAGACCAGGACAAGGAGAGTAGGAAAAAGGTGAGTATTTATTTACAAGTGAATGGGTAGATATATCCAGGTGGTGTAGCGGGTAGCGGTGATGAGTTGATGGGAGTAAATAGGTGGATCCAATGGGGAAGCGGAATCTTCTGACGACCAGGCGGGAATGGGGTAAATGATCCGGGTGAGTAACTGAAGACAGAACAAACAGAGGTAAGTTCAAGGCAAGCAATACGTAACAAACAACAAAACAACTTCTATCCAACTTGAGGCTGATACTCTGGCACAACATACTGTTCATGGCTAACGATCCGGCAGGGAATGGATGTCAGGTCCGGGCTTATAAAGAGGAGAGATGATGATCAGGACCAGGTGTGCAGATAGCTGATGGGATACAGGTGCGGGTAATCAGAAACCCCAACTGGCTACATTGCCCGGCAACCAGACAGGGTGCGTTCCAGGACGCCGGAAAAACTCTCCAGGACAGAACATAGGCAAAAACAGACTCAGGAAACGGGATTCGTGACAAATATAATATATATGAAATGCATAGTATTCATATATTTGGATAGAAAAAACTCTGAGGTTTCTAAAACTATTTGAATCATGTCTGTGAGTATAACAGAACTTATGTAGCAGGCAAAACCCTGAGGACTTTCAGAATTTTCTATTTTTTTCCCTCTCTGTTCCCTGATTTGTCATTGCCACGGGATATTTCATAGGAACCTGTTTTCAGTTCCTACCGCTTCCACTGGATGTCACCAGTCTTTGGAATTTGGTTGAGGTTATTCCTTTGTGCAATGAAGAAGTAGGCAAACTCGGAACTGGGTAACACTTTTGTGAGTTGCGCAAGACGTGAAAAGCAGCGCTGGTTTGTTTTCATTCCTGTATTGAACACAGATTGCCCCGTCTACAATTTGATCGATTATTAACGTTTAAAAATACCTAAAGTTGTATTACAAAAGTCGTTTGAAATATTTTGGCAAAGTTTCTAGGCAACTTTTGAAATATTTTGTAGTGACGTTGCGTTTTTTGTAAGCTGTTTTTTTCTGAATCAAACGCGCTTTATAAATGGACATTTTGGATATATATGGACATAATTAATCGAAAAAAAGGACCAATTGTGATGTTTATGGGACATATTGGAGGGCCAACAAAAGAAGCTCATCAAAGGTAATGCATGTTTTATATTTTATTTCAGCGTTTTGTGTAGCGCCTGCAGGGTTGAAATATGCTAACTTCTTTGATTACTGCTGGTGCAGATGGTGCAGGCTATCAGATAATAGGTTCTTATGCTTTCGCCGAAAAGCATTTTTAAAATCTGACATGTTGGCTGGATTCACAACGAGTGTAGTTTTAATTGAGTATCTTACATGTGTGATTTAATGAAAGTTTGAGTTTTATAGTATTTTATTTGAATCTGGCGCTCTGCATTTTCCCTGGCTATTGGCCAGTTGAGACATTTGCGTCCCGCCTATCCCTATTAATGTGACGACTGTTGCTCATCGAATGAATAAAAGTTTCTAATTGCGTGATTAACTGAATCAAGCAATTATTAACTCATTAACCTGGGGCACCATGGGAAAATAAGTTTATTTCCCAAATTAACTCAAAGAATATAAGAATATCGATTTTACAACAACAAGCTAATTAATCAGTTACCTCTACAATCTCGTTCTGAACGTCTCATAATCCGAGAATCTGCACGGACCGGGGTCTCACCAATGAGTTCGTACCATACCAATTTAGTTGAGTATTCATTTACTAGAAAGCTAAAATTATGATAAAAGATACACATACACAAAAACACATTCTAGGCTATTGATTAGAACTTAGTATAACGGGCCAACTTTCTATGGCGCGTGTTACCCAAAATGGGGATTTAAAAGAGAGAGAAAAAGAGAAAGTACACGAGAGAAATATACATGTGGGTGAATTTGTCAGCTATGCTGAAAAATGGACATGCCTGACCGTCCAGGCTGCTCAATGACTCACTTCTCCGGCGCACCTCTCTGTTCGTCCTCACGATGTCAGTGCCCTTTTGGCTTAGGATTCTGTTCCCTAGCCCTTGTTCTGGAAGGGCTCTTCATAGGACAGACAGCTCTGTAGCTCAGAACTCACAGCGTAGGAATGAAACAGTGTAGATACCACGATTCGATGGGAGGTGGAGGCTAGGTGGTTTGACTTGAATTCAGCCGCTTAGACACAGCTACTCATCCGTAGCTTGGGTAGAAAAATATTTCTTTGTCTTCAAACTTGTGCTGCGTTTTGGGTTTGTTGACCTTTTAGACCTCGGCTGCAGCTTGGGTCACGTAGTCTGCTCTGTAAATTCTTTACTCACAGGTTTTATACCCTCCTCGGGTCAGAAGTGGGCGTGACCGCCTTTAGGGCAATTCTCTGGGCATACCAAGTTATGGGCAAGATCTAGATTTGATTCAAATCTAATTTTAGACAAGTAACTTCACATTTCATCTTTACCAAAACATTATCTTTGATTTGGACATTTTCCATACAATGTACAATGTATAAACATCAAACATATACTAGGTAAACTGTTGACGTTACAATGTTTTCGTAATAACATCATCTATTAACCTTTAATAACAAAACAAAAATGACATACATTTTAATATTCCATCTATCGTCATGGCCACCATTGTGGCTGACGGAAACCATTGTTCCAAAGTCCCTTTATTTCATGTTTAATGTTCTGAGGCTGGTTCTCCATAGTAACAGGACAAAAGGAATTTGTCTGTGGCCTAAGATTTACCAGGGGCATGAGTGGTCATAAAATCCCCACATCTTCAGACCTAGATCTCTCCTCCTCTGTTGGGGTTGAGAGATAATCTGTAGGGTTGTGGTCTCCTGTAACCTGACCTGATCAGGACAATCATGACAACAGAGTGGACTAAAACACTTTTTGTTATCCTCAACATGCTACGAAAGCACCAATGTCCTTTATCGTTATTGAAGACACCTTTGGAGACACTCAATGCAAACGCCAACCTGTAAAAACAATTGCCATTATCACTGTTATTTTTTACTTAACTCCAGTAGGTCTCGTTGCTACTGTAAGTACATTACTGGCAAAATGACAAGTCCCTTTCATAGCATACTCTTCCCCTGGACGTTTTCAGTTGACGTTTTGGTTCCTGAAAGGCCCAACAGCAAGCTCCATTCAGCTGGTGACAGAGTGTTTAGCTGAGAGTTGCTGTGCCTGGTAGAGGTTTCTGTCACCACTTGCTGGAGTAGCCAACCAGGAAGCCAGGGGACTGCACAGTCTGAACAGTCACTGAAATGTTTCTCCCTCTGCCAGAGGGATAAACAGAGTTGCTGATAGTCTAACAACAACCACAATGGAAATGAAAATAGACTCTCTCAGTGCAGTTGATTTAAAGCAAGGCTATGCTGTGTTTTTAATCTGTACTAGACTCCCATTAAATGATTTGTTGGAGATTTCTACACTGACGTCCTAATGAAAATGGCTTGTTAATGTAGAAATGGATGTGATGAGATGCAGAATGTGCACAGTGTTCAGGCTCCATATCTCAACACCTGATAGAGGTCAATTTCAAGATCGTTCTGTATCATCATGACTATCCGGATTTCTCACATAGCCTGCTGTATTTCTCATTGACAAACCACTTCTACGGTAAGGCATGACGTTTACTGTGTGTGGGTGTGTTTGCAACAAGTTCTCACAATCTCACTGCAGAATTGGATGTTCATCCACGTTCTCCAAACGTTACATTTCTTATTTAAGGGTTAAGTTTAGGCACTCATTACGAATGGTTGAGGTTAGGGTTAAGGTTTGGGCTAGTGTTATGGGGCTCCCGAGTGGCACAGCAGTCTAAGGCACTGTATATCAGTGCAAGAGGTGTCACTACAGTCCCTGGTTTGAATCCAGGCTGTATCACATCTGGCTGTGATTGGGAGTCCCATAGGGCGGTGCACAATTGGCCCAGTGTCGTTGGAGTTTGGCTGGAGTAGGCCATCATTGTACATAAGAATTTGTTTTTAACAGACTTGCCTAGTTAAATAAAGGTTCAATAAATACAAAAATAATATGTTAAGGTTTGGGATATGGTTATGAATGGTAAGGGTTAAGGTTTGGGATAAAACTACAAATTAAGTGTCCACAACTGGGATTGAACATACAACCTTCTGATCCAGAGTCTTGGTATTACACCCATCCATCCACAACACCCAAGCCTACTTGATGGTAATAGCGCTCACTGTTGCCTCTAGTGGCTGGTTTTGAACGCAACTCTAGACATCCTCAATCTTGAACGACCTGGCTGGTGTTTGTGTTTTGTGTTTGAACATCTGTTTTCTAGAATGTGTCATGACCTTTTCTGTGTGCGTCTGTGCGTGCAAGTGTGTATGTTTGTGTGTGTGTGTGTGTGTTGACACTTATTTTGACTCTCAGCCATCCCGCACATGGGATCACCTTGGGCTTATCCTCCACAATACTTTGCAAATAAGATTAGAGGGATTTAATTATACAAAAACCCTGTCTAATAAAGCCATTAAATTAGTAATCGACTCAGGCCAGGAGTGGCAAGGATTTACGCTAATTAACTTGTGTCTCTTAGACTCTCCTAGAGCTCCGTCCGCTTGTCATTATGGACCGGGCTGGTTGCTGCTATGGCCCATGTCCTAACCTTGTCTACAGCGCTTAAATTCTCGTCTAGATAGAAAATGGGTGAACCTCATTAGATGGAACATGTAAAGTGTGGAGATAGAGGAGTGTGTATATGTGTGTGTGTGTGTGTGTGTGTGTGTGTGTGTGTGTGTGTGTGTGTGTGTGTGTGTGTGTGTGTGTGTGTGTGTGTGTGTGTGTGTGTGTGTGTGTGTGAAGGTTGGGGTAAGTGTGTGTTTGTGTGTGTGCATGCTTGAATGTGGGATTGTGCGTGTTTGTTTGTTTGTTTGTTTGTTTGTGTGAGTGTGTGTGTGCTTTCTCTCCTTTCCACTGAATACTTGATGGGTGGCTAATAGGTGAAAGGTTGGAGCGTGAAGACTTCACACAGGTCCTCCGCGTGGGCGCTTTCAAGTCCACTAATCATCCTTCCGTTGAACTAAGCAAAAATATTTTCACCAGCAAGGATGGTGTTTGTGTAAACAACAACACTGCATCCCTGTTTGAGGACGGGAAGTTATTGAAGCTTCTGGGCAGCCATGCGCCACTAGTCTCTTCAAGACTTCAAATCCATTGATTTGCTTTCTGATTTAATTGCACACAGCAAACTCGGGAACAGCCTGAACTGGAAACCACGTTTCAAGCCGAATTCTTCCCTCTGTAGACTGTGATTGAAAGATGGCATTTCTTTTGATCTGGTGAAGTTGACCGTGCATCACCATCAAATGACGATTACCCTACTTATTTATTTCATCCGCTTCACTCGACAGCTGGAGTGAAAGCAGGGGAAAGTGTTGAAAATGAAAGGGTATGATAATAACACAGTCTTTGCGTTCATCGGTTCACATTATCGTTATTCTAAATGATCAATCTGGGATAGATCAGAGCTCTAAACTACAGATGCGTCACAACTCTGGGGAACTGAAACATGTTCATTAGAAAAAACTGTGTGTGTGTGTGTGTGTGCTCATGTATGTACGTGTGAGTGTAATTTTTTTTTTTATATATAAAGAAATATCAGGAGAGAAAACCTAATGCAATTATTACATTGTCACATACACCAGACCAATGCAGTGAAATGTGTTGACTTACAGGGTTAGTCACAGTGGTACAGCAACTCAGAAAACATTAGGATTCTGTGCCTTGCTCAAGGGCATTTGGATAAATTTTTCATTTTGGCATCTCAGGTATTTGAACCAGCAACCTTTCGGTTACTGGCCCAACACTCTAACTGCTAGGCTACCTCCCACCCTTTAATACCTTTACTTCTCCTCCAACCCAATCAGATAAAATATCTCTCCCGTTATATCACTACTGTAAAACACATCTATCTCATTATTGTACCTGGTCATATACAGTCGGGAGAACAAGTATTTGACACACTGCCTATTTTGCAGGTTTTCCTACTTACAAAGCATGTAGAGGTCTGTAATTTTTATCATAGGTACACTTCAACTGTGAGAGACGGAATCAAAAATCCAGAAAAGTAATTAATTGCATTTTAATTTGCATTTTATTTTTGTTTTATTTTTGTTTTAAATCATGAGCAGCAGGCAAAGTAAGTGGGCTGCCCTGATTTCTGGCCAGTGAAAGACAACTAGAGAAGATTTGAGGCTTTGACAATAACACCACAAATAACTGACTACTCCTGTAGTCTTCAGAGAGAATGTCTACTCTCACCGCTAGCTAACTCACTGACTCATTGGGGCAGAGTCAACCTTGGGCTTCTGAATGTTTTCGGCGTGATCAGATTGCAGCAGAGCAGAGCAGACATCCACATTTACATGAGTCTCAGTTGCATGTTTGTGCAGCATATAAAACATGTAAATGAGGCTGTGTCATGCCAATATACTTTGAAATGCACTTCACTTGGAATGAACGATGTGACTTTTCTATATGATTTGGATAATAATTATTATGGATTTTTATAACAAACGGGCCTGTTTATGATGGAAACATATAAAGAGCATAAAACATTTGAACTACTTGAAAGACAAAGACCATACTATTTTATTTACATAAAACTTATTAAAGAGCAGTGATCCTAGCAAGAGCAGTGTGCAGGTTTCTTGCTTTTTCTCATCTTATTCAACTGTTACTAGGCACCTGCAACAAAGATAGCTCAGATGTGCGACTGCCTTTTGAATTTTGAGATCTGACTGAATAGAAATCACCATCACCATTATTACCTTTATGAATCAAGACAAAAAACAACAACAAATCAGACAATTACACAATTAATTTAAGTGTTACCTGCAAACACCCTAACGCTACATGGTGCAATCCAGACCAAATTACACCACTAGGTGTTCTTTCTCCAGTGTCAGTCCTGTAATGAGCTATTTTTGCTTTGCAATGTGTTCTAATTGAAAGTGTCAGGAACAAACGTCTAACACAAACTAAGCGTGGCTAATTGTGGCATACTATAATGGCTGGTGTGAGGAATGAATTAGCCAGCAGGACCACAGTGCGTCTATGTGTGTCTGTGTGTGTGGTGTGTGTGTACGTACGTGTGTGTGTGTGTGTGTGTGTGTGTGTGTGTGTGTATATGTGTGTGTGTCTGGGTGTGTATGTGTGTGTTTGTGTGTATATGTGTGTGTATGTGTGTGTGGGTGTGTACGTGTGTGTGTGTGTATAAACACATGGGTATCTACTGCAAAAAGCACAGATGCAAAACAGTCAATTCCATTTACTATGGATATTACAAGTATTTACAAGAGCCTATAAAGATATATTTTTATGTTTATTTATTAAGGATCCCCATTAACTTCAGCAAAGACAGCAGCTACTCTTCCCGGGGACAAACAAAATCAAGGTATTTACATAATAAACATACTGACAGTCAGTACCTGGAGCGGTTAGAGGCTATCTTTTTTATACCCTTTCCAAAACCTAAATTTAACGGAGAGAAGTGTAGGTTGTGGATAAAGGATTGTTGACAACTTCAGTCACAGTTGAATTACAAGCACGATAATGAAGGTCACATGCAGTGCATTCGGAAGGAATTCAGACCCCTTCAGTTTTTCCACATTTTGCTTCGTTACAGCCTTATTCTAAAATGGATTAAATAACTTTTATTCCTCATCAATCCACACAATACCCCACAATGACAAAGTGAAAACAGGTTTTTATCAATTTTAGCAAATACCTTATTTACATTCAGTACCAGTCAAAAGTTTGGACACACCTACTCATTCAAGGGTTTTTCTTTATTTTTACTATTTTCTACACTGTAGAATAATAGTGAAGACATCAACACTATGAAATAACACATATGGAATCATGTAGTAACCAAAAGTGTTAAACAAATCAAAATAGATGTTATATTTGAGATTCTTTGAGGTAGCCACCCTTTGCCTTGATGACAGTTTTGCATACTCCTGGCATTCTCTCATCCAGCTTCACCTGGAATGCTTTTCTAACAGTCTTGAAGGAGTTCCCACATATGCCGAGCACTTGGTGGCTGCTTTTCCTTCCCTCTGTGGTCAAACTCATCCCAAACCATCTCAAATGGGTTGAGGACAGGTGATTGCAGAGGCCAGGTCATCTGAAGCAGCACTCCATCACTCTCCTTCTTGGTCAAATAGCCCTTACACAGCCTGGAGGTGTGTTGGGTCATTGTCCTGTTGAAAAACAAATGATAGTCCCACTAAGTGCAAACCAGATGGGATGATATTAAAAACAATTCTAAAAAAATCTACCTGCAGTAGAGTATGCTGTTAACATATCTAAAATAAAATAGTTGGTGTGACGTTTCATTTAGTTTTGAGTCTGTACCACGTAAACATTTTAAGTAATAATGACTTTTCATTGACTTTGAGTACAACTTACTGGAAGTATTTGAGTTAAAAATGCCTTGGGGTTTACAATGTAGGTACTATATTAACTATTTCAAAAAAAGAAGCAGTTCAGCCTGCTTTTCATTCTCTCCCACTTTTCTGTGTTAACGTGAACACGATCTAGGTGAAAGTAATTTATACACATGACAAATAAATCAGACCACGACATCCTTGTGATTCCCATTTGTCCCATAATTTGGTAGTGGTACTCATAATTAGGGTTGAGAGAGTGGGTATCATAAGCTCTTTGACGGAGGTATTTACAACCTGTAAAGCTATCTTGGTCTGGGCACTTCATTTACAGAAACCTGTGGCTTGGGTTCTGCTTACTCTGGACTTTCTTGTCAGGGGATGTGCCTAAATAGGGATCATGGGGGTTGACAACAAGGCCACATGGAACACTTTGTGCCCAGTGACTTCCGTGTACAGTGCTGCTGAAACAGGCTCAAGCTCCAGGCCTCTCTTGCCTCGCCTTGGTCTGCACTGTCTTCTTCTTCCCTGCATGCCGGTGGCAAGACTGTTAACGTCTGCTACCCTGGAGCACACCTTCTTAAAAGAGAATGAAGTAAGGTGCTGGGAGCAGACACGATGCCAGGTGTTATTGTTGCTCTGCTGTCTGTTCTCTTTTTCCAGTGCCTCTGCTTCAGACTGGGAGATCATCAAATCACTGTGGAAAAGGGCTGATTATAATTCAGAACTGTAGAGAAACGGTTTGGTTGTGGTGGCAGAGGACATGTTGAGAACTCATCAATAGAGTTGGAGGAGGATGATGGGGGCCCTGTGTTCTCTAATAGTTTGAGCTGCAAAAGAACACTGTAACGAACAGTTATTACAAAGCACCAACATCTTGTTCAAATCTGTAGGAATTCTAATTGTAATAATTTGGTGTATTTTGTGTTTCCAGAGTGTATAGAGGAGCATCCCAGTTGGAAGAAGTAAATGAGGAAGGGAAGAGGTTAAAGATTCAACTCGCTCAAAAAGGAAACTCAAAGCCCTAACCATTTAACAGAGTCAGCAAATAACAGCAGTGTCCCCAAATACTTCCAATACTGCACTGGGTTTACTTATGATCACTTGAATAACTTAAAAAAATATATAAAACAGCCCCAAAGACAAATGTACCCTTGACATACAAGAAAGTAGATAGGCAGATTCAAAAGATGCCCCTGTGTCAGCAGTTCGAACTTGTGCTGATGAAACTCAACATTTTGACCTTAAAGATCTGGCTTTCAGGTTTCACATGGACTTACAAAGTGTCAGCACTTTATTCAATTCCTCGCTGGACTTTATGTATCCAACTTCCAGCCACAGATTCTTAAGAAGTAGGCTAGTTCCCACATACACAGATAGACACAGTGACCTTCTGCACAACAGGGAGGGCACTATTTTTAGGTCTCAGAGGAAGGCTGTAGTGATGCACATATACATCCCCCACACACGCGCACACACATACATTTGATGACATCTGTTTATGCATACCCTACTGTTTCCGCTGCTAACCATAGATTTGTGCCGATACAGTAAGTTCCTGCCCACTTCTATAACATGGGTTTCTTTGATATGTGACAGTTGAAGATATAATGGACTTGCCTCTCTGTTACAATACCCTCTTGTGGCTGAAATGGTTATTACATTTATTAGACATAAACAAAGCATTCACCTGTAGCTCACTTGTCAAAGTTGTAACTGCAGTAGACTGGTCTTCTCTTCCGACTTTGCCACCACGACTGCTGTAATAGGCTTGGCATCAATCGTCTTGCCTCTTGGCTTATGCCACTGTTGTGGCATGCTTGTAGTGGACATTTCATCTTGAGCTTTCCAGATGGTCAGTGTGTGGATAAGCCCGACAACATGGGAGCAGTAACCTGTGGAGCTAGCCTAGAATGGTAGGTTTGTTGGGGCGAGGACATTGGTTGTTTTAGTTAGTATAACTGCTAACCACAGCTGATAATGTACACAATGTACACCTGAAAAAAATATTAAAGCATCATGCAACAACTTCAATGAATTGCACATGGATTGGATTGGATTGCACATGACTGGGAATACAGATATGCATCTGTTGGTAACAGATACGTAACTCTTAAGGATCTGACCCTTTAAAAAATTTTTTTTTTTAAATTTCGCCTAAAATTACATACCCAAATCTAACTGCCTATAGCTCAGGACCTGAAGCAAACATATGCATATTCTTGATACCATTTGGAAGGAAACACTGAAGTTTGTGGAAATGTGAAATTATTGTAGGAGAATATAACGCATCAGATCTGGTAAAAGATAATACAAAGACAAAAGCATTCATTTAAAAATATATATATTTTCGTACCATCGTTTTTGAAATGCAAGAGAAAGGCCATAAAGTATTATTCCAGCCCAGGCCCAATTTAGATTTTGGCCACTACATGGCAGCATTGTATGTGCAAAGTTTTGCACTGATCCAATAAATCCATTGTATATCTGTTCAAAGATTTGTATCAAGACTGCCCAAATGTGCCTAATTGGTTTATTAATACATTTTCAAGTTCATAATTGTGCACTGTCCTCAACAATAGCATGATATTATTTCACTGTAACAGCTACTGTAAATTGGACAGTGCAGATAGATTAACAAGAATTTAAGCTTTCTGCCAATATCAGATATGTCTTTGTCCTGGGATTGTTTTTTGTTACTTACAACGTCATGCTAATCACATTAGCCTATGTTAGCTCAACCGTCTCACGGGGACACCGGTCCTGTAGAGGTAAAAAAAAAAGTAGAGGCATGGATCAGAAAACCAGTCAGTATCTGGTTTAACCACCATTTGCCTCATGCAAATCCTTCGCATATAGTTGATCAGGCTGTTGATTGTGGCCTGTGCAATGTTGTTCCCCTCCTCTTCAATGACTGTGCAAAGTTGCTGGAGATTGACACGAACTGGAACACACTGTTGTACAAGTCAATCCAGAGCATCCCAAACATGCTCAATTGTTGACATGTCTGGTGAATATGCAGGCCATCTAAGAAATAGGACATTTTCAACTTGCAGGAATTGTGTACAGATCCTGCTGCCGTGCATTGTCATGCTAAAACGTGAGGTGATGGCGGAGGATGAATGGCACGACAATGGGCCTCAGGATCTTGTCACGATATCTCTGTGTATTCAAATTGCCATCAATAGCTTATGCCTGCCCATACCATAACACCACCACCACCATGGGGCACTCTTTTCACAACGTTGACATCAGTAAACCGCTCGCCCACACGACACCATACACACAGTCTGCCATCTTCCCAGTACAGCTGAAACCTGCATTTACCAGCAAAGAGCACACTTCTGCAGTGTGCCAGAGGCCATCGAAGGTGAGCATTTGCCCACTGAAGTTGGTTATGACAGCAAAACTGCAGTCAGGTCAAGACCCTGGTGAGGATGACGAGAATGCAGATGAGCTTCCCTGAGACGGTTTCTGACAGTTTGTGGAGAAATTATTTGGTTGTGCAAATCCACAATTTCATCAGCTGTCTGGGTGGCTGGTCTCAGATGATCTGGCAGGTGAAGAAGCTGGATGTGGAGGTCCTGGGCTGGCGTGGTTACACGTGATCTGTGGTTGTGAGGCCGGTTGGATGTACTGCCAAATTCTCTGAAATGGCGTTGGAGTCAGCTTATGGTAGAGGAATGAACATTCAATTCTCTGGCAACAGCTCTAGTGGACATTCCTGCAATATGCATGCCAATTGCATGCTCCATTAAAGCTTGAGACATCTGTGGCATTGTGTTGTGTGAAAAAATTGCACATTTTAGAGTGGCCTGTTATTGTTCCCAGCACAAGGTGCACCTGTGTAATGATCATGCTGTTTAATCAGCTTCTTGATATGCTACACCTGTAAGGTTGATGGGTTATCTTGGCAATGGAGAAATGCTCGGTAACAGGGATGTAAACAAATTACTGCACACACTTTGAGAGAAATAAGGTTTTTGTGTGTCTGGAACATTTCTGGGATCTTTTATTTTAGCTCATGAAACAAGTTACTAACACTTTACATGATGCGTTTTTAAATTATTGTGAGACCTACCCTGGAGTGCAGGAACAATTTACTCCTTTATTTCATCCTCCTCTGCCTCACTGGTCAGCTGGTGGGGTTTCTCCCTCTTACACTGGGACCTGTAGGCTTTTGCCTCCATCCTAGCCTTCCTACTTGTTGTGTTGCGCTCTTGCGTTATTTTAATTTTATGAATAGAACCTTCAAAGGCATGTTGAAGGCCCTTTTGTCTGGTCCTATCTGATATAAGGGATGGTTGACTCCAAAAGTTACTGAGTACAGTGCCTCTTTTGAGAGTTCCCTTAGTGCTATTACTATGCATTTCTCCATGTTCACCGGAAGATAAAAGGCTAAACCTGTCAGCATTAGTAACAGCAACCAAGGGGATGGGACTTAGCGAGGGTCAATTGTTACCCCGAAATGATTTAATATTGAGAGAAAAATGGCTGCATTGGACCACACACACACACACACACACACACACACACACACACACACACACACACACAGGTATCAAAGTACATTGAATTGCTAAAATGTACTTAAGTATCAAAGTATAATTCATTTAAACTTCCTTATATTAAGCAAACCAGACGGCACAATTATTATTTATTTGGACAGATATCCAGGGGCACACTCCAACACTCATACATAATTTACAAACGAAGCATTTGTGTTTAGTGAGTCCACTAGATCAGAGGCAGTAGGATGTCCAGGGATGTTCTCTTGACAAGTGTGTGCATTGGACCAATTCCTGTCAAAATGTAATGAGTACTTTTGGGTGTCAGGGAAAATGTATTGAGTAAAAAGTACATTATTTTCTTTAGGAATATAGTGAAGTAAAAGTTCCCAAAAATATAAATAGTAAAGTCAAGTACAGATACCCCAAAAACATACTTAAGTAGTACTTTAAAGTATTTTTACTTAAAGCACTTTACACCACTGCTGAGCTGCCATTGTCAGTGTAGTGTGTGTGTGTGTGTGTGTGTCTGCGCGAGCGAAAGACAAAGAGAAAGTAGAAAGAGCTGGACAGAATGCATGTACAGTTCGCGTGTAGAACAGAGTACAGCAGCTTCAACATTGGTCTGGTGTGAGGTTGCAGGGAAAATAATCACGCCTAGATTACGCTGACCACCACTCAGTGTCATATCCTATATTCACATTGATATATAACAACAAAGCGGGATTACGTCAAGTCTTCAAATGTATACATATACACTACAGTATGCATGAGTCTGTATATACAGTGCGTCTGTGAATATTCATGTAAAATATCTGACTGGGACGTATGTTACTTCATAATGTCAGCACAATCCTCCTACACAGGCTTATACCCATGCATGAGCTGTTGGGGTCATGCAAAAGTTTTCCGGTCTCACAGTAATTGACCATTAATTAAACATTAACATGGTTTAGTATCTCCTGGCCTCCACGCATAGGAGCTGCATAGCTGATAACGCCCTTGGAACATCTACATGTTAAAAAAAAAGTATAATAAATGAATTGAATAAACACCATCACAATAAATCCATTATTTATTTCAGACAGGTCTAAAGAAACATTATGATATGAAGAAAATGTATTTCAGAAGAACAGAATGAGTTGGCCTACTATGTTGGCCTACTATGTTATCTGGCTATGCTCCATGCCATAGGCTGTAGGCTAGTTAATTAACTGACAAGATATGCTTAACGGGACGTGCCATTATTTTATATTATGTGATTTTATAGTAAGAAGGATATAATGAAATTTAGCTGAATAAAATAGAAAGGCCATTTTTCCCATTCTGGAGCAGGTGCGCATATAAAGTGGCTATGTTGAGGGTAAAAATGATAATTTGGTCGTGTACGATAGATTTAGAGTTATTTGGCAACTTTAGTTGTAAATGATACAAACCTTCGCATGTCTTAGAAATCAAAACATGTATGAGCTGCATGGAGCGACTATAGGCTATGGATGATTTGAGAAAGCTGCAGAAAAAGCTTGTGCTCTGTTCCTTCACCCATCATTCTCAATTAAATATAGTATTTACTTAAATGTAAAAGTAGTTTTGATATAGAATTGGGCATTTTTAATGGGCAAGAACAGGGGTAGGGGAAAAAAGACAGGTCAGCTGTATGCACTTCAATAGCGAATGGAGGCTGCTCGCTTTCCCGCAGGACCGTTTTTCAATTATGCCTGGCAGGCTACTTCGGTTTTATCGTGGAGTTGGATTAATATGACCAGATGAGAAATAAATATAAGAACACTTATTTCCAGGGGCACAACTTTGGTTTTAGAAGTGGGGAGGGAGACATAACCTGTCTGGGGGTCCTCCCTCAGAATTTTTTGGGTCATCTAAAGCTCATTTCTTGCATTTCTACAGAATCTAATATGATTATGTTAATTTTGTGGTCACTTTTACTGTAAATAAGAATATGTTTCTGAACACTTCTACATGAATGTGGATGCTACCATGATTATTGATAATCCTGAATGAATCATTAATAATTATGAGTGAAAACGTTATTGACGCACACATATACAAATGCTAGCCTCCCCTGTTATTGTAATGGTGAGAGCTTAGCATGTCTTGGGGCTATGACATTTGTTTGATTTCAAATTCAAACTTGTGGAGTATAGAGCCAAAAGAAGAAACATGCTTCACCGTCCCAATAATTACAGTGGGCAGTATAATTCATGTCATAGGCATAATAGTATATTCATTATTGGTTTTAGGTGTGTTAGGCCAAGGCCAGAGTGAGAACCAGCAGTACGGAAGACCCCCAGGGCCAGGACTGAGCAGCCCAGCAGCTAGGGATTGCGTAAATAGGTATCTCCCTGACGTGGGCATGTTTTCAATACAATAGACTCCTTTTGTCGTACAGTATTCCATATAAGGCATCCAGACCTTATGAAAGTTGCACAGGATACCCTTAATTCTTTAATAAATCAAATCTAGTGATACATAACTTGACATTTCTGCCATCCATTGTGACTGTGGGAGGATAACCAGCCTTCCAATTAATGGCAATGCATTTCTTAGCCACTATAAATACTAGGTGACACAGTTTCTTCTGATAACAGTCTCCAGAATCAACGTTTCCAAGCAAACAAAAACTGTGAGAAGGGAGAACCTGTAGACATGCTGAGATAAAAGAACATACACTTCGCCTGAATTCAGCCAGCCTTCATAAGAGATGCAAGTATGTCCACATTTGTGTTTTAGACCTCCAGCAGAGGAATTACATTTCTGAGTGCCTGATATTCAGTTTCTATGCATAGTCTTAAACTGCAGTAATTTATGTCTGAGATAATATGAACATGACTGAAAATTGTAACATATCTATATCTAGTCATCATCATCAATAGTCTCTCCCAGGTCTTCCTCACATTTTTGTTATAAAATGTTTTGCGACATCGGGAAAAGCCTCTATTAACCCTTGATACAGTTTGGAAATCAACTTAAGAGTTGTCAGACTGCTTTAAAATAGTTTCAATCCATTATTCCCAGATCCCTGACTGTAGCTTACCCATCAAATCAAGATGGAACTTTGTATCCATTCACTGCTAACTAGACTGGTCTTCCCAGTCTGACCATGCTGGGACACCTGTCAACATCTGATCCTGCTAAGACATGATGAGCATAGTGTTGTGTACTGACTGTGCACAACGACAGTGAAGCCTGTAGAGCTGTTTATACCATGACAGTGTGAATATAAGGAATTAGCTAGGGAAACTGACAGATCTATAATGTTACATTGCTATACTGACTCTAATAAAAACTCACATTGCACTATCAAAAAACGTCAGATTATTGGTCTTCAATTGTTTGGCTGTTGGTTTCATCATTTGATTCAGGTCTAGTGTGATTGAAGCAAAATAATAGCTAACATTAGCTATCTTTTGGCTTGCTCTAATGGTACATCAACTGACGAAAACGAGCCAAGTTCATTTACTTCTATTGAAACGGGACAAAACAAAGGCTACAAAACATTTCCATACACTCAACAGCTGATAGATACTGCTACATGGCAGATAGCTAGAGGCTAGAGCTAAACTGGCTGTGGTAGCTACAAGCTAGCTAGCTATCAAGATAGTTAATTCACTTGAGACAGAACTTCAGTTGAGAGCAACAATAGCTAACTTTACATGTCAGTTACACTACGAGATCAGCACTGGGAATAAACACTTTTTTCTGTTAAGTCAAACAGCAGTTACCTTGCCAGCTACATCAATCAAATAAAGAGTAGTCAGTTTCTACTCTGCTTGTTTTTCCAACGCTGAGTTGGAAACACACACAAACAACAGCTGCTTCTATTCGTTTGCTCTGTGGTGTCCGTGTGGTCCTAAAGCAAGACGGATTGACTGACCTTCATGTCTTTAAGTAATAATGGACTGGTGCTTTCTAGTTGTTCAGTTTGTATCATTCTTTAGGTTTTATCTTATGTTTATTGTGTAGTAAATATTTCAGCTTTTTTTTATTAAAGCACATTGCATGTCTGAAATGTGCTTTATAAATTAAGCTGGATTTGGTAGTGGCTGCCATTCAGGGACTGAACATTTTAGTCATTTATATCCATAGCAACTTAGAGTAGTGAGCACATACATTTTCATTATGGTCCCCTGTGGGAATTGAACCCACAACCCTGGGGCGATACAGCTGTGCAAGCACCATGCGGCACTCTACCAACTGAGCTACACGGGACATATACAGTTTGGACACAACTACTCATTCAAAGGTTTTTCTTTATTTTTATGATTTTCTAAATTGTAGCATAATAGTGAAGACATCAAAACTATGAAACAACACATATGGAATCATGTAGTAACCAAAAAAGTGTTAAAAAAATCTAAATATTTTATATTTGAGATTCTTCAAAGTAGCCACCCTTTGCCTTGATGACAGCTTGCACGCTCTTGTCATTCTCTCAACCAGATTCATGAGGTAGTCACCTGGAATGTTTTTCAATTAACAGATGTACCTTGTTAAAAGTTAATTCTGGAATTTTTAGGCCCCTATTTTCTCCACTTCCTGTCTGACTGACATGCCCAAAGCAAACTGCCTGTTGCTCAGGCTATGAGTTGAGTTGAGTTTATTTTTATTTTTACATGGACAGTGCACATTAATCAACGTTTCAGTAAAAGTGCCGGTTTTAGCCAGCCGGCTAATTTTCAACCGCAGTCCCTATGAAGCCAGGATATGCATATAATTGGTACCATTGGAAATAAAACACTCTGAAGTTTGTATAAATGTACCTGAGGATTAAATAGAAACATATTTTGACTTGTTTCAACAAAGTTTCAGCAAAGTTTAGCAGTAGCTTTTTGGATTCCTTTCTCTGCATGTTGAACGAGTGGATTACTCAAATCAATGGCGCCAACAGACTTTTTGGGATATAAAGAAGGATTTTATCTAACAAAACAACACTACATGTTGTAGCTGGGACCCTTTGGATGACAAATCAGACGAAGATTTTTAAAAAGTAAGTGAATATGTAATCGCTATTTTTGAATTTGTGAAAACTGTGCTGGTGGAAAAATATTTTGATGCGGGGCATGCAATCGCATGGCATGCTTTCGCTGTAAAGCCCATTGTAAATCGAACAGTGCAGTTAGTTTAATACAAATTTAAGCTTTTAACCAATATAAGACACTTGTATGTACATAAATGTTGAATATCCATCATTTTATGATCATTTATTTGAAATGTGCGCTCTCCAGTTTCACCGCGCTCTCCAGTTTCACCGCTAGCAGGACGCCTATCCCAGAGAGGTTTTAAAACTCGTTTTTCAACCACTTTACAAATTTCTTGTTAACAAACTATAGTTTTGGCAAGTCAGTTAGGACATTTACTTTGTGCATGACACAAGTCATTTTTCCAACAATTGTTTACAGACAGATTATTTCAATTATAATTCACTGTATCACAATTCCAGTGGGTCAGAAGTTTACATACACTAAGTTGACTGTGCCTTTAAACAACTCGGATAATTCCAGAAAATTATGTCATGGCTTTAGAAGCTTCTGATAGGCTAAGTAACATAATTTGAGTCAATTGGAGGTGTACCTGTGGATGTATTTCAAGGCCTACCTTCAAATCAGTGCCTCTTTGCTTGACATCATGGGAAAATCTAAAGAAATCAGCCAAAACATTGTAGACCTCCACAAGTCTGGTCCATCCTTGGGAGCAATTTCCAAACGCCTGAAGGTTCATCTGTACAAACAATAGTACGACGTATAAACACCATAGGACCACGCAGCTGTCACACCGCTCAGGAAGGAGACACGTTCTGTCTCCTAGAGATGAACGTACTTTGGTGCGAAAAGTGCAAACAGCAAAGGACCCTGTGAAAGATGCTGGAGGAAATGGGTACAAAAGTATCTATATCCACAGTAAAACGAGTCCTATATCGATATAACCTGAAAGGCCGCTCAGCAAGGAAGAAGCCATTGCTCCAAAACCGCCATTATAAAGCCAGACTACGGTTTGCAACTGTACATGGGGACAAAGATCATACTTTTTGGATAAATGTCCTCTGGTCTGATGAAACAAAAATACAACTGTTTGGCCATGATGACAATCATTATGTTTGGAGGAAAAAGGGGGAGGCTTGCAAGCTGAAGAACACCATCCTAACCGTGTAGCATGCGGGGGGCAGCATCATGTTGTGGGGGTGCTTTACTGCAGGAGGGACTGGTGCACTTCACAAAATAGATGGCATCATGAGGAAAGAAAATTATGTGGATATATTGAAGCAACGTTTCAAAACATCAGTCAGGAAGTTAAAGGTTGGTCGCAAATGGGTCTTCCAAATGGACAATGACTCCAAGCATACTTCCAAAGTTGTGTCAAAATGGCTTAAGGTCAACAAAGTCAAGGTATTGAAGTGGCCATCACAAAGCCCTGACCTCAATCCTGTAGAAAATTTGTGGGCAGAACTGAAAAAGTGTGTGTGAGCAAGGAGGCCTACAAACCTGACTCAGTTACACCAGCTCTGTCAGGAGGAATGAGCCAAAATTCACCCAACTTATTGTTGGAAGCTTGTGGAAGGCTACCCAAAACGTTTGACCCAAGTTAACTTCTTGGTGACAGGGGGGCAGTATTGAGTAGCCTGAATGAATAAGGTGCCAAGGGTAAACTGCCTGCTACTCTGTCCCAGATGCTAATATATGCATATTATTAGTATATGTGTATAGAAAACTCTCTGAAGTTTCTAAAACTGTTTGAATGATGTCTGTGAGTATAACAGAACTCATATGGCAAAAAGGAAGTGGGAAATCTGAGGTTTGTAGTTTTTCAACTCTTTGCCATTCCAATATACAGTGTAAATGGGGTGATATTGCACTTCCTAACTCTCTCGTGACGCACGATCACGAGAGAGTTAGCTTTCTGAAGATTGATTCTATACTTATTCTATGTGGCGGATATCTTTTTGGCTGCTTTGTTGTCTGAATGCTGTACTCAGCATATTGCATAGTTTGCTTTTTCCGTAATGTTTAAAAAAAATCTGACACAGCGGTTGCATTAAGGAGAAGTATATCACTAATTCCATGTATAACACTTGCATTTTAGTCAACATTTATGTAAATTGATGTTGCTCTCTGCAAATCACAGCATGTTTTAGAACTACTGAACATAACGCGCCAATGTAAAATGAGATTTCTTGATATAAATATGCACTTTATCAAACAAAATATACATGTATTGTGTAACATGAAGTCCTATGAGTGTCATCTGATGAAGATCATCAAAGGTTAGTGATTCATTTTATCTCTATTTGTGCTTTTTGTGACTCCTCTCTTTGGCTGGAAAAATGGCTGTGTTTTTCTGTGAGTTGGTGGTGACCCAACATAATTGTTTGTGGTGCTTTCGATGTAAAGCCTTTTTGAAATCAGACACTGTAGCTGGATTAACGAGAATTCCATCTTTAAAATGGTGTAAAATCTAATATAAATATAATATAAATAATGCTTGAGGAATGTTAATTATGAGATTTTTGTTGTTTCGAATTTGCTTCACTGGCTGTTGGCGAGGTGGGACGCTTACCGTCCCACATATCCCAGAGAGGTTAAACAATTTAAAGACAATGCTACCAAATACTAATTGAGTGTATGTAAACTTCTGACCCACTGGGAATGTGATGAATGAAATAAAATCTGAAATAAATAATTCTCTCGACATTTCACATTCTTAAAATAAAGTGGTGATCCTAACTGGCATTTTTTACTAGGATTAAATGTCAGGAATTGTGAAAAACTGAGTTTAAATATATTTGGCTAAGGTTTATGTATACTTCTGACGTCAACTGTATGTTCACTGTGTTCTCTCATTACACTCCCAGCTCTCTGTTTTGAGAAAATGGTCACATACAGTGAGTGACACACAGGCTACTGTACTGTAGTCATATGGGAAATACATGTCATACATCCCATGTGCAAAGCTGTACCATATGGCTGTACTGGTGGTAGGCACCGTCAAACCCTGACAGACTGTGCACACTCATTATCAGTCTCCTGCTCTCTGCTCTCTCTGCTCTCCAGTAGGAAGTCACTGTGACAGGAGTGCTGACAGTCAAATGTAGATTCATGGTGTGGGAGAGGGCTAAAGTGCTGTAGCTGGAGTTCTGTGGGAGATGCCATGTTAGAGAGCTGGACAGCTGGAAGCATGTCCCGTGGTATAGGCTTTGTCCTGTCACACATACTTAGTGTTCAGTTCAGCACAGAAGGAAGAAAGTAAAGCAAGAGAGAAGATATTTTGTAAAGACCAACACACCCAGGAGGTGAAGAGAATGTTGTCAGCCATCTTTAGTTTAAGTGCAAATTAAGGAAAAGATAGGAGAAGAGGAAGTCAGCTCAGATGGAGTCTCACCAGCAGGTTAGCATTTTTATCATCATGAATCTTGTTCTGGAAGCAGCTCTGCAGAGTGGTCACTAGCTAGCACAGCCATACAATATGATTTTAAACCTCAACCTAACCCTAACTTTAACCCTAACCTTAACCACACTCTACACAACTCTAATGTCTAACCTAATAATAAGCCCAAAAAGAACATTTCTGTTTTCATACATTTTCACAATATAAACAATTTTGACCTTGCAGCTGACCCCATCTTGTGGAAATCGAACAGTTTTGCCTCAAGCACAAGAATCTTCCCAACCTGAGCCTCACACAGGGCCTACAGTACTGACCTAGTCAATGCAGTGGGAAGTAAACTGAAGAGACTCTTCCCTCTCTGTGACAATATGGCTGAGAGTAGAGTAGAGCCACATATGGGCCTGTGGAGCTGTAGCTGTGGTTCTGAGGGAGATACCATGTTGTCTGCACAGACGGGCACATCTGTGGCGCGCTGGCATACGCTCTGCTCTGATCCCCTCTGCTCTGTTCTGGGTCACCCTCCCTTGAGCCTGGCGTGGCTAAACACTGCAGCTGTGGCAAACCTCTGCCACACACATGCACACAGACAAATACGCATGCACAAACACAGATATGCACATAAACACACACACACACACACACACACACACACACACACACACACACACACACACACACACACACACACACACACACACACACACACACACACACACACACACACACACCACCATCCTTTGGGAGGCCTTACCTCCGTCTGTGGATCCAGTGGAAAACAAATCACCATCCGCCAGTAGCATATGGTCCTCTTCTAATGGAACAGATTGTAGGGGGCTAACCACCCCTGTAGAGTTGTCGGTGTTTTGCTACACCGTTTGGGTTTGGAGTGGGAAATATTTGTAAGGAATAATAAGTAGTTGTAATTCCATGTAATTTTCAATTTTCCCCCCTTTCTCATTGTCGTTAGCTACTCGTTTGAGTTTTCCTCTGGCGTGTGTCCTTGCCAGTGGTCTAGTGTGGATTGTAAGGGCAGATGAATATTCAACATTCCACTGGATTAGAATCACAACAGTCTGGATGTGGTCATTTCTGTCCACTGTTGAATAAAGAAATTATGCTGGAGAACAAAAGTGACCTTTGTAATGTATCTCTGTTGGTCCAATACCATATGTATACAGTACAGGCCTCTTTTAATCTGTCATGAAGCATTCCAATGTACTATAACAGAGCCAAGGATTATGAATATCAAAGATCTTTGTTTTTGTTTCGTAATATAATACATTTCTGTATTACTAATTATTTTATACCTCCTCCTCCTCCTGCTCCTTGTCTTCCCTCCTTCTCTCCTCCCTCCTCTCCTCCTTCCCTCCTCCCTCCCTCCCTCCTCTCCTCCTTCCCTCCCTCCTCTCCCAGCCCAGAATGAGTGGTGAAGCCTCTTCATGGATCTGCCTAACTCAAAGGACCTTCTGAAGTGTAGCCAAGACAACAGTGCTTATGATATGTTTCCTCGTGATATTTAAAACAAGTGGGGTAGAGCGAGGGGGAGGGCGGGTTGGTGTGAGAAGTAGTGAAATAGAGGAAGAGAAAAGGGGATGTTTATGGGCTGTGTTATCTGACTTTCTCCCCCCCCACATCCTATTCTGGATTACAATGAAACTCTCCTGCACTGACCCTATGCGCAGGCAAACTTAAATACATTTGACCAAATTTCAACCAGCATGTGCAACCAAAGGCAAAAAAACTCTAGACCACCTTTACTCCACACACAGAGAAGCATACAAAGCTCTCCCTCTGCCTCCATTTGGCAAATCTGACCATAACTTTATCATTCCTCATTCCTGCTTACAAGCAAAAACTAAAGCAGGAAGTTGCAGTGACTCGCTCAATACGGAAGTGGTCAGAAGATGCGGATGCTAAGCTACAGGACTGTTTTGCTATCACAGACTGGAATATGTTCCGGGATTCATCCAATTGCATTGAGGAGTATATCACCTCAGTCACCGGCTTCATCAATAAGTGCATTGACAACATCGTCCCCACAGTGATCGTACGTAAATATCCCAACCAGAAACCATGGATTACAGGGAACATCCACACCGTTAAACAGGTAAACATTCACAAAGCCACGGGGCCAGATGGATTACCAGAATGTGTACTCAAAGCATGCGCGGACCAACTGACAAGTGTCTTCACTGACATTTTCAACCTCTCCCTGACCGAGTATGTAATACCTACTTGTTTCAAGCAGACCACCATAGTCCCTGTGCCCAAGGAAGCGAAGGTAACCTGCCTAAATGATTACCGCCCTGTAGCACTCACGTCAGTAGCCATGAAGTACTTTAAAAGGCTGGTTATGGCTCACATCAACACCATCATCCCAGAAACCCTAGACCCACTCCAATTTGCATATCGCCCCAACAGATCCTCAGATGATGCAATCTCAATTGCTCTCCACACTGCCCTTTCCCACCTGGACAAAAGGAACATCAATGTGAGAATGTGGTTCATGGACTACAGCTCAGCGTTCAACACCATAGTGCCCTCAAAACTCATCACTAAGCTAAGGACCATGGGACTAAAGACCTCCCTCTGTAACTGGAATCTGGTCTAGGCAACAACACATCTGCCATGCTGATCCGAAACACTTGGGCCCCTCAGGGGTGCGTGCTTAGTCCCCTCCTGTACTCCCTGTTCACCCTTGACTGCGTTGACAAACACGACTACAACACCCTCATTAACAGTTTGCTGACGACACAACAGTGGTAGGCCTGATCACCGACAACAATGAGACAGCCTATAGGGAGGAGATCAGATACCTGGCAGTGTTGTGCCAGGACAACAACCTCTCCCTCAATGTGAGCAAGACAAAGGAGCTGATCACGGACTACAGGAAAAGGCGGGCCAAACAGGCCCCAATTAACATCGACAGGGGGAAAGGCGGGCCAAATGGGGAAAAAGTGGGCCAAACAGGCCCCCATTAACATTGACGGATCAAGAGTTTCAAGTTCCTTGGTATCCACATAACCAACAAATTATCATGGTCCAAACACACCAATGCAGTCATGAAGAGGGCATGACAACACCTTTTCCCCCTCAGGAGACTGTAAATATTTGTCATGTGTCCTCAGATCCTCAAAAAGTTATACAGCTGCACCATCGAGAGCATCCTGACCAGTTACATCACTGCCTGGTATGGCAACTGTTCAGTATCTGACCATAAGGCGCTACAGAGGATAGTGTGTACGGCCCAGTACATCACTGGGGCCAAGCTTCCTGCCATCCAGGACCTACATACAAGGTGGTGTCAGAGGAAGGCCCAAAAAATGGTCAAAGACTCCAGTCATCCAAGTCATAGACTGTTCTCTCTGCTACAGCACGGCAAGCGGTACCGGAGCGTGAAGTCTAGGCCCATAAGGCTCCTTAACAGCTTCTACCCCCAAGCCATAAGACTGCTGAACAATTAATCAAATGGCCACCAGAACTATTTATATTATATTTACACTGCTGCTACTCACTGTTTATTTTCTATGCATAGGCACTTTACCCCTACCTACAATATATCTTGACTAACCTGTACCCCCGCACATTGACTCGGTAACGGTAACCGTCTGTGTATAGCCTCATTATTGCCTGCTACTCAGTTGCTAATATATGCATATTATTAGTGGAGTTTCTGACATTTCTAAAACTGTTTGAATGATGTCTGTGAGTATAACAGAACTCATATGGCAGGTAAAAACCTGAGAAAAAATCCAACCAGGAAGTGGGAAATCTGAGGTTTGTAGTTTTTCAACTCTTTGCCTATCGATTATACAGTGTCTATGGGGTCAAATTACTCTTCCTAAGGCTTCCACTAGATGTCAACAGTCTTTAGAACCTTGTTTGATGCTTCTACTGTGAAGGATGGGGAATGAGAGGGGATGGAGTCAGAGGTCTGCCAGAGAGGCATGAGCTGACCACGCACGTTCAGGTGAGAGTTAGCTTGAGTTCCACTGAATTTCTGAAGACAAAGGAATTCTCCGGTTGGAACATTATTGAAGATTTATGATAAAAAAACATCCTAAAGATTGATTCTATACATCGTTTGACATGTTTCTACGAACTGTAATATAACTTTTTAACTTTTCGTCTGAACTAAGCGATCATGCATTGAGCATTTGGATTACTGGGTTAAACGCGTGAACAAAAAGGAGGTATTTGGACATAAATTATGGACTTTACCAAACAAATCAAACATTTATTGGGGAACTGGGATTCTTGGGAGTGCATTCTGATGAAGATCATCAAAAGTAAGTGAATATTTATAATGCTATTTCTGACTTTGTTGACTCCACAACATGGCAGATATCTGTATGGCTTGATTTGTTGTCTGAGCGCTGTACTCAGATTATTGCATGATGTGCTTTTTCAGTAAAGCTTTTTTGAAATCTGACACAGCGGTTGCATTAAGCAGAAGTGTATCTATAATTCCATGCATAATAGTTGTATATTTTATCAATGTTTATTATGAGTATTTCGGTAAATTGATGTGGCTCTCTGTAAAATCACCGGATGTTTTGGAACTACTAAACATAACGCGCCAATGTAAACTCAGATTGTAAACTCAAACAATGAGTGTGATCTGATGAAGATCATCAAAGGTTAGTGATTAATTTTATCTCTATTTCTGATTTTTGGCTGGAAAAATGGCTGTGTTTTCCGTGACTAGGTACAGACCTAACATAATCGTTTGGTTTGCTTTCGTCTTAAAGCCTTTTTGAAATCGAACACTGTGGTGGGATTACCAACATGTTTATATTTAAAAATGTGTAAAATACTTCTATTTTTGAGGAATTTTAATTATGAGATTTCTGTTGTTTTGAATTTGGCGCCTTGCACTTTCACTGGCTGTTGTCATATCGATTCAGTTAGCGGGATTCAAGCCATAAGAATTAAGGTCTTGTAAGTGAGAATTGCACAGTAAGGTCTACCTGTTGTAATCGGAGCTTGTGACAAATACAATTTGATTTGATTTGATAGTTAAACCAAACACACACACACGTGCCGGGCAAAACTTTTTAATTTCACTCCAATCTCACAATTCAACGAGACCATAAATAACATCTAATGACAATCAATAGGCGTAATGTTTCAAAAATGTTGCTCAAATAAGATTAGATGTTTCTCACTTTTACATCCAATTAAACACAATTATAGTCGCTCACCGTGTATTATACAGTGCCTTGCGAAAGTATTCGGCCCCCTTGAACTTTGCGACCTTTTGCCACATTTCAGGCTTCAAACATAAAGATATAAAACTGTATTTTTTTGTGAAGAATCAACAACAAGTGGGACACAATCATGAAGTGGAACGACATTTATTGGATATTTGAAACTTTTTTAACAAATCAGCCCCCTTAAGTTAATACTTTGTAGCACCACCTTTTGCTGCGATTACAGCTGTAAGTCGCTTGGGGTATGTCTCTATCAGTTTTGCACATCGAGAGACTGAAATTTTTTCCCATTCCTCATTGCAAAACAGCTCGAGCTCAGTGAGGTTGGATGGAGAGCATTTGTGAACAGCAGTTTTCAGTTCTTTCCACAGATTCTCGATTGGATTCAGGTCTGGACGTTGACTTGGCCATTCTAACACCTGGATATGTTTATTTTTGAACCATTCCATTGTAGATTTTGCTTTATGTTTTGGATCATTGTCTTGTTGGAAGACAAATCTCCGTCCCAGTCTCAGGTCTTTTGCAGACTCCATCAGGTTTTCTTCCAGAATGGTCCTGTATTTGGCTCCATCCATCTTCCCATCAATTTGCATTGCATTGTTGCCAAAAAGTTCAATTTTGGTTTCATCTGACCAGAGCACCTTCTTCCACATGTTTGGTGTGTCTCCCAGGTGGCTTGTGGCAAACTTTAAACAACACTTTTTATGGATATCTTTAAGAAATGGCTTTCTTCTTGCCACTCTTCCATAAAGGCCAGATTTGTGCAATATACGACTGATTGTTGTCCTATGGACAGAGTCTCACACCTCAGCTGTAGATCTTTGCAGTTCATCCAGAGTGATCATGGGCCTCTTGGCTGCATCTCTGATCAGTCTTCTCCTTGTATGAGCTGAAAGTTTAGAGGGACGGCCAGGTCTTGGTAGATTTGCAGTGGTCTGATACTCCTTCCATTTCAATATTATCGCTTGCACAGTGCTCCTTGGGATGTTTAAAGCTTGGGAAATCTTTTTGTATCCAAATCCGGCTTTAAACATCTTCACAACAGTATCTCGGACCTGCCTGGTGTGTTCCTTGTTCTTCATGATGCTCTCTGCGCTTTTAACGGACCTCTGAGACTATCACAGTGCAGGTGCATTTATACGGAGACTTGATTACACACAGGTGGATTGTATTTATCATCATTAGTCATTTAGGTCAACATTGGATCATTCAGAGATCCTCACTGAACTTCTGGAGAGAGTTTGCTGCACTGAAAGTAAAGGGGCTGAATAATTTTGCACGCTCAATTTTTCAGTTTTTGATTTGTTAAAAAAGTTTGAAATATCCAATAAATGTCGTTCCACTTCATGATTGTGTCCCACTTGTTGTTGATTCTTCACAAAAAAATATAGTTTTATATCTTTATGTTTGAAGCCTGAAATGTGGCAAAAGGTCGCAAAGTTCAAGGGGGCCGAATACTTTCGCAAGGCACTGTAACCTTCCATGATGGATCATCTCAGAGCCCAACAGGGCTTTGCAGGTAGCGACGGGGAGGAGTAGGATAGGTTTCAGTGTGCGATTTCCAATCCTCTCCCTATGGGTAAGGAGAACACTGGCACAGCAGGAGACAGGAAAGAGAGATTGACAGAAAGAAGAAGGGAAGGAATGATGGATGCAGAGAAGGTGGTTGTTATGTTTTGGGTGAGGACACATGCAAGTGTTCTAGCACACTCACACACAACAGAATACACCGAATAAATAAACACACACACACTTCCCCAAAAAATAAAAAAGTTTGACCCCCTGGCCTGCATCCTGATGTGATGTGATGTGATGTGATGTGTGTGTGTGCGTCTGTGTGTGTGTGTGTGTGTGTGTGTGTGTGTGTGTGTGTGTGTGTGTGTGTGTGTGTGTGTGTGTGTGTGTGTGTGTGGGATGCCTGCAGTGGTATCTCAAAGGGGACAGTACATCAGTCAGACAAAGGTCTCATTTGGAGAGAAGTAGGGATGGGGGGATAGAGGGACAGAGAGATCGAGGGACAGAGAGATGGAGGGATAGAGAGATGGAAGGATAGAGGGACAGAGAGATGGAGGGACAGAGAGATGGAGGGATGGAGAGATGGAGGGATAGAGGGATGGAGAGTTGAAGAAAAGGAGATATGGGGGAAGGAGAGATGGAGAGAAGGAGGGATGGTGGGGGGATGAGATTTGGAGCGATGGAGAGATGGATGGAAGGAAAGATGGAGAAATGGAGGGATGGAATGAAGGAGCAATGGAAAGATGGAGGGATGGTGGGAAAGAGAGATGAAGTAATGGAGGGACAGCACAGAGGGAAATCAGACTGTGAGTGTTTAGGATTATAAAACAAGAGAGAAAAACAGAGTAAAGAGAGAAGAGGGGAGGAAAGGGGAGAATAGAGGAGAGGAAATAATAGGGAGAGGAGAGGAGAAGAGAAAAGGAGATGGGAGAGTAGAATCCTCCTGTTTTGTCCCTGTGTTTAAATTTGTTATAATTTCTCACATTTAAAAAATATTCAAGGACCACTAAAGCATTTTACTCATTGAGATCTGCGCCTCAGTGTGTTTGGCCCTGGTATATGCCCAAGTCAAGGATGCTCCCTCTGTCTCTGTGAGGTGAGGGTGTGTGAATAAACCAGTCTGTAAAAATAGTCCTGAATTTAGCATCATTAAATATCATAACAATCTGATCATTTACAAAAAAAATGATATTTTCTGACAAGCAAGTACAGAGATATGGTAATTGTTCATGTTTTCATACTTTCATAGAATGTTTGGGAATGACGTTGATGCTGGTATTTGTGACAATTCTACATAGGAATAGAGAGGCGGAAAGCTTCCGTGCATTTGGACAATGAATAGACACTGCAGTAAATAAAAACAAATAAAAACTTTTCAGTCTTGTCCAGGCCCATACTCTACACAGACCGGTGAACTATAACCAATCAGAGCTGCAGTAGGCCTATATGCAAATAGGCCATTGCCATTTATGAGCCTGTGCTATCCACTTTGAACTGTGTGTTTACCAATGATTTATATACACACTAGATGAGCCTTAGGGGGTGGTGTGTTGAAGCCACCATGCCTCCATGTTTGGCACTCTCTCACGATTGTAACAAATATTTTGAAAGGTATAGAAATGCATTTATTAATGTCTACATTCATTTTTGGCACATTTATTCTATTACAGACATCTTTATGCATATTTTTAAACAATGTTATGTGAGCTAAACATTAACAAAAATATTTTTGGGAGATTGTTACTGTCCCCACTACAACAACAAAAAATACTTAAATATATGTAATTTTGTGAATAGTCAGATTAATATAAAAGTTTGATATAAATGTTTACATTCTTTGCAAGAAGATTGATTTCCCTAATAATCTTGTTTACATGGACACATCTGAAGTCAGGCTACTGATGGGACTTTGATAAATGCAGGAAATTGTCATTCAAAATAAATATTTTACCACAGTGACATTGTTCTTTTTGTGAAGCATCTTTGATTCTGATTTCATATATGCTTGAACTCAGTTTTTCCAAAATCACTTCACTCGCACAAAATAAAGAACTTGCGCTACTCGTGCTAGCACATGCGCAGATCAAACAAACCGCTGGAATGCTGATTAAGGTGTTTACATGTCCTAATAATTTGAAAGAATGCTCAGAAAACCAGGTGTTTAAATCGACGTATGCTTACTTAAATTATGACCTTACGCTGATTAAGAAAAGTAGAGTAAGGTGTTTACATGACTAATGCCAATACTCGGCCTACTGTCATAATCAGTTTAATATCAAATTATTAGTGTGCGTGTAAACAAAGTCATTGTAGAATTTTGTTCATTCCTATGGACTGCTACTACTGGTGAATGCCAATATGGCCGACTGGTGGATTCAAAGCCTCTCAATGGTCAATACATAGAATCAGCAATCCAGAGTTTATATACATCATTGGTGTTTACTGGCAGCAGCAACAGTGCGACTTTAGATAATTAGAAAGCAGTCCCAAAAGCCACAAAATAACGTAACACCTGAATGGTTTTCTGTAAATATGTATACCACAGGAGTCATCTTACATTTTGGAACATTACAGTCCTAATTGATCAAACAACCAACAGGCAAACTAAACTCTCTTCCTCAGTTGCGTGTGCACATCAACACGAACAAATCAAATCAAATCAAATTGTATTTGTCACAAATAAGATTAGCTAAAATCTAATGAGGGAACAGTTAGCTAGGGAAACCTTCTCAAACATTTTCAGTGAGTATTTGGCCATCAAAATTGCACTGATACAATGCAGAATATCAGAATGCTCTCTCTCCTGCAGCCTTTCTGCCTATGGCTGGCTCTATTCTGTCCCATAACCCACGTCTTTGACAACTGAATGGGATTTACAGGTTGCCTGCCTGCCTGCCCATTTGATCGATTCCAAATACATTTTATTGACAACTAAGAAATATGCTAACTGTCGTGGATAACAGTTGTCGTGATGTTCTATTAGTTAATATGACGACTGTTGCTCATCAAATGATTAAAAGATTCTAATTTCTTGATTCACTGAATCAAGTAATTATTAACTCATTAACCTGGGGCACCATGGGAAAACTAGTTTTTATTGAGTATCTATTTCCCAAATGAACTCAAAGAATATCAGAGTATCGATTTTACAACAGCCGCTAATTAACCAGTTACCTCTACAATCTCGTTCTGAACGTCGTATAGTCCGTGAATCTGCATGGACCCGAGTCTCACCAATGAGTTCGTACCACACCAATCTTAGTTGAATATTTATTTACGAGAAAGCAAAACACATTATAGGCTATGGCGCGTGTTACCCAAAATGGGGATTTCAAAGAGAGAGAGGAAAAAGAAAGTACACGAGAGAAATATACATTTGGGTGAATTTGTCAGCTATGCTATTCTAGCCCTAGCCTTGCCCCAAACTGCTGCTCTTATGGGTCAGAATATAATGATGTAATTACGTGGGGAAGGTCTCTGTGGATTCTCCACGTTGACTGTCCAGGCTGCTCAATGACTCACTTCTCAGGCGCACCTCTCTGGTCGTCCTCACGATGTCAGTGTCCTTTTGGCTTAGGAGTCTGTTCCCTCGCCCTTGTTCTGGAAGGGCTCTTCTGAGGACAGACAGCTCTGTAGCTCAGAACTCACAGCGTAGGAATGAAACAGTGTAGATACCACGATTCGATGGGAGGTGGAGGCTAGGTGGTTTGACTTGAATTCACCCGCTTGGACACAGCTACTCATCCGTAGCTTGGGTAGAAAAATATTTATTTGTCTTCAAACTTGCGTTTTGTGTTCGTTGACTTTTTAGACCTCGGCTGCAGCTTGGGTCACGTAGTCTCCTCTGTAAATTCTTTACTCACAGGTTTTATACCCTTGGGTCAGAAGTGGGGGTAACCGCCTTTAGGGCAATTCTCTGGGCGTACCAAGTTATGAGCAAGGTCTAGGTTTTTCTCAAATCCAATTTTAGACAACTAACTTCACATATCCCCATTACCAAAACATTCCCTTTGATTTGGACATTTTCCACACAATGTATAATGTATAAACATCAAACATATACTAGGAAAACTCTTCACGTTACAATGTTTTCGTAATAACGTCATCTATTAACCTAGTTGGATATAGGGGGCGCTCTTTTAATTTTTGGATAAAAAACGTTCCTGTTTTAAACAAGATATTTTGTCACGAAAAGATGCTCGACTATGCATATAATTGACAGCTTTGGAAAGAAAACACACTGAAGTTTCCAAAACTGTAAAGATATTGTCTGTGAGTGCCACAGAACTGATGTTACAGGCGAAACCCAGATAAAAATCCAATCAGGAAGTGCCGCATTTTTTGAAACCGCCTCATGCCAATGACTCCTTATATGGCTGTGAAGGAGCTAGGAGTCAGCTTACGTTTTCCACGTTTTCCCCAAGGTGTCTACAGCATTGTGACGTCTTTTTAGGCATTTCCATTGGAGAATGGCTGTAAGAGACCATATAGGGCGAGTGGTCGCATGGTGTCTCCCGGAGAAAACCTTGCATAAAATACTGAGGTAGCCCTTTTCCCAATCGTTTCTTATGAGAAACCAACTGCCTCGACGGATATATTATCGAATACATATGTTAAAAACACCTTGAGGATGGATCCTAAACAACGTTTGCCGTGTTTCTGGCGATATTATAGAGCACATTTTGAAAAAAGTTTGGCATTATAGTTGTAGCATTTTCCGGTCGATTTCTCAGCCAAGCATGATGAAGAAACGGGAGCTATTTTGCCTACAAAAATAATCTTTTTGGGAAAAAATGAACATTTGCTATCTAACTGGGAGTCTCCTGAGTGAAAGCATCCAAAGTTCTTCAAAGGTAAATGATTTAATTTGGTTGCTTTTCTTATTTTTGTGAAAATGTTGCCTGCTGCCAGCAGAGCTAGCATAGCATTATGCCATGATAAACTTACACAAATGCTTGTCTAGCGTTGGCTGTAACGCATATTTCAAAAATCTGAGATGACAGTGTTGTTAACAAAAGGCTAAGCTTGTGCTTATGTTTATTTCATTTCATTTGCGATTTTCATGAATAGGAAAAGTTGCGTTATGGTAATGAGGCTATGATTACGCTCCCGGATACGGGATTGCTCGTCGCTAGAAGTTATTAACAAATCAAAAATGACATACATTTTCATATTCCATCTATCGTCATGGCCACCATTGTGGCTGACGGAAAACATTGTTCCAAAGTCCCTTTATTTCATTTTTAATGTTCTGAGGCTGGTTCTCCATAGTAACAGGACAAAGGAATTTGTCTGTGGCCTGAGATTTACCAGGGGTGTGATGGGTCATAAAAAACCCACATCTTCAGACCCCTAGATCTCTCCTCCTCTGTTGGGGTTGAGAGATAATCTGTAGGGTTGTGGTCTCCTGTAACCTGACCTGATCAGGACAGTCATGATACAGTCGTTCAATTTCAGAATAGCTAGTTAGCTAAGTGATTCACAATTCTTGTTAGCTAACCAAATAGCACAATTTTTAACTGTTGCCACCGAAGCAGTTATAAACGTTTTGGGGAAAAGGTTGTCCCCTCACCCACTCGTACAATGGCATGACATCCTTCCAGCAGCCAGCTAGGCTTTGTGTTTTTAGCTTGGTAAATACATGAATTGATAAGCTAGCATATTAGCCACGTTGTGACTTGTGATAATTGCCCTCGCTAATTTTATTGTATTAAGATTCCCATCTGTTTTTGTCCAAAATATTGAGTGACTTACACTGAAACAGTACATCACCTAAAAACTTACGTTTGAATTTTGTAATGTTAGTGTGGGAGAGGTGGAAAAATTATTGTTATCGATCAATAATTACAAACTTCCTGCCATTGATAATTTAGATGGAAAGCTATTGAGGATGGTAGCTGACTCAATAGTCACTCCTATCTGTCATATCTTTAGTCTGAGCCTAGAGGAAAGTCTTTGTCCTCAGGCCTGTAGGGAAGCCAAAGTCATTCCATTACCCAAGAGTGGTAAAACGGCCTTTACTGGTTCTAACCTACCCTGACCAGAAATCGTGGATAGATGGCAGCGTTTGCGCAAAACTGAAAGAGCCAACCACCGCATTTAACCATGGCAAGGTGACTGGGAATATGGCCAAATACAAACAAATCAAATCTAATTTTATTTCTCATACACACATTGCTAGCAGATGTTAATGCGAGTGTAGCAAAATGCTTGTGCTACTAGTTCAGACAGTACAGTAATATCTAACAGGTCATGTAACAAATTCACAACAACTACCTTATGCACAAATGTAAAGGGGTGGAATAAGAATATGTACATAAAGATATATGGATGAGCGCTGGCCGTGCGGCATAGGCAAGATGCATATAGATGGTATGAAATGCGGTATATACATATGAGATGAGTAATGTAGAATATGTAAACATTATTAAAGTGGCATTATTTAATAAGTGACTAGTGATACATTTATTAAATCCATTTATTAAAGTGGCCAGTGATTTGGGTCTGTATGTTGGCAGCAGCGTCTCTTTGTTAGTGATGGCTGTTTAACAGTCTGATGGCTGTTTTTCAGATTCTCGGACCCAGCTTTGATGCACCTGTACTGACCTCACCTTCTGGATGATAGCGGGCTGAACAGGCAGTGGCTAATGCGGTTGTTGTCCTTGATTATCTTTTTGGCCTTCCTGTGACATGGGGTGCTGTTGTTGTCCAGGAGGGCAGTTTTACAGACAACACAACAGCAGTGGGCTTGATTACCAACAACGACAAGATAGCCTACAGCGAGGAGGTGAGGGCACTCGGAATGTGGTGTCAGAAAAATAACCTCAACAAAACAAAGGAGATGATCGTGTACTTCAGGAAACAGCAGAGGGAGCACGATCATCATATCGAATAGACATTTGAAAAACACCTTGAGGATTGATTATAAAAAACATTTGCCAAGTTTCTGTCGATTTTATGGATATAACTTGGAATTTGTGTCTGCGTTGTCGTGACCACTATTTCCGGTGGATTCCTAGGCATAACGCATCAAACTAATGGAGGTATTTGGATATAAAAAATATCTTTATGGAACAAAAGGAACATTTTCGGAAAACATCCGAAGATCATCAAAGGTAAACGATTCATTTGATTGCTTTTCTGATTTTCGTGACCAAGTTACCTGCCGCTAGGTGTACATAATGTTTTGCTGGTACATCGATAAACTTACACAAACGCTTGTATTGTTTTCGCTGTAAAGCATAATTTCAAAATCTGAGACGACAGGGTGATTAACAAAAGGCTAAGCTGTGTTTCGCTATATTTCACTTGTGATTTCATGAATATGAATATTTTCTAATAAGATTATTTGACCGTTGCGCTATGCTATTTAGCGTAGTTGATGACAATTATCCCGGATCCGGGATGGGTGGTTCTGCAACAGCTGTGTCAGATTTCAAAAAAACTTTACGGAAAAAGCATAATCTGAGTACGGCGCTCAGAGCCCAACCCAGTCAAAGAAATATCCGCCATGTTGGAGCCAACAGAAGTTAGAAATAACATTATAAATATTCACTTACCTTTGATGATCTTCATCAGAATGCACTCCCTGGAATCCCAGTTCGACAATAAATGACTGATTTGTTCCATAAAGTTCTATAAAGTCCATAATTTATGTCCAAATAGCCACTTGTTGTTAACGTGTTCAGCCCAGTAATCCATCTTCATGAGGCGCGAGTACTACGTCCAGACAAAAACTTGAAAAAAGTTCTGTTACAGGTCGTGGAAATAAGGTTCCAACCGGAGAATTCCATTGTCTGTAGAAAAGCACTGGAACGAGAGCTAACTCTGTCGGGACCGCGTGTCCCGAGCCTGAGACATTCTGCCAGGCCCATGACTCATTCAGCTCCCGTTCCCCCCTCCTTTAAAGCAGATCCCTGAAACAAGTTTCTAAAGACGGTTGACATCTAGTGTAAGCCTTAGGAAGTCCAACTTGACCCCATAGACACTCTGTATTTGGTAGGCCAAGCTTTGAAAAACTACAAACCAAAGATGTCCCACTTCCTGGTTCGGTTTTCTCAGGTTTTCGCCTGCCATATGAGTTATGTTATACTCAAAGACATCATTCAAACAGTTTTAGAAACTTCAGAGTGTTTTCTATCCAATACTAATAATAATATGCATATATTAGCATCTGGGACAGAGTAGGAGGCAGTTCACTCTGGGCACGCTATTCATCCAAAAGTGAAAATGCTGCCCCCTATCCCAAAATAGAATGTTCGGTGGGCGGAGCCGAGAGGGTCATCAGCGAAATAGGACACCTGTGCTCCGGTGTGTCCCAGGACAAACGCACCTCTTCCCCATTCATTGGGGAGACTCTCTCCATGCAGACACTGATAGATTTTGGTTATGGCATTTTTTGTGCCTGTTTTGTTTGTTTGCGTTTGTTTGCGTTGGCACCTTTCAACACCCCTCATTATCTCATTTCAGCACGCAACTCAGTTACACTACTGATTACTGACTACGCACACCATTGTTAATTGTATTTAGTTTACTTTCGTTAATAAATATATTTTGTTATCCCTTATCTCCACGTTGTCTCCCTTTTTGTTACGAACTTTGAGCCGGTTCATGACAATAGCATTCTCACATAGGTGTTCCTTTTGTCCAGGTGAGAAATGGCAGCGTGGAGTGCAATAGAGATTGAATCATCTTTGGATCTGTTAGGAGGGCATAGCAGGATTTCTTATAAGCTTCCATGTTAGAGTCACGTTCCTTGAAAGTGGCAGCTCTAGCCTTTAGCTCAGTGAGGATGCTGCCTGTAATTCATGGCTTCTGGTTTGGGTATGTACGTACGGTCACTGTGGGGACAACGTCATTGATGCACTTATTGATGAAACCAATGACTGTTGTGGTGTACACCTCAATGCCATTGGAGGAATCCCGGGTCATATTCCAGTCTGTGCTAGCAAAACAGTCCTGTAGCTTAGCATCTGCGTCATCTGACCACTTTTTTATTGCTCTGGTCACTGGTGCTTCCTACTTTCATTTTTTGCTTCTAAGCAGGATTCAGGAGGACAGAATTATGGTCAGATTTGCCAAATGGAGGGCGAGGGAGAGCTTTGTATGCATATCTGTGTGTGGAGTAAAGGTGGTCCAGAGTTGTTTTCCTCTGGTTGCACATTTAACATGATGATAGGAATTTGGTAAAATGGATTTAAGTTTCCCTGCATTAAAGTCCCCTTGCTACTAGTCGCCTCTGGGTGAGCGTTTCCTAGTTTGCTTATGGCGGAATACAGCTCATTAAACGCTGTCTTATAGTGCCAGCCTCGGATTGTGGTAGTATGTAAACAGCTACGAAAAATACAGATCAAATGTATTTATATAGCCCTTTGTACATCAGCTGATTTCTCAAAGTACTGTACAGAAACCCAACCTAAAACCCCAAACAGCAAGCAATGCAGGTGTTGAAGCACGTTGGCTTGGAAAACCTCTCTAGAAAGGCCAAAACCTAGGAAGAAACCTAGAGAGGAACCAGGCTATGAGGGTTGGCCAGTCCTCTTCTGGCTGTGCCGGGTGGAGATTATAACAGAACATGGCCAAGATTTTCAAATGTTCATAAATGACCAGCATGGCCCAATAATAATAAGGCAGAACAGTTGAAACTGGAGCAGCAGCACGGCCAGGTGGACTGGGGACAGCAAGGAGTCATCATGTCAGGTAGTCCTGAGAGAGTAGCCCCGGGCTCAGGTCCTCCGAGAGAGAGAAAGAAAGAGAGAAAGAGAGAATTAGAGAGAGCATACTTAAATTCACACAGGACACCGGATAAGAGAAAAGAAGTACTCCAGATATAACAAACTGACCCTAGCCCCTCGACACATAAACTAATGCAGCATAAATACTGGAGGCTGATACAGGAAGGGTCAGGAGACACTGTGGCCCCATCCAATGATACCCCCGGACAGGGCAAAACAGGAAGGATATAACCCCACCCACTTAGCCAAAGCACAGCCCCCACACCACTAGAGGGATATCTTCAACCACCAACTTACCATCCTGAGACAAGGCCGAGTATAGCCCACAAAGATCTCCGCCATGGCACAACCCAAGGGGGGCGCCAACCCAGACGGGAAGATCACATCAGTGACTCAACCCACTCAAGTGACGCACCCCTCCTACGGACGGCATGAAAGAGCACCAGTAAGCCAGTGACTCAGCCCCTGTAATAGGGTTAGAGGCAGAGAATCACAGTGGAAAGAGGGGAACAGGCCAGGCAGAGACAGCAAGGGCGGTTCGTCGCTCCAGAGCATTTCCGTTCACCTTCACACTCCTGGGCCAGACTACACTCAATCATATAACCCACTGAAGAAATGAGTCTTCAGTAAAGACTTAAAGGTTGAGACTGAGTTTGCGTCTCTCACATGGGTATACAGAAGATTCCATAAAAATTGAGCTCTATAGGAGAAAGCCCTGCCTCCAGCTGTTTGCTTAGAAATCTAGGGACAATTAGGAGGCCTGCGTCTTGTGACCGTAGCCTACCTATCTCTCTGACCAAATCAGAGAGATAGGTAGGAGCAAGCCCATGTAAAGCTTTGTAGGTTAGCAGTAAAACCTTGAAATCAACCCTTGCCTTGACAGGAAGCCAGTGTAGGAAGGCTAGCACTGGAGTAATATGATCACATTTTTTGGTTCTAGTCAGGATTATAGCAGTCGTATTTAGCATTAACTGAAGTTTATTCTGTGCTGTATCCGGGTAGCCGGAAAGTAGAGCATTGCAGTAGTCTAACCTAGAAGTAACAAAAGCATGGATACATTTTTCTGCATAATTTTTGGACAGAAAGCTTCTGATTTTTGCAATGTTACGTAGATGGAAAAAAGCTGTCCTTGAAACAGTCTTGATATGTTCGTCAAAAGAGAGATCAGGGTCCTGAGTAACGCTGAGGTCCTTCACAGTTTTATTTGAGACGACTGTACAACCATTAAGATTAATTGTCAGATTCAACAGGATATCTCTTTATTTCTTGGGCCCTAGAACAAGCATCTTTGTTTTGTCCGAGTTTAAAAGTAGAACGTTTGCAGCCCTCCACTTCCTTATGTCTGAAACACAGGCTTCTAGCGAGGGCAATTTTGGGGCTTCACCATGTTTCATTGAAATGTACAGCTGTTTGTCATCCGCATAGCAGTGAAAGTTAACATTATGTTTTCGAATGACATCCCCAAGAAGTTAAACCAGACTGAAGCATTTCGTATACATTGTTTGTCTTCAGGAAGGCAGTGAGTTGCCTATAGGCCAATAGTTTTTTATATTTTCTGGGTCAAGGTTTGGCTTTTTCAAGAGAGGCTTTATTACTGCCACTTTTAGTGAGTTTGGTACACATCCGGTGGATAGAGAGACGTTTATTATGTTCAACATAGGAGGGCCAAGCACAGGAAGCAGCTCTTTCAGTAGTTTAGTTGGAATAGGGTCCAGTATGCAGCTTGAAGGTTTAGAGGCCATGATTATTTTCATCATTGTGTCAAGAGATATAATACTAAAACACTTGAGTGTCTCTCTTGATCCTAGGTCCTGGCAGAGTTGTGCAGACTCAGGACAACTGAGCTTTGAAGGAATATGCAGATTTAAAGAGGAGTCCGTAATTTGCTTTCTAATAATCATGATCTTTTCCTCAAAGAAGTGAAAGTGAAGTAAAAGCCATCCTCACTTGGGGAATGCTGCTTTTTAGTTAGCTTTGCGACAGTATCTAAAATACATTTCGGATTGTTCTTATTTTCCTCAATTAAGTTGGAAAAATAGGATGATCGAGCAGCAGTAAGGGCTCTTCGATACTGCACGGTGCTGTCTTTCCAAGCTAGTTGGAAGACTTCCAGTTTGGTGTGGCGCCATTTCCGTTCCAATTTTCTGGATGCTTGTTTCAGAACTCGGGTATTTTCTGTATACCAGGGAGCTAGTTTCTTATTGAGAAATGTTTTTAGTTTTTAGGAGTGCAACTGCATCTAGGGTATTGCGCAAGATTAAATTGAGTTCCTCAGTTAGGTGGTTAACTGATTTTTGTCTTCTGACATCCTTGAGTAGGCAGAGGGAGTCTGGAAGGGCATCAAGGAATCTTTGTGTTGTCTGTGAATTTATAGCACGACTTTTGATGCTCCTTGGTTGGGGTCTGAGCAGATTATTTGTTGCAATTGCGAACGTAACAAAATGGTGGTCCGATAGTCCAGGATTACGAGGAAAAACATTAAGATCCACAACATTTATTCCATGGGACAAAACTAGGTCCAGAGTATGACTGTGACAGTGAGTGGGTCCAGAGACATGTTGGACAAAACCCACTGAGTCGATGATGGCTCCAAAAGCCTTTTGGAGTGGGTCTGTGGACTTTTCCATGTGAATATTAAAGTCACCAAATATTTGAATATTATCTGCTATGACTACAAGGTCCAATAGGAATTCAGGGAACTCAATGAGGAATGCTGTATATGGCCCAGGAGGCCAGTAAACAGTAGCTATACAAAGTGATTGAGTAGGCTGCATAGATTTCATGACTAGAAGCTCAAAAGACGAAAGCGTCATTTTTTTTTTGTAAATTTAAATTTGCTATCGTAAACGTTAGCAACACTTCCACCTTTGCGGGATGCACGGGGGATATGGTCACTAGTGTAACCAGGAGGTAAACTCTGTTGGTAGATAGTGTGGTCTACAGCTTATCATGAGATACTCTTCCTCAGGCGAGCAATTGATCGAGACTTCCTTAGATATCATGCACCAGCTGTTATTTACAACAATACATAGTCCGCCGCCCCTTGTCTTACCAGATGCCGTTACCAGATGCCGCTGTTCTATCCTGCTGATAAAGTGTATAACCAGCCAGCTGTCTGTTGATAGTGTCGTCATTCAGCTACTACTCCATGAAGCATAAGATGTTACAGTTTTGAATGTCCTGTTGGTAGTTTAATCTTCCGAGTAGGTCATCTATTTTATTGTCCAAAGATTGCACATTTTCTAGCAGATCGGAAGGAAGTGGGGGTTTATTAGATCCCCCAAAAATTCTCAGAGGGCAGCCCGCCCTTCGGACCCCTTTTCTCTGCTTCCTCTTTATGCAAATCATGGGGATCCGGGCCTGTTCCCAAGAAAGCAGTATATCGTTCACGTCGATTTTGCCAGTCTGTGGTGAGTAATCGCAGTCCTGATGTCCAGAAGTTATTTTCGGTCATAAGAGATGGTAGCGGCAACATTATGTACAAATAAGTAAAACATTTTTTTTTTTACAAACAACGCAAATAAATGAACAAAAAACATAATCAGTTGGGGGCACGTAAAACGTCTGCCTTCTTCTCCGGTGCCATTTTTACATAGGTTTTCCTCTTGTCCAGATGGGATAGGGCAGTGTGCAGTGTGATGGCGGATTCATCGTCTGTGGACCTGTTGGGGCGGTATGCAAACTGAAGTGGGTCTAGGGTGTTAAGTAAGGTGGAGGTGATATGATCCTTGACTAGTCTCTCAAAGCACTTCATGATGACAGAAGTGAGTGCTATAGGGTGATAGTCATTCAGTTATCTTTGCCTTCTTTGGTACAGGAACAATGGTGGCCATCTTGAAGCATGTGGGGACAGCAGACTGGGACATGGAGCGATTTAATATTTCCATAAACACACCAGCCAGCTGGTCTCCCTATACCTATGTAAGAAGGCTGTTCATTGACTATAACTCAGCATTCAGCACCATAGTACCCTCCAAGCTCATCATTAAGCTTGGGGCCCTGGGTCTGAACCCCGCCCTGTGCACCTGGGTCCTGGACATCCTGACAGGCCGTCTCCAGGTGGTGAAGGTAGGAAACAACACCTCCACTTCTCTGATCCTCAACACAGAGGGTGCATGCTCAGCCCCCTCCTGTACTCCCTGTTCACCGATGACTGCATGGCCAATAACGACAAGGTAGCCTACAGAGAGGAGGTGAGGACCCTGGGAGTGTGGTGCTAGGAAAATAACCTCTCACTCAATGTCGACAAAACAAAGGAGCTGATCTTGGCCTTCAGGAAACAGCAGAGCGAGCATGCCCCTATCTACATCGATGGGACAGCAGTGGAGCAGGTGGAAAGCTTCAAGTTCCTCTCTGTACACATCACTTACGATCTGAAATGGTCCATCCACACAGACAGTGTGGTGAAGAAGGCGCAACAGCACCTCTTCAACCTCAGAAGGCTGAATAAATTTGGCTTGGAACCTAAAACCCTCCCCAACTTTTACAGATGCACAATTGAAAGCAACCTGTTGGGCTGTATCACCGCCTGGTACGGCAACTGCACCGCCCGCAGCCACAGGGCTCTCCAGAGGGTGGTGCGGTCTGCCCAACGCATCATCTGGGGCAAACTACCTGCCCTCCAGGACACCTACAGCATCCAATGTCACAGGAAGGCCAAAAAGACCACCAAAGACAACAACCACCCGAGCCACTGCCTGTTCACCCTGCTATCATCCAGAAGGCGAGGTCAGTACAGGTGTATCAAAACCTGGACCATGAGACTGAAAAACAGCTTCTATCGCCAAGCCATCAGACTGTTAAATAGCCATCACTAGGCCGCTTCCATCCGGTTACGTATCCCTGCACCTTAGAGGCTGCTGCCCCATATACTGTACATAGACTTGAAATCACTGTCCAATTTAATAAGGGAACAGTACTCACTTTAAACCTCTTACTTCTACCCCCTCCTTTTTTGAAAATTCTGTTAAAAATCGCGCAACTTTTCAGCGTCCTGCTACTCATGCCAGGAATATAGTATATGCATATGATTAGTATGTGTGGATAGAAAACACTCTGAAGTTTATAAAACTGGTTAAATCACGGCTGTGACTATAACAGATCGTGTGTTTCATTGAAAAACGCAAGAAAAACTGCTCTCTGAAAGCAAAAAATAATTTCCATAAGTCACTTCCACCAGTTGTTAAAAGAGAACAGAATTTAATGGGAATCTGCCTGCAATTCATACAAATTCCGCACGATGGCGCCATTGTCCTAATTTTCAATTGAATTAATTGTTGGAAAATCCTTCTGTCTGACCTCCATTTTCCCAGTCTTCACCCGGATGCAGTTGAGGGAGAGATCAGACGGCATTGTTTTTGAAGTGAAGACCTATTGAAGAGACATCGCCCTGTAATCATTTTGATAGATTATAAACGTTTACTAATACCTAAAGTTGGATTACAAAAGGATTTCGAAGTGTTTTGTGAAAGTTTATCGTCGACTTTTTTAATTTAAAAAAATTACGCAGCGTTTAAAAACGATGATTTTTTCTGAATGACACAACTTCCATACAAAGCTATTTTGGGTATATATGGACCGATTTAAACGAAAAAAAGACCCAATAGTGATGTTTATGGGGCATATAGGAGTGCCAAGAAAGAAGCTCGTCTAAGGTAATGAATGTTTTATATTTTATTTCTGCGTTTTGGGTAGCGCCGGCTATCGCAAAATCTGTTGTTTACGTGTCGAGCTGGCATTTTGGGGGGTGCATGCTATCAGATAATAGCTTCTGATGCTTTCGCCGAAAAGCATTTTAAAAATCTGACTTGCTGGCTAGGTTCACAACGAGTGTAGCTTTAATTCAATACCCTGCTTGTGAATTTTGATCAAAGATTGAGTTGTAACGAGTACATTTAGCATTTAGCGTAGCGCATTTGCATTTCCAGGGGCATACTTGGGACGTCTGCGTGTCAAGTATTCTCAATTAATAATGTTTCAATATTTTTTCTTTACTCATCTCATATGTATATACTATATTCTATTCTACTGTATTTAGTCTATGCCACTCCTACATCGCTCATAATAATATTTATATATTCCTTAATTCAATTATTTAACTTTTAGGTAGTGTATATTGTTTGGATTTGTTAGATATTACTGCACTGTTGGAGCAATAAACAGAAACCTTTCACTACACCTGCAATAACATCTGCTAACCACCCCTTGGGTTGTGTCGTGGCGGAGATCTTTGTGGGTTGAAGATATCCCTCTAGTGGTGTGGGGGCTGTGCTTTGGCTAAGTGGGTGGGGTTATATCCTTCCTGTTTGGCCCTGTCCGGGTGTGTCCTCGGATGGGGCCACTGTGTCTCCTGACCCCTCCTGTCTCAGCCTCCAGTATTTATGCTGCAGTAGTTTATGTGTCGGGGGCTAGGGTCAGTTTGTTATATCTGGAGTACTTCTCCTGTCCTATTCGGTGTCCTGTGTAAATTTAAGTGTGCTCTCTCTAATTCTCTCTTTCTCTCTTTCTTTCTCTCTCTCGGAGGACCTGAGCCCTAGGACCATGCCTCAGGACTACCTGACATGATGACTCCTTGCTGTCCCCAGTCCACCTGGCCGTGCTGCTGCTCCAGTTTCAACTGTTCTGCCTTATTATTATTGGGCCATGCTGGTCATTTATGAACATTTGAACATCTTGGCCATGTTCTGTTATAATCTCCACCCGGCACAGCCAGAAGAGGACTGGCCACCCCACATAGCCTGGTTCCTCTCTAGGTTTCTTCCTAGGTTTTGGCCTTTCTAGGGAGTTTTTCCTAGCCACCGTGCTTCTACACCTGCATTGCTTGCTGTTTGGGGTTTTAGGCTGGGTTTCTGTACAGCACTTTGAGATATCAGCTGATGTACGAAGGGCTATATAAATACATTTGATTTGATTTAAATATGTGTATGTGACAAATAACATTTTATTTGATTTTAACAGCAGACCTATCATTTGGCTGTCAGCTCTTAGCAAACTGTTGTAAAAAATTGTTTGACCAAATACAATTATATTTCTCTGTGAACAAATTAACAACAGACTTTCAGCATGCTTATAGAGAAGGGCACTCAACATGAACTGCACTGACACAAATGACTGATGATTGGTTGAAGAAATTGATAGTAAGAAGATTGTGGGAGCTGTACTATTACATTTCAGTGACCATAACCTGTTGCTGAGAGAACTTATGTGTTATGGCTTTTCAACCTCTGCCATATCGTAGATTCAGAGCTATGAATCCATGATACAGTGCATCTAGAAAGTAGTCAGACCCCTTCATTGAAATTGATTAAATATGTTTTTATCCTCATCAATATATACAATACCCGATAATGACAAAGCGAAAACAGGTTTTTAGAAAATGTTGCAAATCTATTAAATAAAACAAACCTGAAATACCTTATTTACATAAGTATTCAGACACTTTACTCAGTACATTGTTGAAGTACCATTGACAGCGATTACAGCCTCAAGTCTTCTTGGGTATGGCGCTATAAGCTTGGCACACCTGTATTTGGGGAGTTTTTCCCATTCATCTCTGCAGACCCTCTGAATCTTTGTCAGGTTGGATGGGAAGCATCACTGCACAGTAGTTTTCAGGTCTTTCCAGAGATATTTGATCGGGTTCAAGTCCGGGCTCTGGCTGGGCCACTCAAGGACATTCAGAGAATTGTCCTGAAGCCACTCCTGCATTGCTTTGGCTGTGTGCTTAGGGTTGTTATCCTATTGGAAGGTGAACCTTCACCTTCACTCTGAGGTCTTGAGCGCTCTGGAGCAGGTTTTGATCAAGGATCTCTCAGTACTTTACTCCGTTCATCTTTCCCTTAATCCTGACTAGTCTCCCAGTCCCTGCCGCTGAATAACATCCCCACAGCATGATGCTGCCACCACCATGCTTCACAGTAGGGATGGTGCCAGGTGTCCTCCAGACGTGATGCTTGGCATTCAAGCCAAAGAGTTCAATCTTGGTTTCATCAGACCAGAGAATCTTGTTTCTCATAAATAAGGTTTTTCTGTTTAGTTTTTTTTTATATACATTTGCAAAAAAATCTAAAAACCTGTTTTCGCTTTGTCATTATTGGGCATTGTGTGTAGATTGAGGACAAAAAATAGTTTCATCCATTTTAGAATAAGGCTGTAACGTAACAAAATGTGAAAAAGGGGAAAGGGTCTTAGTACTTTCCGAATGCACTCTATATAGCGCAAGTGAACAGCAAACCTGGTTTCAAAATGGATAGATGCACACACACACACACACACACACACACACACACACACACACACACACACACACACACACACACACACACACACAACATATTCATGTTTTTAAACGTATGTAAATTGTTAAGTCATTTTTTGTCTGTAATGTCTTTTTTGTTATGTGTTGGATAAGCTGTCACCATTGGCGTAACCATGGGGATCCTAATAAATCTAATCAAAACAAAAATCACCTGAATTGCTGGAGGCAGCAAAAATGTACCAGCCGAGATTTATAATTTGATATAGACATTTTTATTAGACTACCTAGTATTGGTATAGATTAAATGTAATTACTCATGCATCGACTGCATTCATCTATTCTGCCAACAATGACTCACTCTACGTAATGGAGTATTTTAGTCAAATAGAACATATTTTTCAAACCTCTTATGAAGTTGTTTTTGTAGCACAAACTGTGAATTGTTTATAGTTTGGTTTAATATTATGATTGTCTGATTGTTTCATATCTGCAAAGTAGTTAAAACGCTGCCAGTTTGACTAGGGGCCAAAGGGCAGAGAGAAGCCTGATCACAGCCAGATCATTCCAGAGCAGACCACAACAAACCAGCGTCTATGTCTCTATGCGATGCTAGCAAAACAACAAAGCAGACCGTGCTGGTGTGAAGGATTGCTCAAATTGTAAATTACTTTGTTGTCCAGAGAATCTGGGTTAGTGAGTGATTGGAAAGTTGATGTTGTTGTTTTTGTTGTTGAGAAAACCACCAGCTGGTGATCCGGGGTGGTCTAGGGCTCTACCTCTAGAAAACATGTACCGCTGCCAGAATGGATTTGAATTCAGCCCATTGCACTTTCAGCAAAACCTATACTACCTTTCTTCTCTAACTCTCTCTGTCTTATCCAATAAACAATAGCATACGGAAGGACTGGGGCTGCTCCAATGCTCCAAAAAGGAATTCAAATTCAAATAACTTTTATTTCCTGAGAGGGAACTTCATGTGTGGTGACGGATTACTACATACAGTTCAAGATACAACAAAGTAGAAGACAAAACATGTCGGCTACAGTATAAGGGATTGGAAGCATTCTAGGCAACTTCAGGCTACATACAGTATACACATACAGTGGGGAGAACAAGAACTGCTGATTTTGCAGGTTTTCCTACTTACAAAGCATGTAGAGGTCTGTAATTTTTATCATAGGTACACTTCAACTGTGAGAGACGGAATCTGCAAATTAATTACTTAAAAATCATACAAATGTGATTTTCTGGATTTTTGTTTTAGATTCCGTCTCTCACAGTTGAAGTGTACCTATGATAAAAAATTACAGACCTCTACATGCTTTGTCGGAAAACCTGCAAAATCGGCAGTGTATCAAATACTTGTTCTCCCCACTGTATTTACAAATACAAATAAAGAAATGCTTCAAGAGTTGAGCACTTTGATAAACATTGGCACAACATCAGAAGCTCTATAAATACGCCTGGTTGGTAGAGGGTTATACTGGTCATTCAGTCGAGGGCAATTTTTTTTGTTTAGGTGATGATCCCAGTGTCTGTGTATGTGCGTATGCGCGTGTGTCTGTGTGTGTCTATGATTGCCAGTCCGGTCACCTCTGTTGACGCCCCAGAGCAGTAAAGGGATTGGGCCTGTCACTGTGCTGCTGTTGGAAAATAATTCATTTTGGTGCTAGGTTGTGCCAATTTATCTCTAGGATTGATCCCTTCAGATTGCATTGGGCTATATACCTCAGGACGGGACACTCCAGGATTCAATAGCCACAACACAAACAGAAACTATAGCTTGTCCATCCCATGCGGAAAAGGAATATATTTAAATATACCTAAAATCATACTTCATTCACATATTGGAAGTACACTGCTCAAAAAAATAAAGGGAACACTAAAATAACCCATCCTAGATCTGAATGAATAAAATATTGTTATTAAATACTTTTTTCTTTACATAGTTGAATGTGCTGACAACAAAATCACACAAAAATGATCAATGGAAATCAAATTTATCAACCCATGGAGGTCTGGATTTGGAGTCACACTCGAAATTAAAGTGGAAAACCACACTACAGGTGTAATGTCCTTAAAACAAGTCAAAATGAGGCTCAGTAGTGTGTGTGGCCTCCACGTGCCTGTATGACCTCCCTACAACGCCTGGGCATGCTCCTGATGAGGTGGCGGATGGTCTCCTGAGGGATCTCCTCCCAGACCTGGACTAAAGCATCCGCCAACTCCTGGACAGTCTGTGGTGCAACGTGGTGTTGGTGGATGAAGCGAGACATGATGTCCCAGATGTGCTCAATTGGATTCAGGTCTGGGGAACGGGCGGGCTAGTCCATAGCATCAATGCCTTCCTCTTGCAGGAACTGCTGACACACTCCAGCCACATGAGGTCTAGCATTGTCTTGCATTAGGAGGAACCCAGGATCTCATCTCGGTACCTAATGGCAGTCAGGCTACCTCTGGCGAGCACATGGAGGGCTGTGCGGCCCCCCAAAGAAATGCCACCCCACATCATGACTGACCCACCGCCAAACCGGTCATGCTGGAGGATGTTGCAGGCAGCAGAATATTCTCCACGGCGTCTCCAGACTGTCACGTCTGTCACATGTGCTCAGTGTGAACCTGCTTTCATCTGTAAAGAGCACAGGGCGCCAGTGGCGAATTTGCCAATCTTGGTGTTCTCTGGCAAATGCCAAACGTCCTGCACGGTGTTGGGCTGTAAGCACAACCCCCACCTGTGGACGTCGGGCCCTCTTACCACCCTCATGGAGTCTGTTTCTGACCGTTTGAGCAGACACATGCACATTTGTGGCCTGCTGGAGGTCATTTTGCAGGGCTCTGGCAGTGCTCCTCCTGCTCCTCCTTGCACAAAGGCGGAGGTAGCGGTCCTGCTGCTGGGTTGTTGTCCTCCTCCACGTCTCCTGATGTACTGGCCTGTCTCCCGGTAGCGCCTCCATGCTCTGGACACTACGCTGACAGACACAGCAAACCTTCTTGCCACAGCTCGCATTGATGTGCCATCCTGGATGAGCTGCACTACCTGAGCCACTTGTGTGGGTTGTAGACTCCGTCTCATGCTACCACTGGAGTGAAAGCACCACCAGCATTCAAAAGGGACCAAAACATCAGCCAGGAATCATAGGAACTGAGAAGTGGTCTGTGGTCACCACCTGCAGAACCACTCCTTTATTGGGGGTGTCTTGCTAATTTCCTATAATTTCCGCCTGTTGTCTATTCCATTTGCACAACAGTATGTGAAATTTATTGTTAATCAGTGTTGCTTCCTAAGTGGACAGTTTGATTTCACAGAAATGTGATTGACTTGGAGTTACATTGTGTTGTTTAAGTGTTCCCTTTATTTTTTTGAGCAGTGTATATTTAAGTGTCTGAATTGGAACAATTTTAAATACATTTAATGCATTTAATGTCCATTTTTTTGTATTTTATTAGCATTTAAGTATGCTAAATATATTTACATCTACATTGGGACACTTTTTCTTGTACTTAAGTATATTGTTAGTATATTAGAATACACCTTACGTACAATTTATGTATATTTATCATGAATTAGAAATATACTAAAATGGTATTTGAATTATTATTCCTGTATTATCTTTACAAAAAAAGTATTCATAATGTGCTTCATGTAAACTTTTAGAAATACTCATAAACTACATTAGCTATTGTAATTAGTTATGTAAAGTGTACCTTGATTCACCAAGGCATCATATCATATCATATCAATGTTAACAATAAAATGTGTAATGTGTAATATGCAATTTGTAATTTAAAGTACAACATTATTCAGTTTGAAAATGAACATCAAAACATTTGAATAAGCTAACTATGAGGAACAATATCATATTGTCATGACTTTGGCCTGGGGGATAGGTTTATGACAATCATAAATACCTCTTCCCCCCCTTTTCCTTCTCTAACCTACTGAGGTTACATTTAAAAAAAAACCTTGGTTAACATAGAGATTCTGGGAACATCAGTATGTGGGGGGAAATTAACTATTTTCTGGTAATCCGAACAATTGAACATGTGCAGTGGTACTTAATGAATATGATGTCAGTTCGGTTGTCATCTGAGACATTCTCATCAATAATAAGATGGCATAAACTCTACAGTGGAAAGTCTATACATCAGAGTTATCAGATTTACATGGAATTGTTGTTCAATTTAAATGTTTGAATATGAAATTATTTGTGATGTGGGTTTTCATAAGTTAGGGCTGCTCACTCAGTGGCCCGCTCACGTGAAGAGACAGAGGTCGTAAAACTTTTCAAACACACCCTCCTCTTCCTCCCTATATAAGCTCTTGACGACAACATAACTATCTGTTCCAATGAGGTAGGATGACGATCCTATGTCAGAATGGTTCAGATAAAACTACAGAACGAAGCCAACATTAGCATGAGCTTTGGTTGCGAATGGTATGAACTTTGAACTCTTATTCACGACAGAAGTGATACCTCCTAGCCGTTGAGTTAGCAACCGCAGCTGCAAACGCAGGTTAGGATGGAACAGACAGAGTATCCCATCTACCACACAACGACGTTACTACAACTTATCCAATTTACCACCAGAGACATTCTTCAAAGGACAGAGGACTTGGTTTGGCAACACGGTCTTCCACCTACCACCAACCTACTGAAGCGCAGCTCAGAGTAAATATTTATTGCATTGTCCTTTTCCAAATGGGCGGTAATTTAGAATGCATAAGATACTGTATTTACGATAGCACAGCTTCGCCTTTGTTCCAGTCTCCCGCTCTTTCCCTCAAACCCAGCCCCTTTTATTTTGTGTAACAAGCTTTCATATCTGTTCCGCCCGCCAGGAACGTTTTCCTACGACGTAAAGAATTATCCAGGTATAATTCATTCTTTGTGTATGTTGACTGCTATTGATGTAAAATATTACTAAATCTTTAAGAGTTTATTCGGAAGATAACAGCTCTACAAATAGTATTTTGTCGTGCCCGACTCTCTAGTTAATTACATTTACATGATTAGCTTAATCAGGTGATATTAATTACGGAGAAATTATTTTATAGAATAGCATGTCATAGCAATTAATCCGGCATAGCCAAAGACACGACAATATTATAAATCAAAACTTATATACAAATGTTTGTGCACATGTTTTTGAAAATATAATTTAAATATATTTTGTGGAAACTCGAGTTCTTGGTCACCTCCCTTACCAAGGCTTTTTTCCCTGATTGCTCAGTTTTGCCGGGTTGGATGCCACTGTGTTCTTGGGGACCTTCCATGATATAGACATTTTCCCGAGATATGTGCCTCGACACAATCCGGTCTCAGAGCTCTACAGACAATTCCTTCCACCTCATGGCTTGGTTTTTGCTCTGACATGCACTGTCAACTGCGGGACCTTATATAGACAGGTGTGTGCCTTTCCTAAACATGTAGAATCAATTGAATTTACCACAGGTGGACACCAATCAAGTTGTAGAAATATCTCAAGCATGATCAATGGAAACAGGATGCACCTGAGCTCAATTTCAAGTCTCATAGCAAAGGGTCTGAATACTTATGTAAATAAGGTATTTCTGTTGTAGATTTTTAATAAATTTGCAAAAAATTCAAAAAACCTGTTTTCACTTTGGCGTTATGGGGTATTGGGTGTAGATTGATGAAGAAAAACATTTATTTAATCCATTGTAGAATAAGGCTGTAATTTAGCAAACATTTGAAAAAGTCAAGGTGTCTAAATACTGTACTTGCAATATATTAAAATATCCTTTTTCTTTGGCTTAGGATTTTTTACAGCACTGGGAATGACCATAAATGGTTCTGTGTGTACAGCAACCATCCAAACATCAGAGCTCCTGGAGCTGTTATACTGTTGTACTCGCCAAGAGCTATTGATTTTAACCACACTCTTCCTGTAGGATGGGAAGTGTAAGACAAACATACTTTTGTGAAGCTCAAAGGATCCCAAATCATCTGGACTGGAGAAAGTGTATGAGTTTTTAAAGTGAGACGCAACAAGCTTTAAATCTCACTCCAGCATCCACTACTCACTACTCATGTGGTCTCAGGGCAATTCATATCATTCTGTATGAAATCTGTGACACTCCGTTTAGGATGATATGTTATGTTATATTAGGTTACATTGTGAATGGAATAGTGGTTGTACAATATAATACGAATTAGAGGACTTATAGTATCATGCGTTTGACCCGGGCGTACAATAGCATACAAATTGGATGACATAACTTATCATATACCTTGGAGGAAGTATAGTACTATGCATCTTTCTCTGAGACCAGGTTGCGTCATAAGAACAAGGAGAATTACAGGCGGTAATTAACATAAAAGGTCATGAGAACTAAATTGACAAAAGTTAGGTGAATTTGGTTAAGAATAAGGGTTAGGGGAAGGGTTAGCTAAATAGCTATAGTTTTCCCAGACTACGCCTAACCATCCGCCATGACCAACCACCCTACTTTAGTTTCTGTCTAAAGTAAGTAGACCATTAGTACATATCATGAAGGTGCTTAGAAATGTGTATAGTATATTTAGTATAGCTCTGAGGCCGTGCTGTCACATCACCTTATCGACCCACCCCTGTCCCTGTCCTCCTTACCCCCCCTGTTTTCTCAACTTTCCTTTCTCTTTTCACCTCCCTCCCTACATCTCTCTCACCCCCAGGGTCCTAGGCCCCCACAGTGGGGCATTTGAGTGCACACAGCCCCCTGCATCCCTCACAACGGCCCCACAATGTACCTCCACAGGAGTATGGAATTTAATTGGACCCCTGCACCCAAAGAGCACCAGAAATATCCTCCCTGTTTACAACGTGCACGCAAGTGAGAGAGAGAGAGAGAGAGATAGACAGAAAGAGAGACAGGGATAGAGAGAGAGAGAGAGAGAGAGACACGCGGCATAGCGTATCATCATCACCCCCCTTTTGTGTTAGTGGGAGTTTCTTATTTCTGCCCAGCCTTGCATGACAATGTAATACAAATCCAGCTTAAATTTATGACAGTGAAATGGAATTTGAAGTGCTTTGTGTTGTCAGCGCAAATCGCAAACACTGAAGTCTACACAAATGTCTCACACCAGCTGAATCTTTCCAAATGTAGTTCACTGTGAGCCTCTCAGAATTCCTACAAAAAAACTAAAAATCAATTTCTGTTATTTTTCAGAAAGGGGAATAGTGAATGACTGAATGACTGATCCATTGGAGACATGGGGTGAATCTCAGTAGTCAGAAGAGGCTTACCCTTTCCAAGTGAAGCAGCTCTCATGTTACAGACTGGGTTGTCTGTGTACCACAACACTGTGTTAGCCAGCTGAGCAAAAGCCTACAGTAGGCATTTACCCATGTCAGCTAACATGAATGATCATGTCTCAAGGTAAGGTTACCTTGTATGATACAAGTCTGGTTCACCGTATCACCACCGTTACACTGAAATGGATGACCTCTGTCTGTGTGTACATGCACATGACCTAGTATTTACAGTTACTCCTTATTGATTGGCCCTGGAGGCAGCATTGGCCCCAGTCTCACTCCACCAGCCCAATCTATATATCCTCTCCTCATTACCCCAGGGACTCAGCAACACAATATAACAGAGCCCAGCACACAATTAAAAATTTACACTCGAATGTGTTTAGCAGACAGCCAATATTAAGACAAGGAAATGGAGAAAGTTGGAGGGAATTAATTGCAGAAGAGTTGGTGGTGGTCTGTAGGTCTGACTGATGTAGAGGAGTTGGTGGTGTTCTATAGGTCTGACAGATGTAGAGGAGTTGGTGGTGTTCTATAGGTCTGACAGATGTAGAGGAGTTGGTGGTGGTCTAAAGGTCTGACAGATGTAGAGGAGTTGGTGGTGGTCTATAGGTCTGACAGATATAGAGTTGGTGGTGGTCTATAGGTCTGACAGATGTAGAGGAGTTGGTGGTGTTCTACAGGTCTGACAGATGTAGAGGAGTTGGTGGTGTTCTATATGTCTGACAGATGTAGAGGAGTTGGTGGTGGTCTATAGGTCTGACAGATGTAGAGGAGTTGGTGGTGTTCTGTAGGCCTGACAGATGTAGAGGAGTTGGTGGTGTTCTATAGGTCTGACAGATGTAGAGGAGTTGGTGGTGGTCTATAGGTCTGACAGATGTAGAGGAGTTGGTGGTGGTCTATAGGTCTGACAGATGTAGATGAGTTGGTGGTGGTCTATAGGTCTGACAGATGTAGAGGAGTTGGTGGTGGTCTATAGGTCTGACAGATGTAGAGGAGTTGGTGGTGTTCTATAAGTCTGACAGATGTAGAGGAGTTGGTGGTGGTCTATAGGTCTGACAGATGTAGAGGAGATGGTGGTGTTCTATATGTCTGACAGATGTAGAGGAGTTGGTGGTGTTCTATAGGTCTGACAGATATAGAGGAGTTGGTGGTGTTCTATAGGTCTGACAGATGTAGAGGAGTTGGTGGTGTTCTATAGGTCTAACAGATGTAGAGGATTTGGTGGTGGTTTGTAGGTCTGACAGATGTAGAGGTTGGTGGTGTTCTATAGGTCTGTCAGATGTAGAGGAGTTGGTGGTGTTCTATAGGTCTGACAGATGTAGAGGAGTTGGTGGTGGTCTGTAGGTCTGACAGATGTAGAGGAGTTGGTGGTGGTCTGTAGGTCTGACAGATGTAGAGGAGTTGGTGGTGGTCTGTAGGTCTGACAGATGTAGAGGCGTTGGTGGTGGTCTATAGGTCTGACAGATGTAGAGGAGTTGGTGGTGGTCTATAGGTCTGACAGATGTAGAGGAGTTGGTGGTGGTCTATAGGTCTGACAGATGTAGAGGAGTTGGTGGTGGTCTATAGGTCTGACAGATGTAGAGGAGTTGGTGGTGGTCTGTAGGTCTGACAGATGTAGAGGAGTTGGTGGTGGTCTATAGGTCTGACAGATGTAGAGGAGTTGGTGGTGTTCTATAGGTCTGACAGATGTAGAGGAGTTGGTGGTGGTCTATAGGTCTGACAGATGTAGAGGAGTTGGTGGTGTTCTATATGTCTGACAGATGTAGAGGAGTTGGTGGTGGTCTGTAGGTCTGACAGATGTAGAGGAGTTGGTGGTGGTCTATAGGTCTGACAGATGTAGAGGAGTTGGTGGTGTTCTATAGGTCTGACAGATGTAGAGGAGTTGGTGGTGGTCTATAGGTCTGACAGATGTAGAGGAGTTGGTGGTGTTCTATATGTCTGACAGATGTAGAGGAGTTGATGGTGGTCTATAGGTCTGACAGATGTAGAGAAGTTGGTGGTGTTCTATAGGTCTGACAGATGTAGAGGGGTTGGTGGTGTTCTACAGGTCTGACAGATATAGAGGAGTTGGTGGCGGTCTATAGGTCTGACAGAGGTAGAGGAGTTGGTGGTGGTCTATAGGTCTGACAGATGTAGAGGAGTTGGTGGTGTTCTATAGGTCTGACAGATGTAGAGGAGTTGGTGGTGTTCTGTAGCTCTGACAGATGTAGAGGGGTTGGTGGTGTTCTATAGGTCTGACAGATATAGAGGAGTTGGTGGTGGTCTATAGGTCTGACAGATGTAGAGGAGTTGGTGGTGGTCTATAGGTCTGACAGATGTAGAGGAGTTGGTGGTGGTTTGTAGGTCTGACAGATGTAGAGGAGTTGGTGGTGTTCTGTAGGTCTGACAGATGTAGAGGAGTTGGTGGTGTTCTATAGGTCTGACAGATGTAGAGGAGTGTGTGGTGGTCTGTAGGTCTGACAGTTGTAGAGGAGTTGGTGGTGTTCTATAGGTCTGACAGATGTAGAGGAGTTGGTTGGTGTTCTATAGGTCTGACAGATGTAGAGGAGTTGGTGGTGGTCTATAGGTCTGACAGATGTAGAGGAGTTGATGATGTTCTATAGGTCTGACAGATGTAGAGGAGTTGGTGGTGTTCTATATGTCTGACAGATGTTGAGGACAACACTCTAGTCCCACAACACAACAACACAACATAACACGTCAGCATTTCAACACAACACCTCAACACAACACGTCAGCACTTCAAAACAAGACAACACATCAACACGTCAACACAACGCGTCAACACAACACGTCAACACAACACATCAACACAACACGTCAACACAATACATCAACACAACACATCAACACAACAAAACACGCCAACACAACACATCAACACAACACGTCAACACAACAAAACACGCCAACACAAAACGTCAACACAACACGTCAACACATCAAAACACGCCAACACAAAACGTCAACACAACAAAACACGTCAACACAACACATAAGAATGTTTACATGTACTGACACCTAGTAAAATAAGAGTAGGGCTCTTATGTTGTGGATACATTGGAGATTTGATAGGTGGTGCATACAGAACCTGTCAGAAGTTTGGACACAACTACTCATTCAAGGGGTTTTCTTTATTTTGACTATTTTCTACATTGTAGAATAATAGTGAAGACATCGAAACTATGAAATAACACATATGGAATCATGAAGTAACCAAAATAATTTTAAACAAATCAAAATCTATTTAACTTTTGAGATTTTTCAAAGTAGCCACCCTTTGCCTTGATGACTGCTTTGCACACTCTTGGCATTCTCTCAACCAGCTTCATGCGGTAGTCACCTGGAATGCATTAAAGTTTCTTCAAGTGCAGTCTGAAAAACCATCAAGAACTATGATGAAACTGGCTCTGATGAGGACCGCCACAGGAAAGGGAGATCAAGAGTTACCTCTGCTGCAGAGGATAAGTTCATTAGAGTTACCAGTCTCAGTTCAAGTAACAGACACATCCCAACATCATCTGTTCAGGCAGTCATGGTTGAATTGCTGCAAAGAAACAAATACTAAGGGACACCATAATAAGAGACTTGCTTTGGCCAAGAAACACGAGCAGTGAACATTAGACCGGTGGAAATATGTCCTTTGGTCTGATGAGTACAAATTTGAGATTTTTGGTTCCAACCTCCATGTCTTTGTTAGATGCAGAGTAGGTGAACGGATGATCTCTGCATGTGTGGTTCCCACTGTGAAGCATGGAGGAGGAGGTGTGATGGTGTGAGGGTGCTTTGCTGGTGACACTTATTTAGAATTCAAGGCACACTTAACTAGCATGGCTATCACAGCATTCTGCAGCAATATGCCATCCCATCTGGTTTGTGCTTAGTGGGACTAAAATTAGTTTTTCAACAGGACAATGACCCAGAACACACCTCCAGGCTGTGTAAGGGCTATTTGACCAAGAAGGATAGTGATGGAGTGCTGCTTCAGATGACCTGGCCTCCACAATCACCAGACATCAACCCAATTGAGATGGTTTGGGATGAGTTTGACCTCAGAGTGAAGGAAAAGCAGCCAACAAGTGCTCAACATATTTGTGAACTACTTCAAGACTGTTGGAAAAGCATTCCAGGTGAAGCTGGTTGAGAGAATGGCAAGAGTGTGCAAAGCTTTCATCAAGGCAAAGCATGGCCACTTTGAAGAATCTCAAATATAAAATAAATTTAGATTTTTTAAATACTTTTTTAGTTACTACATGATTCCATGTGTTATTTCATAATTGTAATGTCTTCACTATTATTCTACAATGTAGAATAGAGTAAAATAAAGAAAAACCCTTGAATGAGTAGGTGTGTCCAAACTTTTGACTGGTACTGTATATTTCTTTACTATTACCAAGATGATAAGACGATATAATATTCTGTGTAGGAAAATGTTCTAATTCTTTCACCAACATTCTACCCAAAATGTGTAGAATTGCACAAAATGTACTCTAAAAAAGTAAAATATTTCACGTGGGTGCACAGACCCACAAGTGGCCCCTAATGATGAGTTCAGATATTTTGTGGCCCCAACCGCTATCAAAGTGTCCCATCCCTGCTGTAGAAGATCGAAGAAAGAAGCAGCAAAACAGCAAAACCTAACCGGGGAAAATCAGAATTTGTCTGGGAACTAACACTGGGACATTTTTCAAATTATTACCAGCCAGCTCACATCGCATCATGTGAGGATGTGGTGAAATGATATGTGGACACTGACAAACTAAGTTGATTCAGATAGAGGGGCCTCCCCTTAAAACCTCTTTGGGATAGGGGGCAGCATTTTCACTTTTGGATAAATAGCGTGCTCAATTTCAACTTCCTGCTACTCATGCCAAGAATATTATAGATATGCATATTATTTGTAGATTTGGATAGGCAACTCTGAAGATTCTAAAACTGTTTGAATCATGTCTGTGAGTATAACAGAACTTATGTAGCAGGCAAAACCCAGAGGACTAACCATTCAGAATGATTTATTTTTGAGGTCACTGTCTGTTCAATGAGCTCTTATGGGGAAACAATATTTCTTAGGCTCTTCTTTGCAGTTCCTATCGCTTCCACTGGATGTCACCAGTCTTTGGAATTTGGTTGAGGTTATTCCTTTGTGCAATGAAGAAGTACGGCCATCTTGGAAAAGAGTAACGCTGTCGAGAGTTGGTGCAAGACTTGAAAAGTAGCGTTAGTTTCCTCTCATCCTCTATTGAAAACAGATAGACCTGTCTTCAATTTGATCAATTATTAACGTTTAAAAATACCTAAAGTTGTATTACAAAAGTATTTTGAAATGTTTTGGCAAAGTTTACAGGTAACTTTTGAGATATTTTATAGTGATGTTGCGCAATTTGGAAGCAGTTTTTTTTCTGGATCAAACACGCTAAATAAATGGACATTTTGGATATATATGGACGGAATTAATCGAACAAAAGGACCATTTGTGATGTTTATGGGACATATTGGAGTGCCAACAAAAGAAGCTTATCAAAGGTAAGGTAGGATATATATTTTATTTCTGCATTTTGTGTAGCACCTGCAGGGTTGAAATATGCTACTCTCATTGTTTACTGTTGTGCTATCATCAGATAGTAGCATCTTATGCTTTCGCCGAAAAGCCTTTTTGGCTGGATTCACAACGAGTGTAGCTTTAATTTAGTATCTTACATGTGTGATTTAATGAAAGTTAGATTTTTATATAATTTTATTTGAATCTGGCGCTCTGCATTCTCCCTGGCTTTTGGCCAAGTGAGACGCGACTGTCTCCCTATCCTAGAGAGGTTAAAAACCTCTACGGGATGGGTGTCCCTAAACTGGGACTGATGTTGCTAATGTGACTAGAATGACATTGCATACAACCAACTTTCTGGGACATAGACATGTATTATATGGGCAGCTTACATTCTTGTTAATATAATGCCAATGTCCAATTAACAGTAGCTATTACTTTTTCTATTTTTTAAATTTTTTAAATTTTTTAAAAACTTTTCTCCCCAATTTCGTGGTATCCAATTGTTAGTAGTTACTATCTTGTCTCATCGCTACAACTCCCGTACGGGCTCGGGAGAGACGAAGGTCGAAAGCCATGCATCCTCAGAAACACAACACAACCCAACTGTAACGGTTTTCTTTAGGTGAAAGAGAGTCGGACCAAAATGCAGCGTGGTGGTTATTCATGGTTTTTAATGAAGAAAAACTATACATGAATAAACTAACAAAAACAATAAATGTGCGAAAACCTAAACAGCCTATCTGGTGACAACAAACACAAAGACAGGAACAATCACCCACGAAACACTCAAAGAATATGGCTGCCTAAATATGGTTCCCAATCAGATACAACGATAAACACCTGCCTCTGATTAAGAACCACTTCAGGCAACCATAGACTTACCTAGAAAACCCCACTAAGCCACAATCCCAATACCTAACAAAAACCTAAAGACAAAACACACCACATACAAAACCCATGTCACACCCTGGCCTGACCAAATTAATAAAGAAAACACAAAATACTAAGACCAGGGCGTGACACCAACCAAGCCGCACTGCTTCTTAACACAGCGCGCATCCAACCCGGAAGCCAGGCGCACCAATGTGTCGGAGGAAAAACTGTGCACCTGGCGACCTGGTTAGCGTGCACTGCGCCCGGCCCGCCACATGAATCGCTAGTGCGCAATGAGACAAGGATATCCCTACTGGCCAAACCCTCCCTAACCCGGACGACGCCCTAGACCACTGCACCACCCGGGAAGCCCCAACAGTAGCTATTACAGTGAAAAATACCATGCTATTGTTTGAGAGTGCACAACTGCAAAAACTCTTTTTCACGGCAACTGGTTTGATACATTAATCTCTGAAGGTAAATAATGTACTTACATTCAGTAATCTTGCTCTCATTTGTCATCCTGAGGGTCCCAGAGATAAAAATGTAGCATAGTTTTGTTTGATGAAATACATTTTTTTTTATGCTCAAATGTAGGAACTGGGGTTCAAAGTTTGACCCACTGCTGTCTCTGGCTCCACGCCCACCCCGCCCGGCCATCTAGATGTGTGAAAGTTAGTGTATAAGCTAATGATCCATCATGTATGACAATCCTGGGAGTGTGTAAATTTAAATTTTGTATTACCATAGCATTTTTGAATATTCTCTACAGTTATGTACTTGAAAATGTATCAATTCCCCAATTAAGCACATTTGGGCAAACTTCTGGCAGGCTTGATAGAAATATTGTGCAGTAATGTAATTCTTCACTGGATCAGCCTGAAACTTTGCGCAAACACTGCTGCCACCAGGTGGCCAAAATCTAAAGTACACCTAGACTTCTATCTGAACGTATGGCCTTTCTCTTGCATCAAAGACGATGGGAACAAAAATGATCTTTTACCAGATCTAATGTGTTATATTCTCCTAAATTAATTTCACATTTCCACAAACTTCAAAGTGTTTCATTCATATGGTATCAAGAGTATGCATATCCTTAGGAGTGTCATTTTAGGCAAAAATTGAAGAAAAAGGTACGATCTTTAGGAGGTTTTACGTAACAGGTTTATGAATCTATTCTGATGCTGATACTCTTCTAAAGGAAGCCTGTGTGCTTTCCTGCAGAATTCTTCCCCATGTTTCTCCCTTCTGGTTGTAACTGACTCGTCTTTGAAGTGAGGAGAGTATGCTGTGCTGTATCCAGTATGCTGTGCTGTATCCAGTATGCTGTGCTGAATCCAGTATGCTATGCTGTATCCAGTATGCTGTGCTGTATCCAGTATGCTGTGCTGTATCCAGTATGCTGTGCTGTATCCAGTATGCTGTGCTGTATCCAGTATGCTGTGCTGTATCCAGTATGCTATGCTGTATCCAGTATATTTCCTCAAGCGACTCTTTCGTCGTTAGATGGAAGTTGCAAGGAAAGTTGAAGTAGTCATTGCTATGATAATTGCGGGGAATTTAAACGCTTCCTCCTCCCCTGCTCTTCTTCCTCAAACAGACAAGAATCCTTTGATTGTTGCGTCGGCTTCAAAGGCCACTTGTGTGACGGAGAACAATGAGAGAAGAGAGAAGAAGATTGTCAGAGAGGAGGATGAGAAGGAAATTACCGACTAGTAAATCAGTTTAAGACATCTGTTACCATGGAGTCATGGAGCTAGAAAACAAACAAAGAAAAGCAAAGTCACGTTGATTTGACTAAATCTGAATCCACAGCTCCCTTAATCCCCCCCTCTTTCTCCACCCCTCCCTCTCTCCCCCAACCTCTCTCTCCAGGGTCGGTACAAATTGTATATATTTTTCAGAGCTCCAACACAATGTTCTGAACTGCTACCAACCGACAAAGATATATTGAGTCGTCATTTAATGTTTCCATATCTTATACTTCATGTCCTACCTGATTCTCTTGAAATGTCAGGAACATACTTTTGGTACACCTTTGGTGTAACAATCACACATACAGTTAAGTGGCCATTCCGACTCTCTGGTAATGTAACACGAGTTGCTCACCACCAATACGATGCTTTATCAAGGGCATTTAAAGTCACTTGTATCCGTCATTACTCAATAAGCGGTGTCACCATCATCAATGAGACAGGATGGAGAGGAATGTGTGAGTGGTTCTTTACAATGTGTAATTAGGACAGGGCGGATCAGAAAAGGTCCTCCAACACTGTGGTGTGAAAGACATGATCTAAAGATCTCCAGTGTCATCGCTGTGGGAGCGACTGAGATACTATCCAACTGCCCACAGAACACACACTACTGTATTATCGAGATGAATTTGACAATAAGTTAACTACAGATTCAAGATCCAATTACCAAACTTTCAATTGTAACTTTGTTCATTAAACTGTAGAATACTGTAGAATATGGGTGTAGACTACTCTACCACCAACCACATGAGTCTTCCCTAGTGCTTTTAGGGTTGAACCATAAGAAGCACCTAACTACAGATGTAGGATCAGGTTTCTCTACCACCAATCCTACCCATAACAATTCGATACATCAAACAATATCTGAGCCAGGATCAGCGGTAAGGAAGATGATGGGACCAAAGTTAGCCTTGCCATTAAGATGTTTGTGGATTTTCTATGCTACTTTGGCATTGTTGTTTTGCACACTGTTCTAGTGGATGATTTGAAAGTTGACTTTTTCTAACCCATTTTAAAACACACATCAGGGGACAGACACAAACAAATGTCCTGAGGCAACGTGAGCACTAACTCACCTCAAAGACGTTGATGTGTCTAGCCGCGTCCTTAATCTCCTCAAACCACTCCCAACAGAATATACATGACAAAACCAAACACAAGCTGATTGCTGATGGAAAATAGATCAAACTTAACCAATAACGAGGTTGCGTCAGATAAGATCATCTGGCTGCTGGGCTTGACTGACTTTGACAGACGGCTGGTATGCTGGTATGGCTAAAGATATTGGTTTGACTGATGCAACTACCCTCCTTCAAAGAGGCATTAGTGGTCCATTAACATTCCATTCCATTTTCCCATCCGCCCAGGAAGACAATGGAAGTAATGTAAACAAAGCACTGTCGCGGTGCATGGCAAGGAGAGAGGGGGATGTAATGTAATGTAAAATGGTATTGTTCACTGGGTTGAGATTCCAGATTTCAATTCTAATGTGGATCTATGGGGGCAGTCTGTCGGCTGGGCTGAAACAGAGGAGAGAGGGAAAGCGGACAAAGGAGAGGAGATGTGAGAGAGAGAAAGAGAGAGGAGAGATAGAAAGAGAGACAGTGAGAAAGAGTAATAAGAGAGAAGGTAATTGAAAGTGCTTAAGGTTTTAAAGGGCAAATGCTAACAGAGGTTATCAGCAGCAGAAACCATCTGAATGTTTTATGGGAATAACTTATCATCTGGACAAAAAAGAAAGTTTGTCATGCTTTATTTAGGGTTAGGGCACGCAGGGGGTTAAAAAAACATCATAAAGAAGACAACCAAAAACTTTAGAGTAACTTTAAAACACTGTGTAAAAGAAAATATTTTTTTTGTACTTTGAGTGTGCACTGATACGATATAACCTTGGTATATAATACACTCCTGGATATAAACGTGCACCTGGCCCAGCTGTGTCCATCCATAATAAAAAATGTGTCCATTTAGAGATCCCGACAAGACGTACAGTAACACTAGAAAATAATGCTAACCCATAACCGGTGGTAGTATTCAACTGAATTGGATCAAAAATGCAAGGCCTTTGCTGGGGCCTGAACCTGCTGGGCTGTTTATACAGATTTGATAGTTATTTATTTATTTAACCTTTATTTAACCAGGAAAAGCCCCTTGAGACCCAGATTCTCTTTTTCAAGGGAGACCTGGCTAAGAGGGCAGCAACAATCAATACATTACAGAATTAAACATACAACAATGCAATACAATTCAAAAGAACAGCAATCATGGTAGGGATATACAGGTTATTTCTCTGAAGTCTATAATAATAAGGATTTATTAAAACATATAAATGATACAGGAATATAGTTAACTAGTTACAGTGCCTTGCGAAAGTATTCGGCCCCCTTGAACTTTGCGACCTTTTGCCATATTTCAGGCTTCAAACATAAAGATATAAAACTGTATTTTTTTGTGAAGAATCAACAACAAGTGGGACACAATCATGAAGTGGAACGACATTTATTGGATATTTCAAACTTTTTTAACAAATCAAAAACTGAAAAATTGGGCGTGCAAAATTATTCAGCCCCCTTAAGATAATACTTTGTAGCGCCACCTTTTGCTGCGATTACAGCTGTAAGTCGCTTGGGGTATGTCTCTATCAGTTTTGTACATCGAGAGACTGACATTTTTTCCCATTCCTCCTTGCAAAACAGCTCGAGCTCAGTGAGGTTGGATGGAGAGCATTTGTGAACAGCAGTTTTCAGTTCTTTCCACAGATTCTCGATTGGATTCAGGTCTGGACTTTGACTTGGCCATTCTAACACCTGGATATGTTTATTTTTGAACCATTCCATTGTAGATTTTGCTTTATGTTTTGGATCATTGTCTTGTTGGAAGACAAATCTCCGTCCCAGTCTCAGGTCTTTTGCAGACTCCATCGGGTTTTCTTCCAGAATGGTCCTGTATTTGGCTCCATCCATCTTCTCATCAATTTTAACCATCTTCCCTGTCCTTGCTGAAGAAAAGCAGGCCCAAACCATGATGCTGCCACCACCATGTTTGACAGTGGGCATGGTGTGTTCAGGGTGATGAGCTGTGTTGCTTTTACGCCAAACATAACATTTTGCATTGTTGCCAAAAAGTTCAATTTTGGTTTCATCTGACCAGAGCACCTTCTTCCACATGTTTGGTGTGTCTCCCAGGTGGCTTGTGGCAAACTTTAAACAACACTTTTTATGGATATCTTTAAGAAATGGCTTTCTTCTTGCCACTCTTCCATAAAGGCCAGATTTGTGCAATATACGACTGATTGTTGTCCTATGGACAGAGTCTCCCACCTCAGCTGTAGATCTCTGCAGTTCATCCAGAGTGATCATGGGCCTCTTGGCTGCATCTCTGATCAGTCTTCTCCTTGTATGAGCTGAAAGTTTAGAGGGACGGCCAGGTCTTGGTAGATTTGCAGTGGTCTGATACTCCTTCCATTTCAATATTACCGCTTGCACAGTGCTCCTTGGGATGTTTAAAGCTTGGCAAATCTTTTTGTATCCAAATCCGGCTTTAAACTTCTTCACAACAGTATCTCGGACCTGCCTGGTGTGTTCCTTGTTCTTCATGATGCTCTCTGCGCTTTTAACGGACCTCTGAGACTATCACAGTGCAGGTGCATTTATACGGAGACTTGATTACACACAGGTGGATTGTATTTATCATCATTAGTCATTTAGGTCAACATTGGATCATTCAGAGATCCTCACTGAACTTCTGGAGAGAGTTTGCTGCACTGAAAGTAAAGGGGCTGAATAATTTTGCACGCCCAATTTTTCAGTTTTTGATTTGTTAAAAAAGTTTGAAATATCCAATAAATGCCGTTCCACTTCATGATTGTGTCCCACTTGTTGATTCTTCACAAAAAAATACAGTTTTATATCTTTATGTTTGAAGCCTGAAATGTGGCAAAAGGTCGCAAAGTTCAAGGGGGCCGAATACTTTCGCAAGGCACTGTATATCTAGTTAAATGTGAATCTGGCCAAACATTCATTCATTCATTCATTCACACACACACACACACACACACACACACACACACACACACACACACACACACACACACACACACACACACACACACACACACACACACACACACACACACACACACACGTCCATAGCGGTCTGTATCTTTTGGGGCAGCTCGAGGTTAGCCTGGAGGCAGACGGATGACAAACCCCTGAATCTCATAAAAACAATAAAACAATAAAACACTCTCCCACTGTTTCCCCAGGGCATCACACAAAACAATAGACAGGAAGCAATAGCTCTCACAAACAATCTGCCTTATGGGGACATGGCCAAAACCTGCCTTATGAGGACACGGCAAATAAATATATTATGGGGACACGGCCAATACATACCTTATGGGGACATTGCCAATACATATCTTATGGGGACATGGCCAATACATATCTTATGGGGACATGGCCAATACATATCTTATTGGGACACGGCCAATACATATCTTATGAGCACATGGCCAATACATATCTTATGGGGACACGGCCAATACATATCTTATGGGGACACAGCCAATACATATCTTATGAGGACACGGCAAATACATATCATATCTTATGGCCAAAGCCTGCCTTACGAGGACACGGCCAATACATATCTTATGGGGACCCGGTCAAAACCTGCCTTATGAGGACACGGCAAATACATATCTTATGGGGACACGGTCAAAACCTGCCTTATGAGGACACGGCAAATACATATCTTATGAGGACACGGCAAATACATATCTTATGGGGACCCGGCCAATACATATCTTATGGGGACACGGCCAATACATATGTTATGGGGACACCTAGGTCTGCCTAGGTATCTACAATTTATTATGGCATCGCATTCTATGTTTCACATTATGTACGTACCATGATGTTAACCTGACCCTTCTGGGGACCCGACCAGAGACTTTTTTATTAGGACATATACTGTATTCATGATGAGGGTAGTTTCTCTACCCAACAGCAATGCACTATTTTTGCATTCAACCCCCAAACACATCAGTGTAAACTATCTGACAGGAGATGCCTAAAAGGGATTTCTGCAATTATAGAAACATTTTTTCCCCCTTGCATTAAACGTTAATTCGTTTTTCTGCAAACACAACATTGCGGTGGAGGGTTATACACTGAATACCAAATTCAGGATGTGTGGTATTTTCAACAGTTACTTAATGAAGGACTTAGGATTCCCTTGGGGCAATGTGGACTAAAAACCTCTGGCTCTCATCCAAGTTCTCAGTTGACAGTAGACTTGTTGTTATTCCTCCATCTATATCTCTCAACTGTCATTTTTTGCCATTATCACTCACTTTCTCCTGTCCCTGAGGGCTGGAGGATGAGCCGTCTGGCTAAACCCCCAACAGCCAGCCACGCTACCCCCAAGCTTATAACTCAACTCAGTGATATGCAGCTCCATAAACACAGCAGGGACATTCGGTGAAACTAACAATTTGCACAGATCACAAAAGTTTTTTGTTTCCATTCCTTTGAGTTGAATACAGGTGATCACTGGAGGAACCGCTGGGACATGGTGTCAAGAACAAAACTGTGAATTGTCAAGAGGAGATGAGGTAAAGGGTATAATGGCAACACAAATTGTGCTAATTTAGGATGTTACATATGTAGCAAATACAAAGGCGTACAAAGAGGCGTGCCCATCTCCCATACCCAGAACAGGACTAATTCAACAACACGAACATAAAATATCTGTTTTCTTTATTTTAGCATTAGTTGCAGGTATGGCACACAAAATGGGTGATAAATCCAAAGAAATACAGTGAAAAAGAAGCCTAATTATATATAGAGCACAGAACAGAGAATAATTATTACAAGGTGTTGGCACAGTACAACATAGGCAACGTAATCGTTACACAGCTCTCAGAAACATCCCTACAGAATTTCATCTCTTCGGTACCCTTATGTAGCAATTCAAATGGGTACCTTTCAGTAGTCTAAAATGGCCTCCTCTCCTCGTCTCTTCTCTTACACCATTCTGCACTGAAATTACAACATGGTAAAATTTCCAAATATCCACCATGTCGCTTCGACTTATCCAAGGGTGTTTTTTAGATCAGAGCAGTTGAAGGAGTGAAGACACAAGAGGAGGAAGCAACTTCAGCGTACTGAGATACATCCCAATGTCATAAACCGAGTATGACAGGAAGTGATGCGGGTAGTAAGGGTTACCACTTCCTGTGATATGTTATATCATTGGGAGATAATGATATTAAAACCTGGTGAAGAATGGCACAATGTGACAAAGCCCTTCTGTTATGATGGACCATAGTGATTTCAGTGAAGTACAGTATGTGTTGAGTTTGCCAAGTATAGTAGTAGGTCTGTGTCCAAGTCAGAAATAATCAATAAACAGGTCTAAATTTGACCTTTTGACAAATATTTTTGTAACAACATGATGCATGGCAAAATTATATGGATCATTTCACAGATAACAGTGTAATATGTGTGAATGTGTCTTTTAAAAAGGGCTTAGGTAAGCTTCAAAGCCTAAATCAATTCTCAATTATTATGGCACACTCATTTTTGATTTACATTCAATATGATCTGGGCATCTTTGTGAAACCAAACAGACTCTACAGCATAAACAGTACATGTAAACGTGATAATGTCCTAGGAACTATTACATACGCCTTATGAGAGGATGTTATTAATGCTTTCAAAACGACTGCCAATCATTCTGCTCTGTTTAGTTTTATGTATGGTGTGTTTTTCTTTTCCATGTATCTGTTTCTTATCACACCTATTTTACACTGCATATGCTCACAGGTGTACACTACCCGCTCGGACCAAACCAGGCATATTTGCATCACATACATGTTTTCTGCGTCAAAAGTCCCAATACCAACCAAATTACAACTCAATAACAGCCAAATTTGTGGGCTACAATTGCCTGGTAAGTTTCATTCTTGATGATCTGTGACTGTTAGTTTTTCACAGAATTTGCATTCGTGTCTTTGGATGGGTAAGACTGTATGAATGTCAACGTAACGAGTAAAAATAATACAAGTTATTTATTATCGATGATTGTGTAATATGTTTCTCGGGGTCTATAAGCCTGACTTTGTGTGAGCAGGTCACATATAGGTGCATATATACTGCATTTTATATGTTGAGACCTTATATGTTGTGCTTCCAGTTCTCCAACATAAAACATTGGTCATAAAACATTGATCATAAACCTTTATAATAGAGCTTCTTCACATTTACAAGTTATACAATTACCAAATAGGTTTAACGTCTTATGTTTCCACCGTCGGTTTTTGATACTTCAGCAATGCAAGGGAGACAACAAGAAGATAAAAAGTTAAAAGTCTGATCATTTTCCCAACAGAAAAATATAAGAAACAAGACCAACAAGTCCTCAAAACGTTTTTGTTTTCTCTTCATAACCAACAATGTACGGAATTTTTCTCAAATTCTTGTAGTCTTTTTTTTTTTTTTACAATATGTTTTTAAAAACCAGCTGGTAATGGAGGGTCTCATGTAGATCTTCCACAGGCAATCTTCACAGTTTGTGTAAAAGCAGAGAAACATTCTCGCTAGAGTAATAAAATATCATTATTATGATCATTATTCATATTTTTCTCTCCCATTGTTTGATATAAATGGTGGAGGTGTGTGGGGCAGCGAGGCTTACAGTATTCCATCTACCGGCATCTTCAACTCCCTGTACAACACAACGTTATATTAATAGTTCTGTTCTTTTCTTTTAAAAAGTCAGTTCGGCTGGGATGGAGACTCTTTCGGAAACAGCGAGGCAATCAATCGACTGTCTTTGTCCTCATACAGTATGTGTTCTCTGACTGTCTTTCTGAGAAACTCCACAGCCCTTCCTCTCTTAGTAGTCCATCGCATTCACCCCTCCTGTCCATTTATACTAACTCCTTTATTGAAACGGCCACAACTGCCTGGTTTGTGACATCTTGCAATAGTCCTGGGACCTAGGCCCCCCGGTCTGCCTGACTATCCCCCAGCTTGCCCTAAAACACACACACACACTCACACACACACAATTTCAACTGAATCCCTTTGAGGAAGCGTGCTTTCCACCAGCACTTGTGGGGCAAAATAAACATGTAGAAAATAGCCCATCAGTGGAAACATCACCATCACTATCATCATCATAGGTGTGTTTGGTCTTACCATCCAGGCTAACAGTTCGGTCTGTTCTGTTGTTTGTGATCTGAAGGCACTTTGTTTCATGGCAGGAAGTGGCTTCTGTTCCTCAGCTGCAGGGTTCGACCGACTGGGGGAGACCAGAGACACCTCTCTTCTCATCTGTCTTCCACCCTTCCTTTTTGCTCTCTATCCTCTACTCCTACCCTCCACCTCTTTCCCCTCTGCCCTCCACCTAGCCTTCAACTGTCTGTTTGTCAGTCTGTCTGTCCATCTCCACCCATCTCTTTCTGACTGCTACAGACCTCCACCTCCCTATACACGCCATCTGTCCTAACCCCAAAGCCCTTCCTCCACCTCTCTCCTACCCCACTTCACCCTCTAACCCTCCTCTCTTCAACTCTCTCTCCTACCCCACCCCTCTCCACCTCTATGCCACACATCTCTCCACCTCTATGCCCCACATCTCTCCACCTCTATGCCCCACATCTCTCCACCTCTATGCCCCACCCCTCTCCACCTCTATGCCCCACCCCTCTCCACCTCTATGCCCCACCCCTCTCCACCTCTATACCCCACACCTTTCCACCTCTATGACACACCCCTCTCCACCTCTATACCCCACACCTCTCCACCTCTATGCCACACCCCTCTCCACCTCTATACCCCACACCTCTTCAACTCTCTCTCCTACTCTCTCTCCATCTAACCTACAGACCCCGAGTCTGGAGCCTGCCTGGGGTTTGCCTGGAGTCTGCCTGGGGCCTGCATACTTGGCCTCATATACCCTCTGTTGGCCACATGGACTGGTGAGGACAGTGTTGTGAAATACTTAGGCAGCTACTGGGCAAGAGGGGAGAGAGAGCTGGGATAGATAACTAAATGTCCAAGTTTCTGTTTTCTACTGCACAGCATCAAGTCGAGAGAGAGAGAGACATGTCAAGGTGTGAAGGTCAGGGTGGCTGGGCAGAGTGAAAATTGTCCTTGATGTGTATCAGGAGCAACTCCAAAAATATAAGACAGACAGAGAAAAGCTTCAATTCCATGTGTTTTTTTAAGCCGGGGAAAAGTCATTTTGTTCTTCAAAAAGTCCCCAATGTCTCAATTCCCACTTACCTTTCAATTTAAGTTTCCTGACTGGCAAAATTGTTCTTGTGCTTTACAAATAGTTTTCCCGCTGCGCTTGTGAACACTCTCACTAAAGTCCAGGCGTCTCAACACCTGGCTTTGCTTCGCTCTCGTAAAAGTGCTCACAATCCTGCGCTTGGGGAGCAATTTTCTGGAAAAGTTGTCTCTTTAAAAAAAATTGCGGATCTTATTTTATTACGTTTTATGTGGTATTTTTTTCCTTTTTTTCGTCTGTTTTAAAGATTTTCGTCCCTCTTGGTGGTCTGTGTTTGGATTCCCTCGCCGCCGCCTTCTGAATGCATGAATCTTTGGTGATTGGATGCTGAGGGTACAATAACACAGACACCAGGGCCGAGGTCGGGCCCGAGACCGGTTCGGCCCGTTTGCCTCCGCCAGATGGCGCAGGGCAGGGTCACCTATGACCCCACCGGAAGGTCATCGCCAAGGTGACACTCAGCAGCCATATATGGGCAGATGTAGATGGGGCAGCGGATCTGAGATCTAAAGGGGGCGGAGACAGAGTTAAACATTTGTTCAATAACATTTGGCATCATCATGACCCTGAAATCTGTTTCTTCACAAAAATATCTCCAGTAATAATATCCAGTAATTCTTAGTTAAAATGAGACATTAGAATAACTTTCATTAAAACACATGCTGTTTCCATGGTGGCAGTCAGGATCATGTAATATTCATGGTGAGAGATGGTAAATCCATAATGCATGGAGAGAGTCTGTCCTCGACCTGGGAGACTAACTCCTTAACTACTAATGAAGTGATTAAACTGATCTGAATGATAATGGAGCCAGATGCACTGCAGACAAACATTGTCTGAAACTACTGCCAGTAGATTGCTTGGACTTGACATAGTTTAGTTTACTAGTTTACTTTATTAAGATATTACTCCTGGATATTGTAACTGGAAATATTTTGTTTTACATATTTTGTTTTACAAAGTAGATGTTGAAATAGTGACCAGTTATGCTCAAAATCTTATTCATAGCGACAGCTCAGTCTGATTGTGTAATTCATTTCTCACTTTTGATTTTCCAGTTAAGTAACACAGGTATTGTGAGAACAAGTAAGTAGGAATGTATTCATTTGACAAAAAAGCAATATCACAAGTTGTTCGTTACAATTGTTCACAAGTGATTCCCTTTATTCAATTCCCAGAAAAATCTATCAACACTCCTTCAATCTGTTCACTTAAAATCAAATTCAAACTAAGAAGTTTATTTCCCTGGAGTGTGTGGTGTGTTTGTGTGTGAGAGAGTGTGTGTCCATTTAGAAGCTGACTTTAATCAGACTTCCTCTCCCTCCTGCAGTGAGCAACACAGTCCTCCTTCTCCTCCTCCTATCTTGTCAATATGGCCGCCTCGTCAATTGCAAGCCATTACCTGTCATGCTTTTCTATTTTTGCTCTCTCTCTCTGGTTGTTCCTCCTTGTCTGCAATTACAGTGATCCCCTCCCCGCGGACTGTCGCTCGTTCCGACGCTCCGTTTGGTCGGGACGGCTATCATTCATGTGATTACTGCCCTGTTGCTATGGAAACCCCACCCCTCTCTTTCTAGAGAGACACTATAGCTGCCGGTTAGAATTGGCCCTCCTGAGACAGCGAGAGCGAACAAGAGAGAGAAAGCACCTCTGCAAGACCCCCTCCTGAAGGACCTGCACCCACACCACAGCATCACCAGCCTCACCCCAAACAGCTAAGACGACCCCAAGAAAACCCTGACCACACCCTATATAGGCCCCCCCCATAAAAAACCTACAGCATTCCCTCCCCCATATGCCCCCCTAGACACAACTACGACAACATAACCAACAAAAAAAACGGGCCACAACTCCTGCAGCTCTGTCGGATGCTGGGTATGTAAAGAGTCAATGGTAGGCTTTGAGAGGACTCCTATGGTAGGTACACCTATAGCTCATCTCTTGACAGTAGTACTGTAGACTACTGACCTAAACCCAGATTCCCATAGAGTGTTCACAGTCAGTCCACCGACATCCCTATCAGATTACAGCAAATTCACGCTCTACTTGAACGGTGCTATGCTCAATCATGAGGCATCAAAGCCAAAGGAACTAAATAATATTAACAAATGGTATAGATGGAAGGAAAATAGTGTGGAAATCTACCAAAAAAAAACAATTAGGATACAACAAATTCAATCCCTTCTCAACAATTTCCCGGACAAAAGGGTTTCACTGTAATAGTGAAGGTGTAAACTTGGCAGTAGAAAACCTAAACAGTATATTTGACCTCTCAGCTTCCCTATCAAATAAAAAAAGTTCAAGCTGACAACTTAAGAAAGTGAACAACAATGACAAATGTTTTGATAAAGAATGCAAAAACCTAAGAAAGAAACTGAGAAACCTGTCCAACCAAAAACATAGAGACCAAGAAAACCTTGTGTCTTCACTATGGTGAATCACTAAAATACACTACGGAAAAAGAAGGAACAGCACATCAGAAATCAGCTCAATGTAATTGAAGAATCCATAGAATCTAACCAGTTCTTGGAAAATTGGAAACAAACAACAACACGAAGAGTTATCTGTCCAAAATGGAGATGTATGGATAAATCACTTCTCCAATCTTTTTGGCTCTATAACAAAGAACAAACAGCAAAAACATATACAAGATCAAATACAAATCTTAAAATAAACTATTGAAGATGACCAGAACCCACTGGATTCTTCAATTACATTACAGGACAAAATACAAACCCTCCAACCCAAAAAGGCTTGTGGGGTTGATGGTATCCTCAATGAAATTATAAAATATACAGACCACAAATTCCAACTTCTTACGCTATAGGGGGCAGCATTTTCAGTTTGGAATAAATAGCGTGCCCAATTTTAACTTCCTGCTACTCTTGCCAAGAAAATAAGATATGCATATTATTAGTAGATTTGGATAGAAATCACTCTGAAGATTCTAAAACTGTTTGAAACATGTATAACAGAACTTATGTAGCAGGCAAAACCCAGAGGACTAACCGTTCAGATTTTTTTTTTTTAGGTCTGTCTGTTCACTTAGTTCTCATTGGCAAATTATATTTCTTAGGAACCTGTTTTCAGTTCCTACCACTTCCAATGGATGTCACCAGTCTTTGGAATTTGGTTGAGGTTATTCATTTGTGCAATGAAGAAGTATGCCATCTAGGAACTGCGTAACACTGTTGAGAGTTGGCCAAGACATGAAAAGTAGCGTTAGTTTCCTCTCGTCCTCTATTGAAAACAGATAGACCCGTATTCAATTTGATCGATTATTACCGTTTAAAAATACCTAAAGTTGTATTTCAAAAGTAGTTTGAAATATTTTTATAGGCAACTTTTAAAATATTTTGTAGTGACGTTGCGCATTTTGGAAGCTGTTTTTCTCTGGATCAAACGTGTCAAATAAATTGACATTTTGGATATATATGGACGGAATTAATCGAACAACAGGACCAATTGTGATGTTTATGGGACATATTGGAGTGCCAACAAAAGAAGCTCGTCAAAGGTAAGGCATGTTTTATATTTTATTTCTACGTTTTGTGTAGCGCCTGCAGAGTTGAAATATGCTACCCTCTTTGTTTACTATTGTGATATCATCAGATAATAGCTTCTTATGCTTTCGCCGAAAAGCCTTTTTAAAATCTGACATGTTGGCTGGATTCACAACGAGTGTAGCTTTAATTGAGTATCTTACATGTGTGATTTAATGAATTTATTTGAATGGCCAAGTGGCCAAGTGGGATGCGAGCGTCCCCTATCCTAGAGAGGTTAAACTCTTTAACATCATCCTCAGCTTTAGCATATTCTCCAATATTTGGAACCAAGGACTGATCATCCCAATCCACAAAAGTGACCCCAATAACTACCGGGGGATATGCGTCAACAGCAACCCTGGGAAAATCCTCTGCATTATCATTAACAGTAGAATCGTACATTTCCTCAGCTAAAACAATGTACTGAGCAAATGTCAAATTGGCTTTTACCAAATTATCGTATGACAGACCACATACTCACAAACAAACTAAAATAAAGGCAAAGTCTTTGTTGATTTCAAAAAACGTTTGACTCAATTTGGCATGAGGGTCTGCTATAGAAATTGATGGAAAGTTGCAAAATCCATGTACACAAACAACAAGTGTGTAGTTAAAATTGTCAAAAAACACACACATTTCTTTCCACAGAGCTGGGGGGTGAGACAAGGATGCATCTTAAGCCCAAACCTCTTCAACACACTGTATATATCAATGAATTGGCGAGGGCACAAGAACAGTTTGCAGCACCCGTTCTCACCATACTAGAATCTGAAGTCAAATGTTTACTGTTTGCTGATGATCTGGTGCTTCTGCCACCAACCAAGTAGGGCCTACAGCAGCATCTAGATATACAAATTCCATCTAGCCACCGTTGCCCTAGAGCATACAAAAAACTATACATACCTCGGCCTAAACATCAGTGCCACAGGTAACTTCCACAAAGCTGTGAACGATGTGAGAGACAAGGGAAGAAGGGTCTACTATGCCATCAAAAGGAAAATGAAATTCAACGTTAAATTAGGATCTGGCTAAAAATAATTGAATCAGTTATAGATCCCATTGCCCTTTATGGTTGTGAGGTCTGGGGTCCACTCACCAACCAAGAGTTCACAAAATGGGACAAACACCAAATTGAGACTCCGTATGTAGAATTCCGCAAAAATGTTCTCTGTGTACAACGTAAAAGACCAAATAATGTATGCAGAGCAGAATTCGGCCGATACCCTCTAATGATCAAAATCATGAAAAGAGCCGTTAAATTCTACAACCACCTAGAAAGAGATTCCAAGACCTTCCATAACAAAGCCATCACCTACAGAGAGGTGAACCTGGAGAAGAGAAAGCTGGTCCTGGGGCTCTGTTCACAAACACAAACAGACCCCACAGAGCCCCAGGACAGCAACACAATTAAACTCAACCAAAGTCATGATAAAACAAAAAGATAATTACTTGACACATTGGAAAGAATTTACAAAAAAACAGAGCAAACTAGAATTATATTTGGCCCAGAACAGAGAGTACATTGTGGCAGAATACTTGATCACTGTGACTGACCCAAAATTAAGGACATTTTTGACTATGTACAGACTCAGTGAAATACCACAGTGTGCAATCACAGGAGAAGATTTGTGATCTGTTGCCACAAGAAAATGGCAACCAGTGAAGAACAAACACTATTGTAAATACAATCTATATTTATGATTATTTACTTCCCCTTTTGTACTATTTGCACATCATTACAACATTACAACATATAGACATAATAATCTTTTGGAACTTTTGTGAGTGTAATGTTTACTGTTGGTTTTTGATTGTTTTCTTCACTTTTGTTTATTATCTATTTCGCTTGCTTTAGCAATGTAAGCATATGTTCCTATGCCAATAAAGCCTCTTAAAATGAATTGAGAGACAGAAAAGATCTACAACCAGCTTACTATGTCTTCCCCAAAATCTTAACTGACTTGAGAACTGACCTTAGATAAGCATCTGAAATACACAGTTTTGCTAATGTTATCGCAGGTGCAGCAAAAAGCAGCTCTAGGCACACTTATAAGATGATCTTACCCTCTCCCAAAGCCTTATCTTATCCATCAGGGTGTTAAACATACAACCATCTTCAGATGAGCAACTAGGGATAAACTCCTCTCATGTTTCTGTACTCACTAACGGCCGGTAGATCTCTACACTCCCCCTCCTCCAGGGTGACATCATCAATTGCGATATCCCCCTCAATACCAGGACCTCGGATACCCTCCAGCACCACCTGAGGTGGGAGAAAAAGATAGAGATGGAGAGAGATAGCTGTTATAGACATAGACTTTAAGTTGGGATTCTTCCCGAATGACTCCCGAATCATCCAATCACACAAGATTTTACTCACCTGGAAAGAGGCAGTTGGGTGGATGCTAACTTTGGCCTGTTTCCAGTGGTCGCCTTGGTTACCGCTCAGTGACCAGGTGGGCCCCTCTGTCGCTGCCTGACCCTTCTGTCTCAGGAGCGCGTTCAGGGTCCCTACAGATAAGAGAGACCACACGGTCACACACGGTCAAACTCAGCCAGAGACTGTGACACACAGTCAGAGCCGCCTCAAGTGTTGCCAATAATCATCTCCATAATGTGATATTGCAGCAAGCTTTTCAGGGTCCCTGCAGAGGAAAGATACCACACGGTTAGATATGGCCAGACACGGTCAGAGAGGTTCAGCAAGTCAAATGCTTAAGGGCTTTGAGTGATTCCATATCACAGTATGAATCAGGATATGTATTTTTCAACAAATGCTTAGGCCAGGAGTTCCCAAAACTATTTTGGCCTGCGACCCCATTTTGATATCACTTTTTTTTGTGACCCCACCATGTAAAGAAAATTATGCAATCAACAGCCAATGTTAACTTTTTAATTTGGGCTATGACAGTCTATTAGAAATCAGTCTGACAGTACTTTGGACAGCATTTAAATCTGAAGATGGTTTGAAGTGACTGAAATGCATCAGAAAGGTATTGGGTTCAGAAGATCACCAGGCAATAAAGTTGTATGATCTTCTGTGTAGAAAATAATTTAATTTCCATCCCATGTGATTTAGTGCTTGGTCTTGTCCACTCGGTTCTAATGGCTTGTGGGCATAATAGAGGGAAACAGTACTTACGTACAGTTGAAGTCGGGAGTTGACATACAGTTAGGTTAGAGTCATAAAAACTTGCTTTTCAACCACTACACAAATGTCTTGTTAACAAACTATAGTTTTGGCAAATAGGTTAGGACATCTACTTTGTGCATGACAGAAGTAATTTTTCCAACAATTGTTAACAAATTATTTCACAAATAACTCACTGTATCACAATTCCAGTGGGTCAGAAGTTTATATACACTAAGTTGACTGTGCCTTTAAACATCGTGGAAAATTCCAGAAAATGATGTCATGGCTTTAGAAGCTTCTGATAGGCTAATTGACATCATTTGAGTCAATTGGATGTGTACCTGTGGATGTATTTCAAGGCCTACCTTCAAACTCAGTGCCTCTTTGCTTGACATCATGGGAAAATCCAAAGAAATCAGCCAAGATCTCAGAAAAATACACTGTAGACCTCCACAAGTCTGGTTCATCCTTGGGAGTAATTTCCAAACACTTGAAAGTACCACGTTCATCTGAACAAACAATATAACGCAAGTTTAAACACCATGGGACCACTCAGCCATCATACCACTCAGGAAGGATACGTGTTCTGTTTCCTAGAGATGAACATACTTTGGTGCGAAAAGTACAAATAAATCCCAGAACAACAGCAAAAGACCTTGTGAAGATGCTGGATGAAACAGATACAAAAGTATCTATATCCACAGTAAAACAAGTCTTATATCGATATAACCTGAAAGGCCGCTCACCAAGGAAGAAGCCACTGCTCCAAAACAGCCATAAAAAAGCCAGCCTACGGTTTGCAACTGCACATGGGGACAAAGTTTGTGCTTTTTGGAGCAATGTCCTCTGGTCTGATGAAACAAAAATATAACTGTTTGGCCATAATGACCATTGTTATGTTTGGAGGAAAAAGGGGAGGCTTGCAAGCTGAAAAACACCATCTCAACCATGAAGCACGGGGTATGCAGCATCATGTTGTGGGGTTGCTTTGCTGCAGGAGGGACTGGTACACCTCACAAAATAGATGGCATCATAATGAGGAAAATAATGTGGATATATTGAAGCAACATCTCAAGACATCAGTCAGGAAGTTAAAGCTTGGTCACAATGTGTCTTTCAAATTGACAATGACAAATGGCTTCAGGACAACAAAGTCAAGGTATTGGAGTGGCCATCACAAATCCCTGACTCCAATCCTATAGAAAATGTGTGGGCAGAACTGAAAAAGCGTGTGCGAGCAAGGAGGCATACAAACCTGACTCAATTTCACCAGCTCTGTCAGGAGGAATAGGCCAAAATTCACCCAACTTATTGTGGGAAGCTTGTGGAAGGCTACCCAAAACATTTGACCCAATTTAAACAATTTAAAGGCACTGCTACCAAATACTAATCGAGTGTCTGTAAACTTCTGACCCACTGTCTTTCATGTGATGAAAGAAATACAAGCAGAAACAAATCAGTCTCTCTACTATTATTCTGACATTTCACATTCTTAAAATAAAGTGGTGATCCTAACTGACCTAAGACATTGAATATTTACTTGGATTAAATGTCAGGAATTGTGAAAAACTTTTGGCTAAGGTGTATGTAAACTTCTGACTTCAACTGTCCGTCTAACACTTTTTCCCCCTTACCTATTATTTAGACTTAAACGGGCATTTAAATGGGTAACACTTTATTTGGATAGTCCATCTGTAGATGTTCTATAGACTATCTACAGGCTATTAGTAACATTTCAACTAACTATATACTAACCCTAACCCCAACCTTAATCCTTATCCTAAACCTAGCCCTAACCCTAACCCCAACCTTAATCATTATCTTAAACCTAGCCCTAACCCTTATTCTAAACCTAGCCCTAATCCTTATACTAAACCTAACCCTAACCCCAACCTTAATCCTTATCTTAAACCTAGCCCTAACCCTTATTCTAAACCTAGCCCTAATCCTTATACTAAACCTAGCCCTAACCCCAACCTTAATCCTTATCCTAAACCTAGACCTAACCCTTATTCTATACCTAGCCCTAACCCTTATACTAAACCTAGACCTAACCCTTATTCTATACCTAGCCCTAACCCTTATACTAAACCTAGCCCTAACCCTTATACTAAACCTAGCCCTAACCCCAACCTTAATCCTTATCCTAAACCTAGCCCTAACCCTTATACTAAACCTAGCCCTAACCCTTATTCTATACCTAGACCTAACCCTTATTCTATACCTAGCCCTAACCCTAACCTTAGCAAGCAGTTGCTTATCAACAGAGTTTGTTAATAGTATGACCATCTGTAGAGCATCTACAGATGGACTATCTGGACGATCCAAATAAAGTGTGGCCTTTAAATGCTGCATAAACTCCCAACGTCAATATTGAGCACTTAACGGAACACATTACTTGATCTTAATGTCAGTTTAACAGTGGAGGTTCTATCTTGTGTCTTGAGGGGGATTTTATCGGAGAATTAAAAAAATTCACTTAAAATTCATCTCTGCCTTCTGCATTTTAAATTCCAAATCCACCTCAGCATTCTGAGCAGAAGCTTGGCGGTGAGTGGTGGCAAAGGTTAACTGGTGGTCGTATGAATTGATACATGTATTAATTCCAAAGTTCTGCCAAGTGACAATGAATTATTCTCAAAACGTAATAATAAAGTTGAATTATAACTAAAGGCCGATAAGTGAAGAGAGTTCTTGTTTAACAAACCAACAACTTTAGGTCAATACTTTTCAATGACTCATATGCATTGAGAAGGGTTTGGAATTCAAATGAGCAGCACCAGCTGAAAGTTGACGTGTTCCTAAATTACAAGTCAACTGAACATTCCAGCTCCTCTGCAGACATTTCCCTCCTATATAGTGTAAAAAGCCTGCCATTCACAGGTCCAATGCGTAGGATCAGTTAGACTACTATTCTGGACCAGCAACTTTCATGGTCCGTAATACTGTGAGATAATGACACTGAATGCAACAGAAACTTGTGTGTTGAAGTGATTTACATTGGAGGAGGGCGAGAAGGATCTTTCTGAGGCTGGATGGGGAGGAGGGAGGGAGAGGAGAGTGTGCTGAAATATTTTACATGACAGAGTGGAGGGATCTGGCTGAGCTAGCCATACATAGTCCGGGCTGACAATTTATTTGAACTTATTGGACTGTACTGTACAGTAGATAGTGTAGTGATGTCTACTGTAATGTATATAGTGGACAGATGTCTACCGTACTGTAGATAGTGGACAGATGTCTACTGTACTGTACTGTATATAGTGTAGAGATGTCTACTGTACTGTAGACAGTGGAGTGATGTCTACTGTGCTGTATATAGTGTAGACATGTATACTGTACTGTAGATAGTGTACAGATGTCTACTGCACTGTAGACAGTGTGGAGACGTCTGCTGAACTGCAGACGGTGTGGAGACCGTGCTGATTAGATAGGTAACTAATGGGAAGGTGACACAGGAGAGGGGGCTCTTTATTAGCTCGCCAGGTGGTGCTAAGATAGGTAACTAATGGGAAGGTGAGGCAGGAGAGGGGGCTCTTTATTAGCTCGCCAGGTGGTGCTAAGATAGGTAACTAATGGGAAGGTGAGGCAGGAGAGAGGGCTCTTTAACTTGAACTTTCTTATCATTGGTTCCGTCCAGCCCCAATTCCCCAAAATAATGTGCAAAGGAATACATTCCCTGTTAAAGGAAAAATTATCTGCCTCTGTCATCCACACCTGCACCTGCAATCCCATACCTCTTCACACCACGGGGAGTTGAGTGTAGCAGGGTGCTCCGTTCCCTCCTCCAAGAGGAGTACGTAACAGATGTCAGGTGTCGACTGTACTGTAGTGTAGAGATGATACTTTACTTTAGGTAGTGTAGAGATGTCTACTGTACTGTCGACTATAGCGTAGTGATGTTTACTGTAGACGGTGTGGAGACGTCTGCTGAACTGCAGACGGTGTGGAGACGTGTAGAGATGTCTACTGTAATGTGCATAGTGTAGTGATGTCTACTGTAGATAGTGTAGTGATGTCCACTGTAGATAGTGTAGTGATGTCCACTGTAGATAGTGTAGTGATGTCCACTGTAGATAGTGTAGTGATGTCCACTGTAGATAGTGTAGTGATGTGTACTGTACTGTAGAGAGTGTAGAGATGTCTACTGTAGACAGTGTAGAGATGTCTACTGTAGACAGTGTAGAGATGTCTACTGTAGATAGTGTAATGATGTCTACTGTAGATAGTATAGTGCGGTCTACTGTACTGTAGATAGTGTAGTGATGTCTACTGTACTGTAGATAGTGTAGAGATGTCTACTGTAGATAGTGTAGTGATGTCTACTGTACTGTAGATAGTGTAGAGATGTCTACTGTAGATAGTGTAGTGATGTCCACTGTACTGTAGATAGTGTAGAGATGTCTACTGTAGATAGTGTAGTGATGTCCACTGTACTGTAGATAGTGTAGTGATGATTACTGTAGACAGTGTGGAGATGTCTACTGTACTGTAGATAGTGTAGTGATGTCTACTGTACTGTAGATAGTGTAGTGATGTCTACTGTAGATAGTGTAGTGATGTCTACTGTACTGTAGATAGTGTAGTGATGTCTACTGTAGATAGTGTAGTGATGTCTACTGTACTGTAGATAGTGTAGAGATGTCTACTGTACTGTACTGTAGATAGTGTAGAGATGTCTACTGTAGATAGTGTAGTGATGTCTACTGTACTGTAGATAGTGTAGAGATGTCTACTGTACTGTAGATAGTGTAGAGATGTCTACTGTCCTGTAGATAGTGTAGTGATGTCTACTGTAGATAGTGTAGTGATGTCTACTGTAGACAGTGTGGAGATTTCTACTGTAGACAGTGTGGAGATTTCTACTGTAGATAGTGTAGTGATGTCTACTGTACTGTAGATAGTGTAGAGATTTCTACTGTAGATAGTGTAGTGATGTCTACTGTACTGTAGATAGTGTAGAGATGTCTACTGTAGATAGTGTAGTGATGTCCACTGTACTGTAGATAGTGTAGAGATTTCTACTGTAGATAGTGTAGTGATGTCTACTGTAGATAGTGTAGTGATGTGTACTGTACTGTAGACGGTGTGGAGACGTGTAGATGTCTAATGTAGATAGTGTAGAGATGTCTACTGTAGATAGTGTAGTGATGTCTACTCTACTGTAGATAGTGTAGAGATGTCTACTGTAGACAGTGTAGTGATGTCTACTGTAGATAGCGTAGTGGTGTCTACTGTAGGCAGTGGAGTGATGTCTACTGTAGATAGTGTAGTGATGTGAACTGTAGACAGTGTAGTGATGTCTAGTGTACTGTAGACAGTGTAGAGATGTCTACTGTAGATAGTGTAGTGATGTCCACTGTACTGTAGATAGTGTAGAGATGTCTACTGTAGATAGTGTAGTGATGTCCACTGTACTATAGATAGTGTAGAGATGTCTACTGTAGATAGTGTAGTGATGTCCACTGTACTGTAGATAGTGTAGAGATGTCTACTGTAGATAGTGTAGTGATGTCCACTGTACTATAGATAGTGTAGAGATTTCTACTGTAGATAGTGTAGTGATGTCTACTGTAGATAGTGTAGTGATGTCTACTGTACTGTAGACGGTGTGGAGACGTGAAGATGTCTAATGTATCCGGCTACCCGGATAAAGCACTAAATAAACTTCAGTTAGTGCTAAATACGGCTGCTAGAATCCTGACTAGAACCAAAAAATTTGATCATATTACTCCAGTGCTAGCCTCTCTACACTGGCTTCCTGTCAAAGCAAGGGCTGATTTCAAGGTTTTACTGCTAACCTACAAAGCATTACATGGGCTTGCTCCTACCTATCTCTCTGATTTGGTCCTGCCGTACATACCTACACGTACGCTACGGTCACAAGACGCAGGCCTCCTAATTGTCCCTAGAATTTTTAAGCAAACAGCTGGAGGCAGGGCTTTCTCCTATAGAGCTCCATTTTTATGGAACGGTCTGCCTTCCCATGTCAGAGACGCAAACTCGGTCTCAACCTTTAAGTCTCTACTGAAGACTCATCTCTTCAGTGGGTCATATGATTGAGTGTAGTCTGGCCCAGGAGTGGGAGGGTGAACGGAAAGGCTCTGGAGCAACGAACCGCCCTTGCTGTCTCTGCCTGGCCGGTTCCCCTCTTTCCACTGGGATTCTCTGCCTCTAACCCTATTACAGGGGCTGAGTCACTGGCTTTACTGGGGCTCTCTCATGCCGTCCCTGGAGGGGGTGCGTCACCTGAGTGGGTTGAGTCACTGATGTGGTCATCCTGTCTGGGTTGGCGCCCCCCCCCCCCCCCCCTTGGGTTGTGCCGTGGCGGAGGTCTTTGTGGGCTATACTCAGCCTTGTCTCAGGATGGTAAGTTGGTGGTTGAAGATATCCCTCTAGTGTTGTGGGGGCTGTGCTTTGGCAAAGTGGGTGGGGTTATATCCTTCCTGTTTGGCCCTGTCCGGGGGTGTCCTCGGATGGGGCCACAGTGTCTCCTGACCCCTCCTGTCTCAGCCTCCAGTATTTATGCTGCAGTAGTTTATGTGTCGGGGGGCTAGGGTCAGTTTGTTATATCTGGAGTACTTCTCCTGTCCTATTCGGTGTCCTGTGTGAATCTAAGTGTGCGTTCTCTAATTCTCTCCTTCTCTCTTTCTCTCTCTCGGAGGACCTGAGCCCTAGGACCATGCCCCAGGACTACCTGACATGATGACTCCTTGCTGTCCCCAGTCCACCTGGCTGTGCTGCTGCTCCAGTTTCAACTGTTCTGCCTTATTATTATTTGACCATGCTGGTCATTTATGAACATTTGAACATCTTGGCCATGTTCTGTTATAATCTCCACCCGGCACAGCCAGAAGAGGACTGGCCACCCCACATAGCCTGGTTCCTCTCTAGGTTTCTTCCTAGGTTTTGGCCTTTCTAGGGAGTTTTTCCTAGCCACCGTGCTTCTACACCTGCATTGCTTGCTGTTTGGGGTTTTAGGCTGGGTTTCTGTACAGCACTTTGAGATATCAGCTGATGTACGAAGGGCTATATAAATAAATTTGATTTGATTTGATTTGATTTGCTGTAGATAGTGTAGTGATGTCTCCTGTAGATAGTGTAGAGATGTCTACTGTAGACAGTGTAGTGATGTCTACTGTACTGTAGATAGTGTAGAGATGTCTACTGTAGATAGTGTAGTGATGTCTACTGTACTGTAGATAGTGTAGAGATGTCTACTGTAGACAGTGTAGTGATGTCTACTGTACTGTAGATAGTGTAGAGATGTCTACTGTAGACAGTGTAGTGATGTCTACTGTAGATAGCGTAGTGGTGTCTACTGTAGGCAGTGGAGTGATGTCTACTGTAGATAGTGTAGTGGTGTCTACTGTACTGTAGATAGTGTAGTGATGTCTACTCTAGACAGTGTAGAGATGTCTACTGTAGACAGTGTAGAGATGTCTACTGTAGACAGTGTAGAGATGTCTACTGTAGACAGTGTAGTGCGGTCTACTGTACTGTAGATAGTGTAGAGATGTCTACTGTAGATAGTGTAGTGATGTCTACTGTACTGTAGATAGTGTAGAGATGTCTACTGTAGATAGTGTAGTGATGTCTACTGTACTGTAGATAGTGTAGTGATGATTACTGTAGACAGTGTGGAGATGTCTACTGTACTGTAGATAGTGTAGTGATGTCTACTGTACTGTAGATAGTGTAGTGATGTCTACTGTAGATAGTGTAGTGATGTCCACTGTACTGTAGATAGTGTAGAGATGTCTACTGTAGATAGTGTAGTGATGTCCACTGTACTGTAGATAGTGAAGTGATGATTACTGTAGACAGTGTGGAGATGTCTACTGTACTGTAGATAGTGTAGTGATGTCTACTGTACTGTAGATAGTGTAGTGATGTCTACTGTAGATAGTGTAGTGATGTCTACTGTACTGTAGATAGTGTAGTGATGTCTACTGTAGATAGTGTAGTGATGTCTACTGTACTGTAGATAGTGTAGTGATGTCTACTGTAGATAGTGTAGTGATGTCTACTGTACTGTACTGTAGATAGTGTAGAGATGTCTACTGTAGATAGTGTAGTGATGTCTACTGTACTGTAGATAGTGTAGAGATGTCTACTGTACTGTAGATAGTGTAGAGATGTCTACTGTCCTGTAGATAGTGTAGTGATGTCTACTGTAGATAGTGTAGTGATGTCTAATGTACTGTACTGTAGATAGTGTAGAGATGTCTACTGTAGACAGTGTAGATGTCTACTGTAGATAGTGTAGTGATGTCTACTGTAGATAGTGTAGTGATGTCTACTGTAGACAGTGTGGAGATTTCTACTGTAGACAGTGTGGTGATTTCTACTGTAGATAGTGTAGTGATGTCTACTGTACTGTAGATAGTGTAGAGATTTCTACTGTAGATAGTGTAGTGATGTCTACTGTACTGTAGATAGTGTAGAGATGTCTACTGTAGATAGTGTAGTGATGTCCACTGTACTGTAGATAGTGTAGAGATTTCTACTGTAGATAGTGTAGTGATGTCTACTGTAGATAGTGTAGTGATGTGTACTGTACTGTAGACGGTGTGGAGACGTGTAGATGTCTAATGTAGATAGTGTAGAGATGTCTACTGTAGATAGTGTAGTGATGTCTACTCTACTGTAGATAGTGTAGTGATGTCTCCTGTAGATAGTGTAGAGATGTCTACTGTAGACAGTGTAGTGATGTCTACTGTACTGTAGATAGTGTAGAGATGTCTACTGTAGATAGTGTAGTGATGTCTACTGTACAGTAGATAGTGTAGAGATGTCTACTGTAGACAGTGTAGTGATGTCTACTGTACTGTAGATAGTGTAGAGATGTCTACTGTAGACAGTGTAGTGATGTCTACTGTAGATAGCGTAGTGGTGTCTACTGTAGGCAGTGGAGTGATGTCTACTGTAGATAGTGTAGTGATGTGAACTGTAGACAGTGTAGTGATGTCTAGTGTACTGTAGACAGTGTAGAGATGTCTACTGTAGATAGTGTAGTGATGTCCACTGTACTATAGATAGTGTAGAGATGTCTACTGTAGATAGTGTAGTGATGTCCACTGTACTATAGATAGTGTAGTGATGATTACTGTAGACAGTGTGGAGATGTCTACTATACTGTAGATAGTGTAGTGATGTCTACTGTAGATAGTGTAGTGATGTCTACTGTACTGTAGATATTGTAGTGATGTCTACTGTAGATAGTGTAGTGATGTCTACTGTACTGTACTGTAGATAGTGTAGAGATGTCTACTGTAGATAGTGTAGTGATGTCTACTGTACTGTAGATAGTGTAGAGATGTCTACTGTACTGTAGATAGTGTAGAGATGTCTACTGTCCTGTAGATAGTGTAGTGATGTCTACTGTAGATAGTGTAGTGATGTCTAATGTACTGTACTGTAGATAGTGTAGAGATGTCTACTGTAGACAGTGTAGTGATGTCTACTGTAGATAGTGTAGTGATGTCTACTGTAGATAGTGTAGTGATGTCTACTGTAGACAGTGTGGAGATTTCTACTGTAGACAGTGTGGAGATTTCTACTGTAGATAGTGTAGTGATGTCTACTGTACTGTAGACAGTGTAGAGATTTCTACTGTAGATAGTGTAGTGATGTCTACTGTAGATAGTGTAGTGATGTGTACTGTACTGTAGACGGTGTGGAGACGTGAAGATGTCTAATGTAGATAGTGTAGTGATGTCTACTCTACTGTAGATAGTGTAGTGATGTCTCCTGTAGATAGTGTAGAGATGTCTACTGTAGACAGTGTAGTGATGTCTACTGTACTGTAGATAGTGTAGAGATGTCTACTGTAGATAGTGTAGTGATGTCTACTGTACTGTAGATAGTGTAGAGATGTCTACTGTAGACAGTGTAGTGATGTCTACTGTAGATAGCGTAGTGGTGTCTACTGTAGGCAGTGGAGTGATGTCTACTGTAGATAGTGTAGTGGTGTCTACTGTACTGTAGATAGTGTAGTTATGTCTACTCTAGACAGTGTAGAGATGTCTAATGTAGACAGTGTAGAGATGTCTACTGTAGACAGTGTAGAGATGTCTACTGTAGACAGTGTAGAGATGTCTACTGTAGATAGTGTAATGATGTCTACTGTAGATAGTATAGTGCGGTCTACTGTACTGTAGATAGTGTAGTGATGTCTACTGTACTGTAGATAGTGTAGAGATGTCTACTGTAGATAGTGTAGTGATGTCTACTGTACTGTAGATAGTGTAGAGATGTCTACTGTAGATAGTGTAGTGATGTCCACTGTACTGTAGATAGTGTAGAGATGTCTACTGTAGATAGTGTAGTGATGTCCACTGTACTGTAGATAGTGTAGTGATGATTACTGTAGACAGTGTGGAGATGTCTACTGTACTGTAGATAGTGTAGTGATGTCTACTGTACTGTAGATAGTGTAGTGATGTCTACTGTAGATAGTGTAGTGATGTCTACTGTACTGTAGATAGTGTAGTGATGTCTACTGTAGATAGTGTAGTGATGTCTACTGTACTGTAGATAGTGTAGTGATGTCTACTGTAGATAGTGTAGTGATGTCTACTGTACTGTACTGTAGATAGTGTAGAGATGTCTACTGTAGATAGTGTAGTGATGTCTACTGTACTGTAGATAGTGTAGAGATGTCTACTGTCCTGTAGATAGTGTAGTGATGTCTACTGTAGATAGTGTAGTGATGTCTAATGTACTGTACTGTAGATAGTGTAGAGATGTCTACTGTAGACAGTGTAGTGATGTCTACTGTAGACAGTGTAGTGATGTCTACTGTAGATAGTGTAGTGATGTCTACTGTAGACAGTGTAGTGATGTCTACTGTAGACAGTGTGGAGATTTCTACTGTAGACAGTGTGGAGATTTCTACTGTAGATAGTGTAGTGATGTCTACTGTACTGTAGATAGTGTAGAGATTTCTACTGTAGATAGTGTAGTGATGTCCACTGTACTGTAGATAGTGTAGAGATTTCTACTGTAGATAGTGTAGTGATGTCTACTGTAGATAGTGTAGTGATGTGTACTGTACTGTAGACGGTGTGGAGACGTGTAGATGTCTAATGTAGATAGTGTAGAGATGTCTACTGTAGATAGTGTAGTGATGTCTACTCTACTGTAGATAGTGTAGTGATGTCTCCTGTAGATAGTGTAGTGATGTCTACTGTACTGTAGATATTGTAGAGATGTCTACTGTAGATAGTGTAGTGATGTCTACTGTACTGTAGATAGTGTAGAGATGTCTACTGTAGATAGTGTAGTGATGTCTACTGTACTGTAGATAGTGTAGAGATGTCTACTGTAGACAGTGTAGTGATGTCTACTGTAGATAGCGTAGTGGTGTCTACTGTAGGCAGTGGAGTGATGTCTACTGTAGATAGTGTAGTGGTGTCTACTGTACTGTAGATAGTGTAGTGATGTCTACTCTAGACAGTGTAGAGATGTCTACTGTAGACAGTGTAGAGATGTCTACTGTAGATAGTGTAATGATGTCTACTGTACTGTAGATAGTGTAGAGATGTCTACTGTAGATAGTGTAGTGATGTCTACTGTACTGTAGATAGTATAGAGATGTCTACTGTAGATAGTGTAGTGATGTCCACTGTACTGTAGATAGTGTAGAGATGTCTACTGTAGATAGTGTAGTGATGTCCACTGTACTGTAGATAGTGTAGTGATGATTACTGTAGACAGTGTAGAGATGTCTACTGTAGATAGTGTAATGATGTCTACTGTAGATAGTATAGTGCGGTCTACTGTACTGTAGATAGTGTAGTGATGTCTACTGTACTGTAGATAGTGTAGTGATGTCTACTGTAGATAGTGTAGTGATGTCTACTGTACTGTAGATAGTGTAGTGATGTCTACTGTAGATAGTGTAGTGATGTCTACTGTACTGTACTGTAGATAGTGTAGAGATGTCTACTGTAGATAGTGTAGTGATGTCTACTGTACTGTAGATAGTGTAGAGATGTCTACTGTACTGTAGATAGTGTAGAGATGTCTACTGTCCTGTAGATAGTGTAGTGATGTCTACTGTAGATAGTGTAGTGATGTCTAATGTACTGTACTGTAGATAGTGTAGAGATGTCTACTGTAGACAGTGTAGTGATGTCTACTGTAGATAGTGTAGTGATGTCTATTGTAGATAGTGTAGTGATGTCTACTGTAGACAGTGTGGAGATTTCTACTGTAGACAGTGTGGAGATTTCTACTGTAGATAGTGTAGTGATGTCTACTGTACTGTAGATAGTGTAGAGATTTCTACTGTAGATAGTGTAGTGATGTGTACTGTACTGTAGACGGTGTGGAGACGTGTAGATGTCTAATGTAGATAGTGTAGTGATGTCTACTCTATTGTAGATAGTGTAGTGATGTCTACTCTACTGTAGATAGTGTAGTGATGTCTCCTGTAGATAGTGTAGAGATGTCTACTGTAGACAGTGTAGTGATGTCTACTGTACTGTAGATAGTGTAGAGATGTCTACTGTAGATAGTGTAGTGATGTCTACTGTACTGTAGACAGTGTAGAGATGTCTACTGTAGATAGTGTAGTGATGTCCACTGTACTGTAGATAGTGTAGAGATGTCTACTGTAGATAGTGTAGTGATGTCCACTGTACTGTAGATAGTGTAGAGATGTCTACTGTAGATAGTGTAGTGATGTCCACTGTACTGTAGATAGTGTAGTGATGATTACTGTAGACAGTGTGGAGATGTCTACTGTACTGTAGATAGTGTAGTGATGTCTACTGTAGATAGTGTAGTGATGTCTACTGTACTGTAGATAGTGTAGTGATGTCTACTGTACTGTAGATAGTGTAGAGATGTCTACTGTAGATAGTGTAGTGATGTCTACTGTACTGTAGATAGTGTAGAGATGTCTACTGTACTGTAGATAGTGTAGAGATGTCTACTGTCCTGTAGATAGTGTAGTGATGTCTACTGTAGATAGTGTAGTGATGTCTAATGTACTGCACTGTAGATAGTGTAGAGATGTCTACTGTAGACAGTGTAGTGATGTCTACTGTAGATAGTGTAGTGATGTCTACTGTAGATAGTGTAGTGATGTCTACTGTAGACAGTGTGGAGATTTCTACTGTAGACAGTGTGGAGATTTCTACTGTAGATAGTGTAGTGATGTCTACTGTACTGTAGATAGTGTAGAGATTTCTACTGTAGATAGTGTAGTGATGTCTACTGTACTGTAGATAGTGTAGAGATGTCTACTGTAGATAGTGTAGTGATGTCCACTGTACTGTAGATAGTGTAGAGATGTCTACTGTAGATAGTGTAGTGATGTCTACTGTAGATAGTGTAGTGATGTGTACTGTACTGTAGACGGTGTGGAGACGTGTAGATGTCTAATGTAGATAGTGTAGAGATGTCTACTGTAGATAGTGTAGTGATGTCTACTCTACTGTAGATAGTGTAGTGATGTCTCCTGTAGATAGTGTAGAGATGTCTACTGTAGACAGTGTAGTGATGTCTACTGTACTGTAGATAGTGTAGAGATGTCTACTGTAGATAGTGTAGTGATGTCTACTGTACTGTAGATAGTGTAGAGATGTCTACTCTAGACAGTGTAGAGATGTCTACTGAGACAGTGTAGTGATGTCTACTGTAGACAGTGTAGAGATGTCTACTGTAGACAGTGTAGAGATGTCTACTGTAGATAGTGTAATGATGTCTACTGTAGATAGTATAGTGCGGTCTACTGTACTGTAGATAGTGTAGTGATGTCTACTGTACTGTAGATAGTGTAGTGATGTCTACTGTAGATAGTGTAGTGATGTCTACTGTACTGTAGATAGTGTAGTGATGTCTACTGTAGATAGTGTAGTGATGTCTACTGTACTGTAGATAGTGTAGTGATGTCTACTGTAGATAGTGTAGTGATGTCTACTGTACTGTACTGTAGATAGTGTAGAGATGTCTACTGTAGATAGTGTAGTGATGTCTACTGTACTGTAGATAGTGTAGAGATGTCTACTGTACTGTAGATAGTGTAGAGATGTCTACTGTCCTGTAGATAGTGTAGTGATGTCTACTGTAGATAGTGTAGTGATGTCTAATGTACTGTACTGTAGATAGTGTAGAGATGTCTACTGTAGACAGTGTAGTGATGTCTACTGTAGATAGTGTAGTGATGTCTACTGTAGATAGTGTAGTGATGTCTACTGTAGACAGTGTGGAGATTTCTACTGTAGACAGTGTGGAGATTTCTACTGTAGATAGTGTAGTGATGTCTACTGTACTGTAGATAGTGTAGAGATTTCTACTGTAGATAGTGTAGTGATGTGTACTGTACTGTAGACGGTGTGGAGACGTGTAGATGTCTAATGTAGACAGTGTAGTGATGTCTACTGTAGATAGCGTAGTGGTGTCTACTGTAGGCAGTGGAGTGATGTCTACTGTAGATAGTGTAGTGGTGTCTACTGTACTGTAGATAGTGTAGTGATGTCTACTCTAGACAGTGTAGAGATGTCTACTGTAGACAGTGTAGAGATGTCTACTGTAGACAGTGTAGAGATGTCTACTGTAGATAGTGTAATGATGTCTACTGTAGATAGTATAGTGCGGTCTACTGTACTGTAGATAGTGTAGTGATGTCTACTGTACTGTAGATAGTGTAGAGATGTCTACTGTAGATAGTGTAGTGATGTCTACTGTACTGTAGATAGTATAGAGATGTCTACTGTAGATAGTGTAGTGATGTCCACTGTACTGTAGATAGTGTAGAGATGTCTACTGTAGATAGTGTAGTGATGTCCACTGTACTGTAGATAGTGTAGTGATGATTACTGTAGACAGTGTAGAGATGTCTACTGTAGACAGTGTAGAGATGTCTACTGTAGATAGTGTAATGATGTCTACTGTAGATAGTATAGTGCGGTCTACTGTACTGTAGATAGTGTAGTGATGTCTACTGTACTGTAGATAGTGTAGTGATGTCTACTGTAGATAGTGTAGTGATGTCTACTGTACTGTAGATAGTGTAGTGATGTCTACTGTAGATAGTGTAGTGATGTCTACTGTACTGTAGATAGTGTAGTGATGTCTACTGTAGATAGTGTAGTGATGTCTACTGTACTGTACTGTAGATAGTGTAGAGATGTCTACTGTAGATAGTGTAGTGATGTCTACTGTACTGTAGATAGTGTAGAGATGTCTACTGTACTGTAGATAGTGTAGAGATGTCTACTGTCCTGTAGATAGTGTAGTGATGTCTACTGTAGATAGTGTAGTGATGTCTAATGTACTGTACTGTAGATAGTGTAGAGATGTCTACTGTAGACAGTGTAGTGATGTCTACTGTAGATAGTGTAGTGATGTCTACTGTAGATAGTGTAGTGATGTCTACTGTAGACAGTGTGGAGATTTCTACTGTAGACAGTGTGGAGATTTCTACTGTAGATAGTGTAGTGATGTCTACTGTACTGTAGATAGTGTAGAGATTTCTACTGTAGATAGTGTAGTGATGTGTACTGTACTGTAGACGGTGTGGAGACGTGTAGATGTCTAATGTAGATAGTGTAGTGATGTCTACTCTATTGTAGATAGTGTAGTGATGTCTACTCTACTGTAGATAGTGTAGTGATGTCTCCTGTAGATAGTGTAGAGATGTCTACTGTAGACAGTGTAGTGATGTCTACTGTACTGTAGATAGTGTAGAGATGTCTACTGTAGATAGTGTAGTGATGTCTACTGTACTGTAGATAGTGTAGAGATGTCTACTGTAGATAGTGTAGTGATGTCCACTGTACTGTAGATAGTGTAGAGATGTCTACTGTAGATAGTGTAGTGATGTTCACTGTACTGTAGATAGTGTAGAGATGTCTACTGTAGATAGTGTAGTGATGTCCACTGTACTGTAGATAGTGTAGTGATGATTACTGTAGACAGTGTGGAGATGTCTACTGTACTGTAGATAGTGTAGTGATGTCTACTGTAGATAGTGTAGTGATGTCTACTGTACTGAAGAGAGTGTAGAGATGTCTACTGTACTGTAGAGAGTGTAGAGATGTCTACTGTACTGTAGAGAGTGTAGAGATGTGTACTGTCGACAGTGTAGAGATGTCTACTGTACTGTAGATAGTGTAGATATGTCTAATGTACTGTAGACAGTGTAGTGATGTCTACTGTAGATAGTGTAGTGATGTCTACTGTAGATAGTGTAGAGATGTTCACTGAACTGTAGACAGTGTAGAGATGTGTAATATACTGTACTCTAGATAGTGTAGATATGTCTACCGTACTGTAGATAGTGTAGAGATTTCTACCGTACTGTAGATAGTGTAGAGATGTCTACCGTACTGTAGATAGTGAATATATGTCTACTGTACTGTAAATAGTGTAGAGATGTGTAATATACTGTACTCTAGATAGTGTAGAGTTGTCTACTGTACTGTAGATAGTGTAGTGATGTCTACCGTACTGTAGATAGTGTAGATATGTCTACTGTATTGTAGACAATGTAGTGATGTCTACTGTACTGTAGATAGTGTAGATATGTCTACCGTACTGTAGATAGTGTAGAGATTTCTACCGTACTGTAGATAGTGTCGTGATGTCTACTGTATTGTAGATGTGGTCGTAATGACGACTGTATTAAAGATAGTTTAGGGATGTCTACTGTACTGTAGGCAGTGTAGAGATGTCTACTGTACTGTAGATAGGGATGTCAGTGTCATAGTGCTCAAACAGGGATTTTGATGGTGTCGAGTCCAGTTGTACATTTTTTATTGGGCTACTCACAGCGATAGGATGTGGGAATGAACGTGTGTGTGTGTGTTTGTTGATTATTAATGAATCTCTCCAGCCAACTCCTGCTTTCCCTACAGGCATGTTTTGTAATCTGTGTATGTGGAGCTGTTGCAGACTCATCTTGAAGAAACTTTGAAGTAACATGTGCAGCCTATATAAAACAGATGAGCAATGTGCCGCAATATTCCTTACTGATGTCACAGAGCTGAATGTAGTGTAGAAGGCTTTTAATTAGTTATTCTGAAGCAGAGGAGGAAAATGTTCCATCCCTCCACTCCTAATAATTTTATTTGGGAGAATCCCTTTTCCATAGTCTCACAACAGTAAACCCCAAAGGGATAATCAGTTTAATACAGGATAGGATTAATTCCCCTATAACCGCCAGACACTTCCCATTTTATTTGCCTAGAAAGAGGAATTACAGCGCTTTAGAGAGCTAGACAGAGCACAAATAGCATTAGCACTCCTAGCTAATGAAATAGGCCTGATCCCCTGGCCACTTCGCAGAGCTCCAAATAAAACATACTCTTTGGTGTGTGTGTGTTTGTGTGCTCTGACTTAATCCTGTAAACAAACGTGACACCAGCTCCAAAGGCAATCTTTGAAGTGCGCTTCAGAAAACTTGTTTAGACCCTGGCCCAGGTAGCTAGCGCCGCCCGCTAGATACATTTGGAAAGTCTCTCTCTCTCTCTCTCGATGCACTGTTTGTTTTAGCGGTACCCACTGTTTTTTTTAAGTTAGGGAGGAAAAGGACAGAGTTTTAGTTTACTGGGGTTTGAAAGGCTTAGTGTGCGTGATGGCTTCGCAGCCTAGTGCGGAGAAGACACTGCCGTTATGGCATGGATTCAGGTGTGTTCCTTAAGGTGGAGGAGGTTCTGCTAGTGGAATATTTGTAAGGGGTGTGTTGGTGCCAATTCTCCTCTTTCTACCCCCTCGACCAGGGACGTAGTTGCAAATTTGCCTCTGTTTATTACGGATGATCAAATCAGGAAAGAGCTGAGTCGTTTTGGTAAGTTTGCTAGTGGGTTTCGTGTACTGTCTGCAGGTTTTCAGGCAGATGCTGTCAAGCATGTTGTTTCGTTCCGGAGGCAAGTATTCATGTTACTGAATAACAATGAGCAACAGCTGAACGTGCATTTTAAAGTGAGGCATGGGGAGGGGCTCTACGCAGGGTTTGCCAGCACAAATAGTCTACGGTGCTTTGAGTGTGGGGATTTGGGGCATAAGAGCTTTGCATGCCCACATAAAGGCCATAGACAAGAGGAGGGTACAAGCGCCAGTGGGGGAAATCGAGGTCAACGTGCAAGGGGCCATGAGACGCAGGCAGCAGAGGCTGGGCCTAGTCATGCTACAGAGAGTGGGGTAGATGAGGCTGGGTCTAGTCATGCTATAGATGGTGGGGTAGTTGAGGCTGGGTCTAGTCATGTTATGCTAGTGGATGAGGAGAGTATTGTGGGGAAGGGGAAGCAACAAGGGGGGTTGGAGGACTGTGTCATGTGGAAGAGGAAAAAGGGGTGAGAAGAAAGGAACCTTTGCCTGGTGCTGGTAGGGAGGCCCCGACTAGAGAGAAAGGGCGGGTGGTCAGGATGGGAGATGGAGATGAGGAGGAGGATGGTGAGTCTGAGGAAGAGGACGATGAGGAGGATTTATTTTAAGACTCCTCCTCAATGGGTTCAGAGCTGACAGCCAGTCAGTATACGGTGAGGGAACTGTCAAGGTTCCTGAATGAGAAGAAGGGGAAAAAAGTTAATCTTGAGGATTTTCTTTGCGATCTGGTAAAGTTTTTTGATAGAAAAATGACATACTTACCTGATTTGTTGGATATTTAACAATTACTGTATTTACTTAACAAGCAGTAAGATATTCATGTGCTGGTAATGCCGTGTTTTATGGTCTCCACTCTAGCATGCTGCAGCTAATCCGGGCGTATGGTTTTACTAGAGATAGCTTGAGATGGATATCTTAGTGATAAAAACCAATAGCCACATTCCATTCTATGATTAGTGGTGCATGTGAGACATATGTCTCCGGTCTGATTGAGCCTGCATTCCATAGACAAGATATGGTGTATGTTTAGCCGGGGAAGAGAAAGCCTGGAGGAGCGGAACAAAGGCCTCAGTATTCCTAATTATCCTGCAATGTGGTAAAACAACACCAGAGGCAGATGACCAGGAGATGAACCCAGAGTGTCTTATGATGGACCTTAGTCTGCATGGGAAGGGTGGAGACAGCCATGACAGAATTTTTAGGTCTACTATATATACACACAACTCTGCATTTCTGTAAAAGTTAAGCACTCGGTCCGACAGTCAAGACTGTTGGATTGAAGGCTTCATTATTGCAATAATTAATCAATATTAAATAAAGATGATTGTTTGAAGAAATGACCAAGTCTCTCTCAGTACTGAATTTCCACGACAGTTTGTAAGGGCATGGTGTCCTCTCACCCAGGAAACGGTTTAGGTTGAGGAAGTGGGTCACAACAGTGCGTAAAGGTCTACCTTCAGACGTTGTTTATATGAATAGTTTCTTTCCGGCACTGGGGCTTTTTGAGCTTTGCTATTGGTCTCTTTCTTTGATGGCTTTTCTCCCACTTCTTATGGAGACTCTTTGGGTAGGCTCTCTTAATATAAATGGTGCCAGAGATGCGGGAAAGAGGACTGTGTTGGGTGAATATCTAAAGCAAAAAAAAGTACAGGTGTTGTTTCTGCAGGGGACGCATAGTGATGTGGTGAATTAAGTCAATTGGGGGCTCTGGCGGAAAGGGGCAAGTGTGCTGAGCCATGGGACAACTGTTAGTGCAGGGGTGGCAGTCCTTTTTGTATCTGGTCTGTCTGTAAAAATGTGCTCCTCAAAGGAGGTGTGTAGGGGTTGTCGTGGCAGAATCAGAATTATTTAGGTAACATTGATAAATAAGATGTTTTATCAATTTTCATAAGTATGCTTATGTAGGAAAGTTACTTGGGCCCCAGAGAGGGGAGAGGTCAGGCTTGTCTTCTTATGGGAATGTGTCTGTAACTATTGTATGCCCTTATCTTGATTTAGTATATGGCCTAGGAGGCTCACTGTCTTTTCTGATCTTGTCCAGGAGGGAGTGTATTTGAGATGGGAGTATCTAGAATTGACAATTGATATATGCTATTGGATGAGGTAATGTTTTCGTCCTAAGTGGTACCAAGAACGAGATGAGAACTTTGTTTAGGAGACCAAACTGAACAATAATTTATAGCTAATGCTATCTAGCTATGGGATACTCCTCTTTCAAGTAAAAGGTTCTTTGTGTAATGTTCCTAAGATCTGTTATTCGTCATGTGAGTTGAGATGGGTGTGTCTTGGATATAAATGATACTAAGAACTGTTTTGTAAGCACTCTGAGAGAATTCATTTATAGACACTGAATTGATCTGAGAATCACTGGGCTATGGTGAAGCTCATAAATAATTAAATATGGACTTTATAATATACTCTGACTTGTCTGTGGTTTGCTCTCTCATTATTTGGTAATACATGACATTTCCACAACAGGGGAGACTGCTTATAGTACCGCTTGCCATGCGGTAGTAGAGAGAACAGTCTATGACTGGGGTGGCTGCGGTCTTTTACAATTTTTAGGGCCTTCCTCTGACACCGCCTGGTGTAGAGGTCCTGGATGGCAGGCAGCTTAGCCCCAGTGATGTACTGGGCCGTACACACTACCCTCTGTAGTGCCTTGCAGTCGGAGGCCGAGCAATTGCCATACCAGGCAGTGATGCTCTCAATGTTGCAGCTGTAGAACCTTTGAGGATCTGAAGACCCATGTCAAATCTTTTTAGTTTCCTGAGGGGGAAAAGGCTTTGTTGTGCTCTCTTCACGACTATCTTGGTGTGTTTGGACCATTCTAGTTTGTTGGTGATGTGGACACCAAGGAACATGAAGCTCTCAACCAGCTCCACTACAGCCACATCAATGAGAATGGGGGCGTGCTCAGGTCCTCCTTTCCTGTAGTCCACAATCATCTCCTTAGTCTTGCTTATGTTGAGGGATAGGTTGTTATTCTGGCACCGCCAGGTCTCTGACCTCCTCCCTATAGGCTGTCTCGTCGTTGTAGGTGATCAGGCCTACCACTGTTGTGTCGTCTGCAAACTTAATGATGGTGTTGGAGTTGTGCCTGGGTGAACAGGGAGTACAGGAGGGGACGGAGCACTCACCCCTGGGGGGATCCAGTTTTGAGAATCAGCGTGGCAGATGTGTTGCAGCCTACCCTCACCACCTGGGGGCGGCCCGTCAGGAAGTCCAGGATCCAGTTGCAGAGGGAGGTGTTTAGTCCCAGGATCCTTAGCTTAGTGATGAGCTTTGAGGGCACTATGGTGTTGAACGCTGAGCTGTAGTCAATGAATAGCATTCTCACACAGGTGTTCCTTTTGACCAGGTGGGATAGGGCAGTGTGGAGTGCAATAGAAATTGCATCATCTGTGGATCTATTTGGGCAGTATGCAAATTGGAGTGGGTCTGGGGTTTCTGGGATAATAGTATTGATGTGATTCATTACCAGCCTTTCAAAGCACTTCATGGCTACAGACGTGAGTGCTACGGGTCTGTAGTCATTTAGGCAGGTTTCCTTCATGTTCTTGGGCACAGGGACAGTGTTGGTCTGTTTGAAACATGTTGGTATTACAGACTCAATCACGGACATGTTGAAAATGTCAGTGAAGACACGTGCCAGTTGGTCAGCACATGCCCGGAGCACACCTCCTGGTAATCCGTCTGGCCCCGAAGCCTTGTGAATGTTGACCTGTTTAAAGGTCTTACTCACGTCAGCTACGGAGAGCATGATCACACAGTTGTCCGGAACAGCTAATGCTCTCATGCATGCCTCAGTGTTGCTTGCTTCGAAGCCAGCATAGAATGATTTAGCTTGTCTGGTAGGCTCGTGTCACTGGGCAGCTTGCGGCTGTGCTTCCCTTTGTAGTCTGTAATAGTTTACAAGTCCTTCCACATAAGACGAGCATCAGAGCTGGTGTAGTACAATTCGATCTTAGCCCTGTATTGACGCTTTGCCTATTTGATGGTTCTTTGCAGGGCATAGCAGGATTTCTTATTAGCTTCAAGGTTAGAGTCCCGCACTTGAAAGTGTCAGTTCTACCCTTTAGCTCAGTGCGAATGTTGCCTGTAATCCATGGCTTCTGGTTGGGGTATGTACGTACAGTCACTGTGGGGATGACGTCCTCGATGCACTTATTGATAAAGCCAGTGACTGATGTGGTGTACTCCTCAATGCCATCGGAAGATTCCCGGAACAGTATACAGCGCTCTCATCCTCAGAGGCTAGGAGAGTTTTAGGGGAACTATAACGTAGTATTAGTGAGATGGAGGTAGAGCTAATGGGGCAAGGCAATGTAGGCCTCCAGGCTAATTTAGCTGAATTACGTAGGGACCTGGGCAGTTTTTTTCAGGTTAAAGCAAAGGGAGCACTTGTAAGAGCTAGGTTTTCCATGCTCAAGGAGATGGATGCTCCCAGCTACTTGTTCTTTGGTTTGGAAAGAGAGTGGGGAAGCCAAGGGTATGCATTGTCTACGTCTTTCGGATGGGCGGGTGACCTCTGTGGTGGGGGAGATGCGGGAGCGGACTGTGGAGTTCTATACTGTATAGGGCAGAACTGTGTGATCCTATGTGTGCTCAGGTTTTGTTTGCAGAACTCCCTAAGCTCTCTCTGGCACATAGGGATGAAATAGACATTGCCCTGTTGTCCCATGAACTGGCAGAGGCTGTAACTCAGATGCCCCCCAGCCGTGCACCGGGGGTTGATGGTCTCACAGTGGAGTTTTGTAAAACAATCAGGGGAATAATTGGACTGGATATCTTTTGCGTGTTGTGTGAGTGCGTCGGGGTAGGAGATGTCAGCTGGAGGGAACCAACATGCGCGCTGCTGAGGAGAGCTGGTGGATTAGGGTTGGACCGGCAGCTCTTCCTCATGAAGCTGCAGAGTCTGAGCACAGCAGGTCTCTCAGACTTTTACTCTGCAGGGCTGAGGGCCTGGCAGCTGCTAAGGCCCACACGAGAAGGGGATGTGGAGCTTGGGCTGTGGGTGTGGGAGGAGCCTATCTTCCTCAACCCAGCCATCCCTTTGAAATTGGTTCAGTGGCTACGCTGCAGAGGCAACTGATGGCAATGGGTTTACTAAGGCTGGGTGACCTACAACTGCTGGGAGAAGAGGGGTGGAAAACCCTGGAAATCCTGGCACAACAAACAGGACCAACATCTCTTGCTGGAGAGATTCCTGGAGGAGGTCCAGGAGGCACTGTCTGGGGGATGGAGGGAGGCAGGGAGGTAAGGAGGGAGGGGGGTGCAGGGAGAGAAGGAGGGATGAAGGGGATGGAGGGAGAGGGGGACTCGGCTGGTGATCAATCTGAGCAAATTGGAAATGTCAAGGCCTGCTCAACCTCAGCTGAGCTCTGGAACTGCTCTAATCTCCCCACTGACCCCCCTTCCTCCCTCTCTCCCCCCTTCACACATTCCAGATGTTCGGAGCCAACCGCACCTGGCAACTCCCACATTCCACTAGGGTAGGCTAAGCATACTAGTCTCCACAGTGTAGGTGTGTGTATGTGAGCGTGAATGTCTGCTTGTGTGTGTGTGTGTATATGCACACGTGTGCATAGCTAACTCAACAATATCCCTCATCTTGATGCTAACTCTAGCACAGCCCTTTGTCAAGATGGATGATACAGTAGCTAGCTCCCTCCATGTCAGTTCGCTCTCTTGTTTGATGCAGGACAATGATGTTTCAATAGCAGTTGTCTCATACAGCAAAGGGACTCACTTTAGAGCTCTTCACAGCAAACACTTTCTCTGCAGGCTTCATTAGGGACACTAAGAGACAATGAGAAGGTAATGTAAGAGGTGAAGTGAAGAAATACCCCATTATCAGTAGAGAGGAGACCAGAGACCACACGATTATCAGTAGAGAGGAGACCAGACTATTATCAGTAAAGAGGAGACCAGACTATTATCAGTAAAGAGACCAAACTATTATCAGTAGAGAGTAGACCAGACTATAATCAGTAAAGAGGAGGCCAGACTATTATCAGTAAAGAGACCAGACTATTATCAGTAAAGAGACCAGACTATTATCAGTAAAGAGGAGGCCAGACTATTATCAGTGAAGAAACTAGACTATTATCAGTAAAGATGAGACCAGACTATTATCAGTAAAGATGAGACCAGAGACTATTACGTCCTACTCCCTCCCTCTCTACCCTGATGTAGTCTACTACTACCCCCCTGTTAGACTGATAGGCTTCACTGTGGAGACTTGAGTTGTATATACACACACACATGTGGACGCACGCACGCACACTGGAGAGTACAAGCCCAGTAGAGGACATAGCTGGTACTGCTTCACTGCCAGGGGTCCAATCTTACTTCCCCCTTGCACGCACACACACACACACACACACACACACACACACACACACACACACACACACACACACACACACACACACACACACACACACACACACACACACACACACACACACACACACACACACACACACACACACACACACACACACACACACACACACACACACACACACACACACACACACACACACACACACACACACACACACACACACACACACACACACACACACAGAGAGAGAGAGAGTCTGGGAGCAGAGCATTAGTAGCAAAGTACCTCTTCACTGGGAGACAGGAAATGGTTGTAGACGTGGATGCGTTCAGATAAACGTCTCCTCTCTGAAACTACATCAAAAAGATGTCATCAAGGCAAATGGTGGCTACTTTGAAGAATCTCAAATATAACATCTATTTTGATTTGTTTAACACTTTTTTGGTTACTATATGATTCCATATGTGTTATTTCATATTTCATAGATGTCTTCACTATAATTCTACAATGTAGAAAATAGTACAAATAAAGAAAAAACATTGAATGAGTTTGACTGGTACTGTGCACTGGACAAAATAAAGGTTCTTAAATGGTTCCTCGTTAGCTCTTAAGGTGCCTTGGAGATCTCTTGCCTGATAAAGAACCTTTGAGTCTACGGTTCTTCAGAATTCTATAAGGTTCTTGAAATGTATGGATACCTGCAAATAAGTCCCTTTCATAGCACACAGGACATTGGTCAGTGTTTTAACTAGTGTTGATTTTTCAGTGTAACAATTCTAGTGTTTATTCAATAGTTAAATTCATACTGTAAAGAGTTATATTATCACTCAGTGGTGATAAAAGAACCCCAGTGTTAATAACCAGAGTTGAACCAAAACCATGCACATCAGTATCATATTTCCCAGCATGCTCTATTGCAGGTTGATTTTTATAATTGTTTGTTTAAACGCCTATTTTTTGCATGTACATTGATTGATTAATTAATCTTATGCACCTCAAATTTAAATAACATACAGTTTTCTAAACTAATCTAATCTGTTACTTGGACTTGAAACTTACTTTGAAAATTACTGAATGGGTTGTTTAAGTTTAGATGTTTAAGGTACTCTAATATCTTAGTCTTCCCAACCCTGGCAGTCATTTTGAGTGCAGATTTGTGGGAGAATAACATTTCTAAATGTTGGATATCCACAATAGGAAATACACATCACTTTGCAAACCAGCATAATGTGACTTGCAGGCAAATTATGAGTTCATATCATTGTATTAGGGTAAAACTAGGCCTTATAAAATATGTATTGTATTGTCTTAAATAATACAAGTGTTATGACAACATTTTCACTTTGGATCTCACTTGGTGAAGGCCACAGGACTGCAACAACTGTGTCTCTGTCACTAGCAAACACAGTCATGGGTGACAATAGTAACTCACTTCAAGGGCACCCTGCGAACTATGCAAATTAGGCTTAAATCCCTACAGAAGGGCTATTCAATTTCGGTCTTGGAGGGATCAAACATTTCTGATTTTGGATTTTTGTATGGTTTTTCAAAGAACAATCCCATGTATGGCTCTTTCAGGTTATGTAGATATAGGACTCGTTTTACTGTGGATATAGATACTTTTGTACCAGTTTCCTCCAGCATCTTCTACATTTTAGAATAATAGTGAATACATCACAACTATGAAATAAAACATATTGAATCAGTTAACAAATTCTTATTTACAAGGACAGCCTACTCCTTCCCCCCTGTTGGGGAATTGAGCCCAGGTCTGCCACGTGCCCGCACGACACAGGGATTCTTTAGCTAAATAGTCCAGCACTGTAGCCTACTCTCGACCATCACGTTGTACAGAGCCATATTTTCCGTTCCATCCATTACGTTTTTCTTGAAATAGAAAAACCATAATATTAATCTAATTAATTAAGCAACATTTCTTAAAATCAGTCCCATATACTATGTTCTTACAAAAAAGGTTTTCAATTCTCTAGTACAGCCACTAATGAAAGCTATCAAATGCTTCTCAAAGATGCCCTCTGGTGGTCAAACTAGCACTAACTAGCATTAATGGTACCAGTGGTTGGCACTTAAATAACATGCCATAGAATTCTGCGGCACCACGCAAGCTGTGCTGCAGTGCGCTGCAACTTTTAAAGGATGAACCACTGTAGATGCCCAATGAGCTTTTTGTGTTTTTGGCACCCCCTTGAGTACAAAGCCGGAAATAGTGTATATCCCGGGATGAAAGGAGGATGGTATGATGATATGCAAATCTGAATAACACCAAACCCTATTTGTGAATCACCACCTGGATTCAGGTCTTATGTAGCAAAATGTAAAATGGTGCTTTTTTGCAGATGTTTACTGACACCAGCCATATTGTTGTACACACGTTACGTAATGTTAGCTAACGAGCCATCCAGCTAACATGAGTTAATTAAACAACAATGAACAAAGAGCCAACAATGCCTAACATTAAGCTCTAACTAGTAAAGCAAACAGCTCTGGGAAATAAATAATAACCTCCGCTAGAGAGCCAACCAGCTAACATTAGCTAGCTAGCTAACAGTACACTTTAGCTTAAGACATATAGCTAGCTAGCTAGCTAGGTAAACAATCAACCTAGCTAGGTAAACAACATTTAAGATCACACATGTCACGTAACGTTAGCTAACGAGCCAGCCATCTAATGTTAGCTAGTTAAACAACAATGAACAGCTTGCCAACAATGCCACAGTGCTGGGAACTAACCAACCAGGTCCGATGTTAGCTAGCTAAAATTAGGCTCTAAATAGAAAAGTAAATGTCTCTGGGAAACAAATAATAACGTCAGCTAGAGAGCCAGACAGCTAACGTTAGCTAGCTAGCTAACAGTACAGTTTAGTTTTAATGAAACCACTTTCAGTCAAAATTAGAAATGTGTAATATCTGAAAATGTAGCTAGCTAACGCTAGACTATCTGTCCTATATACATCATCATGTATGATGCTGGACGCATCTCCCTGTCAGGAATGCCATACTACGGTTGCCCTTAGCTTGAAGATGCAATCCGGAGACAGGTGTTTTCTCCATCTCTTTAGCTATTATACTCTAGTTCCACTGACATCAAAACTTGACCCTCCAGAAAATGGGGAGCAACACTTATGCAATTGCACAACACAATACATAAAAAAATGCCGCGTTCGACACGATTACCGACATAGACTGACGAGCTCAAATAGACAGAAGCCTTGAATATGGCAGACCAATCCTAACTCCTCTCTCGGCATGTCCAGCCCACTCATTATCTCAGCCAATCATGGCTAGTGGGAAGGTTGTTCGCTTTTTCTGTGGCTTAACCAACAAGGTTCGTAATTTCACAATTTAATTCGTATTTACAGATGGCATACAAGTTTGTTATTAACCTCTTGGAACTCCGCATACCGGATCCGGTATCAGGAATACAGACTCAAGCTCATTACCATAACGCAACGTTAACTATTCATGAAAATCGCAAATGAAATGAAATAAATATGCCATCTCGCAAGCTTAGCCTTTTGTAAACAAAACTGTCATCTCAGATTTTCAAAATATGCTTCTCAACCATAGGAAAACAATAATTTGTGTAACAGTAGCTAGCAAACAAAGGATTTAGCGTTAGCATAGCGTTAGCATCCAGCACGCAACATTTCAACAAAAACATAAAAGCCTTCAAATAAAATCATTTACCTTTGAAGAACTTCTGATGTTTTCAATGAGGATACTCTCAGTTGGATAGCAGATGCTCAGTTTTTCCAAAAAGATTCTTTGTGTATTAGAAATAGCTCCGTTTTATACATCACATTTGGCTACCAAAAAAAACCCGAAAATTCAGTCCTCAAAACGCGAACTTTTTTCCAAATTAACTCCATAATATCGACTGAAAACATGGCAAACGCTGTTTAGAATCAATCATCAAGGTGTTTTTCACATATCTCTTCATTGATACATCGTTCTTGGACACATGCTTTCTCCCCTGAATCAAATGGTAAAGTGGAAGCAGCTGGCAATTGCGCACCGAATTCGACGCAGGACACCAGGCGGACACTTGGAAAATGTAGTCTCTTATGGTCAATCTTCCAATGATATGCCTACAAATACGTCACAATGCTGCTAAGACCTTGGGCGAACGACAGAAAGTGTAGGCTCATTCCTTGCGCAATCACAGCCATATAAGGAGACAATGGAAAACAGAGCTTCAGAAATTCTGCTAATTCCTGGGTGATGCATCATCTTGGTTTCGCCTGTAGAATGAGTTCTGGGGCACTTACAGACAAAATCTTTGCAGATTCTGAAACTTCAGAGTGTTTTCTTTCCAAAACGGTCAAGAATATGCATAGTCGAGCATCTTTTCGTGACAAAATATCGCGCTTAAAACGGGAACGTTTTTTATCCAAAAATGAAATAGCGCCCCCAGAGATCCAACAGGTTAAGGCACATGTAAGTTCACATGTTCGAGAAGGCATTCCTGTCAATTTTTTTTATTTTGATCCCCAAAATATTTTTTACATTCAAACAGCTCTCCTGTGAAGTCGTGACTTGCGTCATACGTCCAGTTTCCTGAATCAGGTCACATTTGGTTCCAACTTGCGCTTTGATTTTTAAGAGTGTACATCTTCTTAAAACTTCTTGCTCCTACGCACCTAGGCACCTGGAAATGAAAATGCGCTACGCTAAATGCTAAATGTACTCGTTAAAACTCAAACGTTCATTAAAATACACATGCAGGGTATTGAATTAAAGCTACACTCGTTGTGAATCTAGCCAACAAGTCAGATTTTTAAAATGCTTTTCGGCGAAAGCATGAGAAGCTATTATCTGATAGCATGCAACACCCCAAAATGCCTGAAGGCGACGTAAACAAAATAATTAGCGTAGCCGGCGCTACACAAAAACGCAGAAATAAAATATAAAACATTCATTACCTTTGATGATATTCTTTGTTGGCACTCCTATATGTCCCATAAACATCACAAATTGGTCTTTTTCCCGATTAAATCCGTCCATGAATGCCCAAAATATCCATTTGTATAGCCTGTCTGCATCAGGAAAAAGCTCTCTTCCAACACGCAACGTCATGTTTAAAAATTATATAAGTTGCCTATATTCTTTGACAAAACACTTCAACCTATTTTTATAACCCAACTTTAGGTATTTGTAAACGTTAATAAGCGATCAAATTGATCACTGGGCGATCTGTATTCAATAGCAGCTACACAAGAAAACAGTGTCCATTTTTCAATCTTCCAAAATCAATTGAGGTAGGCTGAATGGAATGACGGATCTATTGGTAATGTCTCAAAGGATTTTTGTCAATGAAAATGACGTTTTTGAAGCTGTAGGAATTGCATCCGTCTCCATATTAAATTTGGTTTCCTTTAAACAATCCATGAAAGGGGCGCATGGATACTTTTTTCAGATTTCAGTGACCAGTTTTTCTTGCGCTTTTCGATGAAACACACGCTCTGTTATAGTCACAGCCGTGATTTAACCAGTTTTAGAAACTTCAGAGTGTTTTCTATCCACACATACTAATCATATGCATATACTATATTCCTGGCATGAGTAGCAGGACGCTGAAATGTTGCGCGATTTTTAACAGAATGTTCGAAAAAGGAGGGGGTAGGATGAAGAGGTTTTAAAGGGAAAAACATAAAGCCATCAATCAAAATTATGGGTCTTATACTGGATCCAATGTCCAGAATAATGGATCTAATATGGATGATTACGACATGAAGCCTCTGAATCAATCATGTATTGATGAGAGAATACAGAGAATACAAGGAACATGTCCTTTGTTTGTGACTTGTTATGTGTTGGAGGGAAAAAGACTGACATGTTCTTCTTACCGATGTGTTTTCCGTACATGTGGAAGAAGAAGCCGAAGCAGTATGCCGGGGGATTGGTGATGCCGTACGGGTTCTTGGGCGCCACGTTGAAGAAAGGACTGACCAGCCTTGCTACCTCACCCTCCTTCCGAGGCCGGGATGTCTCGATGTACATGTAGAAACCTGTAGGGTGGGGAGAACACAACACCAAATAACAAGGTTATACCTGTGGGTAGAGAGAACAACACCAGAGGGCCAGGCTGTATTTAGGACCCAATGAGAGCTCTGTTGTTTGTAGACATGACTCTTAATAAATCCTGTTGGGGCAAAGGGGGCACAAGGAGTTCCCTGAAGAGAACACGCCCTCCCATTCAGCTGATAAAAATATTATTTGGAAATATTTAACTTTCACACATTAACAAGTCCAATACAGCAAATTAAAGATAAACATCTTGTTAATCTACCCATCGTGTCCGATTTTTTTTATGTTTTACAGCGAAAACACAACATATATTTATGTTAGATGACCACCAAATTCAAAAACACACAGAGCAATATTTCACAGTCACAAAAGCATAAATATAGATACAATTAATCACTAACCTTTGATTATCTCCATCAGATGACACTCATAGGACATCATGTTATACATGTATTGTGTGTTTTGTGTGTATTGTGTGTATTCTGAATTTTTTTCCCATTCCTCCTTGCAAAACAGCTCGAGCTCAGTGAGGTTGGATGGAGAGCATTTGTGAACAGCAGTTTTCAGTTCTTTCCACAGATTCTCGATTGGATTCAGGTCTGGACTTTGACTTGGCCATTCTAACACCTGGATATGTTTATTTTTGAACCATTCCATTGTAGATTTTGCTTTATGTTTTGGATCATTGTCTTGTTGGAAGACAAATCTCCGTCCCAGTCTCAGGTCTTTTGCAGACTCCATCAGGTTTTCTTCCAGAATGGTCCTGTATTTGGCTCCATCCATCTTCCCATCAATTTTAACCATCTTCCCTGTCCCTGCTGAAGAAAAGCAGGCCCAAACCATGATGCTGCCACCACCATGTTTGACAGTGGGGATGGTGTGTTCAGCTGTGTTGCTTTTACGCCAAACATAACGTTTTGCATTGTTGCCAAAAAGTTCAATTTTGGTTTCATCTGAGCAGAGCACCTTCTTCCACATGTTTGGTGTGTCTCCCAGGTGGCTTGTGGCAAACTTTAAACAACACTTTTTATGGATAGCTTTAAGAAATAGCTTTCTTCTTGCCACTCTTCCGTAAAGGCCAGATTTGTGCAATATACGACTGATTGTTGTCCTATGGACAGAGTCTCCCACCTCAGCTGTAGATCTCTGCAGTTCATCCAGAGTGATCATGGGCCTCTTGGCTGCATCTCTGATCAGTCTTCTCCTTGTATGAGCTGAAAGTTTAGAGAGACGGCCAGGTCTTGGTAGATTTGCAGTGGTCTGATACTCCTTCCATTTCAATATTATCGCTTGCACAGTGCTCCTTGGGATGTTTAAAGCTTGGGAAATCTTTTTGTATCCAAATCCGGCTTTAAACTTCTTCACAACAGTATCTCGGACCTGCCTGGTGTGTTCCTTGTTCTTCATGATGCTCTCTGCGCTTTTAACGGACCTCTGAGACTATCACAGTGCAGGTGCATTTATACGGAGACTTGATTACACACAGGTGGATTGTATTTATCATCATTAGTCATTTAGGTCAACATTGGATCATTCAGAGATCCTCACTGAACTTCTGGAGAGAGTTTGTTGCACTGAAAGTAAAGGGGCTGAATAATTTTGCACGCCCAATTTTTCAGTTTTTGATTTGTTAAAAAAGTTTTAAATATCCAATAAATGTCGTTCCACTTCATGATTGTGTCCCACTTGTTGTTGATTCTTCACAAAAAAATACAGTTTTATATCTTTATGTTTGAAGCATGAAATGTGGCAAAAGGTCGCAAAGTTCAAGGCGGCCAAATACTTTCGCGAGGCACTGTATATATCATGGGCACATGATATAGAGGATGCATGGAACAAGCCCTCAATATCTTAGAATCGTTTGGGATGAAAATGGCGTCTCCATCCAGCTACGAGTGAAACAGTGGAAGTCAATTTCCACTAAAGACCTCTCCTCTAACCAGACACTAACCAGAGGGCAGAGGGGACAGAATAGATGGCCATATCTCAGATCTGAAACCTTCATGGGAGAAGCAGCAGTGAAACGAACCTTCCCCGCACATGGCCCGAGTCTCATTCCAGACTCAAACTACAGTCCCACTTTGGGTCGGGGGAAGGTAGCTAGGATGGTTAAAAACCTTCATACCCTCCAGCTAAAATCAAATAGAATTTCTTCTCTTTGTTGAATTTGATATCAGATAATTGCAGCCCCTTAGGACTGGTGGCTGGTAATGAAATGCTGGACAGTTTCAACTAATTACAGTGATTAAAGCCAGTATATTATTTACTACTTCAGCTGCTGGTGCTACTAGAGCTGTCCATTCCTGTAAAGAGCAGATCAATGCTCACTCTCCCTCGGGACTGACACACAGGCCAACTGCCACCGTTTCTTGCTGAGGTTGTGTGTCAGACTGTGAAACGAATTTGCCTGTGTTTACACTGTATCAATCTCTCATAGTGAACACTAGCAGGCAACTCTGTCAGGCACTGTCCCCATGGAAACCAGAGAGAGAGAGGATGGGATATATATATATATATATATATATACACGAGTGGAGGACAGAGGAGCCTCTTAAAGAAGAAGTTACAGGTCTGTGAGAGCAAGAAATCCTGCTTGTTTGTAGGTGACCAAATACTTATTTTCCACCATAATTTGCAAATAAATTCATAAAAAATCCTACAATGTGATTTTCTGGATTTTTTAAATGTATTTGGTCTGTCATAGTTGAAGTGTACCTATGATGAAAATTACAGGCCTCTCTCATCTTTTTAAGTGGGAGAACTTGCACAATTGGTGGCTGACTAAATACTTTTTTGCCCCACTGTATATATATATATATATATATATATATATATATATATAGAGAGAGAGAGAGAGTTGAGAGAGAGAGGGAGGATACACACAGAGAGAGAGATGACTACCATGAAAGGGAGAGTGTTTAATTCTTGACGCTACCCGTTAGCGGGATCATTTTCGTCAGCAACCGCTGAATAGCATAGCACCACAGTCAAATAATATTACTAAAAAATATTCATATTCATGAAATTACAAGTGCAATATTGCAAAACACAGTTTAGCCTTTTGTTATTCCACCTGTCATCTCAGATTTTGAAATGATGCTTTACAGCGAAAGCAATCCAAGGGTTTATGTAAGTTTATCGATAGCATAGCATAACATCATGTACACTTAGCATCAGGAAGCTTGGTCACAAAAATCAGAAAAGCAATCAAATTCATCGTTTACCTTTGATGATCTTTGGATGTTTTCACTCACGAGACTCCCAGTTACACAACAAATGTTCATTTTGTTCCATAGACTATTTTTATACCCAAAATACCGACGTTTGTTTGTCGCGTTATGTTCAGAAATCCACAGGAAAGAGCGGTCACGACAACGCAGACGTATATTCCAAATAATATCCATAATGTCCACAGAAACATGTCAAAGTTTTTTTATAATCAATCCTCATGTTGTGTTTAAAATATATATTCGATAATATATCAACCGAGTGTGTAGGTTTTTCAATAACAGCGGGAGAAACAATGGAGGCTTTACTCAGTTGCACAAAAACTGACACTGAGAGCTCCCACCTATCCACTTACGCAATGTGATCCTTCACGCTCATTTTTCAAAATAAAAGCCTGAAACTATGTCTAAAGACTGTTGACACCTTATGGAAGCCATAGAAAAAGGAATTTGGTTGATGTCCCTTTAAATGGAGGATAGGCTTGCATAGGAACAGAGAGGTTTCAAAATAAGAGGCACTTCCTGATTGGATTTTCCTCAGGCTTTCGCCTGCAATATCAGTTCTGTTATACTCACAGACAATATTTTTACAAGTTTGGAAACCTTAGAGTATTTTCTATCCTAATCTGACAATTATATGCATATTCTGAGAAATAGGCAGTTTCAAATGGGTACGTTTTTTAGCCAAAAACGAAAATACTGCCCCCTACACGCAAAAGGTTAATTGTTTGTTGCATGTTCCATTGTGTTGATATTGACAAGTGTTATTGATTGGCCGCGTGTAGTGTGTGTTGTTTATACAGTACTGAGTTGTACTGAGTTGACTACCAGGGTCAAGACTAAAATATTACTCAGAAAGACCTGGAAGCCAACCGTACCAATACGCTGTGAAAGAACATGCGTCACAAACAGATACATGTAACATAGCTGAAGCCACCTGGAGTCGTAGCCAAACGCTTGCAAATAAGTGTCCAAAAATATTCTAACTAGTTAACCTGGCTAACATAGTTAACTGTGGGCAAAACAATTCCCATATGACCTTCTTTGTCGCATTGAAGATTCCCAAACACAGTGCACCTAAAATACTAATAACATCACAATAAAACACAGTACAGTAGCTTTGTTTTCTTTCCTGGGTTTGCTCACCCTGTTTGGATCCGCTGCGGTCACCGCTAGGCCCGGTGTTGGGCGTGTACTTGGTGTCACGGGTGGCGGCGCTGTGTCTCGTCCAATCGAAGTCGTCGTTCTTGTCCTGTGTGAACATGCAGATGGGCTCCTCCTCGAAGCTGCAGTGGAACTCTCCTGAAGAGCGGATCAGAAATCCACTGTTACAGTCATCATTGGAATATAAACACTAGAACCTCATCATGTAATGTCTACAGTAGTAGATGAACGCTGCAGTAACTGTCATGGAGCACTGGTCGAGAAATGCTCTTATAATCATGTCCAAATGTAGGTACAAATCAGATGAGGCTATAGGAGGATGGGCTTATTGTAATGGCTGGAATGGAATGAATGGAACGGTATCAAACACATCAAATATATGGAAACCACGTTTGACTCTGTTCCATTAATTCCATTCAAGATATTACAATGAGCCAGTCCTACTATAACTCCTCCCACCAGCCTCCTCTGGTACAGATGGAATTACTTGATAGAGCCTTTTCATGGTGTTCACCATGACATTGGCTACTGAACCATGAATGAATGGCAGCAGTGCATTCTATATTCTTATGTTGATCTTGTGAATAAACACATCAGTCAATGGATACTGCTTTGCATGTCTACCAATGGTTGCACGACTAAGTCTCTGAGTCTGAGTTCACCCAATGAATGGCTTCAGATAGCTGACCATGAATCTAGTGGATCATGAATTACTGCTGTGCAATGCATTCTATAAGAGGACATACTGTTGAAGTTAATGATGTTTGAAATCAACACAGGCCGATGCATGTGTGTCTAACAATGAGAGAGCTACAGGTATATGCAAAAAAAAAGGAAACACCAAAATAGTGTCTTAAAAGGCTGTTGGGCCACGACGAGCTGACAGAACAACTTCAATACTCCTTGGCTGTGTTTGAATACTCACACTAACCACACTATTTCTGATATAAATTGAGTATGTAGTATGCTTATTGGTCATAGTATGCATATAGTTAGTATGCCAAAAGTTGTACATCTATTCGTCGAAATTCAAAGTATACAAGCAGTGGACACCATTTCTGTGCATTTTAGGGCAAATTCTTCAGAAAATTGGCGTGGCTTCACAACATTTTCAGATTTGAAGAAAATAACAGAAAATATTCAGCCGAAGTCCGACGAGCACAGATACAAATTTAAGTCCAAAAAGTGAATATTCATTGCTTTAACTAATTCAAACAAATGTTAAGAAAATATTGAGCAATGTAATAAAGAAGTAATTACTTTTCAAATAAGTTACATAACAGTAAGTTACATTGGCTGACAATTTGATAGCTACACTAGCCTTACGAACCACATAGCATTACAGCAGTTGCTTGTATGTATTTATTTTATTTAACTAGGCAAGTCAGTTAAGAAGAAATTATTATTTACAATGACGGCCTACTGGGGAACAGTGGGTTAACTGCCTTGTTCGGGGGCAAAACCTTTTTACCTTGACAGCTATAGGATTCAATCCAACAACCTTTTGGTTACTGGCCCAACACTCTAACCGGTAGGCTACTTGCTTCCCCAATGTACTGGTATGTTAGCTAGCTACCTAATGTTAGTTTGCTACTAATACATCAAACGTTCCAGTATATTAACTATTCATAGTTGTGTGTGGTATGTCTGTCTCGAGCCGCATACAGTGTATCTCGTGCAGAGTTGAGCCATATAGGGTTTAACATAGGAATGGGCACAAATAATGAAACATCAAATACAGATGGAGATGGAGGAAAACATTTATTGACTTGATTATTCATGTCATTCTTAGCTTAGCTAAGTGGTATAGTTGTTGTGTGTTCTCAATGGACAATGTTAATGAAGTCGTAAGATTTCTAGCTGGTCATTTGTTATGCTAACAAGCTAGCAAGAAGTTGCATAGCAACAGCATCAATTTTCAGTAGACAGGCAAAGCGCTAGTACACTGAAAGAATACACTTTGTTTACAGTATACTAAAATTAACAAATAGTATATAGTATGTAGTATATATACTCATTTAGTATGTAGTATACAGTATGTTAGTATGGGTATTCGAACACAGCTCTTTGCAGACATTCTACAAGTGTCTGGAACTCTACTGGAGGGGTATTTTGTGGATGGTGGTGAAAAACGCTGTACCAGGAGCCGCTCCAGAATCTCCCATAAGTTTTCAATTGGGTTGAGATCTGGTGACTGAGACATGCACACACACACACACACACTTGATTTCCCCTTATGAATGATGTATTAACTCCCACAAAAATGTCCATTAATTATAAATTAAGATTCTACATCTGTAGGCCCTGTAGGTCTCTATCGACGGTTCTCTTAAAGAGATATGGTTGTCAAACTGTAATATAAAATAATATAATACGAAAACAACACGATATAACCAGGAGACATTTAGAAACAGAAGTGTCCTCAAAGAGTTGGTAAAAAGCAGCATTTAGATTCAGGACGTGGGGCCGTGTGATAAATATTCATTGATTTATTAAAAGGTAGCTCGAAGCAGTTTGAAGTGGCGACCTTGGTGGAGGCAGGAACTAGAGGCTTTACACAGGTAGTGGAGAAGCAGGCGTGGAAAGGAGGGGAGGAGGAGAGGGGGGAGAGAGAGAGATGAGAGAGAGAGAGGCGCACACACACACACACTCACAGAGGAGAGTGGCCCAGCTAAGACAGCCAGAGACAGAGAGAGGGGTCTCAGCTCTTGACTCCTCTCCCCTCCAGTGTCCAGATTTGCAGATCTAAATGGGGGTCTGGCCCCCAGCATCTCTCTGCTAATGTCAATCCACTGTGAGCTAAACTACATGGACCTGAGCCTTAGTGGAGATGGACGGGGGATTGGGAGGGGAGGAGTGGAGTGTAGGAGGACATAGAGGAGTAGGAGATGGAAAAGTGGAAGGAGGAGGAGTAGGAGGAAGGGGGGGTTGTAGGGGAGTAGTGAAGAGGTGTGCAGATTAGATCTATTGTTTAGATAAGATTGGCTGCCATCTATAATCTATAGGGGGTTTGATAATGATGCTGGTAATAAATGATTATATTTGTATGTGCTAACTGCTAACCCAACACAATTACACAATACGCTTTAGCAAGCGAGTGTTTGTGAAGTAGGGAGATGTTAATGTGGAGTTTTTCCGTAAATTACATGGGACCTGATTAATGTGAGAACGTTGGAGAGAACACATAGAATGCATTAATGAGCACTATGCGCACACACACACACACGCACACGCACACGCACACGCACACACACACACACATTCCACTGATATCCCCCATCCCCCAGTTATAAAGTATATTACAGGAAAACTACTCAGCAGGATTCTGGCAGGGCTGCTCAGCTCTGCCTAGTTAGGGGTGGGAATGTCCTCATCATACTCTGAGACATGCAAAGTGATGTGAGAGACAAAACAAACAGTTACTTACTCAGGTGAGGGTTGACGGGAGCTGAAAATCAAAAGCGAGGTAGTCATTAGTAAACAATACAATAGTCTTCCATCATTTAAACAGCAGTTTGCTTACTCATATAGAAGGGTTTGGGTGTTGCCCTTGAGGTGTTGCGGAGTAATGGGACATAATGTCAAAAGGTACCGTTACACCCAAAACAGCACACAAACAGTGTTATGCAGCCTTCTAACCTGACATTTGTAATGATTGAACATTAGCAGCTGGTAAACTTTGAATTCTGTTTCCTGGTGGCCATTATCTCAACTTCTAATGACACATTCTATGAGAGTACAATTCTAGAGTTTAATTGGAAATGGAAATGTTTAATCAACTTTTAAATGGCATAACTGATAGAGAAATCATCTCCAGTGCAGCAGAGACAATCATTATCAGAGTAAAGATAGGAATGGATCAAAGAACAAATGAGACATTTGAAATAAAAGAGGATACAAATCTGTCCACACGGATGAGTGCACACACACGCGCACACACACACACACACACACACACACACACACACACACACACACACACACACACACACACACACACACACACACACACACACACACACACACACACACACACACTTCCCCCTCTGTGCTATCTATTGTGTGAGACTGGGACTACTAAGAACAGCCTGATGTCCGTACCAAAGGCAACTTCCACTCACAAGCACCTTACATAAACGTTGAGGCATGTGAGATGTTTCATCTCACTAATTTGTAGGAATAGCCTTTGTTGGTTGTGTTTTGACAAGGGCCAGGGCCCTCATTTATAAATCGTGCGTACAGTGCCTTGCGAAAGTATTCGGCCCCCTTGAACTTTGCGACCTTTTGCCACATTTCAGGCTTCAAACATAAATATATAAAACTGTATTTTTTTGTGAAGAATCAACAACAAGTGGGACACAATCATGAAGTGGAACGACATTTATTGGATATTTCAAACTTTTTTAACAAATCAAAAACTGAAAAATTGGGCGTGCAAAATTATTCAGCCCCCTTAAGTTAATACTTTGTAGCGCCACCTTTTGCTGCGATTACAGCTGTAAGTCGCTTGGGGTATGTCTCTATCAGTTTTGCACATCGAGAGACTGACATTTTTTCCCATTCCTCCTTGCAAAACAGCTCGAGCTCAGTGAGGTTGGATGGAGAGCATTTGTGAACAGCAGTTTTCAGTTCTTTCCACAGATTCGCGATTGGATTCAGGTCTGGACTTTGACTTGGCCATTCTAACACCTGGATATTCCATTGTAGATTTTGCTTTATGTTTTGGATCATTGTCTTGTTGGAAGACAAATCTCTGTCCCAGTCTCAGGTCTTTTGCAGACTCCATCAGGTTTTCTTCCAGAATGGTCCTGTATTTGGCTCCATCCATCTTCCCATCAATTTTAACCATCTTCCATGTCCCTGCTGAAGAAAAGCAGGCCCAAACCATGATGCTGCCACCATCATGTTTGACAGTGGGGATGGTGTGTTCAGATGTTTTGCTTTTACGCCAAACATAACGTTTTGCATTGTTGCCAAAAAGTTCAATTTTGGTTTCATCTGACCAGAGCACCTTCTTCCACATGTTTGGTGTGTCTCCCAGGTGGCTTGTGGCAAACTTTAAACAACACTTTTTATGGATATCTTTAAGAAATGGCTTTCTTCTTGGCACTCTTCCATAAAGGCCAGATTTGTGCAATATACGACTGATTGTTGTCCTATGGACAGAGTCTCCCACCTCAGCTGTAGATCTCTGCAGTTCATCCAGAGTGATCATGGGCCTCTTGGCTGCATCTCTGATCAGTCTTCTCCTTGTATGAGCTGAAAGTTTAGAGGGACGGCCAGGTCTTGGTAGATTTGCAGTGGTCTGATACTCCTTCCATTTCAATATTATCGCTTGCACAGTGCTCCTTGGGATGTTTAAAGCTTGGGAAATATTTTTGTATCCAAATCCGGCTTTAAACTGCTTCACAACAGTATCTCGGACCTGCCTGGTGTGTTCCTTGTTCTTCATGATGCTCTCTGCGCTTTTGACGGACCTCTGAGACTATCACAGTGCAGGTGCATTTATACGGAGACTTGATTACACACAGGTGGATTGTATTTATCATCATTAGTCATTTAGGTCAACATTGGATCATTCAGAGATCCTCACTGAACTTCTGGAGAGAGTTTGCTGCACTGAAAGTAAAGGGGCTGAATAATTTTGCACGCCCAATTTTTCAGTTTTTCATTTGTTAAAAAAGTTTGAAATATCCAATAAATGTCGTTCCACTTCATGATTGTGTCCCACTTGTTGATGATTCTTCACAAAAAAATACAGTTTTATATCTTTATGTTTGAAGCCTGAAATGTGGCAAAAGGTCGCAAAGTTCAAGGGGGCCGAATACTTTCGCAAGGCACTGTACGTACAAAATATACCCCAAAATTAGCTTGCACCAGTTTTCATGCAAAAGTTGGCGTTTATAAAAATGTTACTTGATGTGAGAATGTGCTTACGTCCCTGCAAACTTTAGACCATGCGCACACCCATCTGCTAGTGGATGAAATATTGTATTGCTTGTAGGGCTGTTAGGTGACCATATTTGTAACGGTTTTCTTCTTCCTCTGACGAGGAGTATGAAATATCGGACCAATATGCAGCGTGGTAAGTGTTCGTCATATTTATTACACTGAACACAGAAAACAAACGAACAAGAGAATAAAGGAAAACCGAAACAGTCCCGTATGGTGAAAACACTGAAACGGAAAATAATCACCCACAACTCAAAATGGGAAAACAGGCTACCTAAGTATGTCTCTCAATCAGAGACAACGATAGACAGCTGCCTCTGATTGAGAACCATACCAGGCCAAACACATAGAAAAAGAAAACCTAGACCTACAACATAGAATACCCATCCACATCACACCCTGACCAAACTAAAAATAAAAACATACAAAGCAATCTACAGACAATATTTCCGCCACACCGGCGGTCACGAGTCATGACCGCATTCTAATTCCAAGTGACCATTTAGTCCCGGTAACTAGGCTTCTCCAAGCTTTGATGCTGCTGATGGTCATTAGTAGTCTACCAAACTTGCTAACTCCCTGGTACTCAGCGCTCTATTGTCCCTCTAATCACTCTGACATCAATGCAAATGAATTTCAAAATCAAATCAAACTTTTCAAGGGTACCCATGAACTCATGTTGCGCACATATTTTTTCCCACTGCCCCTGTTCCGAGACATGTGCATGATAATAGTCAATTTTAAATCAAAAAACAAATTTCACACATATAATAAATAATATGTAAAGACAAGATTAAATCAAGAAGAGTCTGATGGGTGACAATATTAGCCTATCACTTGTGAATTATTATAATGATGCCCAGCTTGCGTGCACTAAGGCAAGAAACAGCGCATTACTTTTTTTGGCAACTTTTTCAAATCATAGTCGCACATCTCCTTAGCCTAGCCCACAGGCCTATATGTTTTGATAAGGTTTATATCACAACTAAAGTGGCCAAATAACTTCTTAAAATGCTGCAAATTAATCAGCTTTACAACCGGTGTAGAGCCTAACTGGCATACATAGGCAGCGCTTGAGTTCCAAGTTTGAGGAAGATCATTTTCACCATAAAAAAGCATTGCATTCATAATCGCATTCCCGGTTATTTATGAGTATGGTGTTTTCCCGCTAATTCACATCATTTTGGAACATTCACGCTTATAGCCTACTGTCGTGTGCGCATTGCTGTGCTTATAATGTGAAGAAATAGCCTAATAGTATATCAACATTTTAAGCTAAACATTCTGATCTGTTCATCATTCGCAATGCTTTTAAGATATTTTGTGATGCTCACGGTTGTATTAATTTGGGATCTATCGCATAACACAACTGTGTAATGCTCCGGGTGTCGTGGGTGTGGAGTCAAACGCAGGAGACAGAGAGTGCAATGCTGTGCGTCTTTAATAGCACCAACGCACCACAGGGTGCTCACAATAGTTACGTTCCCAAACACAGGGAATCAAAATGTACAACAGAAAAATCACGACCAGGCACTAACACGTACCTCTACAACAGAGCCGAAGGTTACACTGAAATAATCCCGCACAACAACCAGGCGGGCCGGCTGTCTAATAAAGACAAACTAATTATACATAAACAGGTGCTACCAATAAACATACAAGGAGGGGGAGGAAAAACAATCAGTGGCAGCTAATAGGCCGGTGACGACGACCGCCCCGAGCACCACCCGACCGGGAAGGGGAACCACCCTCGGTCGGACTCGTGACAAACTGTCCCAGAGTATGTTTGGAGTATTCCTTTTTTTACACAGAAGGACAAGTTGACCAATACAATAGGTTAACTTTTATACTATGTGGGATAGTAGATTGACATTGGCCAGTCCTTTTGCTGTTTGTTTGGCCTACTCATCTTGTTGGCTGATGAAAGGTAAATGTGGACAGTTCACATTTACCTTTGCGCCTCGGAATTCGATAGGAAGGATGCGCGCAGTTGCGTCCACGATGTGTCCGTCTTCATTTGTAGCATACTCCAGAGCTAAGGTTTGAGAAGGGCCCAATCACTGACAGGCATTGGCTAATAAGAATTGAGATATCTGAGAAAGCCATGTGAGTGAGAGGCGCTTCGGAGCACGCAGCTGGGAGAAGGGAATTATAATGATTATATTCAGCCCAAGGGCACAATGGCCACTGTCTGCAAAAGGCATGGATTTCCTTAGGTGGTATTACGGCCACACAAGGGTGATGCTGCTGGGAAGTTCGAGGCATTATCAAGTGCTTGTCAAATTGTGAATGAGAGACTGATGAAGTGTGCGCAGCCTGCGCAAAAAAACTAAGCAGAGCTCATGCCTTTCATGCAACTTAAAAAAAAAATTATCATTTGAGTTGCATCATGCAGCTTTAGAATGTATTAAAAATCAAAACATACAGCCTAACATTTTAATCACAACTAAAGTTGCATTAATAACTCTAAATGCATATAGGAGGACCTGTTTCCTGTTAACTTCTTGATTCTACTTGAGACGCATATGTCTCAACTAGGCACCTGGAAATGCAAATGCGCTACGCTAAATGCTAAATGTACTCGTTAAAACTCAAACCTTGATCAAAATTCACAAGCAGGGTATTGAATTAAAGCTACACTCGTTGTGAACCTAGCCAACAAGTCAGATTTTTAAAAATTTTTTCGGCGAAAGCATGAGAAGCTATTATCTGATAGCATGCAACACCCCAAAATGCCTGAATGCGATGTAAACAAAGATATAGCTTAGCCGGCGCAACACAAAACGCAGAAATAAAATATAAAACATTCATTACCTTTGACGAGCTTCTTTCTTGGCACTCCTATATGCCCCATAAACGTCACTATTGGGTCTTTTTTTCGTTTAAATCGGTCCATATATACCCAAAATAGCTTTCTATGGAAGCTGTGTCATTCAGAAAAAAACATTGTTTTTAAACGCTGCGTCATTTTTTTAAATTAAAAAAGTCGACGATAAACTTTCACAAAACACTTCGAAATCCTTTTGTAATCCAACTTTAGGTATTAGTAAACGTTTATAATCTATCAAAATGATTACAGGGCGATGTATATTCAATAGCTCCTCGTCTGCAAATCAATGGCTGCCAATGTCCACATTGAAAAGATCCTGGTGGAGACCGGAAGAAACGGAATCCAGATAGTTGGATTTTCCAACAAAAAATTCAATTGAAAATGACGACAATGGCGACATCGTGTGGAATTTGTATGAATTGCATGCAGGTCGATATTAAATTTTGTCCCCTTTTAACAACCCATGAAAGTGACTTATGGAAATTATTTTTAGCTTTCAGAGAGCAGTTTTTCTTGCGTTTTTCAATGAAACACACACATCTGTTATAGTCACAGCCGTGATTTAACCAGTTTTAGAAACTTCAGAGTGTTTTCTATCTATGATACTAATCATATGCATATACTATATTCCTGGCATGAGTAGCAGGACGCTGAAAAGTTGCGCGATTTTTAACAGAATGTTCGAAAAAGGAAGGGGTAGACTTAAGAGGTTTTAAATGCTCAACACAGAATAGCCACATGTGCGCACTCCCTCAGAAATTGTATGGAGAAAATAACCTTTCTATTTTATTCAATTGTATTCTTCACATTATCAAATAAAATAAAATAATGACACAGAATTCTACGCAAATCTTGTCTGCTAAATGAACTAGTGTAGCCCACAGCCATATGACATAGCCAGATCAGGGCCTAACATAAGGACAACTCATAGTACGCCATTCTGTTCTTCTGAAATCCATATATTTTTTCCTTATCATATTTCTTTAGACGTGTCTAAAATAAATAATGGATTTATTGTGATGGTGTAGGCTACATTAAATTGATTTATTAGACTTTTTAAAATGTAGATGTCCCAAAGGTCTGCACCAGTGGCTTGTGGGCTATGTGTGGAAGCCAGGACATGCTAAATGTATTTATGTTAATTAACGGTCAATTACCGTGAGACTGGCAGTTATTTGCTTGACAGTAACCGGCTGTCAAAATGTAAAGCCCACCACAGCCGTAATTGCAAGCTGGCAAGTAGGTATTTCGTGCAAATGGGGGCTATGATGAAAAGCTTATTCCTAAAAAACTATGGAATCATCTAAAATAATTTGACATTTCATAACCATTGCAGAATATATTCCTCACCTTTTCTGGCCATGATGGGTTCATATTCCCAAAGGAGCCATACAACAAATGACCATGTGAATCTCTAATTTAATTGGACCTAGAAGCCCAGTATATAGATTTTAACAGCTTATCTTTTACATTGAAGTTGGCCTATGTATCAAGTTTCAAGTTTTTATTGTCATGTGCACAATTACAGTGAAATGCCTTTCTTGCTTGCTCTTTCCCAACAATGCAGTGATGAATATCAGTAGTACTATGACAAATACATTAAAACATCTAACTACTGTAAGTATTGTAATTGCATCTTTTTTTTGTAGCCTGCCCTACAATTTTTCAGAATTCACGGCCAGTCCATAATATTTAGGTTGGGGGAGAAAGTCGATATAAAACTTTGTTAAATTCAAACATTTTGTAGACAGGTCCACGACAATTTGCTATTGTTTTCTTGTTCAGAAACTGACACTGTCCTTTTCCAGAAACAGTATAAATGACTGCTAAATATGAAAACATTCTGCCAACACAATAAATAGACCGGTAGCTTATGCAAAATATTTGACTGTATGTGTATGGAGGTGTTTTCCAGGTGGAGTTTTAATGCTCGTTCACGTGCACAGTTTTACCACAGGAAACATGAGTATGTATGGCATGTGCCAAGTTTATAAATCTCAATATTTGTGTACATGCTCAGACTTTTCAGAAATGGCGTGCTCAAAATGTTTGTGTGCAACGGTTATAAATGAGGCCCCAGGAGATTTCCCTGAACATGTGGGGTGATGAGGAAAAACGAAGGGCCTCGTATAACTAACTATACTAGGGCTCAGCGTTTTCCCTGGTCAGGTAGTCTGGAAAAGTCATCCCTGTAAATGATATCAGGCAACCCACCGGTCTTTCAGGAGTGTGTCGTTTTGGTTTCTGCGCTGATGGTGGCCTGTAATGAGTTCTTTGTAGAGAGCCTAAATGAATGAGTTGATGAAACAGTCTGACCTTACCTTTCTACTCATTATTCCTTGTTAAAAAAACAAACGTATGCTTGCATTTGATTTTAATAACTATAATTACAATATTCTAGAGCTACACCTAATCTATCATATCACTACAGTTACATAAACATGAGAATAATACTTTAATATTCTAGAGCTACACTGGTGACCTGTCTATCATATCACTACAGTTACATAAACATGAGAAGAATACTTTAATATTCTAGAGCTACACTGGTGACCTGTCTATCATATCACTACAGTTACATAAACATGAGAATAATACTTTAATATTCTAGAGCTACACTGGTGGCCTGTCTATCATATCACTACAGTTACATAAACATGAGAATAATACTTTAATATTCTAGAGCAACACTGGTGACCTGTCTATCATATCACTACAGTTACATAAACATGAGAATAATACTTTAATATTCTAGAGCTACACTGGTGACCTGTCTATCATATCACTACAGTTACATAAACATGAGAAGAATACTTTAATATTCTGGAGCAACACTGGTGACATTCCACTAAAAGATGGCTGTGCCAGTTACAGAAATAGAATTCACAGAACAGGATCCAGTAGATTGTCCCTTTTATTGAAATACCTGTCAGGGTCGTTGCGCATTCTACCTGCCACTCCTCTGCCTGGCTTCATCAACATTCTTCATTGATAATTTTACGATGGTTTAGCTAGGTGGCTAACACAGAAAGGTCAAGGGTAAAAAACACTGTTTTTTCCCCTTGACCTTTCTGTGTTAGCCACCTAGCTATTTGACTGTATGTGTATGGAGGTGTTTTCCCCTCAATTTAAGCCAGTTAGCCCCGCAGCTCATTTTTTGTGGAGTAAATACAATTTAAGCTGTCAGGAAGATGTATGGGCTTTTTAATGTTAGATTCCTGTCCCCGTGAATAGATGTGCAACTTCAGCTTAACCGCAGAACTGTGTTACAGCTACCGGCAATGATTTATGGAACGCAGCAACTCATGGAAGGAATAGATTTTAATCCACTCGATTAAATTTGATTTGAAGTATTAACAAATCATTCCCAAAACAAAAACATTGGTTAAGAACTGAAGGGCCAGCCAGGTCTCCTATACACTGAGGCAAACTGAAATAGAGGCGATTCATGGAGATAAAAGAAAAGAGAGCCATTTTTCAGACTTATTGTTGTCCTTTAGCTATAAACACAGCTGTTTCTCAATCCATGACAAGAAAAGGAAGGAGGAGGACAGGAAATAAGAGACAGTGGAAAGAGGAGAGGAAAGAAGAGGAAAGGAGAGACGAAGAGAAGAGATGAGGAGATGAAAGGAAGATAAGAGAGCAGAGGAGAGAAAAAGAAAAGATAGGAGAGGAATTGGGAGAGGAGAGGAGATGAGAGAATGAAAGCAAGAAGGACATTTTTGTCCTTTATGGAAAGTTTCACACATCATCTTGTGTCTAATGGATATTACTCTTCTTCTATATACTCTTTGTTGTAGTCCAAGGGTTGTTTGACCAAGGCCCTCTTTACAGTGGTTTGTTAGGAAGTTCTATTGTGACTGAGCATGGCTGTAGCAAGACAAGACACTTCTGCAACTTCCCCTCATGATGAAGGACAAGAGCCCTGAACCTACGCTGCCTATAGGCTACTTCCTATACAGTACACACTCAATGTACTCTTTCTACAGATAGAGGAGACACTGCAGTAACCGAATAAGCCTCTTTTGTTAATAATACTGCTGTTGGCTAAATCAGGGTCACAAAGTGATTATTGGTAGTCTTAAACACATCTACTTTGAAACTAAAGTATACACATCACACACGGTTATGGTCTTAAAACAAGGAAGACATCTGAGACGTTTAAAGTTTAAATGTATTACATTTTGAATTTTCATCCCAATATTGCACTTTCTATACATCACAGAAGACTGAAATATAACAAAACCGTTTGACATAAACACCAGATGATTATTAATTATGGAATTATGATTAGATTTTTTATTATATTCCACCCTTCAGGCCACTAGAGGGCGACTTGGTCAATTGACTGCAGGACAGGACTAAACAGTCCACCCAGAGACAGTAAAACACTATTTTGTGCTGCAATTGCCAGGGTCACCACAATATTTTGACAGCCCCTTTCTAAAGGAACCACTTCTAGGTGAGTCACTGTGGGTGTGTCTGTTTGCCCTAACAGGTGCTGCCGGCCAATAGCAGAAGCTTGAAAATTGGTGTCTTTGTGCTTGTGTATTGAGAAATCCAACAGTCAACCATGATGTATTTCCTATAACGAGGACATACACAAATCAATTCTAATGGTACAATAACTGTTTCAGCCTTGTAGCAGTCCCACTCATTCAAACACATTGACTTGAGAGGTTGAATAGTTTAGAGCATACAGCAGGGTTCCCCAACTGGCGGCCCGCAGGTCCCCCCCCCCCCCCCCCCCCACACACACACACACACAAGTTTTCTGAGCAAAGTAACAATAATAATAAAATACATGTAAAGTCATTGTTGGACATAAAGCATTGTAAAAACATCAGGACATCAGTTCCAAGTGATTTTAATTTACGATATCTGTTCCTAAGTATTCCGACACAAAATAATAGAAGATAATAACAATATTGGTCAATTTGCAGTCTACAAATTATTTGTTATTATGTTACGGCGCCCCGACCATCTGCTCAAGAAAACAATCATCTCACGGCTGAATCTAGTTGATGATCCCTGGCATACTGTGTGCCTACAGTTTGGAGTAAAAGATTAAAGAGATGTTGCCATAGGCTCTTTTATATTTCCAAGCATATCGATGAGACTGAATCCCAAGTCCAAACAGTGTAGTTCCACAGCGCAGCAGAGAAATAAAAGGCTCCACAGAGGGGAATCAACCATTCTGGTTTAGAGAATAGTTTTATGCTTTAGCCGCGGGCCTGGAAACAGATGCTGCTGATTTTTCTGACAGTTCTATTCTTTTATTCTCTAGTGAGCACTCCCAAGCCGAATCTCTCTCCTCCCTTCTTCTCTTTCCTCTCCCAATTTCTCCCTTTCTCTCTCCTGTTTCCCCTCCTCTATCGCTCTCTCCTCTGATTCTCCCTCTTTCCACATTTCTCTCTCTACCATTTCTTGAGGCCTTTTGCTTCTGAAAATATTTCATTTGACTGATATTTTACCTGCAGCCTCTGAGTCACACAGCCTTAGTCTAAATGGGCGTGTCAGTCATATCTTCAGTCTTATCTTTCCCCCTCCACCCTCTCCACGACACACCCACCCACACCCACTTCATGCCAGGCAGTGCCATTACAAATATATTTTTATTTCTACTTTGTGTAGTAATTGTGTTTTACGACCAGAGACAATAGACCGAACTTGACAGTAAGTATTGTCACAGCATGCTTAAACATTATTTGGTCTGATTGTCCAGGTGCAGTAGCAGTTACTGAACAACAAGTTATGACTGGCCCATCAAAGATATTGTGTTCACTATAGCGTACAGACATTTGAGGTGCCTACTGAATATGTATAGACTGGAAATTGCGTCATACTGTGTCAACTGTGGGCGCTAAAGAACTCCCAGGCAAGCTGTGAAGACTTAAAACGATCCTCCATTTCTACATTGTTCCCACACAAATGGTTCAATTAACAAAAGAGGATGAGAGATAGAGTAATTGTAACAGTTAGGACTAGACTAGAGTATATGAGTGTACTCTCTGCTTGTACGCTTCTAGGTACACTTCTAAGTAATGCCTACTTCAAATGTGAACTTTACAGAGTCAGTAGACACTTTATTCAACCTCAATTCTCTTGAACACTATTATATACTCCAAAGCATCTGCCAAGGTGACTAGATGTGTCTGCGAGGGAGACTAGATGTGTCTGACAGGGAGACTAGATGTTTACTAGATGTGTCTGCTAGGGAGACTAGAAGTCTACTAGATGTGTCTGCCAGGGAGACTAGGTTTCTACTAGATGTGTCTGCCAGGTAGACTAGATGTCTACTAGATGGGTTTGCCAGGGAGACTAGATGTCTACTAGATGTGTCTGCGAGGGAGACTAGATGTGTCTGACAGGGAGCCTAGATGTTTACTAGATGTGTCTGCCAGGGAGACTAGGTCTTTACTAGATGTGTCTGCCAGGGAGACTAGATGTTTACTAGATGTGTCTGCTAGGGAGACTAGGTCTCTACTGGATGTGTCTGCCAGGGAGACTAGGTTTCTACTAGATGTGTCTTCCAGGTTAGACTAGATGTCTACTAGATGGGTTTGTCAGGGAGACTAGATGTCTACTAGATGTGTCTGCGAGGGAGACTAGATGTGTCTGACAGGGAGCCTAGATGTTTACTAGATGTGTCTGCCAGGGAGACTAGGTCTCTACTGGATGTGTCTGCCAGGGAGACTAGGTTTCTACTAGATGTGTCTGACAGGGAGACTAGGTCTCTACTGGATGTGTCTGCCAGGGAGACTAGGTTTCTACTAGATGTGTCTGCCAGGTAGACTAGATGTCCACTAGATGGGTTTGCCAGTGCATCTTGTTTCAAATCCACCATGCTGACCGTGATACGGAGAGCTCATTATCAGCCACACACACACTAGGGTCCGGCTAACACACACACACACACACACACACACACACACACACACACACACACACACACACACACACACACACACACATAGAGAGAGAGAGAGACAGTGACTTCATCTTGGCAGGCTTCCATGTCCACTGGTCCGCTACTGTATTACAAAGCAAAGCGTTTAATGGCAAGGCTCAAGGTGCCGATAGGCCAGAACAACCCGACCGTTCATAAACCCCACAACCTACAATCCCCGGCCACCGCTTGCTCTCCAAGATTCATATCAATCACGTTTAAAGGGTCTGGTCTTGGTGAGGGGCCATCTCTTAAAGACTGTGATGGCGTGTTCACGGCTCAAACCTGCCAACCGGAATAATCACTGTGAATTCCAGAAACACTGCTTGAATCTCGAGGACGGAAATAACTTTGGGATCACATCCCTGTATCCTTCATTTGAAATGTTTTCTCTTACTCTCTCTCTTTTCTTCTGTCTTTCACTCTGTTTTTCTCTCTCATTCTATCTGTGTATGCATTACAGGCTATTACGGTGCTTCAATTTCCAGCTTGTCTCCTGCATCGAGAGAGGCAAGGAAAAGAGAGGAGAGGAGAGAAGAGGACAGAAGAGGAAAAGAGAAGAGAGAAGAGTACAGAAAAGGAAAAGAGAGGAGAGAAGAGGACAGAAGATGAAAAGAGAAGAGAGAAGAGTACAGAAAAGGAAAAGAGAGGAGAGAAGAGGACAGAAGATGAAAAAAGAAGTGAAGAGAGGAGAGGACAGAAGAGAAGAGAGGAGAGGAGAGAAGAGGAAAGGAAAAGAGAGGAGAAAAGAGAAGTGAGTAGAGGAAAGAGGACAGAAGATGAAAAGAGAAGAGATGAGAAAAGAAGTGAGGAGAGGATAGGACAGAAGAGGACAAGAGAGGAGAGGACAGGAGAAGAGAAGAGAGGAGAAAAGAGAAGAGAAGAGGAGTGAACAGAAGAAGAAAAGAGAGGAGGAGAAAAGAAGAGAGGAGAGAAGAGGACAGAAGAGGAGACAAGAGGAGAGAAAAGTACAGAAGAGAAGAGAGGAGAGAAGGGGACAGAAGAGGACAAGAGGAAAGATAAGAGAGTAGAGTAGAGGACAGAAGAGAAGAGGAGAAATTAAAAAGACGACAAAGTAAGAGGAAGAGAAGAGAAAACAAATTGGTGAGATAGACTATACTCCCATCACTCTGAGCGTCTGAATGGATGAGCTTAACAGCAGCATTGTAAACTGCAGGGCATGCCTCAGCCCAGTCTCTGAACGCAGTGACACAGACAGGAGAGGACTGAATCACACAACTAGCTTACCAGTGACCCCTTCACCTGTGCTAGAGGGATATAGACAGGTCACACAGCAGTGCTGAATATACTCACAGTCAGATTTAGTGAGGGTTTGATCATGCCAGGGAGACAGAACGCTCACACACCTTTGGCTGGTATTCTGACCAGGTACTGCAGTGTCTGCCAGGGCAGACATGATATTGAATTATTTCAGGACAAAATGATTGTGTAATAGAGAGTCTTTGCTACACTGTCAATGTGTGTGGGACAGGTAGGGGGCCACCTACACATTAAGTCTGTTTTGGAGGGGCTGTTGGGAAGCAAATACTGAATTTGGATCAGCAAACAGCTGCTGACTTTGTCACAACAGTAGAATCCCAGAGTGTGTCTGAGGGAGAGTGGTGACACAGCCATTCTTCATACCACAGCCAGCTTGGGACACTAAGCAGTTTTCACTAACAAACTCAGCAAACCTGCTATCCTCTGCTGTTCGCCCACAAAGGAGGAATTGCTCATCCTGCCATTCTGTCAGACCTAAAAAGCTGTGTAAGCCTACATCATCATCATCATCACAGAACCCAATGATGAGTTAACTTAATCTTGGTCTACAGGAAATTGATCTAATGTTGCTCCATAGTCATTATGTTACTTTCCTGCAAACTCAAAAACACTATGAAACATATGGGCTAATTATATTTCCTATCAACTAGTGAACCTCAGGTGGTATAATAACACTGTAATTAACACTAACATAATGACATATCTTTTTTAATCAGATTCTTGTGCATGTCTCCTCGCTGATGACATGATGTGATGCACTAGGGCAGGGATCATTAACTAGATTCAGCCGCGGGCAAATTTGTTCTTGAGCGCATGGTCGGGAGTCCAGAACATAATTACACCTCATTTGTAGATTGCAAATTGACCGCAAGAAGCCCGAACAGATATAATTTTACTAAAACATAATCATTTGAAACCTCCCTTACAATGGTATATGTCTCTATTATGTGTGAGAATACTTGGGAACAGATTTCCTAAATTAAAATCACTTGGCGCTGATTCCCTGATTCCCTGATGTTTTAACAGTCTTTTATGTCCAACAATGACAATTCAACCCCATATAATATATATGATTATTTTTTGCTCTGAAAACCTGTGGTTGGGGGCCTCCCGAGTGGAGCAACGGTCTTTGGCAGTGCATTGCAGTGCTTGAGGCGTCACTACAGACCCTGGTTTAATCCCGGGCTGTGTTGAAGCCGGCCGCGACCGGGAGACCCATGAGACGGCGCACAATTGGCCCAGAGTCATCTGGATTAGGGGAGGGTTTGGCCGACCAGGATGGCCTTGCGCCATCGTGCTCTAGCGACTCCTTGTGGCAGGCCGGGTGCATGCACGCTGACACGGTTGCCAGTTGTACGGTGTTTCCTCCAACACATTGGTGCGTCTGGCTTCTGGGTTAAGTGGGAAGTGTGTCAAGAAGCAGTGCGGCTTGGCAGGGTTGTGTTTCGGAGGACGCATGGCTCTCAACCTTTGCCTCTCCCGAGTCCGTACGGGAGTTGCAGCAATGGGACAAGACTGTAACTACTAATTTGATATCACAAAATTGGGGAGAAAAAAAGGGGGAAAAAGAAAACTTGGGGGGGGGGGGGCAAATAAAGCCACCTGTGGGCCAAATTCGGCCAGTTGGGGAACCCTGCACTAGGTACATCATATGCCATTACATCACTCAGTTTCTATATTTATTCATTTGGAGAATGCTATACAGTACGAGAGTGATAATGACAGTAAAATGGTAATTACAACAATTTTTCCGATGCTAGTCTCACAGTCACGTGAGACATCCCTAGCATACAGACTATCCACTGGTTTGCTAGCATGTGGGCGTGTAGTAGTGGGAGCTGGTGCCGTCCCTGGCCCATTTCCAGGCCTACACTACTGTAATTAGCAATTAGTATAGTCACATGCACACGCATGTACGCACACAGACAGACACATACACACACACACACACACACGCACGCACACACACACCAGGGAAAGGAGCTGTTCAGAGCTGCAGAAGCAGCCTCTCACAGCTCTAATGAGCTGCCGTAAAACTGAATAATTCAAAACTGCAGAAGTCGGGCAGCAGCTCATCTCAGGGTGCAGCAGGCAGGCACACGGTGTGTCTGACACCTAACAGCACAGTCAGTGTCAGAGTGCTTCTCAATCACAGGTCCTATAGCCTAGCTTAGCTAAAAGATATCTGCTAACTATAGCCTGAGCATCACTTAACCAGTAGTCATTCAGATACATATAGCATTTACTTACACTGTCTTGTCATTCTGACAAAGATTGCAGATGGGATCTTGAATTTACTGGCAGATGTTATGATGCTTTGTGTCTTATGCTCTCTGGGTTAGCATGATAGCCAAGCTAGCTCCGGTATCTCACTGTCAATAATGGGTTTGCTGTGGGTTAGCTAGCATAGCCAAGCTAGCTCCTGAAAAAGGCTACATGATGTGACTCTAATGATGATTTGAAAAACGTCGCTTGAAAGGCATGAGCTCTGCTTTGTTATTTTGTGCAGACTGTACACACTTTGTCAGTCTCTCATTCACAATTTTAAAAGTACTTGATAATGCCTCAAATTTCCTGGCGGCATCATCTTTGTGTGGCCATAATGCACCATCTTCCTGGGTGCTGCCTGCTTGGGGACGCAAGTGAGCATCCTTATCCAATTCCGAGGTGCATATTGGAGATATTGAAAGAACTGTCCACATTTATTTTACGTCAACCAACAAGATGAGTAGGCCTAACGAACAGCAAAAGCACTAGCCTTTTTTATTTAACTAGGCAATTCAGTTAAGAACAAATTCATATTTATAATGACGGCCTACCGGGGTGGGTTAACTGCTTTGTTGAGGGGTAGAACGACAGATTTTTACCAGCTATGGGATTCCATCCAGCAACAGGCCCAACGCTCTAACCACTAGGCTACCTGCCGCCTAAGTCAATCTACTATCCCCTATAGTACAAAAGTTGACCTATTCTATGCGAGAAAAATAAATATTCCGCAACAGTTGTGGGATACGATAGATCGCAAATTAATACAACCACTTAATACAACCACGCATCAAAAACATTTTTTTTCATGCAATGAGGCTGACGCAACAGATGAGAACATTAAGCTTAAAATGTTGGTAAACTATTAGTCTATTTCTTCACATTATAAGTGCAGCAATGTGCACACGGCAGTAGGCTAAAAGCGCAAATCTTCCATTAGTGGGAAAACACCATTATGACCACAAATGCGATTATGCATGTATTTTAAATAAAGGTACATTTTTATGGTGAAAATGATCTTCCCCAAACTTGAAACTCACGTGCTGTTTATGTATGCCAGTTAGGCTCTACACCCGCTGTAAAGCGGATTCATGTGCTTCATTTTAACAAGTTATTTGGCCAGTTTAGTTGTGATACAAACCTTATCAAAACATATGTCTATGTGACTATGATTCGAAAAGTCACAAAAAAAAGGCATTGTTTCTTGCCTTAAGCTGGGCATCATTCACAAGTGATAAGTGATAATATATCATTCACAAGTGACAGGCTAATATTGTCACGCATCAGACTATTCTTGATTTAATCTCGTCTTTACAGATACTAAATTATACATGTGAGAAATTTGTTTTAACTTAGCTATTATCATGCACCTGTCTCGAAACAGGGGAAAATACATCTTATCTCTACACTTCAATAGAGAATGGAGGACAATTTTCCTGTGGTTCATTTTCAAGCCAGCCAGTTATGCTATACTCCGGTTGTAAAGATTAGCATTGTGCTAAATATTAGGAAAGTTTAGAAATAAATATGGTAGGCCTAGGCTATAGATAGCTGATGGGATCCTCCTCTTTTTAAGAGGCATACACTCAGTTTTCTCACACAATTGCATAGCCTATAGAAATGTTGTACCAGGCAGCAAGTTTGCTCGGCTACTAATGACTATCAGCAGCATCAGAGCTTAATTACTGTGACTAAATGGTCACGTGGAATTTGACTGCCTTCATGACCACCGGTATGGCGGTAATACGGTCACCGCAACAGCCCTAATAATATATGCCTGATGTTATTACATCCACAATCAAAAGGAACAACTAGATATACAGTAGGGTTCCCAAAATATCTAGGTTTTCCAGAAATCCCGGTTGGAAGATTCCCAGAATCAGGAGGGAATGAGCAGGAAAACAGGAATCCTCAACAAGGATTTCTGGAAAACTTGGGAATTTTCTGAAATTTATCCAAATTGTGCAACCTTAGACATACAGTACATAGACTGATCCAATGGTCTACTCACCACTGTAGGTGATGATCCTGATCGTGGAGTCCCCCTCTCCGAAGCGTGTGATTGGGGTGAGGCGCACCTCATAGGCCTCTGGCTTGATAAGCTCTGTCAGGTTGTGTGTGATCAGCTCTCCCTTGGTGATGGTTCCTTCCACAGTGATCTCCTGCTCCCACCACCGCTGTTGTCCCATCTGGACAGGAGGACACATTACAACAAAGTTAGAATTTGTGAAACTAACACACGCATGAATTCAGTGGCATGCAGGCACGGACACACGGACACACACAAACACACACACGGAAAGTAAATAACACTATAATAAGACTCCCACATTTCGGTGTTTCAAACCAGTGTTGCCTTTGTGAATGGAGAAGAAGAGTAAGTCCTGATTGAAAAATGTAATAGGAATGAGACTCATGTCATGAATGTAGTTTAGAAACCTTTACAAGACACGACAGGGGGCATGACCAGAGGTGATGCTAACCAATCTATAGTAGATTCTCAACACTTGCCTTTCCATTCTCATCCTGATCAACATCCTCTCACCAAACATGGTCATCTTTGAAGTTTCCCTCTAATCACAGTCCACAACGTTTCTCTATCCATCACATCACACAGACCGGGCACGTGCCTTAAAAGAGACTCCAACTGTAAAGAGAATTTTACATCACATCTTTTCATGTTGCTCTCCCGTGAACCTGCCTTCAGGTGATGATCTAATCTGAATCGCCATCATACGGCTCCTGCTAGTCAGACAATGGCAACGTGACTTTGAACCAGTATGGAATACAAAGAAGCAAAGAGATGGGATCCTGCATTCAATAGGAAGGTATTGAACATTAGAGAGAACAAGAGTGTGAGAGAGGGAGAGAGAGAGATATACATATACAGTGCCTTGCGAAAGTATTCGCCCCCCTTGAACTTTGCGACCTTTTGCCACATTTCAGGCTTCAAACATAAAGATATAAAACTCTATTTTTTTGTGAAGAATCAACAACAAGTGGGACACAATCATGAAGTGGAACGACATTTATTGGATATTTCAAACTTTTTTAACAAATCAAAAACGGAAAAATTGGCCGTGCAAAATTACTCAGCCCCTTTACTTTCAGTGCAGCAAACTCTCTCCAGAAGTTCAGTGAGGATCTCTGAATGATCCAATGTTGACCTAAATGACTAATGATGATAAATACAATCCACCTGTATGTAATCAAGTCTCCGTATAAATGCACCTGCACTGTGATAGTCTCAGAGGTCCGTCAAAAGCGCAGAGAGCATCATGAAGAACAAGGAACACACCAGGCAGGTCCGAGATACTGTTGTGAAGAAGTTTAAAGCCGGATTTGGATACAAAAAGATTTCCCAAGCTTTAAACATCCCAAGGAGCACTGTGCAAGCGATAATATTGAAATGGAAGGAGTATCAGACCACTGCAAATCTACCAAGACCTGGCCGTCCCTCTAAACTTTCAGCTCATACAAGGAGAAGACTGATTAGAGATGCAGCCAAGAGGCCCATGATCACTCTGGATGAACTGCAGAGATCTACAGCTGAGGTGGGAGACTCTGTCCATAGGACAACAATCAGTCGTATATTGCACAAATCTGGCCTTTATGGAAGAGTGGCAAGAAGAAAGCCATTTCTTAAAGATATCCATAAAAAGTGTCGGTTAAAGTTTGCCACAAGCCACCTGGGAGACACACCAAACATGTGGAAGAAGGTGCTCTGGTCAGATGAAACCAAAATTGAACTTTTTGGCAACAATGCAAAACGTTATGTTTGGCGTAAAAGCAACACAGCTCATCACCCTGAACACACCATCCCCACTGTCAAACACGGTGGTGGCAGCATCATGGTTTGGGCCTGCTTTTCTTCAGCAGGGACAGGGAAGATGGTTAAAATTGATGGGAAGATGGATGGATCCAAATACAGGACCATTCTGGAAGAAAACCTGATGGAGTCTGCAAAAGACCTGAGACTGGGGCGGAGATTTGTCTTCCAACAAGACAATGATCCAAAACATAAGGCAAAATCTACAATGGAATGGTTCAAAAATAAACATATCCAGGTGTTAGACTGGCCAAGTCAAAGTCCAGACCTGTATCCAATCGAGAATCTGTGGAAAGAACTGAAAACTGCTGTTCACAAATGCTCTCCATCCAACCTCACTGAGCTCGAGCTGTTTTGCAAGGAGGAATGGGAAAAAATGTCAGTCTCTCGATGTGCAAAACTGATAGAGACATACCCCAAGCGACTTACAGCTGTAATCGCAGCAAAAGGTGGCGCTACAAAGTATTAACTTAAGGGGGCTGAATAATTTTGCACGGCCAATTTTTCCGTTTTTGATTTGTTAAAAAAGTTTGAAATATCCAATAAATGTCGTTCCACTTCATGATTGTGTCCCACTTGTTGTTGATTCTTCCCAAAAAATAGAGTTTTATATCTTTATGTTTGAAGCCTGAAATGTGGCAAAAGGTCGCAAAGTTCAAGGGGGCCGAATACTTTCGCAAGGCACTGTATACAGTGGGGAGAACAAGTATTTGATAAACTGCCGATATTTCAGGTTTTCCAATTTAAAAAGCATGTCGAGGTCTGTAATTTTTATCATAGGTACACTTCAACTGTGAGAGACGGAATCTAAAACAAAAATCCAGAAAATCACATTGAATGATTTTTAAGTAATTAATTAGCATTTTATTGCATGACATAAGTATTTGATACATCAGAAAAGCAGAACTTAATATTTGGTACAGAAACCTTTGTTTGCAATTACAGAGATCATACGTTTACTGTAGTTCTTGACCAGGTTTGCACACACTGCAGAAGGGATTTTGGCCCACTCCTCCATACAGACCTTCTCCAGATCCTTCAGGTTTCGGGGCTGTCACTGGGCAATACAGACTTTCAGCTCCCTTCAAATATTTTCTATTGGGTTCAGGTCTGGAGACTGGCTAGGCCACCCAGGACCTTGAGATGCTTCTTACGGAGCCACTACTTAGTTGCCCTGGCAGTGTGTTTTGGGTCGTTGTCATGCTGGAAGACGCAGCCACAACCCATCTTCAATGCTCTTACTGAGGGAAGGAGGTTGTTGGCAAAGATCTTGCGATACATGGCCGCATCCATCCTCCCCTCAATACGGTGCAGTTGTCCTGTCCCCTTTGCAGAAAAGCATCCTCAAAGAATGATGTTTCCACCTCCATGCTTCACGGTTGGGATGGTATTCTTGGGGTTGTACTCATCCTTATTTTTCCTCCAAACACGGCGAGTGGAGTTTAGACCAAAACGCTAAATTTTTGTCTCATCAGACCACATGACCTTCTCCCACTCCTCCTCTGGATCATCCAGATGGTCATTGGCAAACTTCAGACGGGCCTGGACATGTGCTGGATTGAGCAGGGGGGCCTTGCGTGCGCTGCAGGATTTTAATCCATGATGGTGTAGTGTGTTACTAATGGTTTTCTTTGAGACTGTGGTCCCAGCTCTCTTCAGGTCATTGATCAGGTCCTGCCGTGTAGTTCTGGGCTGATCCCTCACCTTCCTCATGATCATTGATGCCCCACGAGGTGAGATCTTGCATGGAGCCCCAGACCGAGGACGATTGACCGTCATCTTGAACTTCTTCCATTTTCTAATAATTGCGCCAACAGTTGTTGCCTTCTCACCAAGCTGCTTGCCTATTGTCCTTTAGCCCATCCCAGCCTTGTGCAGGTATACAATTTTATCCCTGATGTCCTTACACAGCTCTCTGGTCTTGGCCATTGTGGAGAGGTTGGAGTCTGTTTGATTGAGTGTGTGGACAGGTGTCTTTTATACAGGCAATGAGTTCAAATAGGTGCAGTTAATACAGGTAATGAGTGGAGAACAGGAGGGATGCATAAAGAAGAACTAACAGGTCTGTGAGAGCCGGAATTCTTACTCTTTGGTAGGTGATCAAATACTTATGTCATGCAATAAAATGCAAATTAATTACTTAAAAATCATACAATGTGATTTTCTGGCTTTTGTTTTAGATTCCGTCTCTCACAGTTGAAGTGTAGCTATGATAAAAATTACAGACCTCTACATGCTTTGTAAGTAGGGAAACCTGCAAAATTGGCAGTGTATCAAATACTTCCTCTCCCCACTGTACATACACCTCACTTGCTTTGGCAATGTTAATATATGTTTGCCATGCCAATAAAGCATCTTGAATTGAATATATATATATGAGAGAGAGACTAGACAACTTCCTGGACAAAATGTTTCACTGTAATAGTGAAGTTGTAAATTTAGCAGTAGAAAATGTTAACAGTGTATTTGACCTCTCAGCTTCCCTGTCAAATCTAAAAATGTCAAGCAGAAAACCGAAGTCCATTCTTTTTCTCTAAACCAAAGAAAATTTGGATGATAAATCCATTTCAGAGATTCCCTGAAATGTACTTCTCACTAGTGCCCCATGTGCTCGGATACCCAGCAGGTCTGCCAATGCAGCTTTTTTTCTCTTGAGGGCCTGAGTATGGCCCCGAACTCCTGTGGTCTCAACAAACGTCAGGAGCTCCACTATCTCAGACTCTAGGGCGTTCATTGATCTGGTGATATCTCTGGTGACGTTCATTGATCTGGTGATATCTCTGGTGATGTTCATTGTGCGCTGATTAAATAATTGTTGAGGTTCTTTGTGATTTCTGTCTAAATCACTGACTGTGCAGTTAAAGTCCCCAGCAATAAATAAATAATCCTCAGTATTACATTTCTCAATGGTATTTGATAATGTCTCTAAAAAAACAAACCCTCTCAACTGCCACTACTGGCATATACATTTATCAGACACATTGTGATGTTTTCATATCTGGCTCTAACTTTTAATAACCTCCCCTCAACCTCATATGATAAAGACAAAAACCCTCTTGAGAACAGGATGGCCACACCCCAACTTTTTGAGTTTTTGTGACAACACACCACTGCCCCCCCACTCCTGTTGACACATAACTTCATTTTCCATATTACTATGCGTTTCTTGTAGAAAACTTACGTCACTTCCCTTTCCCTTTAGTAACTCATACACTACGGCTCTTTTTTTTACGTCTCTCGCCCCATTTACGTTTAAAACATCTTAAAACTGCTCATGGCTGAAAGAAAATGCAGAGTAAGAGACAGAAAACACATTTCTTTACAGAGTTAAGGCTGCGACCGAACTCTTTCATTTCCTTTAGAATTTAAATCACTTGTCACTCTCGTGACCACTTTCTTGAGTCTAGAGATTTCAGGGCTTGTCAAACCTCCCACCGTTATTTTTGACATCAGAAATGTTGCGGATTCAATAAACAATTAACATCCAGAAAAATAATCTGTTACATTATAATCCTGCATATATTTATTTCCTTTTGTCAAATTCAAAAAATTGCGTACCTTCTCAATCCCATACCTTCCACCACATTTCTCTCGCTATTTTGTTGTGATGCATCAGATGCCTCACTATCGCTATTGTCCCCCGAAGAAAATTCCACCTCTACAACCTGTTTATCCTAAACTGATTTATCAATCTCTACCTTCCTCTTGGAATTAGAGCCTTTGCCACCCCTTAAATTCTTCCACTTACTCCTCGGTACTTTAAAAACAGCTACTTAATTTTCCATTGTTGCACTCTCCTCTTGAACTCCCATTTCATATTCCAGCACCCCCTCAGCAACCTCAATCACAGTCTCACCGACTGTTCCCCCCTATTCTTTTTTCCTGACCTACCACAATTGCCCCCATAGCCACACTGCTTTCCTTTCCTACTTTTCCCCCACATCTACACAAGCCCCTCCCGCTGGTTGCTCCCTTGAGAAAACCAACCTCGACTGTCCCACCACCCCTATACGTGCTTAGTTATATTGAGACAGTATAACCTTACAACAACTAAATCACTCAATATACACTACTGTTCAAACTTTTGGGGTCACTTAGAAATGCCCTTGTTTTTGAAAGAAAAGCTATTTTTTTGTCCATTAAAATAACATCGTATTGATCAGAAATACAGTGTGGACATTGTTAATGTTGTAAATGACCATTGTAGCTGGAAACGGGCTGATTTTCTATGGAATATCTGCATAGGCCCATTATCAGCAACCATCACTCCTGTGTTCCAATGTCACGTTGTGTTACAGTAGCTAATTCAAGTTTATAATTTTAAAAGGCTAATTGATCACACTGTATTTCTGATTAATGTGATGTTATTTTAATGGATCAAAAATGTGCTTTTCTTTCAAAAACAAGGACATTTCTAAGTGACCCCAAACCTTTGAACAGTAGTGTATATGCATTTATACACACCGAAACCCAATAGAGTGAAAATAATTCCAGTCGCTCCCACAATCATTCCTGCTTCCCAACTTACTCCCAGCATGCACACCAACGAGAGAGAGATCGAGAGAGAGAGGGAGAGAGAGAGGGAGAGAGAGAGAGAGTGATGGGCAAGAGAGAGAGTAGAAGGAAAGAGAGAAAGTAGAAAGAAAGAGAGAGAGTAGAAAGAAAGAGAGAGAGTAGAAGGAAAGAGAGAGAGGGGGGAGAAGAGAGAGGGGCAAGAAAGAGAAAGACAGAGAGGAAAGAGGGTTGTATTTTCTCCTAGAGGATCAGTTGTAGAATAGCAGAGACCTGGAAAAGAGGATTGTAACAGCTTCTGCATCACAATTAGTCACCATATGTCTGTGTGAATGTTTGAAGCCAGGCTAGAGAGGGAGAGGGAGGAGAGAGGGAAAGAGAGAAGCGATAGATGAGTTTGTAATGATGCAATGTGTGTGTGTGTGTGTGTGTGTATACGTGCGTGTGTGTTTGTTAGGCCAGAGACAATTAAGTAATTAACTAGAGTGTGTCTGCTCTGTAATTACCGACTGAGAGTTGTCATTAAGTTAGGTTCACAGGTAAATCTGCTTTTGTCTGTTATTGATAATTGTACACGGGCTGTAACTGCTTGCGCCAACCCTTTTAATTTACACTCTACCACAGAGTACAAAAGGCACCTCTGCTAATTGGCATGAATTGGAAGGGTTCAGGATGAGAGTTGAGGAAGTGTGTGTGTGTGTGTGTATATGAGTGCCCAGGATCGTTTGTGTGTGAGTGTGCATGCATGTGTGTGTGTGCGTGCATGTGTGTGTGTGCGTGTGTGAGGAAGTAGTAACTGCTGTTAACGGCAGATGGAGGCCTTAAATGCCAATCTTGGCTTCAGAACCACTCTGCCTCAAACTGACTGAGCAAATGGAAGCTGATGAATCCATCTTTCCACCATCAGGGAACAGAATTGTCTTTTAAATAATTAAATCGAACTGCAATTGCTCATTACAGAACCCGTTCACTATTTGAACGTGATTTCCAACAATGGGTCTCTGTTCGACTTCCTTAAGTTTGGTGTTTCTGTTTTATTTCCCCATTATTGTTTGTTTGACTCGTCGCCACTTGACGCAATTATTATTTTCTGCGTATGCTATTACCTTTCACTCAAAGTGTTTGTTAACAGGGAGTCAGACAGAGGCAGAGTGCCTTATCACATGTAAGTTCACTTGACTGCAGCAACAATTTGTGGGATTTGCACGGTAACTTTAAGAATCAGACAGGTTGCTCAAAGAGACGAGCGGGAGCAGAGTGAAACGTAGGACTAATCAAAGTGGCTTCGCAATATTACGAGAGAGAGGGAGAAAGAGAGAGGGAGAGAGATAAAGAGAGAGTGATAGGTAGAAAGAGAGGGGGCAGTGAGAGAGAGGAAGGGGGACAGAGAGAGAGATTGGCTGCATGTAATTAGTCTGCTGCTATTGATCTGTGTTGCTCCTCACCCTGCGTACTGATCCAACACTGACTGACAGATCAATTGACTGTGGAGGAGGAGAAAGAGAGGGAGAAAGAGAGAGACAGAGCAGAGTAAGAAGGAAAAGACTGTCATTGCCTCATTGCAATGAACGAGAGAAGGAAGGAAAGAGAAAGAGAGAGAGAGTAAAAAGGAAAAGGCTTCCTTGCCTTGAAGTAGTGAGTGTACAGAAGTAGGGCCAGAAGGGAACAGGCAGGCAGGCAGGCAGGCAGGCAGGCAGGCAGACAGACAGACAGACAGCAGCCAAGGTGATCTGTGATCCTGCGTTGTACTTCTCCTCACACCCTACGTTCCTTCCTTTCAACTACGGTTTCACACTGTCTCTCCTCAGCCCGATCGGCCTAGCTTGCCCGTCCGCCTGTCTGTCCAGGCCCCAGACGATAACAGAGAGCCATTCATTACAGAGGCATAAAGCCCACCAGCCCTCAGTATTAATTCAAAGGCAGCGGTGAGGGGGACTGATAATGATTCTGTGGGAATGGAAGAGGAACAGAACAGAACAGGTGTAGTATTCGCTGGTCTGCTCTGGCTATAAATAGCAGGTAGAGGAGAGGAGGACTGGTGTGTAGGAAGAGTGTGTCACGCCCTGACCTTAGATCTTTTTATGTCTCTATTTTGGTTTGGTCAGTGTGTGATTTGGGTGGGCATTCTATGTTCCTTTTTCTATGTTTTTGTATTTCTTTGTTTTGGCCGGGTATCGTTCTCAATCAGGGATAGCTGTCTATCGTTGTCTCTGATTGGGAACCATACTTAGGTAGCTTTTTCCCACAGGGTTTTTGTGGGTAGTTACTTTCTGTTTAGTGTTTTCACCTTACAGGACTGTTTCGGGTATTCTCTTTTTTTTAATATATTTTTGTTATAGTGTTCAGTTTTAATAAAACAAGCATGAACCCTTACAAAGCTGCACTTTGGTCCGATGATTCCTCTTCTTCCAACGACGAATACCGTTACAGAGTGGTCTACGTGCCAACGCTTTCATTACTGCACCACAGTCTCAGCACACCCCACTCAGTGTCCTACCAGGGTTATCTAAGCATTTATTTATTTATGAAGGGGCCTCTTCTCCTACATCCCTTCCTCTCACTCTCCCTCTCCTGCTCTTATATGCTCCCTCTCTTCTCCTTACTCGTTCATGTTCCATCGATTTCACAATCGCCAAGAGGGATGAAATCAGAACGCTCATCGCAAAGGAAGAAAATTGGAAAAGTAAAAAAGGGTCAAGATCATTTCTTGGCAGACGAAACATGAAGGAGAGCATCACCCAGATGAAACATGAAGGAGAGCATCACCCAGATGAAACATGAAGGAGAGCATCACCCAGATGAAAGGAGAGGCTCACCCATATGAAATATGAAAGAGAGGCTCACCCAGATGAAACATGAAAGAGAGGCTCACCCAGATGAAACATGAAAGAGAGGCTCATCCAGATGAAACATGAAGGAGAGCGTCACCCAGATGAAAGGAGAGGCTCACCCAGATGAAATATGAAAGAGAGGCTCACCCAGATGAAACATGGAGAGGCTCACCCAGATGAAACATGAAAGAGAGGCTCACCCATATGAAACATGGAGAGGCTCACCCATATGAAACCTGGAGAGGCTCACCCAGATGAAACCTGGAGAGGCTCACCCAGATGAAACATGGAGAGGCTCACCCAGATGAAACATGAAGGAGAAGTAAATGTTAACGATAAAACCATTCTTAACCTCTTCTCATCGTATGCCTCCTGTATCTAAGACCACAGCAGGTAGGGAGGCCAAGGATACCCAGCCTAGTTGAGATGAGGGGGGGAGTGGAAAGAAAATATATTCTCGCAAACAACGATTTTCTGCTTGCAAGGTAGGAGATAAAAACCACAAAAGCAAAAGAGTGCAGACAGGAAGACCTATTTCCTTATTTCTTTCTCTCGCCAAACAACAGCAAAACAGATTAGAATGTTAATGTGATTGCTGAATTACTGTCTGCCCATTTTAGCACCGGCACAGAATTAATCTGTGAAATTGTGAAAAGGACCAGTTGAATGCCAGCGAAGGAAGAGTGAATGTATCTTCCTGGCAAGGGCTCAAACAACAGCCTGCCTGGCAAGCAGGAAGCCGGCGTATCGTTGGCTCCCACGACGGATGAACGAGTCACGCGAGCGCATCCTCATTTATTACCAAACAGGCCGATCGAGATCGTTGACAGAAAAATCATTGCGGTACACAAACAAGCTCGGTTTTAATGTGTTTTTCAAGCGTAAATTCCTGACGGGGTGTAGAAGGAAACAAATATGGAATTATACTAACAGATTAGAACGGCAGGTATAAGACTCACTCAGTTTGGGCAGAGATGTGAGGACGTCAGTTCAGATGGCTTTACTGTCGCCTGTAATGCAGTGGTTCTGAATAAGAGCTTCTTCTGAACCGATAAAGGCCAACAGAAACTACAACATACAGACCTTAAAGCAATGTCTGAATAGTATCTTCCTTGAATGGTGGTGGTTATTGTGATCAAGCCTGACACGATCAACAGTTTCTCAGCCCATCAACAGACTGTGTAGAGACCTAGCCCACATTACTATATGTTGTGAAAGTCAATGCCTGCTGTGACCATAAGGAGGGAGCCACTTTGTCACAGTAGGGGATTATTATTGGTAAAATGAAAGAGACCACATATAGTGGCATCAAGCCTCAGTTTAACCACGCTACCAACATGCTAATATTGTGAAACGTTTGAGGCAAAGACACATAGAAGCTAGGCACAACAGTGTTCACATGGCTATGTAGCTGAACCTTTTACCTAACAACACAATAGACTACTACAACCAATACAACTAGCAATACCATAAAGTACAATACAACACTACTATAATCCACTCTGGGACAATTCAGAAGGCATCACCGCAAGCACACTATAAACGCCCACTAGACTGGATGGATGCTTAATTGGGTGATACAACAGTTGCTGTAGAAAACGCTTCTTGACATGGGACTGTTGTCTTTCACCACGATGTAGGAAGTGTGAGACTGAGAGAAAGAGAAATCAGACAAGAAGAGAGAAAAAGCGAACCAGAGAGAGAGGATGAGAGAATAAGAAATTGTGAGAGTGAGGAAAGACAGAAAGATTGACATTCTTAAAGTAGCCTGGGCCGACCACCAATCAATGCTGACTGTTATCTGAAGCCTTTCCTCTATCTGAAGGTAAAAAGGTCCAACGGCTACCCACTCCTTTCTCCACAGGGTGCTCTCTCTCCACAGGGTGTTCTCTCTCCACAGGGTGCTCTCTCTCCACAGGGTGCTCTCTCTCCACAGGGTGTTCTCTCTCCACAGGGTGCTCTCTCTCCACAGGGTGCTCTCTCTCCACAGGGTGCTCTCTCTCCACAGGGTGCTCTCTCTCCACAGGGTGTTCTCTCTCCACAGGGTGCTCTCTCTCCACAGGGTGCTCTCTCTCCACAGGGTGCTCAGGGTGCTCTCTCTCCACAGGGTGTTCTCTCTCCACAGGGTGTTCTCTCTCCACAGGGTGCTCTCTCCACAGGGTGTTCTCTCTCCACAGGGTGCTCTCTCTCCACAGGGTGCTCTCTCTCCACAGGGTGCTCTCTCTCCACAGGGTGCTCTCTCTCCACAGGGTGCTCTCTCTCCACAGGGTGCTCTCTCTCTCCACAGGGTGCTCTCTCTCTCCACAGGGTGCTCTCTCTCTCCACAGGGTGCTCTCTCTCCACAGGGTGCTCTCTCTCAACAGGGTGCTCTCTCTCCACAGGGTGCTCTCTCTCCATAGGGCCGATGGAGCCATCCAAGGAGAACAAAACGAGTTGGGAATATCCAGAGAGCCTCTATGTCCATGACGTTTATTCCTGCTATTCTCTCTATCATGTCATTCTTCTGTCATCTGTAAAGGCCTTTTTACGTCCAGGGTTGGGGTTAGGTTCAGCAAACACCCACACCCACACCCACACCCACACCCACACACACACACACACACACACACACACACACACACACACACACACACAAACTTCTACCTGACGTATGCCGAGGCGGTAGGCCACGATGCGATCCACAGCGTTGGGGTTCATCTGGGTCCACTGCAGTTTGAAGCCATAGACTCTAGGCCGGTTCTGCCACAGCGGACTGTACGTGTCGTAGTAGAACTCTGGAGGATACGCTTTTCCTGTAAACACAAACAAACATTTACAACTAATTAAATATTATTGTATTTCAACTTCCACTGTTCCCGCTTTATCTGTGGCATCAAGGGAATAAGGAACCCAAGCCATATGTGACCGACCATATGTGGCCATACGCCTAGTTTCCTGAAACAGGTCACATATGTACCAGAGATACTGAATCAAGCTAAATAAGAGGGCCATGTGAATTGCTGTAAAAAAAAAGTTGACCATTGTAAAAATAAAAAAAAACACATACTGCACATTGTCGTTTTTCTTTCAGGTTGCCAAAATGAAAACAAGTCATGTTGACTATTACTCCACAAAATTGCTGCAATGCATCAACCATGAGAGTTGCCTCCAATAACCAGTATTTTTTGAAACTGCACTGTTGGTTAGGGGCTCGTAAGTAAGCATTTCACTGTAAGGTCTACTACACCTGTTGTATTCGGCGCATGTGACTCAAACTTTGATTTGGCCTGTTTTTGACCCGTTTGATAAGGAGTCAGTGGTGTTTGTTCTTTTGTACTGACAGAAACTTGTTTTCACAGAAGTGTGTCGATCTTTCTCAGACATTTTGTCAATAAAGCTGTTTCCTTTGATGGAAGCCACAAGGTCAGCTGTGTTATTGTCAGAACAGAAAAAAGTGCTGTAGGGTAGAGTGGGGTAAATTGAGCCAAAGGGTTAGTTTAGCCACCCTTGTTTCTAGGAAACCATATGCAAAATGAATAATGTCTACTATCTGAGCAGCTAACCGATCACTGCAGCTGTACATAGTCCATCTGTAAATAGCCCACCCAATCTACCTACCTCAGCCCCATACTGTTTTTATTTTATTTACTTTTCTTCTCTTTTGCACACCAGTATCATCATCTGCTCATTTATCACTCCAGTGTTCATCTGCTAAATTGTCATTTTTCGCTCCTATGGCCTATTTATTGCCTACCTCATGCCTTTTGCACACACTGTATATAGACTTTCTTTTCTCTACTGTGTCATTGACTTGTTTGTGTTATTGGCTTGTTTATTGTTTACTCCATGTGTAACTCTGTGTTGTTGTCTGTGTCACACTGCTTTGCTTTATCTTGGCCAGGTCATCATTTCATGTGAGTCTGTGAAGGAAGAAACCACATGTAAAAATGGTAAGCAAGTTAGGTCCAAGAAACTGTAAAATAAATGTATTGTGTTATTAAGAGGTTTCATGATTCTTGTATCTTAACCCAAGTGTACATCAGCTGTGGTCTCTATACGTTTCAGTACCAGGTCCTATACCTAGCAAACTTAGCATGAAAGTGCATCGTTGTAGCTGTGAGGGCTAATATAGTCAAAATGTTTGCCATGGGGTAAGTTGAGCCAATGGCCACCATATCTGTTACAAATGATGATTACCTTGTCATTTTTATGCATAATGTGCATAGTATGTGTGCAATGTGTCATGAATATGAGCTCAAGATCTGTATTGTTACAGAGCAGACATCATCATATCCTGTGTAAACAAACATAAAACAAGCAGCCCCCCTTGAGGTTCTTAAAAGAGCAGCCAAGGAGGTGAGAGAAGGGAAGAAGTCCGTTCAAGCAGCAGCAAGGGATGATAAATAGACTGATCGACACTGAGGAGATACATTGACAATAAAAGAAAATGAACACGTACCTGTGTGAATGAGAGGTAGCGATAGAGCAGCTAAGGCACACGAGCTGTGTTCGAATACTCCTACCATTTTGTTTATTTGACCTTTATTTAACCAGGTAGGCAAGTTGAGAACAAGTTGTCATTTACAACTGCGACCTGGCCAAGATAAAGCAAAGCAGTTCGACACATACAACAACACAGAGTTGCACATAGAGTAAAACAAATATACAGTCAATAATACAGTAGAAAAATAAGTCTATATACAATGTGAGCAAATGAGGTGAGATAAGGGAGGTAAAAGGCAAAAAAAGGCCATGGTGGCGAAGTAAATACAATATAGCAAGTAAAATACTGGAATGGTAGATTTGCAGTGGAAGAATGTGCAAGGTAGAGATAGAAATAATGGGGTGCAAAGGAGCAAAATAAATAAATAAATACAGTAGGGGGAGAGGTAGTTTTTTGGGCTAAATTATAGATGGGCTATGTACAGGTGCAGTAATCTGTGCGCTGCTCTGACAGCTGGTACTTAAAGCTAGTGAGGGAGATAAATGTTTCCAGTTTCAGAGATTTGTGTAGTTCGTTCCAATCATTGGCAGCAGATAACTGGAAGGAGAGGCGGCCAAAGGAAGATTTGGTTTTGGGTGCTAAAAAACGGATGGCACTGTGATAGACTGCATCCAATTTATTGAGTAGGGTGTTGGAGGCTATTTTGTAAATGACATCGCCGAAGTCGAAGATCGGTAGGATGGTCAGTTTTACAAGGGTATGTTTGGCAGCATGAGTGAAGGATGCTTTTGTTGCGAAATAGGAAACCAATTCTAGATGTAACTTTGGATTGGAGATGTTTTGATGTGAGTCTGGAAGGAGAGTTTACAGTCTAACCAGACACGTAGGTATTTGTAGTTGTCCACATATTCTAAGTCAGAACCGTCCAGAGTAGTGATGTTGGACGGGCGGGCAGATGCAGGTGCAGGCGGCGATTGGTTGAAAAGCATGCATTTAGTTTTACTTGTATTTAAGAGCAACTGGAGGCCACGGAAGGAGAGTTGTATGGCTTTGAAGCTCGTCTGGAGGGAGTGTCTGGAGTGTCCAAATAAGGGCCAGAAGTATACAGAATGGTGTCGTCTGTGTAGAGGTGGATCAGAGACTTACCAGCAGCAAGAGCGACATCATTGATGTGTACAGAGAAGAGAGTTGGTCCAAGAATTGAACCCTGTGGCACCCCCATAGAGACTGCCAGAGGCCCGGACAACAGGCCCTCCGATTTGACACACTGAACTCTATCAGAGAAGTAGTTGGTGAACCAGGCGAGGCGAATCATTTGAGAAACCAAGGCTAACGAGTCTGCCGATGAGGATGTAGTGATTGACAGAGTCGAAAGCCTTGGCCAGGTCAATGAATACGGCTGCACAGTATTGTTTCTTATCGATAGTGGTTAAGATATAATTTAGGACCTTGAGCGTGGCTGTGGTGCACCCATGACCAGCTCTGAAACCAGATTGCATAGTGGAGAAGGTATGGCGGGATTCGAAATGGTCGGTAATCTGTTTGTTGACTTGGCTTTCGAAGACCTTAGAAAGGCAGGGTAGGATAGATATAGGTCTGTAGAAGTTTGGGTCAAGAGTGTGTCCCCCTTCGAAGAGCTGCTTTCCAATTTTTGGGAATCTCAGACGATACGAAAGAGAGGTTGAAGGCTAGTAATAGGGGTTGCAACAATTTCGGCAGATCATTTTAGAAAGAAAGGGTCCAGATTGTCTAGCCCGGCTGATTTGTAGGGGTCCAGATTTTGCAGCTCTTTCAGAACATCAGCTGACTGGATTTGGGAGAAGGAGAAATGGGGAAGGCTTGGGCGAGTTGCTGTGGGGGGTGCAGTGCTGTTGACCGGGTTAGGGGTAGCCAAGTGGAAAGTATGGCCAGCCGTAGAAAAATGCTTATTGAAATTCACAATTATAGTGGATTTATCGGTGGTGACAGTGTTTCCTATCCTCAGTGCAGTGGGCAGCTGGGAGGAGGTGTTCTTATTCTCCATGGACTTTGGGTGTCCCAGAACTTTTTGAACTTGTGTTGCAGGAAGCAAATTTCTGCTTGAAAAACCTAGCCTTGGCTTTTCTAACTGCCTGTGTATATTGGTTTCTAGCTTCCCCGAAAATGTGCATATCAAGGGGGCTGTTCGATGCTAATGCAGAACGCCATAGGATGTTTTTGTGTTGGTTAAGGGCAGTCAGGTCTGGAGAGAACCAAGGGCTATATCTGTTCTTGGTTCTACATTTCTTGAATGGGGCACACTTATTTAAAATGGTGAGGAAAGCATTTAAAAAAATAACCAGGCATCCTCTACTGATGGGATGAGATCAATATCCTTCCAGGATACCCCGGCCAGGTCGATTAGAAAGGCCTGCATGCTGAAGTGTTTCAGTTCATTTGACTGCTGACCCATTACGGATGCAGGCAATGAGGCAGTGATCGCTGAGATCTTGGTTGAAAACAGCAGAGGTGTATTTACAGTTGGTTAGGATGATATCTATGAGGGTGACCGTGTTTATGGCTTTGGGGTGGTATCTGGTAGGTTCATTGAGAATTTGTGTGAGATTGAGGGCATCAATCTTAGATTGTAGGATGGCTGAGGTGTTAAGCATGTTCCAGTTTAGGTCGCCTAGCAGCACGAGCTCTGGAGATAGATGGGGGCAATCAGTTCACATATGGTGTCCAGAGCACAGCTGGGGGCAGAGGGTGGCATATAAATGGCGACAACGGTGAGAGACTTGTTTTTAGAGAGGTGGATTTTTAAGTAGAAGTTCAAATTGTTTGGGTACAGACCTGGATAGTAGGACAGAACTCTGCAGGCTATCTTTGCAGCAGATTGCAAAACCGCCCCCTTTGGACATTCTATCTTGTCTGAAAATGTTGTAGTTAGGGATGAAGATTTCAGAATTTTTGGTACTAAGCCCACTAACTGCACTATTTGTGATGTAAATTGAGTATGTAGTACGCTTATTGGTCATAGCATGGATAGAGTTAGTATGCTAAAAGTTCACAGATGTCATACTACATTTGCCAAAATACGAAGTATACACGCAGTGCACACTATTTCCGTACTTTTAAGGCTCTTAATGCAATTCTTCAGGAAATGTTTTAACGTTTTAAGATTTGAAGAAAATGGCGGAAAATATGCAGCGGAAGTCCGACGAGAGCAGAAACAAATTAATTGCTTTAACTAATTATGACAAATGTTAAGAAAATGTTGAGCAATGTAATAAAGTAATGACTTTCCAAATTATTTACGCTTATTTACGCTTATTTACGCTGGTTGGCTGACTGTGTTGGTTACGCTATCCTTACAAACCGCATAATAATACATTGAACTTGCCAGTATATTAACGATATGCTATCTAACTACCCAGCGTTTATTAACTTGATTATTCACGTCATTCTTAGCTTAGTGGTATAGTCGTTGTGCGTTCTCAATGGAAATAAATTAGCTCTGGCTATCTACTCAGAATAGTCTCGTCTGAGAGCACCAGCCATTAACATGAGCCCGTCCTCCCCAATTAAAGTGCCACCAACCTCCTGTGCTATGTATGGTGGACTGAAGTGGGCTGCTTGATATACAGTATTCAATATTTAAAGAAGAGACAGAGAGCCAACATAAATACATTTCTCACAGGTCAAAGAAAACACATGAATACTTAGAAACCAACATTCAAGAGGAGATTATCTAAAGACAGTGTAACATTATTCTCCCTGTGACCACCCAGAAATTTGAAACTGTTCAAACCGCTACAGTGGGGCAAAAAAGTATTTAGTCAGCCACCAATTGTGCAAGTTCTCCCACTTAAAAAGATGAGAGAGGCCTGTAATTTTCATCATAGGTACACTTCAACTATGACAGACAAAATGAGAAAACAAAATCCAGAAAATCACATTGTAGGATTTGTAATTAATTTATTTGCAAATTATGATGGAAAATAAGTACTTGGTCACCTAAAAACAAGCAAACAGTCACACTCCAAACTCCACTATGGCCAAGACCAAAGAGCTGTCAAAGGACACCAGAAACAAAATTGTAGACCTGCACCAGGTTGGGAAGACTGAATCTGCAATAGGTAAGCAGCTTGATTTAAAGAAATCAACTGTGGGAGCAATTATTAGGAAATGGAAGACATACAAGACCACTGATAATCTCCCTCGATCTGGGGCTCCACGCAAGATCTCACCCCGTGGGGTCAAAATGATCACAAGAACGGTGAGCAAAAATCCCAGAACCACACGGGGGGACCTAGTGAATGACCTGCAGAGAGCTGGGACCAAAGTAACAAAGCCTACCATCAGTAACACACTACGCCGCCAGGGACTCAAATCCTGCAGTGCCAGACGTGTCCCCCTGCTCAAGCCAGTACATGTCCAGGCCCGTCTGAAGTTTGCTAGAGAGCATTTGGATGATCCAGAAGAAGATTGGGAGAATATCATATGGTCAGATGAAACCAAAATATAACTTTTTGGTAAAAACTCAACTCGTCTACGAATGCTGAGTTGCATCCAAAGAACACCATACCTACTGTGAAGCATGGGGGTGGAAACATCATGCTTTGGGGCTGTTTTTCTGCAAAGGGACCAGGACGACTGATCCGTGTAAAGGAAAGAATGAATGGTGCCATGTATCGTGAGATTTTGAGTGAAAACCTCCTTCCATCAGCAAGGGCATTGAAGATGAAACGTGGCTGGGTCTTTCAGCATGACAATGATCCCAAACACACCACCCGGGCAACGAAGGTGTGGCTTCGTAAGAAGCATTTCAAGGTCCTGGAGTGGCCTAGCCAGTCTCCAGATCTCAACCACATAGAAAATCTTTGGAGGGAGTTGAAAGTCTGTGTTGCCCAGCAACAGCCCCAAAACATCACTGCTCTAGAGGAGATCTGCATGGAGGAATGGGCCAAAATACCAGCAACAGTGTGTGAAAACCCTGCGAAGACTTACAGAAAAAAGCATTGAGATAAACTTTTGTTATTGACCAAATACTTATTATTTTCCATCATAATTTGCAAATAAATTCATTAAAAATCCTACAATGTGATTTTCTGGATTTTTGTTTTCTCATTTTGTCTATCACAGTTGAAGTGTACCTATGATGAAAATTACAGGCCTCTCTCATCTTTTTAAGTGGGAGAACTTGCACAATTGGTGGCTGACTAAATACTTTTTTGCCCCACTGTATATCTGTTGATTTCTAATAGCGATAGTCGAGACTTCCAGCTACAATAGTACTCCGTCTGAAGAGTGTGAACCAATCAGCAGAGTTTATCCCACAGGCTGGGAAGTGTGAACCAATCAGACCGCAGGCTGGTAGGAGTGTAAATCAATCAGAGGTCCATCAAATGTCTGTCATATTGGAAACAACTAACTTTTTTTGACACATCACATACGCTGCTGCCACTGTTTATTATCTATGCTGTTGCCTAGTCACTTTATTCCTAGTTATATGTACAGTACCAGTCAAAAGTTTGGACACACCTACTCATTCAAGAGTTTTTCTTTATTTTTCTATTTTCTACATTGTAGAGTAATAGTGAAGACATAAAAACTATGAAATAACACATACAGAATCATGTAGTAATCAAAAAAGTGTTCAATCTAAATATATTTTGGATTTTAGATTCTTCAAAGTAGTACTGTACATATTTACCTGAATTACCTCGTACCCCTGCACATCGACTCGGTACTGGTATCCTGTGTATATAGCCAAGTTATCGTTACTCATTGCGTATGCATTATTACTTTTATTATTACGTGTTTTGTATTCTATTATTTCTCTATTTTTGTTCTCTCTGCATTGTTAGGAATTTCACTGTTAGTCCACACCTGTTGTATACGAATCATGTGACAATTAACTTTTGATTTGATTTATTTAAAGAACTGGATAACCTATTTATACAGAACATCAGGGTCAAAGTTCACTGGGCTAAATGTCTCATTTATCAATGTTGCATACGAACAGAAATGTTTGAAAACCATGCGTGCGATCATTTCTTAGCAAAGTGTGGGATTTATCAATTTGTACATTTGTACAGCTGAAAACGGTTGTTCTGATTAAAGAAGCAATCAGTCTTTAGACTAGTTGAGTATCTGGAGCATCAACATTTCTGGGTTCGATTACAGGCTCAAAATGGCCAGAAACAAATAACTTTCTTCGGAAATTCGTCAGTCTATTCTTGTTCTGAGAAATGAAGGCTATTCCATGCGAGAAATTGCCAAGTAACTAGCCTTCATTTCTCAGAACAAGAATAGACTGATGAGTTTCAGGAGAAAAGTATTTGTTTCTGGCCATTTTGAGCCTGTAAACGAACCCACAAATGCTGATGTTCCAGATATTCAACTGGTCTCAAGATGTATTGCTTCTTTAATCAGAAAAACCCTTTTCAGCTGTGCTAACATAATTGCAAAAGGGTTTTCTAATGATCAATTAGCCTTTTAAAATTATAAACTTGGACTAGCTAACACACCATGCCATTGGAACACAGGAGTGCTGGTTGCTGATAATGTGCCTCTGTAGGCCTATGTAGATATTCCATAACAAAATATTTTTTTTAAATCAGCAGTTTCCAGCTACAATAGTCATTTACAACAATAACAATGTCTAAACTGTATTTCTGATCAATTTGATGTTATTTTATAGGACAAAAAAAATGATTTTCTTTAAAATACAAGGATATTTCTAAGGAACCCAAACTTTTGAACCGTAATGTATATTTGTTATATTTATTGTCAAGAAAAAATATTTAGATGTGGTCCATGTCTGAATATGGTTGCGAATATAAAGCTTGACTTACCATCAGTTGGTGTGTCCGGTATTCCTTCAGGGTCTGGGAGAGGGTCCTCAGTATCACCATCACAAATGATGCCAGACACTGAGGTCTCTCCAATTATGCTGCCAATGCGCTGGTCCATAGCTGACAGTGAAGATTCACTCTGCCCTCCTCCTGTTACATTTATAGCCCTTTTGTGGATCATCTAAAAAAAATTGCATGTTTTCAAATCAAACCAATTCTTTTTAATTTAATTCATTTTTCTGCATTCTGAATTTACCACAGCTCTAACCTGCTCCCAAGCAATATTTTTTCTCTCTTTGTCAAGCCATTGTTGAGGGCTCCAAAAAGTATGGCTTGTTTTTCTTCCACTTCAGTGATCAAAAGTTATATTTCTGCATCCGCAAAGGTTTTTCTTTGTCTTCTTTCATTTCTCCATGTTGGCGAACAGAAATTAGTGACATTTCTTGCAGATTCAAAGGGAAGGTTTGTGATCATAAATGTTCCTTTAGGGCGGTTCTTTATGTAAATGAAACTTCATGTGCACTAGCACAGTGTTTTAGAACATGTCTAATTTATCAAGGCAAAATTCTTACAGGTGTGTGTAAATAAAGAGTACGCGCAATTGATAAATACCAACTTTTTTGTACTTGCAAACATTCTACATTTTCTTCGTACGAGTTCATTTAGAAGCTTTTCTACGCAACATTGATAAATGAGGGGCCCTGGTTCACAAAATCATGGCTTTAAGGCTAGTTTGTTGTTTTTCTTCTGTATTTAACCCTTCCTCTTCTTTGAAGTAGGTGGCTTAAAAGTACATAAAGTCTGAATATTAATAATTTAACTATTTACATGATTAATTGCAAAACTCTCAATGCTAATTCCTGTGAAAAGTACAGTGAATGAGACAAAAGGTAAATTATATGAAGCTTGAACTCAATGACTGCATATGGTACTGCACTTTCCCAACACAAAGACAGTGAGAACCCGTGAGTATATTCAACATAACTCAACAAATCTGTTGAGTGTCCAATCAAACACTTCTGAGGTTAAGCCTTTCACTTTTACAATCAATCACTTCAGTTTCTGAAGATAGGTCTTCTAAACCAATCAACAAAATAATGATAAAAAAAGGTAGTATACTGCTTTGGGCGGAAATCAAGATTGACTGTTTCTCTCAACCTCTCACTAGTTTGATAAATTATCATAATGACCTGAGATAATAAGTCACAATCTCTTCTAAACATGTTTCATCCTGAATCCTGTGACGATAAATCAGGTTAATGATGCTTTGCATTTGTTTGGACATCCGATTGGAGATCACAAGCCTACATGGATAAAGCTGTTGAAAATACAATATTCTATTTCACACAAAAAAGACTAGCTCATTCATCAACTATATAAAACATTTCCGGAGAACAAGAGAAAGAAATCTAATGGGGCTACAGCAGAACAATATTTGGGGAAATGTGTTTGGTATCATTTCCATAAAAACCTGTTCAGATACAGGAAGTGTATACTAATGGACTGTAATGTATTTGGTATCATTTCCATAAAAACCTGTTCAGATACAGGAAGTGTATACTAATGGACTGTAATGTATTTGGTATCATTTCCATAAAAACCTGTTCAGATACAGGAAGTGTATACTAATGGACTGTAATGTATTTGGTATAATTTCCATAAAAACCTGTTCAGATACAGGAAGTGTATACTAATGGACTGAAATGTGCTATTTATCACGCTCTTTGTATCACAGTTTAGAATTATGTTTTTTTTTTGTGGCATTGTGAAAATATGGTTGATTGGACTTTTTTCAAAAGTCATGAGATACAAAAACAATTAGATATATAACCATCTCTTCTGTTCAGAACAGTATATACCATTTTGAGAATGTATTCCCCAAATTTGCTCTGCAATTGAGATTACTACTGTAGAATAAAGTTATGCGATTGTTAGTTATCTTTCTAGTGAACACAATTGTAGAGAAAATATGAAGAACTGAATACAATAAGACTATACCTGGCAGTTGTGAGCTTAGTCCATGCTGGGAAATGTTGCAGAAACTCCCAGGGATAAGTATCTCTTTCTATCCCTCTCACCAATTTCATTCCTCTGTTATTTATTACATGTTTTGTAGACATGTGGCTTTGAAAGGTCATACACCCATCATAGAAAAGCGCTCATAAAAGGACATCCTGTATATTAATGCAATATAAAAAGTCAGCTTTGATCTAGGGGTGGATAAACCTGCCTGCCTGCCTGCCTGCCTGCCTGCCTGCCTGCCTGCCTGCCTGCCTGCCTGCCTGCCTCTCCAGTTCAACAAGCTATGAACCATTTCTACTCCCCCTATTGTACCTACCCACCACCACTACCCATTTGATTTCAGTAGTTTATGAACATAATTCTATTTATAATCAAATCAACAACAAAAAATCACAATCACATGGTTAGCAGACATTAATGCGAGTGTAGCGAAATGCTTGTCCTTCTAGTTCCGACAGTGCAGAAATATCGAACAAGTAATCTAACAATTCCACAACAACTACCTAATACACACATGTAAAGGGGTGAATGAGAATATGGACATGTAAGTATATGGATGAGCGATGGCTGTGAAGCATAGGCAAGGTGCAATAGATGGTAAAAAAATACATGTGATATGAGTAATGTAAGACATGTAAACATTAATAAAGTGGCATATTTTAGAGTGCATTGTATAAAGTGACTAGTGATCCATTTATTAAAGTGGCCAGTGATTGGGTCTCAATGTAGGCAGCAGCCTCTCTGAGTTAGTAATTGCTGTTTAGCAGTCTGATGGCCTTGAGATAGAAGATGTTTCTCAATCTCTGGGTCCCAGCTCTGATGCACCTGTACTGACCTCACCTTCTGTATGGTAGCGGTGTGAACAGACAGTGGCTCGGGTGGTTGATGTCCTTGATGATCTTTTCGGCCTTCCTGCTGTAGGCGTCATGAAGGGCAGGTAGTTTGCCTCCGGTGATCCGTTGTTCAGACCGCATCACCCTCTGGAGAGCCTTGCAGTTGAGGGCGGTGCAGTTGCTGTACCAGGCTGGGATACAGCCCGAATGGATGCTCAAGATTGTGCATCTGTAAAAGTTTGTCAGGGTTTTGGGTGACAAGCCAAATTTCTTCAGCCTCCTGAGGCTGAAGAGGCACTATTGCGTCTTCATCTCAACACTTTCTGTGTGCCTTCTTCACGATGCTGTCTGTGTGAGTGGATCATTTCAGTTTGTCTGTGATGTGAACACCGAGGAACTTAAAACTTTCCACCTTCTCCACTGCTGTCCCTTCGATGCTGTTTCCTGAAGTCCACGATCATCTCCTTTGTTATGTTGATGCTGAGTGAGAAGTTGTTTTCCTGACACCACACTCCGAGTGCCCTCACCTCCTCCCTGTAGGCTGTCTTGTCATTGTTGGTAATCAAGCCCACTACTATTATGTTGTCTGCAAACTTGATGATTGAATTGGAGGCGTGCATAGCCTTGCAGTCGTGGGTGAACAGGGAGTACAGGAGGAGGCTGTACTTTGTACCTTTGTCTGGCACCATTGTTGAGGGTCAGCAAAGTGTAGATGTTTCCTACCTTCCCCACCTGGGGGCGGCCCGTCAGAAAGTCCAGGACCCAATTGCACAGGGCAGGGTTGAGACCCAGGGCCTCCAGCTTGATGATGAGCTAGGAGGGTACTATGGTGTTGAATGCTGAGCTGTAGTCAATGAACAGCATTCTTACATAGGTATTCCTTTTGTCCTTTTGGGCTAGGGCAGTGTGCAGTCTGATGGCGATTGTGTAGTCTGTGGACCTGTTGCGGCAGTATGCAAACTGAAGTGGGTCTAGGCTGACTGGTAAGGTGGAGGTGATATGATCCTTGACTAGTCTCTCAAAGCACTTCATGATGACATAAGTGAGTGCTATGGGGTGGTAGTCATTTAGTTCAGTTATCTTTGCCTTCTTGGGTACAGGAACAATGGTAGCCATCTTGAAGCATGTGGGGACAACAGGATAGGGATAGGGAGCGATTGAATATGTCCGTAAACACACCAGCCAGCTGGTCTGCGCATGCTCTAAGGACGCGGCTAGGGATGCCGTCTGGGCCAGCAGCCTTGCGAGGGGTAACACTTTTAAATGTTTTACTCACGTCAGCCACAGAGAAGGAGAGGGGGGTGGGGCGCAGTCCTTGTTAGCGAGCCGCAACGGTAGCACTTTATTATCCTCAAAGCGGGCAAATAAGGTGTTTAGTTTGTCTGTAAGCGTGACTTCGATGTCTGCGACGTGGCTGGATTTCTTTTTGTAGTCTGTGATTTCCTATAGACCCTACCACATTTTGCTTGTTTGATTGCCTTACGGAGGGAATAGCTACACTGTTTATATTCAGACATATTTCCAGACCTCTTTACATGGTTAAATGTGGTAGATCATGCTTTCAGTTTTGCGCAAATGCCGCCATCCATCCACGGTTTCTTGCTAGGGTAGGTTTTAATAGTCACAGTGAGTACAACATCTCCAATGCACTTCTTTATAAATGCACTCACCGAGTCAGCGTATCGAACAATGTCATTCTCTGAGGCTGACTGGAACATATTCCAGTCCGCGTGATCAAAACAATCTTGAAGCGTGGCTTCTGATTGGTCGGACCAGCGTTGAATGGTTCTCATCACTGGTACATCCTGTTTGAGTTTCTGCCTATAAGACGGAAATAGCAAGATGGCGTCGTGGTCGGATTTGCCGAAGGGAGGGCTGGGGAGGGCTTTGTATGCATCGTGGAAGTTAGAGTAGCAGTGGTCGAGGGTATTGCGCATGCGCGTGGCGCAATCAATATGCTAGAAGAATTTAGGTAGACCTGTTCTCAAATGTGCTTTGTTAAAATCCCCAGCTACAATAAATGCAGACTCAGGATGTATGGTCTCCAGTTTGCAATAGCCCAGTGAAGTTCCTTGATGGCCGTCTTGGTGTCTGCTTGAGGGGGAATGTACACAGCTGTGACTATAACTGACAATAATTCTCTTGGTAGGTAAAATGGCCGGCACTTGATTGTAAGGAATTCTAGATCGGGTGAGCAGAAGGACTTGAGTTCCTGTATGTTGTTATGATTACACCATGAGTCGTTAATCATAAAGCATACACCCCCACCCTTTCTTTTCCCAGAGAGGTGTTTTTCTCTGTCGGCGCGATGCATGGAGAAGCCCGGTGGCCGAACCGATTCCGACAACATATCCTGAGAGAGCCATGTCTCCATGAAACAGAGAATGTTACAATCTCTGATGTCTCTCTGGAAAGCAACCCATGCTCGAATTTTGTCTACCATGTTGTCAAGAGACTGGACATTGTCTAGTAGTATACTCGGGAGCGGTGTGCGATGTGCACGTCTATGGAGCCTGGCCAGGTCGCCGCTTCGTCTGGCCCTGCGGTGTTGTTGTTTTGGATGGCCTACTGGAATTAGCTCCAATGTCCTGGGTGGTGGTCCGAACAGAGGATCCGCTTCGGGAAAGTCGTATTCCTGGTCGTAATGTTGGTAAGTTGACGTTGCTCTTATATCCAATAGTTCTTCCCGGCTGTATGTAATAAAACTTAAGATTTCCTGGGGTAACAATCTAAGAAATAATACAGAAAAAAACAAAATACTGCATTGTTTTCTAAGAACCCAAAGCGAGGCGACCATCTCTGTCGGCGCCATGCTGTCCAGCAGTGATATGCTAGTCTGTCTTTACCTTCCTCCCATTAACATAGATGTAGGATGTGGATCCTTATGAACACAACGCTGATCCAGTCACAAGTCGTATAGCAGCTAGACGTATGCTACTAACCATGCCAAATGAATAATAATTTGTATTTATGAGTAAAACAAACTGGAATAAAATATGTTAATATACATTGAAACCAAAACAAAACTAAATTATGTGTAACCCAAACTCCAGCAATGAATCAAAAAACAAAAGCGTTTCGGAGTGAAATATCCAAGTGTTTGAAATGGTGGCAACAAATACACAATGACAGATTTGTTTTCCAGTGGCTTAACTGTACCCTAGACTCAGTTTGGAGAGTGGTTCAAAGAACACAGTTGTTCAAAGAAACACATACAAATCTGTTTCCCCTCATGAGGATCAAACTCTGCTTCCCAAACATCACAGTGCCTTTGTCCAACAAATGTGTCTAGACATAGAACATGACAATGTTCCAGTCTGGATTCTGAATGCCAAGGGAAATGTGTTCTATAGAGGAGGGGTGTATTATTCATATTAACTGAGCTACAGTTACAATTTTACTATGGTTGTAATAACAGTTGGCTGGGTTTGGATTAAAGACATATTTAACTTAAAGCGGCAATCAGCAGTTGGAATAAGAATAAAGCGTCTCCCCCTGTTACGGTAAGACCTTGAGGGATGGGGCTGAAGAAATGTACCTATTCTCTAATTCGTAGACGTTTGTATTCAAGGACTGACCATCCATGATATCAAAAATATAGTCGGAACCATGATTTGAGGCTAATAGTGTTTGTTTACATTTACTTTGTTTACAAACACAGTTTGACAAAAAAAAGCTTATATTTTGGGTTCTGATGGGGTTCGACATTTCTAAGCTACAGTATATTGCTCAAGAATCATTGGGTTCATATCATTCATTTCAAAGTCCCAAAATGTATGTAACAACTCCAGATTGCCCCAGTAAATGTCAAAATGTCTTACATATGGTAATGACACTATGCTGCGTATACAGATACTTATCGGGCTATATATCAAAAAGGATTGCACGTCACGTGACTATATATAACCTGTACATTATGCCCCTGTCCTTATAGAGGAGTCTGGGCTGACAGACAGATAGATGACACTATTCTTAAGCTCCCTGTTGGTTTCTAAAGCAAATCATGTCAGTCGTCATTGGCTATCCATCACTGTCACACTGCTAGTCTGAGCAGGGAGAATATGCTCTGCGTTTCCAGGTACACAGTGTACAGGTGCAGACTACTAGAGTATATGATATATGATGTGATGAAAAAGAAGAACACGACACGCCGTTCGTACGCTTCCAGAATTTGAATGGAGAAACAGTTTGACTGCGGTGGTGTAAATCTCTGGGGGGCATCTGAACAGTGAGTGCAGGTATTCTCTTCTCTCGTTAATATTTACAATATGCTCTGAGCGCTAATCCTACAGAACTGTTCTAATCTATATTGATTTAAGAAATAACTCTTTATTATACGCACAGGGAGTGCAGGCATTTGTTTCCACCCAATACTAACAAGCCTGATTTAACTGATCATTAAACCTTTAACTAACAGAATCAGATGTGTTAGTGTTGGGCTGTAACAAAATCCTTCACACTCTTTCCAGGACCGAAGGACCCCAGGACCAGGGTTGAAGAACACTATCCTATCCTGCCAATAAGGCTCAGTGGTGCAGATTAAACCCTTTGATGTTGAGGAGTATTTCTGTCTGTAGTTTTTCCCCTTTTGTGGGGAAAAACTCTGGGTGGGCCTATGCCCTCCCAGGCCCACCCACGACTGTGCTCTTTCCCAGTCATGTGAAATCCATAGATTAGGGCCTAACGAATTCATTTAAATTGACTGATATGAACTGTAACTGTAACTCAGTAAAATCTTGTTGCATGAGGAATGTATGCCACCCTGAGATGAAGGGGCTGCAGGGATCATCCTGCCCTGTGGTGCCAGGTTCCTGCCAGAGCTCAGTGGTGCAGATTAAACCCTCTGAAGACGCTGCCTGCCACTCTGCTCTGGCAGGATTGAAGGGCCATCTCATCTCACTAAAGCCACTGCTACCACAGATGTCCCCCGCAGCCTGGCACACACATAATTCACACACACACACACACACACACACACACACACACACACACACACACACACACACACACACACACACACACACACACACACACACACACACACACACACACACACACACACACGCCCCCCTGGCATGGCCTGGCTCCTGACCAGCAGTGTGATAAAGTGTGTGTGTGTTTGCCCCTGAGCATGGCCTGCTGTCCGGCTTTGGAGTGTGTGTTCCCCCTGGCATGAAGGCTGAGACCCTGGGTTTAATCGACCCAACCTGGCTTTCAGATAATGGCTTTGACTGATATATTTTCACTGAACACAGACCTGATCGCCTCCCTCCCTCCCTCCCTCCCTCCCTCCCTCCCTCCCTCCCTCCCTCCCTCCCTCCCTCCCTCCCTCCCTCCCTCCCTCCCTCCCTCCCTCCCTCCCTCCCTCCCTCCCTCCCTCCCTCCCTCCCTCTATCTATCACAGCACCATATCTCTCTGTCTCTCTCTCTCTCTCTGGGGAGAACAAGTATTTGATACACTGCCGATGTTGCAGGTTTTCCTACAAAGCATGTAGAGGTCGGTAATTTGTATCATAGGTACACTTCAACTGTGAGAGACGGAATCTAAAACAAAAATCCAGAAAATCACATTGTATGATTTTTAAGTAATTCATTTGCATTTTATTGCATGGCATAAGTATTTGATCACCTACCAACCAGTAAGACTTCCGGCTCTCACAGACCTGTTAGTTTTTCTTTAAGAAGCCCTCCTGTTCTCCACTCATTACCTGTATTAAATGCACCTTTTTGAGCTCGTTACCTGTATAAAAGACACCTGTCCACACACTCAATCAAACAGACTCCAACCTCTCCACAATAGCCAAGACCAGAGAGCTGTGTAAGGACATCAGGGCTAAATTGTAGACTTGCACAAGGCTGGGATGGGATACAGGACAATAGGCAAGCATCTTGGTGAGAAGGCAATAACTTGGCGCAATTATTAGAAAATGGAAGAAGTTCAAGATGACGGTCAATAACTCGGTCTGGGGCTCCATGCAAGATCTCACCTCGTGAGGCATCAATGATCATGAGGAAGGTGAGGGATTAGCCCAGAACTACACGGCAGGACCTGGTCAATAGCCTGAAGAGAGCTGGGACCACAGTCTCAAAGAAAACCATTAGTAACACACTACGCCATCATGGATTAAAATCCTGCAGCGCACGCAAGGTCCCCCTGCTCAAGCCAGCGCATGTCCAGGCCCGTCTGAAGTTTGCCGATGGCCATCTGGATGATCCAGAGGAGGAGTGGGCGAAGGTCATGTGGTCTGATGAGACAAAAATAGAGCTTTTTGGTCTAAACTCCACTCGCCGTGTTTGGAGGAAGAAGAAGGATGAGTACAACCCCAAGAACACCATACCAACCGTGAAGCAAGGAGGTGGAAACATCATTCTTTGGGGATGCTTTTCTGCAAAGGGGACAGGACGACTGCACCGTATTGAGGGGAGGATGGATGGGGCCATGTATCATGAGATCTCCTTCCCTCAGTAAGAGCATTGAAGATGGGTCGTGGCTGGGTCTTCCAGCATGACAACGACCCGAAACACACAGCCAGGGCAACTAAGGAGTGGCTCCGTAAGAAGCATTTCAAGGTCCTGGAGTGTCCTAGCCAGTCTCCAGACCTGAACCCAATAGAAAATCTTTGGAGGGAGCTGAAAGTCCGTATTGCCCAGTGACAGCCCCAGGATCTGGAGAAGGTCTGTATGGAGGAGTGGGCCAAAATCCCTGCTGCAGTGTGTGCAAACCTGGTCAAGAACTAAGGGAAACATATGATCTCTGTAATTGCAAACAAAGGTTTCTGTACCAAATATTAAGTTCTGCTTTTCTGATGTATCAAATACTTATGTCATGCAATAAAATGCTAATTAATTGTGATTTTCTGGATTTTTGTTTTAGATTCTGTCTCTCACGGTTGAAGTGTACCTATGATAAAAATTACAGACCTCTACATGCTTTGTAAGTAGGAAAACCTGCAAAATCGGCAATGTATCAAATACTTGTTCTCCCCACTGTATATATCTATAGCCCTCCCTCATTCTCTCCTCTAGCACAGCCCCCCCTATCTCTGCAGTTTGTTGCTGTAGTTTGGTAGGCATAGCATTGCCTCAGAGTCTACCACATCAGACAGAGCTTAAAAGTAACACTGCAGAAATACCTCCACATTGAGTGATTAACATCCATTGAAGCTTTGTTGTTCACGGCATACTATACCCATTCTCATTTTCTCCACAAACTGCTACACAAACCCGTCTCACCTCTTTCCTCAGCCATCATACATATTGTTATACGGGCCTGCATGCCAAAATGTAAGGATCCACATGAGTGCTGGTCCTTGAAGAGTGAGTCTATGCCAGGGAATTAAGGCTGATATTAGGGAAACAAACAACACAGAACCGAAACAAACTTAGTTTGAGGCAAATTGGTAAATCTTTGGATTATCTTCCCATGTGATTACTTTCGCCTCGACTGGTCTACTTGAGATCTAATACACTGATCCAGAGACTTGGCATTCAGACTGTTATGTCTGACTTGTCTTAAACAGGTCAGCTACTTAACACACTGTCTAACAGTAAACCCCAGCCGGTGGCGAGTCTGAGCAACATGCTATTAATCAGGACATTATGACATTATGTCTGGCCATAGCTGCAGACACGGACAGGGATCGGACTAGCCCCAGATGGTGGTGGGGATTAGGTGAGGCAGGATACATTGGAAGAGCTCATGTTTTAGGATGGGAGGAGGAGGAGGGGGTAGTTATGAAAGGGAGTATGGGGTGGCATAGGGTACATTTCTTTACCATTCGGCCATCAGATTTGCCAACAATGCTCCTTATAGGACACATCACTGCACTCTATACTCCTCTGTAAACAGGTCATCTCTTAATACCTGTCGCAAAACCCACTGGTTGATTCTCATTTATAAAATCCTCTTAGGCCTCACTTCCCCCTATCGGATATATCTACTGCAGCCCTCATCCTCCACATACAACACCCCGCTCTGCCAGTCACATTCTATTAAAGCACACACATCCCTGGGTCGCTCCTCTTTTCAGTTCGCTGCTGCTAGCGACTGGAACGAGCTGCAACAAACACTGGGCAGTTTTATCTCAATCTCTTCATTCAAAGACTCAATCATGGACACTCTTACTGACAGTTGTGGCTGCTTTGTGTGATGTATTGTTGTCTCTACCTTCTTGACCTTTGTGCTGTTGACTTTGTCCAATAATGTTTGTACCATGTACCAGAGAGAGTGATGGAAGGAGAGAGGGCTGGAAGGAGAGAGGGATGGAAGAATGAAGGGAGAGAGGGATGGAGGGAGGGAGAGAGAGGGATGGAAGGAGAGAGGGATGGAAGAATGGAGGGAGGGAGGGAGGTCTGGAAGGAGAGAGGGATGGAAGAATAGAGGGATGGAGGGCTGGAAGGAGAGAGGGATGGAAGAATGAAGGGAGAGAGGGATGGAAGAATGGAGGGAGAGAGAGGGAGGGAGGGATGGATAGAGGGATGGATAGAGTGAGGAGGTAGAGATAGAGGGAACGACCTGGGGATGTATAGATGGATCAAGGGAAGGAGGGATGAAGGGAGGGATGGATGGATAGAGAGGATGGATGGAGGGAGGGAGGGCTAGAGAAACGAATGGGTGATGGATGGTAGGAATCTGTGAGAACTGGAATGGAGAGAAGGCTGTATAGATGATAGAGGGAGGGATGGAAGTAGAGAACAATGGAAGGAAGGAAGGAGGTGAGTGATAGCACGCAAGTCCCGCTGAGAAAAGCAAATGTCCGGAGGTGATTATCTCCTCTCCTCCCCCACTCTACCTGGTCTTCAGGGGCTGGACTGATATATGACACAAAGACCACTGACACTACCAAACAGAGGGAGGCAGAGAGAGAGAGAGACGCAGGACCCAGGCAAAGGTTTCCATCTCCCAGACCTCCCATTAGGAATGGAGAGGTTCGGGACTGAAGAGTATTTGTCACTTTGATCCTCAGCCACTTAAGCCACTGTCCCCTGGCACTGTCTATTTCACTCTCTCTCCTTTTCTCAATCTGTCTTTCTCTCTCCCTCCCTCTCTCTCCATTGCACTCTTTCTCTCTCTCTTTCTCTCTCTCTCTGCCACTCCAAACTAATCTGTCCCTGTCATAAAACACAAGCGCTGTGTGTGAGTGATGACACGGCCACTGACTGCTCTTCCTGCTATTTTCAGGTGCTACACAACGAACACTGCAGCATGGCAATCTGACAATAAATAGCCAGAGGGGAATAACCATGCATTACCCAACAGATCTGTGTACTGTCTGAAGGATCGGGTCCTTCCTGTATAGTTCGAGCTGTCATTAGTAATCTAGAGGCCTACGTCCCAAATTGCTCCCTATCCCCTATTTAGTGCACAATTTTTTTTACCAGGACCCATAGAAGTGCACTTTATAGGGAATAGGATGACAATTGGGACACACCCTAGGGGATGTGTAAAGGTAGGCGTTATGACTGACATTGATCTTATAGAAGACATCTCTCGCATTCAAATTGGCAATCTGTATTATGCCCTGTCTCGCCCACTCCTTCTCAATCAATTACCTCACGACACACGTACTGTAGCTACCTAGCCGTCTGACAGGCAAGTTTCAATTTGCTGCAGACATCATTCACATCATTCAGCCATCAAGAATACATCACTGGGAAGTTTAATTACCGTGATGGGGATGGGAAAATCTCACCCTGCTTCAGAACTCTGTTACAGAGAGGACGCACAGCAGATGGGACACAAAATGGCTGCTCTGCTGCTTGTCAATCCAAGTGGGTGGGTTTAATTAACACATTGTGAGGGTGAAGATGATGTGAGTTATACCTCATAAAATGTGAAGTGCTTTGAGACCTAGAGAAAGAGCCAATATAAATTCTGTTCAGTATAATTAGCATTCTTATACTGGACAAGTAAAGCCAGAATACAGCGCTATAAACGTCATAGAGTGATTTCAGCAACTGGGAACAGAAAGTATCAAATCAAAATGTATTTTAATGCATTTTAAAAACATCAAGTGTTCCTTACCTGTTACCAAGAAGGTGCAGCGCCCGGCACCGGCCTCATTGATGATATCACAGGTGTACTCCCCCCAGCCCTCGCGGTTGAGGCTTTTGACGGTGTACTCCGTCTCATCGCTCTGGTCGAAGTGTCCAGCGTGTAGCAGGCGGTTCCCCAGCCGCCACTCGTAGCGCAGCACCCGGGAGGGGTGGGCACGCAGGACCCGGCAGTTCATGGCCACCGGCCGGCCAAGGCCCTGACGCATCTCCAACGAAACAGGCTCCACCGTTGGAGGGTCTGGGCGGGGGGGGGGGGGGGGGGGGAAGCAGTTAGACTAGGATAGAGTTAAGGTGACCCAGGAAGAAGCAGAGTCTCACAGAAAGAACAAGAGGGAGCGAAACAGAGCGAGATAAAGAGCGAGGTATTCTCATTAAAAAAAAGAAGGTCTTTGACAGGTTAAGGAGAAACACCGGGGTTGGAAGGTGCAGTACCATCTCTCATTTTATCGTCAAGACTCTTTGGGTGGGACACAGAGAGATGGATAGGAAGCGGAGACACTGGAGAAGCAGGGAGAAAACAACTCAGAGTTAGAACAGCGAACTGGAAGAGCCATAGAGAGGGGATGAAGTATCTAGTGTCATTTACTCAGCTATAGGAAGGAGATTGCTTAGAGGAAAGCTATTTCTTCACAAAGGAGTGCTCTACTCTAGTACTCTAAAGCACATTTCCAGACCCAATGATGGAGGGTCTGTGAGGGAGAGAGAGAGAGAGAGAGAGAGAGAGGAGGAAAAAGGTAAAAGCATGGACTGTGTTTTATTTCAGTTCAGCACAGTTCATGTCAACTAATGAGATTTTGTAGTTGACACAATTAGGGTATCAAAAAACACTTAGTAAACCAGCTGTCGATAATTATTATACAGGAGAGTCGAAGAATGAGAAACCAAGAATCAACAAATGACAAATGACAAAAGACTGATGAAATTCATACACATCGGTGGGGAATCAATTAATAAACCAATGTTTAAAACAAAATCAGTCATGCTCTGAATCTGGTGACGGAGATCCAGGATGACCAACTGCATCTGAATAATCTCCAAAATTGAGAAATGACTATAAACTCAATAATAAGCTCTTTCTGAATGGGACAAGCTGTGTCCCTTTCACCAGACCAGACCTCTTCATGGGAATAATTCACCAAGACACGTCCATGCAAGGTCAGGGCCTGACTCAGCCCATATGGCCCTGTAGGTATAATCATCAGGAAAGGTGTGTGTGGGAGGGAGGTGTGTGTGTATTTATGTATGCATGTATGTGTGTATGTGTGTATGTATGTATGTGTGTATGTGTGTGAGAGAGAGAGAGAGAGAGAGAGAGAGAGAGAGAGAGAGAGAGAGAGAGAGAGAGAGAGAGAGCGAGAGAGAGAGAGAGAGAGAGAGAGAGAGTGTGTTTGTGCATGTAAAGATATTCATTTGTGTGGGAGGTGTTGTTAGCAATCATGAGTGAGGTTATGACTAACTATCTCTCCTAAGGATGCTCTCACTTGACAATCTTCACAATCTCTATACAGATGTTTGACAGGTGTCACAGCGGGGTTTTAAAACAACACCAACACAGAGAGTGAGAGGAGAGAAGAAGATAATTACATACAAGAGGCTTAATAGGCCAGAATTAGCATATGCCTCAGTGTGTGTGTGTAGCATGTGCACTGGGCCAGAGTTTAGAGGAAGGGAGAGCTGAAACAGCAACATGACCAAAGAAGATGCTCCCAAGTCCTGGGCCCAGATTCACAAAACACTTCTTACGAAAAACTTAAGAAGCTTCTTGAGAAATAAAATAAGAAGTTCATAAGTTAGTTCATAAGTGCAATTCCTTAAAAAAATCTCAAGATTTAATGATCTTTGCTTAACTGTCTTCTTAAATCGTAACAATGGCGCTGGAGAAGAAGGCTGACGTTTTACGTGTCCCCAACCAAATTTGCATTGTTTGTAACTTATTTTTAAAATGATTTTGTACATAATGTTGCCGCCACCGTCTCTTATGACCAAAAATAACTTCTGGACATCAGGACTGCAGTTACTCAACATGGACTGGCAGAATCCTTATTTTCCTTTAACGAGTCTGACGAGCCCAACGAGAATGATATACTGCTTCTCAAGAACAGGCCCAGATCCCTGGGATTTGCGTGAAGAGGAGGCAGAGAAAAAGGGGCCAGAGGGCGGGCTGCCTTCTGAGAATTCGTTGGTGATCGAATAAACCCCCACTTCTTTCCATTCAGTCTTTGGAGAATAAAATCGATGACCTAGCGGGAAGATTAAACTACCAACGAGACATTCAAAACTGTAATATCTTATGCTTCACGGAGTCGCGGCTGAACGACGACACAATCAACATACAGCTGGCTGGTTATCCGCTGTACCGGCAGGATCGCACAGCTGCATCTGGTGAGACAAGGGTCGGCAGACTTTATATTTTTGTAAATAAAATCTAGTGCACGATATCTAAGGAAGTCTCAAGTTATTGCTCGCCTGAGGTAGAGTATCTCATGATAAGCTGTAGACCACACTATCTACCTAGAGAGTTTTCATCTGTATTTTTCGTAGCTGTTTACATAGCACAACAGACTGAGACTGGCACTATGACTCGTTGTAGTTCGTTGTACCAAATTTCTATCAGCATGTTAAATGTGCAACTAGAAGGAAAACACTCTGGAACACCTTTACTCCACATACAGAGATGCATACAAAGCTCTCACTCCCCCTCCATTTGGCAAATCTGACCATAATTCTATCCTCCAGATTCCTGCTTACAAGAAAAATTTACGCAGGAAGCACCAGTGACTAGATCAATAAAAAAGTGGTCAGAAAAGCAGATGCTAAGCTACAGGACTGTTTTGCTAGCACAGACTGGAATATGTTCCGGGACTCCTCCGACGACTTCGTCCCCATAGTGACCGTACGTACATACCCCAACCAGAAGCCATGGATTACAGGCAACAGCCTCACTTAGCTAAAGCCTAGATCTGCTTCTATCAAATCAAATCAAATCAAATTTATTTATATAGCCCTTCGTACATCAGCTGATATCTCAAAGTGCTGTACAGAAACCCAGCCTAAAACCCCAAACAGCAAGCAATGCAGGTGTAGAAGCACGGTGGCTAGGAAAAACTCCCTAGAAAGGCCAAAACCTAGGAAGAAACCTAGAGAGGAACCAGGCTATGTGGGGTGGCCAGTCCTTTTCTGGCTGTGCCGGGTGGAGATTATAACAGAACATGGTCAAGATGTTCAAATGTTCATAAATGACCAGCATGGTCGAATAATAATAAGGCAGAACAGTTGAAACTGGAGCAGCAGAACAGTCAGGTGGACTGGGGACAGCAAGGAGTCATCATGTCAGGTATTCCTGGGGCATGGTCCTAGGGCTCAGGTCCTCCGAGAGAGAGAAAGAAAGAAAGAGAGAATTAGAGAGAGCATATGTGGGATGGCCAGTCCTCTTCTGGCTGTGCCGGGTGGAGATTATAACAGAACATGGCCAAGATGTTCAAATGTTCATAAATGACCAGCATGGTCGAATAATAATAAGGCAGAACAGTTGAAAGAAACTGGAGCAGCAGCACGGCCAGGTGGACTGGTGACAGCAAGGAGTCATCATGTCAGGTAGTCCTGGGGCATGGTCCTAGGGCTCAGGTCCTCCGAGAGAGAGAAAGAGAGAATTAGAGAACGCACACTTAAATTCACACAGGACACCGAATAGGACAGGAGAAGTACTCCAGATATAACAAACTGACCCTAGCCCCCCGACACATAAACTACTGCAGCATAAATACTGGAGGCTGAGACAGGAGGGGTCAGGAGACGCTGTGGCCCCATCCGAGGACACCCCCGGACAGGGCCAAACAGGAAGGATATAACCCCACCCACTTTGCCAAAGCACAGCCCCCACACCACTAGAGGGAGCAAGGAGCAGGACTCTAACCCGGGAGCTTATAAGAAATCCTGCTATGCCCTCCAACAAACCGTCAAACAGGCAAAGCATCAATACAGGACTAAGATCGAATCGTACTACACCGGCTCAGACGCTGGACAGATGTGTCAGGGCTTGCAAACCATTACAGACTACAAAGGGAAGAACAGCCACGAGCTGCCCAGTGACATGAGCTACCAGAAAAGTTAAACTACTTCTATGATCGCTTCGAGTCAAATATTCACAAGGCCACAGGGCTTGGACACTAACTGGCAAGGACACTAACTGGCAAGTGTCTTCACTGACATTTTCAACCTCTCCCTGTCCGAGTCTGTAATACCAACATGTTTTAAGCAGACCACCATAGTGCCTGTGCCCAAGAACACTAAGGTAACCTGCCTAAATGACTACAGATCCGTAGCACTCACGTCTGTAGCCATGAAATGCTTTGAAAGGGTGACAACACCATTATCCCAGAAACCCTAGACCCACTCCAATTTGCGTACCGCTCCAACAGATCCACAGATGATGCAATCTCTAATGCACTCCAAACTGCCCTTTCCCACATGGACAAATAGAACACCTATGTGAGAATGCTATTCATTGACTACAGCCCAGCGTTCAACACCATAGCACCCTCAAAACTCATCAATAAGCTAAGGACCCTGGGACTAAACACCTCCCTCTGCAACTGGATCCTGGACTTCCTGATGGGCCACCGGCCAGGTGATAAGGGTAGGTAACAACACATCCGCCACGCTGATCCTCAACACAGGGGCCCCTCAGTGGTGTGTACTCCCTGTTCACTCATGACTCGTATGGTCAGGCACGACTCCATCACCATCATTAAGTTTGCCGATGACACAACATTGAATCTGTATCAGTACCCCCCTGTATATAGTCCCGCTATGCTTATTTTACTGCGGATCTTTAATTGCTTGTTACTTTTTTTCTTATTCTTATCCATATTTTTTAAAACTGCATTGTTGGTTAGGGGCTGTAACTATTTCACTAAGGTCTACACCTGTTGTATTAGGCGCATGTGACTAATGCAATTTGATTTTAAGTCTATAGTTAAGGGGAAAATAGCAGTTAAGAAGACATTTCTTCTTAAGAAGGTTTTGTGAATCTGGACCCTGTCCTCAGCCTCTCATCACCAGGGTTTTAATGAATAACTTACTGTATATGAGAAATTAAACAAATCACCAGGATGAGGTAGACTTTATTCCTGCTAAGTATGAATGTGAACAGAATAATAAATTAACAGAAAAATAAATTTAAAAATCATGTTTGAGGGGAAAACATTAGAGAATATTTTTATGTGGTTTTGTAATGTAAAATAATCTGTAGTCTGGTGTTACACGTGTGTGTGTGTGTGTGTGTGTGTGTGTGTGTGTGTGTGTGTGTGTGTGTGTGTGTGTGTGTGTGTGCATGTGTTCGTGTGTGTTCTGTGTTCTCTCTGACAGGCAGCTAATAATCTCAGCTCAAATAAAAACAACAAACCGCTCCTCCCTCAAACGAAGTAGGCCTGTGCTTTTACAAAACACGGAACAACTAACACAGTCTTAAAGGATAGTCTGAACCGGATCCCCACTTATTACATTCAAATTGTAGTCTTGTGTACAATGGTTGCAAATCAGGTCCTATGCTCCACAGCTTCCTGAGTAGCACTACACCAAATTGCGCTAAGTGCTGTTCTATTTCGCTCAGGAAGACAAATGAATAGGAAGCCATGGCAAATAGAATGAAAACAGTAAGGGTTTCTCCATACGTAAGGGAACATCTTTTAAACATGGGCTCTACGCCCTCATCCCTACAGTAGTTCTCCAGTGGAACAGCTGCGTGACGAGGTTTAAGCGGTATAGAGGATCTCTGATATCCCCTGAGTGGGAGCATGCTACTACTACTACTGCTGCCGCTGCTGCTGCAGTTTGTTGTGTGCTGTATGTAGCAGTAAGGGCAGGTGGTGAGGTCGTGAGGGTGCTGGTTTGCTGTAATGTCGCAGGTTTGGTGGAGAGAGTGTGTGTTTGTTTGGTGTGCATGTGTGTGTGTGTGTGTGTGTGTGTGTGTGTGTGTGTGTGTGTGTGTGTGTGTGTGTGTGAGTGTGTGTGTGTGGACCTCAGGAGTGATCCATCATCAGTGTGTGTGATAGCAATGTGTGTGTGTATGATTACAACAGTAAGGAGCACAGAGGGCCTTTCCCCAGGCTCAGACACACTCAGATCTGAGAAGGAAGGGGACACAGAGCTGCAAAGACAACAGTAGCTTAATTTACCTACTCTACCATAGAGGTGATTCTAAAGGATTGACAAACTCCGTATAGCTGCTGTCTGTCTGTGTGTGTGTGTGTGTGTGTGTGTGTGTGTGTGTGTGTGTGTGTGTGTGTCCATGTTGTCAGGGACACTGAATGTCACAGGTTCAGGGAAAAGCTTGGCATTCAGATGTCATTTCCCTCGACTCAGACTTCTGATACATCCATCAGGGAACCTCATAAAGAAAGTAGACGCAAACACACTGCTGGAGACCACTTTGGTGTTCGTGTGTGTGTGTTTGTGTGTGTGTGTGTGCTTATCCATGTGGTATGGTGTTAGCCAGACTCCATTCCCTTTGTGTGGTCGGGTTCAAGGTTCACCAGTTCTTCCCATGTGGCACAGGCAACAGCCTATTCTTGTCTCTCTCTCACTCTATCTTGCTCTTTCTCCTTCCCTTCCTCTCCTTTCTCTCTCTTTATAATGTATATTCCTCACAGTTCCACACCGTACCCTACAGTTCCATACCGTACCATACAGTTCCATACCGTACCATACAGTTCCATACAGTTCCATCCATACAGTTCCATACCATACCATACAGTTCCATACCATACCATACAGTTCCATTCCGTACCATACAGTTCCATACCGTACCATACAGTTCCATACCGTACCATACAGTTCCATACCGTACCATACAGTTCCATACCGTACCAAACAGTTCCATATAGTTCCATACCGTACCATACAGTTCCATACAGTTCCATACAGTTCCATTCCGTACCCTACAGTTCCATACCGTACCATACAGTTCCATACAGTTCCCTACCGTACCATACAGTTCCATACAGTTCCATACAGTTCCATACTGTACCATACAGTTCCATACCGTACCATACCGTATCATACAGTTCCATACAGTTCCCTACCGTACCATACAGTTCCATACAGTTCCATACTGTACCATACAGTTCCAATCCGTACCATACAGTTCCATACAGTTCCATACAGTTCCATACCGTACCATACAGTTCCATACCGTACCATAAAGTTCCATAACGTACCATACAGTTCCATACCGTACCAAACAGTTCCATACCATACCATACAGTGCAAAACCGTACCATACAGTTCCATACCGTACCATACACTTCCATGCTGTACCATACAGTTCCATACCGTACCATGCCGTAACATACAGTACCATACAGTTCCATACCGTACCCTACCGTACCATACAGTTCCATACCGTACCATACCGTACCATACATTTCCTTTCCTTATCATACAGTTCCATACAGTTCCCTACCGTACCATACAATTCCATACAGTTCCATACAGTTCCATACTGTACCATACAGTTCCAAACCGTACCATACAGTTCCATACAGTTCCATATAGTTCCATACCGTACCATACAGTACCATTTCGTACCATACCGTACCATACAGTACTATACCATACCATATAGTTCCATACAGTTGCATTCAGTACCATACAGTTCCATACCGTATCAAACAGTTCCACTCTGTACCATACAGTTCCATACCGTACCAAACAGTTCCCTCCATACCATACAGTTGCATTCCGTACCACACCGTACCATACAGTTCTATACCGTACCATACCATACAGTTCCATACCGTACCTTACAGTTCCATACAGTTCCATACGGTACCATATCGTACTATACAGTTCCATACTGTACCATACAGTTCCATACCGTACCTTACAGTTCCATACAGTTCCATACCGTACCTTACAGTTCCATACAGTTCCATACCGTACCATATCGTACTATACAGTCCCATACCGTACCATACAGTTCCATACCGTACCATACAGTACCCTACCGTACCATACAGTTCCATGCCCTACCATACAGTTCCCATACCATACAGTTCCATACATTTCCATACCGTACCATACAGTTCCATACCGTACCATACAGTTCCATACAGTTCCATACAGTTCCATACCATACCATACAGTTCCATTCCGTACCATACAGTTCCATACAGTTCCATACCGTACCATACAGTTCCATACAGTTCCATACCGTACCATACAGTTCCATACCGTACCATACAGTTCCATACCGTTCCATACAGTTCCATACCGTTCCATACAGTTCCATACAGTTCCATACAGTTCCATACCGTACCATACAGTTCCATACCGTACCATACAGTTCCATACAGTTCCATACAGTTCCATACCGTACCATACAGTTCCATACAGTTCCATACCGTACCATACCGTACCAATCTGTACCATACAGTTCCATACAGTTTCCCATACCATACCATACAGTTCCATACAGTTCCATACCGTACCATACAGTACCATCGCGTACCATACAGACCTGTCACGTGTTTCTTGCTGCATTGACTTTTGCACAGCCTGCTGGGAAACATACACACACGCAACACACATAAATATAGGCCTTTTATCTAAGGAGAACCATTCTTATTGGTGCAACCTTTGGAAATCCAATGTGTTTTGATATTGAGTTCTGATACAGAACCTAACAGTCATTAACTAGTCAAACTGATGGAATATTTAATGATGAATTAACTATTGATAATGAGTCTCTATGCGTTGTTGAATAATGCAGAGATCCACTGCTGCTTTGCTTGAACACACTCCTCTTCACTGCTTCTATTAGGGCCAGAGAAGACTAAAACAATGCACTTCCAACAGCAGGATCTGCGTCACCATAATGTTATTTAACTTTTAGATTGTCATAAAGTATACAATTAACGTTAGGCAATGTGGTAGTTGTCGGTATGCATGGTGGGTTTCACCAAATCACCTATAGATTTACCACCGCCATCGACTTGCTCGTAAATGACTCTATCCAATATTCCGGTTTACAACCAACACGTTCACTGGCCTTTGCTGCTGTGGCAACACAGTTTGTTCGACGCAGCTGATCAATTCATCATTGTTCTATAAAAACTGTTTATTAACATGTTAGTAAGCATAGTCAGAGAAAAATAGTGTGTAGCCCCTGCGGGCTGTCGTTCTCGCCTTTGTGGTTGCAGAAAATAAAATTCATTTAAAACAATAATCGTATAATTCCGTCAATTTCTTGCTCTTTTCTATCCCTTTATGCTCATCTGGGTGTCGTTTGATGTATGTCAGTTAGAGACGCTGCTATGCTTGGGGCGAGAATCACACAAAAGGCACAAAAGGCAAGCATAACGTGGTGTGGAGGAGAGGAACACGACAGACAGCAGAACAGGGACATTGGTAAAATAAGTACGGGACACTGCTCAGGGGCTGAGAGGAGAGGAGAGGAGAGTAGAGGAGAGGAGAGGAGAGGAGAGGAGAGGAGAGGAGAGGAGAAGAGAGAGAGAAAGGAGAGGAGAGAGAAAGAGAGAGAGGGGGAGAGAGAGAGAGATGAGAGAGAGGAGAGGGGAAAGCGAGATGGAGGCAGGGAGGGAGAGAGAGAGAGGACTCATTTGTTCTAATCCCGACAGACAACCACAACGGTCCAGCCAGGATAGATCTCTATCCATCTCTACTCCTTCCTCTCTATCCCTCTCTCCCTCCCTCTATTCTCTCCTCACAGTCGCAGGGCTTCACATAATAAAGAGTTTTAATAAGAACATTAGAGTTTCACAGCTGGAGATATGATTTGGGCCTTTGCTTTGCGTTTCTAGTAGAGCCAACACATATTTCCTGGATACTGTGGTGAGGTGAGATGAGTCCTTCCCTACCTCCCCTTCTGGCTCGGCCAATGTGAGCCGGGCAGTGAACAGATGCAGGTTTTTACATATCAAAGCTGTCGACTGGGCCCCGCTCGGCTCCTTCCATCATGCCTCTAATGCTCTTTGCTTCAGAGGACTGTACCTCGGCCCTTGATCGAGTTACTAAACGCGGCGGCTTTGCTCCTGCTCCCTCTCTTACTTGTTCACGCTGCGATCTGGAGAAGCAGGCGAGAAAAACGTCTCAGAGGGATTGGCTGGCTCTCACACGGCGGGAGACAGGCCAAGAGAGAGAGAGAGAGAGAGAGAGAGAGGGAGGGAGAGAGAGAGGGAGAACAGAAGGGGAGGGAGGGAAGAGATATAGAGGGAAGGAAGTAGAATGGGAGGAGGGAAGAGGGAGAGAGAGGGCGAGAGCAATAGAAGGGGTATAGTATGCTGTGAAACAACAAAGCTTCAATGGATGTCAATCATTCAATGTGGAGGAATTTCTGCAGTGTTACTTTTAAGCTCTGTCCGATATGGTAGACTCTGAGGCAATGTTATGCCTGCCAAACTACAGCAACAACCTGGAGGGAGAGAGGGAGAGAGGGAGAGAGAGAGAGAGAGAGAGAGAGAGAGAGAGAGAGAGAGAGAGAGAGAGAGAGAGCCTATACTCATCCCTACTGTAGACTACTTTATCACTGACCTCAACCCAGAGTCACTCAGAGCATTCACAGTCAGCCCAATGACACTCCTATCAGACAACAGCAAAATCACAATCTACTTGAACAGAGAAATACTCAATCATGAGGCATCAAAGCCAAAGAAACTGAGTGAAATTAAGAAATGCTATAGATGGAAGGAATGTAGTGTGGAAACCTACGACAAAACAATTAGGCAACAACAAATTACATTTCTTCTAAACAACTTTATGGACAAAACATTTCACTGTAATAGTGAAGGTGTAAATTTGGCAGTAGAAAATGTTAACAGTATATTTGACCTCTCAGCTTCCCTATCTAATCTAAAAATGTCAAACAGAAAACTGAAGAAAATGAACAACAATGACAAATGTTTTGATGAAGAATGCAAAAACCTAAGAAAGAAATTGAGAAACTTGTCCAACCAGAAACATAGAGACCTAGAAAACCTGAGTCTTCGCCTTCACTATGGTGAATCACTAAAACAATACAGAAATACACTACGGAAAAAAAGGAACAGCACGTCAGAAATCAGCTCAATGTAATTTAAGATCCGTAGACTCTAACCACTTTTTGGAAAACACTAAACAAACAACAACATAAATAATTATCTATCCAAAATGGAGATGTGGGTAAACCACTTCTCCAATCTATTTGGAATACAAATCTTAGAATCAACTATTAAAGACTACCAGAACCCACTGTATTCTCCAATTACATTGAATGAACTACAGAACAAACAAAAAACCCTCCAACCCAAAAAGGTCTGTGGTGTTGATGGTATCCTCAATGAAATGATAAAACATACAGACAACAAATTCCAATTGGCTATAATAAAACTCTTTAACATCATCCTTAGCTCTGGCATCTTCCCCAACACCCCAATCCACAAAAGTGTAGACAAATCTGACCTCAATAATTAACTACCGTGGGATATGCGTCAACAGCAACCTTGGGAAAATCCTCTGCATTATCATTAACAGCAGACTCGTACATTTCCTCAGTGAAAACAAAGTACTGAGCAAATGTCAAATTGGCTTTTTACCAAATTATCATACGACAGACCATGTATTCACCCTGCACACCCTAATTGACAAACAAACAAACCAAAACAAAGGCAAAGTCTTATCATGCTTTGTTGATTTCAAAAAATTATTTTGCACGCCCAATTTTTCAGTTTTTGATTTGTTAAAAAAGTTTGAAATATCCAATAAATGTCATTCCACTTCATGATTGTGTCCCACTTGTTGTTGATTCTTCACAAAAAAATACAGTTTTGTATCTTTATGTTTGAAGCCTGAAATGTGGCAAAAGGTCGCAAAGTTCAAGGGGGCCGAATACTTTCGCAAGGAACTGTATCAATCGAGGGCACTAGAACAGCCTGCAGCACCCGGCCTCACCCTACTAGAATATGATGTCAAATGTCTACTGTTTGCTGATGATCTGGTGCTTCTGTCACTAACCAAGGGGGGCCTACAGCAGCACCTAGATATTCTGCCCAGATTCTGCCAGACCTGGGCCCTGACAGTAAATCTCAGTAAGACCAAAATAATGGTGTTCCAAAAAAGGTCCAGTTGCCAGGACAACAAATGCAAATTCCATGTAGACATGGTTGCCCTAGAGCACACAAAAAACTATACATACCTTGGCCTAAACATCAGTGTCACAGGTAACTTCCACAAAGCTGTCAACGATATGAGAGACAAGGCAAGAAGGGCATTCTATGCCATCAAAAGGAACATAACATTTGACATACCAATTAGGATCTGGCTAAAAATACTTTTATGCAGAATTCTGCAAAAATATCCTTCTTGTACAATGTAAAACACAAACTAATGCACGCAGAGCAGAATTAGGCCAATACCCACTAATTATCAAAATCCAGAAAGGAGCCGTTAAATTCTACAACCACCTAAAAGGAAGCGATTCCCAAACCTTCCATAGCAAAGCCATCACCTACAGGTAGATGAACCTAGAGAATTCCCCTAAGCAAGCTGGTCCTGGGGCTCTGTTCACAAACACAAACAGACCCACAGAGCCCCAGGACAGCAACACAATTAGATGCAACTGAATCATGAGAATACAAAAAGATAATTACTTGACACATTGGAAAGAATAAAAAAATAAACAGAGCAAACTAGAATACTATTTGGCCCTAAACAGAGAGTACACAGTGGCAGAATACCTGACCACTGTGAATGACCCAAACTTAAGGAAAGCTTTGACTATGTACAGACTCAGTGAGCATAGCCTTGCTATTGAGAAAGGCCGCCACAAAATGAGATGGAAACTGAGCTGCACTTCCTAACCTCCTGCCAAATGTATGACCATATTAGAGAGACATATTTCCTCCAGATTACACAGATCCACAAAGAATTCGAAAACAAACCCAATTTTGATAAACTACCATATCTTGCCTAAGGGCAACCAGTGAAGAACAAACACCATTGTAAATACAACCCATATTTATGTTTATTTATTTTCCCTTTTGTACGAAGGGATATTTTCCACTGAGGGCCTATGTCATTTGTTTCTTATGATGTAACTGGGGCAACATTACATACAGAGACCTGTTTCCTATGTTAAATGAATGAAATAGGCCCTCAGTGAAAAATATCCCTCCGCCCTGAAGGTCCCATCTTCACTCCGAGCCAAAAGTAAAACTAGAAACAACAACATGTGTGGCCAGGTAGCACATTTGTGACTAGGAGTTTTGGGGACGTACATTTTTTATTTCCCATTGGTTCAGGGAACGAAGCCATAACTTTCCTGACCGTTAAATTTGAACGTTCTCTAAAAGTTTTTGTCTATTCTGGGAATGTACATTTTTAGGCTATAGAGAGGTTCTGAGAACATTTTACTATGGTTCTCTGAATAGTTTTATTTTAACTGTCTGAGAACAGAAATTATAGGTTATTTCAAGGTAATTAAATAACATTCTGAGAACATGTTTCAATACGTCTTTTAATAACACTGCTAGCTTAGTTTGGGTTATCTGATGTTAAGCATTAGACTGTATGTCACGACTTCCGCCGAAGTCGGGTCCCCTCATTGTTCGGACGGCGCTCGGAGGTCGGCGTCGCCGGTCTTCTAGCCATCAGCTATCCACTTTTCATTTTCCATGTGTTTTGTCTTGTTTTTCCTCACACCTGGTTTCAATTCCCTCAATCATATGTTGTGTATTTAACCCCCATGTCTTTGTGTGGGAATGTTTATTGTAAGTGCTAGTGCATGTGTTGATTGGTGCACGATGGGTTTTTGTATCCAAATGTCTTATTATTTTTATGCTGTGGGTTTTGCTATTAAACTGCTCCGGCTATTACCATGTTCTGCTCTCCTGCATCTGACTTCCCTGCCACCGATTACGCACCCCTTACACTGTAGGATTTTAATTTTCAGATTATTATTTTCAGTTACTGGCACAGGCCATTTGAATGTATGGTATGTTTCCATGGGTGTGGCTCATGTTAAAATAAGGAGGGATGATGGATTCATTCACAGGAGAATGGTACAATTTACCAACTTATTAGCTAGATGAGTTTGTGTTCCATGGTGAAAATTATTCTTAACCTCTTGAACCTCTGGGGGCAGTATTTCATTTTTGGATTAAAAACGTTCCCGTTTTAAACAAGATATTTTGTTACGAAAAGATGCTCGACTATGCATATAATTGACAGCTTTGGAAAGAAAACACTCTGACGTTTCCAAAACTGAAAAGATATTGTCTGTGAGTGCTACAGAACTAATGCTACAGGCGAAACCAAGATGAAATTTCATACAGGAAGTGAGCCAGATTTTGAATGCGCTGTGTTCCAATGTCACCTTATATGGCTGGGAATGCACAAGGAATGAGCCTACACTTTCTGTCGTTTCCCCAAGGTGTCTGCAGCATTGTGACGTATTTGTAGGCATATCATTGGAAAATTGACCATAAGAGACTACATTTACCAGGTGTCCGCTCGGTGTCCTCCGTCGAAACTATTGCGTAATCTCCAGGTGCGTGCATTTTTCCATTTTGTTCAGAGGAGAAACCAAACTGCCACGAGTGATTTATCATCGAATAGATATGTGAAAAACACCTTGAGGATTGATTCTAAACAACGTTTGCCATGTTTCTGTCGATATTATGGAGTTAATTTGGAAAAAAGTTTGGCGTTGTAATGACTGAATTTTCGTTTTTTTTTCTTAGCCAAAAGTGATGAACAAAACGGAGCGATTTCTGCTACACAAATAATATTTTTGGAAAAACTGAACATTTGCTATCTAACTGAGAGTCTCCTCATTGAAAACATCCGAAGTTCTTCAATGGTAAACGATTTTGTGAAAATGTTGCCTACTGAATGCTAGGCTTAATGCTATGCTAGCTATCAATACTCTTACACAAATGCTTGTGTAGCCATGGTTGAAAAGCATTTTTTGAAAATCTGAGATGACAGTGTTGTTAACAAAAGGCTAAGCTTGTGAGCCAATATATTTATTTCATTTCATTTGCGATTTTCATGAATAGTTAACGTTGCGTTATGGTAATGCGCTTGAGGCTATAATTACGCTCCCGGATACGGGATTGCTCGTCGCAACAGGTTAAAAAAATTGCTTTTGAGATAGTTAATTGAGATTTGTTTGAATATATGAAACCTTTTAAGTGACTGTATGCTGTTTTCAGTTTGTCGAGTCTGAGGAGGATAGCCATTTAACATCAAGGACGGAGGACATTTTCTATTTTTTCATGTCCTCTTAAAAGGGACAAAATAAATAAAAAATCTGTAATATGGGCAAATTCTATTAGGATCGTTTCATCTTTGTTTTAGCTGCATATTTTCCTGATGAGGAGAAGAAGCATGGCACGCCTTCTCTTCTGCAAGCATAAGCAAGACTGCCAAACAGATATTTTCATTAATGTGATTGATTGCGGAGGGTTGCTAAAAAGCTTCTGGACAGCCCTTTGAGTTAGTGCTCCCTTGTTATCTTGTTTGCTTATATTCCAGATCTAATTGTGCTGCTTTAGACAAACGATGTGCAGAACAGTAGTCGTCTCACCGCTGCCGCCGCACAATGCAAAGGCAGACTGGGTCATTACGACCTGTTGCTGGTAGTGGGAGTGACTGATCTACCCTGCTACCGAACTGTCTGTTCAAGCAGTTGGCATACAGTTCGGACACTCATCGGTACAACACAAGACACCCAGAGGTCTCTTCACAGTCCCCAGGTCCAGAAGAGAGGCTGGGAAACGCACAGTATTAAATTGAGCAATGGCTACATGGAACTCTCCACCACCCCAAGGAAAGCCAAGCTAGGAATTAAACCAGATTAAAAAAACAGATAAAAGAACACTTTACTGCACAAAGGGGACTGTGAAGAGACACATCCATTTTATATATATATTGTATTGTGACTTGCACTGTACTATGAATTAGACCTAGATATTGTGTGTATGTACTGATATGTAGGCTGTGTGTGACATTATAAAATGTATTTCAGTCCTTGACTAATAATGTTCCCTACTATGTATTATGTCATGTTTCATGTGGACCCCAGGAAGAGTTAGCTGATGCTTCTGCAGTGGCTAATGGGGATCCTAATAAATACTAAATACCAAAGAATAGAGGGAAGAGGAGCTGCATCCATTATTTTCCTCTGATGCCTTTTATAACGTGGGATCCTATCGAACCACCTAGACAGAAGTCAGTCAATGTGTGTCTCCCCGTGTGTCCCACGGGGAGACATGTTTCTTTGTAGCCCTGCACTAACACACCTGCTTCAAAAAGTATCTCAATATACTGTGTCATATTCAGTATAATGCTCTGCTGATCGTTTGCTTCTTCCCACAACATTGCATTGGAGATGTGAGCTGCCCGTCTGTGTGAGGCCTGAGGAGCTAAGGTGTTGTTGGAGAGAGTGAGCTGAGGTGAATGATCTTCTTAGCGGCGTCGAGCCAAGCCGCTAACCTTTGATATGCGCTGCCTGTCATCGGCATTATAATAACAATCAATTCTGAGAGAAAGCTAACACGGTTTAGTCCTCAAAGCACATCAAAACGTCATACATTTTCCTCACAGAGCCCACTCATTAATTACTTAACGCAGATGCATAACAACATACGCATAACACAATAATTAAAACGAACTGTGGTTACTTAAGTTCCTTCTCCATTATAATTCCATTCTAGTCCTTTTGTGATTATTTGTGATTGTTTGCTCCATAACTGTTCTATAACTGGTTCATACTGTACTGTAAAGTCCACATACACACCTACTGTAGAGACAGGTTCCTGGATACAGATGAAGCCTGGTCTTGGACTACCCTTTCAATGGAGAATCTCCTGTTTGTCATCATCTAGTTAGTGAGTATTTTATTGGCTTAGAGAGAATAAATATGGCAGTTTTGATTGGAACATTCAAGGGCTAAAGTAACTAACTAACTAACTAACTAACTAACTAACTAACTAACTAACTAACTAACTAACTGGGTCATGTGAGACAACAATGAGGATTCCAGCCATGAAAGCTCTAAAGCAGCAATAACAATAGACCAATCTGAATGTATGGCACACAGACACAGAATCAACCCTTTCCATAAGTTTCCCTTATTTCCTATAATCACATGCCAGAGAAACTGGTTGCATTCACCCGGCTCCATGCATGGATTGCTTTAAATTCCCTCTTTCCCTCATTCTGTTCTCTCCTGAAAAACATCCACGCCTGTGAATGAGTGACACCGCTTTGAATCCTCGTCTAAGATTTTAAATATTCCATTCAAATGCACATAAATGAATTCAAAATAAATACCAGCAGGAATAAATTAGCCTTCTTCTAATTAGGCGTTAAGCTATCTTTGAATGTCACATCTTAAGGAGGAGTGGGGTTTCAATGGAAGGCAGTACAGTACTGTACCGGAGCTGGGGGTCTGTTCTGAAGCCTGCTGAGAGTGTGTGTGTATATGCGTATGTGTGTGTGAGTGTGTGTATGCGTATATAACCCACTCCTCAGCCTCCTCTCAGCTTCACACACACAGTCCCTAGTCATGGATCATGTTAGTGCCTTTGTGTCCCTGTTAGCTGGTAGCTAGGCTATCCATCCCTCAGCCATAGCGCTGGTCATGCTCCTCTTTAAGAGGCTGAGAGGAGTGAAGGGGGTTTTGCCTCTATGTCTGAGAGACCTGACAGATATAGAGGATGGGACCAAAGTAGGCTGGTGGAATGATCTATAGGAGGAGACCCTCATTGTAATGTCTGAATTGAGCATGTGGTTTCCATATGTTTGATGTGTTTGAAACCATTCCACCCATTCCACTCCAGCCATTAACATGAGTCCGTCCTCCCCAGTTAAGGTATTAACAACCTCCTGTGGATGGGAGTCCTCTAAAGAACATTGGATAGGTTTTACTGCTAACCTACAAAGCATTACATGGGCTTGCTCCTACCTATCTCTCTGATTTGGTCCTGCCGTACATACCTACACGTACGCTACGGTCACAAGACGCAGGCCTCCTAATTGTCCCTAGAATTTCTAAGCAAACAGCTGGAGGCAGGGTTTTCTCCTATAGAGCTCCATTTTTATGGAACTGTCTGCCTACCCATGTCAGAGACGCAAACTCGGTCTCAACCTTTAAGTCTTTACTGAAGACTCATCTCTTCAGTGGGTCATATGATTGAGTGTAGTCTGGCCCAGGAGTGGGAGGGTGAACGGAAAGGCTCTGGAGCAACGAACCGCCCTTGCTGTCTCTGCCTGGCCGGTTCCCCTCTTTCCACTGGGATTCTCTGTCTCTAACCCTATTACAGGGGCTGAGTCACTGGCTTACTGGGGCTCTCTCATGCTGTCCCTGGAGGGGGTGCGTCACCTGAGTGGGTTGATTCACTGATGTGGTCATCCTGTCTGGGTTGGGTTGTGCCGTGGCGGAGGTCTTTGTGGGCTATACTCAGCCTTGTCTCAGGATGGTAAGTTGGTGGTTGAAGATATCCCTCTAGTGGTGTGGGGGCTGTGCTTTGGCAAAGTGGGTGGGGTTATATCCTTCCTGTTTGGCCCTGTCCGGGGGTGTCCTCGGATGGGGCCACAGTGTCTCCTGACCCCTCCTGTCTCAGCCTCCAGTATTTATGCTGCAGTAGTTTATGTGTCGGGGGGCTAGGGTCAGTTTGTTATATCTGGAGTACTTCTCCTGTCCTATTCGGTGTCCTGTGTGAATTTAAGTGTGCGTTCTCTAATTCTCTCTTTCTCTCTCTCGGAGGACCTGAGCCCTAGGACCATGCCCCAGGACTACCTGACATGATGACTCCTTGCTGTCACCAGTCCACCTGGCCGTGCTGCTGCTCCAGTTTCTTTCAACTTTTCTGCCTTATTATTATTCGACCATGCTGGTCATTTATGAACATTTGAACATCTTGGCCATGTTCTGTTATAATCTCCACCCGGCACAGCCAGAAGAGGACTGGCCATCCCACATATGCTCTCTCTAATTCTCTCTTTCTTTCTCTCTCTCGGAGGACCTGAGCCCTAGGACCATGCCCCAGGAATACCTGACATGATGACTCCTTGCTGTCCCCAGTCCACCTGACTGTGCTGCTGCTCCAGTTTCAACTGTTCTGCCTTATTATTATTCGATCATGCTGGTCATTTATGAACATTTGAACATCTTGACCATGTTCTGTTATAATCTCCACCCGGCACAGCCAGAAGAGGACTGGCCACCCCACATAGCCTGGTTCCTCTCTAGGTTTCTTCCTAGGTTTTGGCCTTTCTAGGGAGTTTTTCCTAGCCACCGTGCTTCTACACCTGCATTGCTTGCTGTTTGGGGTTTTAGGCTGGGTTTCTGTACAGCACTTTGAGATATCAGCTGATGTACGAAGGGCTATATAAATAAATTTGATTTGATTTGATTTGATAGGTGTGTTGAGAGGAACAGACGTGTGGAGTGGATAGAGAGAAAGTGCACTCGTAGAAAGAAAGGTGCTGGAACCTAAAAGGGTTACCGGCTGTACCCATAAGAGTACTCTTTGAAGAAAATGTTTTGGGTTCCCGATAGAACCCTTTTGGGTTCCATGTAGAACCCGTTCCACGGACGGTTCTACATGAAACCCAAAAGGGTTCTGGAGGCGAAGGAAACGCACAGGTGTAGTGGAGTAGAAGACTTGAAAAACAAAAGGAGAGCAGTACAGTCTTGTATCTATGATCGTATGTTATCCAATCATGTTTTTTACATGTTGTATTTATATCTGCCACACCCGTCCATGATTACAGACACCTGTGTAGGTCCTTTGACACTATATAAACTAGTGACCCGCATAGTTTGACATTATTATAACGACATACTCTGAGAGTCGGGAAGCAAGTTAAGGGAGCGAATATATTTAATAAATAAACGAACACTAGAATAACCACGAACAGCGCACCAACATGACACAGATACAGAAACAACGATGACTGGGGAAGACACCAAAGAGTGTGACATATAAAAGGCAGGTAATCAAGGAGGTGATGGAGTCCAGGTGAGTGTCATTATGCGCAGTTGCGCGTAACGCTGGTGACCGGTGTGCGCCATAACGAGCAGCCTGGTGACCTAGAGGCCGGAGAGGGAGCACATGTGACAATTATACCCTGATGAAGACAGCTTGTCTGTCGAAACATTGGTTATTAAGATATTCAATTATTGCATCTGAGCTCCTAGAGCGTGCAGCTCTCCTTTTCTTACCCAAAAGGGTTCCATCTGGAACCAGAAAGGGTTTTCCTATCGTGACAGCCAATAACCCTTTTGGAAGCTTTTTTTCTATCAATGTGGGAAAGATTAGATCCATTGAGGCTGATGTTCTGTTACACACATGCTGTAGGTGTGCACAAGCAAATAGACATTGAGTGTGGTCTTGTCTAAATGAGGCAAAGAGATAGACCTGCCACATAAACAATCACAGGTATGTCATTCAAATCAAAATCAAATTGTATTAGTCACATGCTCCGAGTACAACAGGTTACAGGTTTCACCTTACAGTGAAATGCTTACTTACGAGCCCCTAACCAACAATGCAGTTTAAAAAAAAATACAAATAAGAAATAAAAGTAACAAGTAATTAAAGAGCAGCAGTAAAATAATAATAGCGAGACTATATACTATATACAGAGTCAATGTGCAGGGGCACTTTTTAGTTGAGGTAATATGTACATGTAGGTAGAGTTATTAAAGTGACTATGCATAGATGATAACAGAGAGGAGCAGCGGCATAGACGGGGGGGGGGGGGGGGGGGCAATGCAAATAGTCTGGATTCTTATGGCTTGGGGGTAGAAGCTGTTTAGAAGCCTCTTGGAACTAGACTTGGAGCTCCGGTACTGCTTGCCGTGTGGTAGCAGAGAGAACAGTCTATGACTAGGGTCAAACAAAGACCTTTCTTCTGAAACTCATAAATCTATTCTTGTTCTGAGAAATGAAGGCTAGTTTCTTGGCGATTTCTTGCATGGAATAGCCTTCATTTCTCAGAACAAGAATAGACTGACAAGTTTCGGAAGAAAGTCCTTTGTTTCTGGCCATTTTGAGCCTGTAATCGAACCCAGAAATGCTGAACCCAGAAATGCACCCCTAAACTAACACACACAGGCATGCTCCACACAACTCCACCCACACAAACCCCACCCCACACTCAAACCAACCCTCTACTCACATTGTACAATGAGCTCCACCACAGCTTCCCTGGGCTTCACGTTGAACCCGTTGAACTGGCTGGTCTGGCAGCGGTAGGAGCCGGTCATCTCTCTGGACACGTTGACAATCCGCAACACCCCATCGTAGCTCTCCACCTGCAGGGTCCCGTCCGGCATGGGCGCTTCCTTATCGGCCCGAGACCACAGGATAATGGGCTTGGGCTTCCCTGAAACCAGACACTCGAGCTCCACCGTGTCACCCTCCCGGACCACCAGGGGGCTCTTACCCCGCGGCACTGTCAGGTTGGGAGGAACTAAGAAAGAGAAAAACAGAGGAGGGACTGATATGGGGCTCTAGAAAGTCGGCTGGCGGGGTAAGGGGGAATGGTCGACAGAGGGAGAGGTGGAGGGATGGTGAAGCGAATGAGCATCCATGTTGCGATGGATTTGAGTTGAGTTTGAGTTGAGTGCAGCTCTGTTGAGTATTCGGTCACATACACACAATGATAGTATGAGTTGAGCTGAGTATCAGCAAGATACGCTGCTGTTATGGAGAACCATGCCACGGAGAAAGTTGGAGCGATGGCTGTTAGCTTGGATCAAAGTAGCTAGAGAATAGTATGAAAAGTCACCAAGCATGGTGACCAACAGGAAAAGAGTTAAACGTAAGTTAGTGTTGTCACAATACCAGAATTATGACTTCAATACCGATACCAGGGTAGTATCACAATACTTAATACCAACACGATACTTTTTTTTTTTCAGACAGCCATCCATGCATTATTGAATCAATTATACAATTAATTTGACTTTGTTTTTACTAATCTAACTACATAATGGTAATAGTTTATTTTAATGGTAAATAAGTGGGGAGCTAACATGATGCAGCCCAGACTCCCAGCGCAGGCTAAGTGTGGAGCTAACATGATGCAGCCCAGACTCCCAGCGCAGGCTAAGTGGGGAGCTAACATGATGCAGTCCAGACTCCCAGCGCAGGCTAAGTGGGGGAGCTAACATGATGCAGCCCAGACTCCCAGCGCAGGCTAAGTGGGGAGCTAACATGATACAGTCCAGACTCCCAGTACAGGCTAAGTGAGGAGCTAACATGATGCAGCCCGACTCCCAGCGCAGGCTAAGTGGGGAGCTAACATGATGCAGCCCAGACTCCCAGTACAGGCTAAGTGAGGAGCTAACATGATGCAGCCCAGACTCCCAGCACAGGCTAAGTGGGGAGCTAACATGATGCAGCCCAGACTCCCAGCGCAGGCTAAGTGGGGAGCTAACATGATACAGTCCAGACTCCCAGTACAGGCTAAGTGAGGAGCTAACATGATGCAGCCCAGACTCCCAGCGCAGGCTAAGTGGGGAGCTAACATGATGCAGCCCAGACTCCCAGTACAGGCTAAGTGGGGAGATAACATGATGCAGCCCAGACTCCCAGTACAGGCTAAGTGGGGAGCTAACATGATGCAGCCCAGACTCCCAGCGCAGGCTTGCAATGAGTAGGTGGAGCAGGCACGGTGAGCACTATAATAAGTGGTCGGCTGCGCTGATAGACAGGCTTTTTTTCAGACAGCCATCCATGCATTATTGAATCAATTATACAATTAATTTGACTTTGTTTTTACTAATCTAACTACATAATGGTAATAGTTTATTTTAATGGTAAATAAGTAGGGAGCTAACATGATGCAGCCCAGACTCCCAGCGCAGGCTAAGTGTGGAGCTAACATGATGCAGCCCAGACTCCCAGCGCAGGCTAAGTGGGGAGCTAACATGATGCAGTCCAGACTCCCAGCGCAGGCTAAGTGGGGGAGTTAACATGATGCAGCCCAGACTCCCAGCGCAGGCTAAGTGGGGAGCTAACATGATACAGTCCAGACTCCCAGTACAGGCTAAGTGAGGAGCTAACATGATGCAGCCCGACTCCCAGCGCAGGCTAAGTGGGGAGCTAACATGATGCAGCCCAGACTCCCAGTACAGGCTAAGTGAGGAGCTAACATGATGCAGCCCAGACTCCCAGCGCAGGCTAAGTGGGGAGCTAACATGATACAGTCCAGACTCCCAGTACAGGCTAAGTGAGGAGCTAACATGATGCAGCCCAGACTCCCATCGCAGGCTAAGTGGGGAGCTAACATGATGCAGCCCAGACTCCCAGTACAGGCTAAGTGGGGAGATAACATGATGCAGCCCAGACTCCCAGTACAGGCTAAGTGGGGAGCTAACATGATGCAGCCCAGACTCCCAGCACAGGCTAAGTGGGGAGCTAACATGATGCAGCCCAGACTCCCAGCACAGGCTAAGTGGGGAGCTAACATGATGCAGCCCAGACTCCCAGCACAGGCTAAGTGGGGAGCTAACATGATGCAGCCCAGACTCCCAGCGCAGGCTAAGTGGGGAGCTAACATGATACAGTCCAGACTCCCAGTACAGGCTAAGTGAGGAGCTAACATGATGCAGCCCAGACTCCCAGCGCAGGCTAAGTGGGGAGCTAACATGATGCAGCCCAGACTCCCAGTACAGGCTAAGTGGGGAGATAACATGATGCAGCCCAGACTCCCAGTACAGGCTAAGTGGGGAGCTAACATGATGCAGCCCAGACTCCCAGCGCAGGCTTGCAATGAGTAGGTGGAGCAGGCACGGTGAGCACTATAATAAGTGGTCGGCTGCGCTGATAGACAGGCTTGATCCGTCAGAAATATTTGACAAAAATCCTGATAATAACACAAATTGTAGTCCCGAACTGTCTAGTATCAAAAAACTACAGCAGTTTCGGTATACCATGCAACACTAATGTAAGTCGGCAATGGAAAGACAATGAAGAGCTGAAAGGAATAAATAACTCAAATGCATCCAATAAAATAAAACTTAAAGGTAGAGTCAGCGATATTAAGTAGATGCACAAAGTAAAAAGCATAGTGGGTCAATTTAAAACATCAACTAAGAGCGTTGGAGCGCGAGGCTAAACATCTTCGCTGTTTTGGCTACAACGTTAAAAGAATGTGAAGCGTAACACTCGCACATGCACAGATACTGTGTGTGACTGAAGGAATGTGGCTTGGGCCCTAAAACCCTCACAAACTTTTACAGATGCACAATTGAGAGCATCCTGTCGGGCTGTATCACCGCCTGATATGGCAACTGCACCGCCCACAACCGCAGGACTCTCCAGAGGGTGGTGTGATCTGCCCAACGCACCCCCGGGGCCCAACTACCTGCCCTCCAGGACACCTACATCACCCGATGTCACAGGAAGGCCGAAAAGATCCTCAAGGACATCAACCACCCGAGCCACAGCTGTTCACCCGGCTATCATCAAGAAGGTGAGGTCAGTACAGGTGCATCAACGCTGGGACCGAGACACTGAAATACAGCTTCTATCTCAAGGCCATCAGACTGATAAATAGCCATCACTAGCCGGCTTCCACCCGGATACACAACCCTGAACCTTAGAGGCTGCTGCCCTATATACAGTACATAGACTTGGAATCACTGGCCACTTTAATAATCAAACACTAGTCTCTTTAATAATGTTTGCATACTGCTTTACTCACCTCATAATATACTGTATTCTATTCTAATGTATTTTAGTCAATGCTACGCCGACATTGATCGATCTAATATTTATCTACATTACCGGTCAAAAGTTTGAACACACCTACTCTTTCAAGTGTTTTTCTTTATTTGTACTATTTTCTACATTGTATAATAATAGTGAAGACATCAAAACTATAAAATAACACATATGGAATCATGTAGTAGCAAACAAAGTGTTAAACAAATCAGAATGGATTTTATATTTTATATTCTACAAAGTATCCACCCTTTGCCTTGATGACATAATTGCATACTCTGTCCACATACATTTGGTCATGTAGTGTATGTAGTTGGACGGGAAGTTGGAGAGGCCAGTAGTGAATGATCAATAAATAATAAAACAGTGGCAGGGTGCACACTAAAAGCATACATTACTATCGAGAGGCCTCCATTGACTCCTCTGTGTGTGTGTGTGTGTGTGTGTGAGTATGTGCGTGTGCTTGTGTGAGTTTGTGTGTGTGCTTGCGTGTGCTTGCGTGTGCTTGCGTGTGTATGTGTGTGTGTGTGTGTGTGTGTGTGTGTGTGTGTGTTCTTGGGCTGAGGATAAAATATATCGTCACTGGCAGATTGGATCAAAAACCAGCCACTCATCGGGGTAATGTAGTGGGCTGGACACAGTAAACTTGTTTAATGAGCAAACCTGGCTATAAAATCAGTGTGTGTGTGTGTACGTGTGTGTGTGTATGTGTCTAAACCCAAAGAAAGATTTGGAGCTCTGTTGCAAATAAACAATGCAATCACTGCAAACCAGTCATGAAATCACCCTAAAACAAACCCCAGTGAAAAAGACATTATAGCAAAGCTCAAGCTACTGACTTTAATTCAAACATCAATGGACTCAAATGATGTTGAAACTCATCCCAGTCAAATGAAGCAATACTGAAAAACCACATCCAATACGTGTCTATATGATGTTGGTGATGAAATAACATGCAATCTGACCAAAGAAAATGAAATCACTTTCCATCTGACTCCTAATACGATGATTGTCTGTGTTTCACTATGTTGCTTAGACAGAACAGTAGTGAATTGTACAATGAATACGGTCCTTAACAAGTAAAACAAGCAACAGCGAGATGGTCACTAGGTACATGACTGCAACAGTGAGCTAGATGGTCACTAGGTACATGACTGAAACAGTGAGATAGATGGCCACTAGGTATATTACTGCAACAGTGAGATAGATAATCACTAGGTACATTACTGCAACAGTGAGATAGATGGTCACTAGGTATATTACTGCAACAGTGAGATAGATAATCACTAGGTACATTACTGCAACAGTGAGATAGATGGTCACTTTTTACATGACTGCAACAGTGAGATAGATGGTCACTAGGTACATTATTAAAACAGTGAGATAGATGGTCACCAGGTACATTACTGCAACAGTGAGATAGATGGTCCCTAGGTACATTACTGCAACAGTCAAATGGTCACTAGGTACATTATTAAAACAGTGAGATAGATGGTCACTAGGTACATTACTGCAACAGTGAGATAGATGGTCACTAGGTACATTACTGCAACAGTCAAATGGTCACTAGGTACATTACTGCAACAGTGAGATAGATGGTCACTAGGTACATTACTGCAACAGTGAGATAGATGGTCACTAGGTACATTACTGCAACAGTCAAATGGTCACTAGGTACATTACTGCAACAGTGAGATAGATGGTCACTAGGTACATTACTGCAACAGTGAGATAGATGGTCACTAGGTACATTACTGCAACAGTCAAATGGTCACTAGGTACATTACTGCAACAGTGAGATAGATGGCCAATAGGTACATTACTGCAACAGTGAGATAGATGGTCAATAGGTACATTACTGCAACAGTGAGATAGATGGTCAATAGGTACATTACTGCAACAGTCAAATGGTCACTAGGTACATTACTGCAACAGTGAGATAGATGGTCACTTTTTACATGACTGCAACAGTGAGATAGATGGTCACTAGGTACATTATTAAAACAGTGAGATAGATGGTCAATAGGTACATTATTAAAACAGTGAGATAGATGGTCACTAGGTACATTACTAAAACAGTGAGATAGATGGTCACTAGGTACATTATTAAAACAGTGAGATAGATGGTCACTAGGTACATTACTGCAACAGTGAGATAGATGGTCCCTAGGTACATTACTGCAACAGTCAAATGGTCACTAGGTACATTACTGCAACAGTCAAATGGTCACTAGGTACATTACTGCAACAGTGAGATAGATGGTCACTAGGTACATTACTGCAACAGTGAGATAGATGGTCACTAGGTACATTACTGCAACAGTGAGATAGATGGTCACTAGGTACATTATTAAAACAGTGAGATAGATGGTCACCAGGTACATTACTGCAACAGTCAAATGGTCACTAGGTGCCTTACTGCAACAGTCAAATGGTCACTAGGTACATTACTGCAACAGTCAAATGGTCACTAGGTACATTACTGCAACAGTCAAATGGTCACTAGGTACATTATTGCAACAGTGAGTAGTATACAATAACTAGCCACTATGACCTGGACTGGTCAGTGGCCAGTGGTCAAGCACTAGCAACGTACATAGCAACAAGACCGGCTACAGACAACTAAAACAGAGCAGTGGAATCAACATTTTCTCCATGTAGCTTTCTCAATGTGTCTCCAGTAATCACTTAACAACAATACATACCACGTTCACTTTCATAGCATATTGTCCGTTTTCGCTAATGTTTCCAAAATCCAAACAGTCCTGAATATCCCCAGTGGTAGCGCAGTCACCGATTTGGCCAACAACAAGGCCATTAGTGTGTCAGCGTGAGACATTTTCTCTGTGTTTCCATCCTAACAAAAAGGCAGCATCTCAATGCCTCTATGACCCAGTGGGCAGTTACAGCTGCTGGGCTTGTGCTGTTGGCTGGAGAATGCCATGGTGATAAAACCATGTGTAGCTTCTGCCATTGTCCTCGTCTGGAAGGCCACACACACATTCTCTCTTTCTCTCTCTGTGGCTGGTTAGTGTGTGACTGTTAAGAAACACAGAAGTGCACATGAACGTGCATACACATACACGATCTGGAACTGTACGTGCATACACATACACGATCTGGAACTGTACGTGCATACACATACACGATCTGGAACTGTACGTGCATACACATACACGATCTGGAACTGTACGTGCATACACATACACAATCTGGAACTGTACGTGCATACACATACACGATCTGGAACTGTACGTGCATACACATACACAATCTGGAACTGTACGTGCATACACATACACGATCTGGAACTGTACGTGCATACACATACACGATCTGGAACTGTACGTGCATACACATACACGATCTGGAACTGTACGTGCATACACATACACGATCTGGAACTGTGCGTGCATACACATACACGATCTGGAACTGTACGTGCATACACATACACGATCTGGAACTGTGTGTGCATACACATACACGATCTGGAACTGTACGTGCATACACATACACGATCTGGAACTGTGTGTGTCTGCTGAGAGATGCCCTTTGTGGCGTGTGTGTGTGTGTGTGTGTGTGTGTGTGTGTGTGTGTGTGTGTGTGTGTGTGTGTGTGTGTGTGTGTGTGTGTGTGCGTGCGTGCGTGCGTGTGTGCGTGTGTATGTGTGTGTGTCTGCTTGCATGAGGAGGGACCCGGACCCTCTTCTTGTGTCCCAGCCAGGCTGCACCTCTCTGGGGTCTCAATCAGCCTCAGCTGGGAAGCTGATTGCTGGAGCCTTACAGGGATTCGTCACTACTACCAAAACAGACAGTTGACTATGTGAACTGACAGCCAATATAGCGATGTTTGGTACTTGACATTTTTACACAGCTCAGAGAGGCGTGTGGGGTCAGAAGGACCGTGCACACAATGCAACACTCTTTGAAAATAAACTCAACTGGCCTCTTTGGGTGAGTGCAGTGACATCAATCTCCGTTGCTGTGGTAACGCTGCACTCTGCTCGAGTGAGTGTGTTTGAGAGAGACAGAGAGAAAGTGTGTGTGTGTTTGTGTTGGCTCTAGGCCAGGGAGTTGGCTGCTCTGTGACAGCCCTCTCTGTGGAGCTTCACCCCTGTGGTGACAGTGTGTGTTGGCCTGTAGGGATATACTGTGTCTGTCCTGCGGGGCTCAGAAGGGCTTAGCTGGCTGACGGCGCACGAGGGCACAGGGAGGGAACTAACACCATTCATAGGCACTGAGGCTCCACACACAGGGGCATTCCTCTAGGCCCACAATGTGTGTGTGTGTGTGTGTGTGTGTGTGTGTGTGTGTGTGTGTGTGTGTGTGTGTGTGTGTGTGTGTGTGTGTGTGTGTGTGTGTGTGTGTGTGTGTGTGTGTGTGTGTGTGTGTGTGTCTGTGTGTGTGTGTCTGTGTGTGTGTGTCTGTGTGTGTTATAGCCCCTATCATTCCCAGCAGGAACCAGCCTTATTGCGGTGCTTTCTTCTCCCAAGACACCCCACACTGAACATCAGTGAAAGGTTTGTGGTTATCACCATGACAAATGTGATTTTCCACAGCCATGATGTGTGGAATTTCACAATCAAGGGCTCTCAACAGCTCCCACCATCTCTGAGAGAGGCTTTACTTTTCTGCTTACAACAATAAAATATGATATTTTAGAAGATGATTTAATTGAGCTGACGTGCAACTTGCTGTTCGTGAAGTACAAGGCAAGGAAGCTGAAGAAACCCCAATAGAGTGTGGAGAGTAGAATAAAATACACAAACCAGTGAGTCACTCAGCCCTACTTTCAGTGATTCATTGAGGAAAGCAATTACCTACAGCTACTAACTGACCCACCGGTACCACAACACAAACAAGTAGCTGAAGGAACGATGAGTCAAAGTGAATGTGCCAACCAGGATTCCTGTACCAGAGCCAGTGAGCAGGACTGAAGGACCAGACTAGAGCAGCACATCACATCAGCAACGCCTGCAGCAGCAACCATGACAGGTCACTACAGTCACCGGATAACACGGTGACTAGATAATCACAACCTCTCACTTTCTGTTAGTTCTGACGATAGGGATGGACGGTTGAACAAAGGACATGAAGACAGAGAGAGGGACCAGAGCTAGAGATGGACAACACAAATACATTTTCAAAAGTGGTCTCAACCCCTGATTGTTGTTGGCCAAGGGTTAGGGTTCAGTTTTAGCGAGTGCGTGGGATTGAACTAAGCCATAAGGGTCACATAGAGTGATGTTACCCAAGTCAGATATCCCAATTATAATCAAACAAATCAGAGGTGGTCTCCAAGTTGAACCCTCTTTCAGGAAGTCCAGTGGCTCTAACCAGTGTTTATTCATATAGCACCTTCTTTTATTATCAACTGAACCCTTAATTGATTTGCTTAATTTATTAAATGCAGTTATTAATTTGGGTGGAGAGCCATCGTGTGCTGTTGGGTATCCGAGATGTGGAAAGGGCTGATGATTGAGAAACAGATGCATTACTTAAATATGGGAGAGAGGTGATTTTCTATCCCAATTATAGAGAGATTTTTTTAAATCAATTACTATATGGCTCAGGCTGAGCTAGGAGCTAGGATGAAAACCAATGGAGCTTGTAGCTTTCTGGGACTGGGTTGGAGACCAATGGGAGTAAGATGTGGAGTTACATGTATTTATACTGTAGCTAACAGGCAAGGTTTTCCATTTCCTATTTGTGCGAATCTACAGGCATAATGCTGCTACAGTGTTCTGATAATGACCAATGTACCACTGGATTTAACAAGTACCTCAATGGGATTCAAAGAAATTGAAGAAGGATTGGGCCGACTGAACGCTTGCCAGAGATTCAACACTGCAGGTTAGTCAATTCTCAGATTTTTCAGAAAGACTTTAACTTGGACAAATCCACCCCTGATTAAGTTCATCACAAAGTAGTTCCAGCGAGTAATCTGTTTCAGAGTGAAAGTGAAGGAGGATAGGTGGAACAGTTAGGTTGATTAAAGGCATGCCTAGGACGCCTCCGTAGGTTAGTCTGAGTGTTTATGTCTCGTCCTCCACTAGATACATGTTTAACACAAAGGCTAATGCAAAGATGAATCTCCCTATGTCTGGAAGAAACTCCCTCCCTCCCTCTCTCTATCTTGCTCTCTCTACAGCTTAATTAAAGGGGTATATTAAAATGAAGATGGCTTACATTTTACCCTGTAGCATGAAAATGCCCTCCTCCTTTCCTCTTTTCCTCCTTACTTTCCACCAGTCTGTTAATCCTGTCAGTAATGGATGGGGAAATCTGGGCTCTTGTTTGATTCCTACTCATGAATAAAACATTAACTCTCAGGGTACCTAAAATAAAAAAAAGTCTTAGCTAGGTAATGAGTGATGATTGTAAATATTAGCACTATTTTGTGAGGGTGGAAACTAATGAAAGCTGTGGGGAAAAAGTGTAGTCAGCAGTACAGAGTATGAATATGTGTTGTGGATAATGAGTGTTGGTTTTGTCAGGGGATGGGGACTAGGACTGGACTAGGCTAGAAGAGTTTGGGCTGGAGGCTGGGCTGGGCTGGGCTACATGTAGTAGGGCTGGCCTGGGGCCCTGCAAGAGCTTCAAAGTGTTCAGGATGGAAATAATTTAGACTCAATATCTTTCCAAACACTTCAACAGAGTGAGGACCCATCTCTTTCCTAACACTTCAGCAGCCTGAGGCTCCATCTCTTTCCAAACACTTCAACAGCGTGAGGCCCCATCTCATTCCAAACATTTCCACAGCGTGGAGCCCTGGCAGAGCTGCAGGGTAATCTGCTCTAAATGTTTTCATTAAGAGACTGTAATTACTGCTAGCCTCTCTCTCCCTTCAGGAGAACAGCAGAGACGGTTTGGTTAGCCCAAACAGCAGGCCAGCCAAGACAGAGATGACTGACCATTGGCTAGCAACATCATCACCCAATCTTGGGCTTGATTATAGCGAGAGCAGAGGCAACAATTTGCCTCGACACAGTGGTCATGCTACTTCAGAACATCTCAGTCCCCACAGAAAGTTACAGAAGGACAATGACTCAAGCAGTGCACAGTACGATTCTACGTTAGTTTTTCTCTACACCTGTACATGAATCACTGCATACTATCTTCACACAACTCTTTCATCGTATTCAACATCATTAAACCCCTGCAACTTAATACAACCTCCACCTAGAAAAACAATCACCCTTAAAAGCAATCAAATCTGAGCACAAAAGACCCTTTCATGTTATATCTCCTTTGCTGCTCTCTGAGAGAAGAGAGAAACACAGTCTTGTCCCACATTAAAGAGCAAGTTTCGGTGTCAGTGGGCCACACACACACACGCACACACACACACACACACACACACACACACACACACACACAAGCGCGCACGCACACGCACACGCACACTCTGTTCTATCCTCATGGGGAAATCAAATTGATTTCCAATCTAAATACTATTTTCACTTACCCTAACCCTAACCTTAATCTGTAACCTAGAACCCAAACAACTAACTCCTTATCCTAACCCAAATTCTAACCCTAATTATAACTATAACCCTAAACCTAACCCCTAAGTTTAAAATAGCCTTTGTCCTCATGGGGATGTGGGAAATGTCCCGACAAGGAAGAATTTTGCTTGAACTAACCCACACACGCAGAAGCACAAACACACACACATATTTATCAGGAAGCTACCATCCACTGGAGCCTTTGAAACACACCAAATCAACAACCAGCAAATTCAGAATGTCTGGGATGGGATGAGAGACTGAACGCTTGTACAGAACAGGCATTCCAAGTGGAAATTCCCAATCGAAGTACCTCTTTTCTGAGGCGCTTTATCGATTGGGTCCTGTCCGTTAGAGACGGAGTATAAGGAGGTGACACAACAACACAGCAGCACGGGAGATCACCGATAGTCTTCTGAGTGCTGATTACACATGACACCCACAAAACCCAATCCAACCCTGCATAATCACTTCTCCTCCCTAACCCATACCTCTCTTCTCCTCTCTAACCCGTACCTCTCTTCTCCTCTATAACCCATACCTCTCTTCTCTGCTCTAACCCATACCTCTCTTCTCCTCTCTAACGCATACCTCTATTCCTCTTTCTAACCCTCATCTCCTCTATAACCCGTACTTCTCTTGTCCTCTCTAACCCACACCTCTCTTCTCCTCTCTAACCCATACCTCTCATCTCCTCTCTAACCCATACCTCTCCTCTCCTCCCTAACCCATACCTCTCCTCTCCTCCCTAACCCATACCTCTCTTCTACTCTCTAACTCACATCTCTCTTCTCCTCCATAACCCATACCTCTCTTCTCCTCTCTAACCCATACCTCTCTTGTCCTCCCTAACCCATACCTCTCTTCTCCTCTCTAACACATACCTCTCTTAACCTCCCCAACCCATACCTCTCTTCTCCTCCCCAACCCATACCTCTCTTCTCCTCTATAACCCATACCTCTCTTAACCTCCCCAACCCATACCTCTCTTCTCCTCCCCAACCCATACCTCTCTTCTCCCTAACCCATACTTCTCTTCTCCTCTCTAACCCGTACCTCTCTTCTCCTCTATAACCCATACCTCTCTTAACCTCCCCAACCCATACTTCTCTTCTCCTCTCTAACCCGTACCTCTCTTCTCCTCTCTAACCCATACCTCTCCTCTCCTCCCTAACCCATACCTCTCCTCTCCTCCCTAACCCATACCTATCTTCTACTCTCTAACTCACATCTCTCTTCTCCCCTCTAACCCATACCTCTCTTCTCCTTCCAAACGTATACCTCTCTTCTCCTCTCTAACCCATACCTCTCTTGTCCTCTCTAACCCATACCTCTTCTCCTCTCTAACCCATACCTCACTTCTCCTCCGTAACCCACACATCTTCTCTCTAACCCACACCTCTCTTCTCCTCTCTAACCTACACCTCTCTTCTCCTCTCTAACCTATACCTCTATTGTCCTCCCTAACCCATACCTCTCTTCTACTCTCTAACTCACATCTCTCTTCTCCCCTCTAACCCATACCTCTCTTCTCCTTCCTAACGTATACCTCTCTTCTCCTCTCTAACCCATACCTCTCTTGTCCTCCCTAACCCACACCTCTCTTCTCCTCTCTTATCCATACCTCTATTCTCCCCTCTAACCCATACCTCTCTTCTCCTTCCTAACGTATACCTCTCTTCTCATCTCTAACCCATACCTCTCTTGTCCTCCCTAACCCATACCTCTCTTCTCCTCTCTAACACATACCTATTTTCTCTACAACCCACAACTCTTCTCTTCTCTAACCCATACCTCTTCTCCTCTCTAACCCATACCTCACTTCTCCTCCGTAACCCACACATCTTCTCCTCTCTAACCCACACCCCTCTTCTCCTCTCTAACCCACACCTCTCTTCTCCTCTCTAACCAATACCTCTCTTGTCCTCCCTAACCCATACCTCTCTTGTCCTCCCTAACCCACACCTCTCTTCTCCTCTCTTATCCATACCTCTATTCTCCTCTCTAACCCATACCTATCTTCTCCTCTTTAACCCATACCTCTCTTCTCCTCTCTAACCCATACCTATCTTCTCCTCTCTAACCCATACCTATATTCTCCTCTCTAACCCATACCTCTATTCTCCTCTCTAACCCATACCTCTCTTCTCCTCCCTAACTCATACCTCTCTTGTCCTCCCTAACCCATACCTCTCTTGTCCTCCCTAACCCATACCTCTCTTGTCCTCTCTAACCCATACTTATCTTGTCCTCTCTAACCCATACCTCTCTTCTCCTCTCTAACCCATACCTCTCTTCTCCTCTCTAACCCATACCTCTCTTCTCCTCTCTAACCCATACCTCTCTTGTCCTCCCTAACCCATACCTCTCTTGTCCTCCCTAACCCATACCTCTCTTCTCCTCCTCAACTCCTGACATTATTTTACTAACCACTAACAATACAAACTTCCATCATTTCCTATGTAATGCACATCCCCAGGTTATAATCTTATAAAGAGGCCACTATTCACTTCTAATCACCAGAACATCCCTATCTAAAATCTACCAGAGACATGATGTATGTACTGTTGAAGTCATTAAAAATCATTTCTAAACCAGTCCATACATTTCTTGTTAACAAACTATAGTTTTGGCAAGTTGGTTAGGATATCTACTTTGTTCATGACTCAAGCAGTTTTTCCAACAATTGTTAACAGACAGATTATTTCACTGTATCACAACTCCAGTGGGTCAGAAGTTTATATACACTAAGTTGACTGTGCCCTTAAACAGCTTGGAAAATTCCAGAAAATTATGTAATGGCTTTAGAAGCTTCTGAAAGGCTAATTGACATCATTTGAGTCAATTGGAGGTGTACCTGTGGATGTATTTCAAGGCCTACCATTAAACTCAGTGCCTCTTGCTTGACATCATTGGAAAATCAAAAGAAATCAGCCAAGACCTCAGAAAAAAATTGTAGACCTCCACAAGTCTGGTTCATCCTTGGGAGCAATTTCCAAACGCCTGAAGGTACCACGTTCATCTGTACAAACAATAGTACACAAGTATAAACACCATGGGACCACGCAGCCCTCATATCCATCAGGAAGGAGACACTTTCTGTCTCTTAGAGATGAACGTACTTTGGTGCGAAAAGTGCAAATCAACCTCAGAACAACAGCAAAGGACCTTGTGAAGATGCTGGAGGAAACGAGTACAAAATATCTATATCTACAGTAAACGAGTCCTATATTGACATAACCTGAAAGGCTGCTCAGCAAGAAAGAAGCCACTGCTCCAAACCGCCATAGAAAAGCCAGACTATGGTTTAGAACTGCACATGGGGACAAAGATCATACTTTTTGAAGAAATGTCCTCTGGTCTGATGAAACAAAAATAGAATTGATTGGCCATAATGACCATCATTATGTTTGGAGGAAAAAGGGGGAGGCTTGCAAGCCGAAGAACACCATCCCAACTGTGAAGCACAGGGGTGGCAGCATCATGTTGTGGGGGTGCTTTGCTGCAGGTTGGACTGGTGCACTTCACAAAGTTGATGGCATCATGAGGTAGGAACATTATGTGGATATATTGAAGCAACATGTCAAGACATCAGTCATCAGGAAGTTAAAGCTTGGTAGCAAATGGGTCTTCCGAATGGACAATGACCCCAATCATACTTCCAAAGTTGTGGCAAAATGGCTTAAGGACAACAAAGTCAAGGTATTGGAGTGGCCATCATAAAGCCCTGACTTCAATCCCATAGAAAATGTGTGGGCAGAACTGAAAAAGTGTGTGTGAGCAAGGAGGCCTACAAACCTGACTCAGTTACAGCAGCTCTGTCAGGAGGAATGGGCCAAAATTCACCCAACTTATTGTGGGAAGCTTGTGGAAGTCTACAAGAAACGTTTGACCCAAGTTAAACAATTTAAAGGCAGTGCTACCAAATACTAATTGAGCATATGTAAACTTCTGACCCACTGGGAATGTGATGAAAGAAATAAAATCTGAAATAAATCATTCTCTCTACTATTATTCTGACATTTCACATTCTTAAAATAAAGTGGTGATCCCAACTGACCTGAGACTGAATTTTTACTATGAATAAATGTCAGGAATTGTGGAAAAACGAGTTTAAATGTATTTGGCTAAGTTGTACGTAAACTTCCGACTTCAAGTGTATGTACAATGAATGTCAAGGAAGTCGAACAAATGGTAATAGCAGCAGCCAGTTCGATGAAGAGAGGGAATGGATTTAGTTTTGGAGTATGGCAGTGTCCCATATTTAGTCCACTACTTCTGACCAGAGTCCGGGTCAAAAGTAGTGCACTATATAGGGCATATGGTGCTTTTTGGGATGAAGCCCATTAATTTAGTTTGGATATCAGGCAATAGGATTGGATGTTACATTCAGATTAATTTGGGGCAGAAATTAGGTCACATTATGGAAACAACACCTGAATAGGCGTAAATTCAATAGGTGAGCATGAGATGTTTTTGTGAAATAGAGGAATTATGAAAGTGTATTCTCTAGTGTGTATGTTTTAGCACAAGTGAACATTTCTATTACTGTGTGTGTGTTGCTACAGTCTCCATGATGTATATACTGTATGACTGCTGTGTATGACTAACTGTACATTCCCTGTATAGTGCACTACTTTTGACCAGGGCCAATAGGGTTCTAGTCAAAAGTAGTGCACTATATAGGGAAGAGGGTGTCATTTGGGATGTATACACAGTGTAGCCTTACGAAAGTCTTTATCCGCCACGGTGGTATGTTGCTGGGGGGGGGGGGGGGGTGTATAGGTCAATCTCCTGCTCTGACATGGCGGTGTGTGAGACTCACCAGTAGTGGAGGAGATGTTGACATCAATGCTGATCTCAGGTATGCCCCCTCCCTTCAGCGCAGCCACACAAGTGTAGGTGCCAAAGTCAGTGAACTTCAGGTCGATGATGTCCAGGTTGGTGGTGCCAGGGGAGGTGTCAGGGTCCGTCTGGGTGATCACCATTCGCTCAGAGCTACGCAAGGCGCGGCCATTCTTCAGCCAGCCAAACGTCAGCTCCTCAGGGGGCGTGGCTTCCACCTGGATGGAGTGTCGAGTTGAGTATGTGTGTGAAAAGGGGATGGTGTGTTTTTTGTGTGTGTGTGTGTGTGTGTGTGCATACCTGGCAGGATATCTTGACCTCACGGCCGATCTGGATGTTGTCGTCATTGTGGTAGGGGTCAGGGGTGATCCAGAAACGGCCCTTCTTCATCGCTGCAGGGAGAACACACACAGACACACCACAACAAGTAAGACAGTTTCAGGGTCTGTGTGGGTTTGTTTATGTGTGAACCACAGGGTTGATTCCAAATGGCCCTTTATTTGGCCCTGTAGAAAGAACAAACACTTAAATATGTTTTTCTGTTATTTGCAGAACAATAACAGACAAAATAGTTCTGCTGTCCATTTGTTGAGAAGGGAAATGTATATTTTTGCTTTTCCACAAGTTTGAGATAACAAACACACCAGCCAAGACTTTAGAGGCGGTAAGGCGTCAGAGCAAAACAATTTAAAGGGGCGCTGTAAATGCTTTGGAAATTGATTTTGAATGGTACGTCAAATTGTAGAGTAGCAAACTCTCTGCTAGCTGATCAGATTGAAATATGTTTGTCTGAGATTCACTTTATCCAATCACAGTCTGTCTGATATGTGTTTCATCCAATCACACAAGTGTTGCATTCACTGATTGGAGTCATTTTACAAACAAACACATGTACACTCGCGCATGCACACACGCACATACATGCACGCATGCACACACAGACACACAGAGAAAGCAGAAAGCTACATTATTTTTTTTTAAATGGAAAGATCTTTTATTGCTAATCTAGTTTAGTTTCCAAACACCGTCAGCAAACCCAGCTCTTCAGAGAGAAAAGAAGAGAGGGCTGATTTCATTATAATGCATGTTGCAATGTTTCCCAATGCTGCTGTTGTACAATTCATCTCGTCTGCGCAAAAAATAAACTGACAGTTCCACAGAAATCTTTTCATCTAGCAATTCCCTGGCGACATTATCATATTCAGTTTGGCGAAAAAGGAAAATGAAAACAAAACCTGCATGTCAGATTCAAACACAGGAAATGTAATGTGCAAAACATTGCAATGCTGAAGTCTAACAGAGGCAGGGAGGCAGGGAGGCAGGCAGGGAGGGAGGTAGGTAGGTAGGTAGGTAGGTAGGTAGGTAGGGAGGGAGGGAGGGAGGGAGGGAGGGAGGGAGGTAGGTAGGTAGGTAGGTAGGTAGGGAGGTAGGCAGGCAGGCAGGCAGGCAGGCAGGCAGGCAGGCAGGCAGGCAGGCAGGCAGGCAGGCAGGCAGGCAGGCAGGCAGGGAGGGAGGGAGGGAGGGAGGGAGGGAGGGAGGGAGGGAGGGAGGGAGGGAGGGAGGGAGGGAGGGAGGGAGGGAAAGAGAGTGACACACACCTACACACTAAGAAACCAGAGTGTACGTTTCAAACCAATGTCAGATTGTTCCCGACATCTCAGACAAATGTTGGATTCATGTCAGGGTAAGTTCCTGCAGGGCTTAGATCAATAATCATTTATCTTCACAAATTTGGTTCGGTGTCATACCTTTCCCTCCAGAGCAGATTTAGGACTTTTGATTTTTGGATTTTTGATATTGGAATGTTTTGTTATTTCACTGTGCGGTTGAGATGTAAAAGTAAGAATTTCATTGCACCGTTTACACCCCTCTGTATCCTCTGTATATGACAAATAAACTGTATTGAGGTGGGGTGAAGATTGTGGACATTTTTAAGGCCTTTGTTGTGTCTATGAACACCCTCTGCACTCCTCTACTGGAAGAAAATACATATTACTGCAAATCCTCTGTTGATGACTGGGTTCTTTCTTGTATGAAGTTGCTGTTCAATTGCTCTGCCATTATTATTATTATTATTGTATGAGGTATTCTTGGTGGGGTTACCCCTGTGATGTGATGTGGGTTTTATATGGTGTGTATTATCTTCTCTCTCCACTGGCTATCTGGTAAACAGGCTACACTCTAGGCAGTCTCTTCTGCTGAGGTGTGTGGGTCTGGTAGTGGTACACTCTCTATTCTACTCTTTTCCTTCCGGCATGGTTAATACCTGCCTGGCGCCCGAACAAAATCTTTATCTTTATCTCTCTAATAAATACCACTACAACAGTACCAGCCAATAGTTTGGACAGACCTACTCATTCAAAGATTATTCATATTTTTTTAATACTATGTTCTACATTGTAGGATAATAGTGAAGAAATCAAAACTATGAAATAACAGATATGGAATTATGTAGTATGTCACGTTCTGACCTTAGTTATTTTGTTATGTCTTTGTTTTAGTATGGTCAGGGCTTGAGTGGGGTCTATTGTCTATGTTCCTTTATCTATGTTTTGGGATTTCTGTGTTTGGCCTGGTATGGTTCTCAATCAGAGGCAGCTGTCAATCGTTGTCCCTGATTGGGAACCATACTTAGGTAGCCTGGTTTCACTTTTGAGATGTGGGTCATTTATTTTCCGTGTCTGTGTTTGCACCATACGGGACAGTTTCGATTTTCGTTTGTTCTTTCACTTTGTTATTTTGTATTTTGTAGTGTTCAGTTTTACATATTAAAATGGACACTTACCACGCTGCAAATTGGTCCGATATCTCTTACTCCTCGTCAGAAGAGGACGAGCGTTACATAGTAACCAAAAAAGTGTTAACCTCTTTGATCTCTAGGGGCGCTATTTCATTTTTGGATAAAAAACGTTCCCGTTTTAAGCGCGATATTTTGTCACGAAAAGATGCTCGACTATGCATATATAAAGAAAACACTCTGAAGTTTCAGAATCTGCAAAGATATTGTCTGTAAGTGCCCCAGAACTCATTCTACAGGCGAAACCAAGATGATGCGTCAACCAGGAAATGAGCAGATTTCTGAAGCTCTGTTTTCCATTGTCTCCTTATATGGCTGTGATTGCGCAAGGAATGAGCCTACACTTTCTGTCGTTCCCCCAAGGCGTTAGCAGCATTGTGACGTATTTGTAGGCATTTCATTGGAAGATTGACCATAAGAGACTACATTTTCCAAGTGTCCGCCTGGTGTCCCTGCGTCGAAATTGGAGCGTAAAGCCAGGTGCAATTATTTTTCCATTTGAGAGCAAGGAGAAACCAGGCTTCCACGAAGGATATATCATTGAAGAGATATGTGGAAAAACACCTTGAGGATTGATTCTAAACCACGTTTGCCATGTTTCAGTCGATATTATGGAGTTAATTTGGAAAAAAGTTCGCGTTTTGAGGGCTGAATTTTTATTTATTTATTTTTTTTATTTTTTTTTTTGGTAGCCAAATGTGATGTACAAAACGGAGCTATTTCTAATACACAAAGAATCTTTTTGGAAAAACTGAGCATCTGCTATCTAACTGAGAGTCTCCTCATTGAAAACATCAGAAGTTCTTCAAAGGTAAGTTATTTTATTTGAAGGCTTTACTTGTTTTTGTGATAGTTGCCTGCTAAATGCTAACGCTAATGCTAACGCTAAATGCTACGCTAGCTAGCTACTGTTACACAAATGATTGTTTTCCTATGGTTGAAAAGCATATTTTGAAAATCTGAGATGACAGTGTGGTTAACAAAAGGCTAAGCTTGAGAGATAGCATATTTATTTCATTTCATTTGCGATTTTCATGAATAGTTAACGTTGCGTTATGGTAATGAGCTTAGGTCTATAAATAGAATCCCGGATCCGGGTTTGGTCGTCGCAACAGGTTAAACATATCAAAATATATTTTATGTTTTAGATTCTTCAGAGTAGCCACTATTTGCCTTGATGACACGTTTGCAAACTCTTGGCATTCTCTCAACCAGCTTAACCTAGAATACTTTTCCAACAGTCTTGTAGGAGTTCCCACATATGCTTTGACTGCTTTTCCTTCACTCTGCGCTCTAACTGACCCCAAACCATCTCAAGTGGGTGAAGGTCAGGTGATTGTGGAGGCCAGGTCATCTGATAAAGCACTCCATCACTCTCCTTCTTGGTCAAAAAGCCCTTACACAGCCTGGAGGTTTGTTGGGTCACTGTCCTCTTGAAAAACAAATGATAGTCCCACTAAGCGCAAACTAGATGTGGTGTATCGCTGCAGAATGCTGTGGTAGCCATGCTGGTTAAGTGTGCCTTGAATTCTGAATAAATCACAGACAGTGTCACCATCAAAGCACCATCACACCTCCTCCATGCTTCACAGTGGGAACCACACATGCAGAGATCATCCGTTCACCTACTCCGCGTCTCACAAAGACATGGTGGTTGGAACCTAAAATGTGGACTCATCAGACGAAAAGACAGATTTCTACCGATCTAATGTCCATTTCACGTGTTTCTTGGCTCAAGCAAGTCTCTTCTTGGTGTTGGTGTTCTTTAGTAGTGGTTTCTTTGCAGCAATTCAACCATGAAGGCCTGATTCAAGCAGTCTCCTCTTTACAGTTTATGTTGAGATGTAAAATGTTGCCTGCTGCCAGCAGAGCTAGCATAGCATTATGCCATGATAAACTTACACAAATGCTTGTCTAGCGTTGACTGTAACGCATATTTTGACAGTGTTGTTAACAAAAGGCTAAGCTTGTGTTTGAATATATTTATTTCATTTAATTTGCGATTTTCATGAATAGGAAAAGTTTCTAGGGGTATTTATGTCCGCTGCGTTATGCTAATGCGTTTGAGGCTATGATTACGCTCCCGGATACGGGATTGCTCGTCGCAACTTTTTTCAAAATTTGCTCCATAATATCGACAGAAACACGGCAAAAGTTGTTTAGGATCCATCCTCAAGGTGTTTTTAACATATATATTCGATAATATATCCGTCGAGGCAATTCTCATAAGAAGCGATTGGAAAAATGGCTACCTCAGTATTTTACGCGAGATTTTCTGCGGGAGACACCATGTGACCACATGCTATATATGGTCCCTTACGGCCATTCTTCAATGGAAATGCCTAAAAAGACGTCACAATGCTGTAGACACCTTGGGGAATACGTGGAAAACGTAAGCTCATTCGTAGCTCATTCACAGCCATATAAGGAGTCATTGGCATGAGGCGGTTTCAAAAAATGCGGCACTTCCTGGTTGGATTTTTATCTGGGTTTCGCCTGTAACATCAGTTCTGTGGCACTCACAGACAATATCTTTGCAGTTTTGGAAACGTCAGAGTGTTTTCTTTCCAAAGCTGTCAATTATATGCATAGTCGAGCATCTTTTCATCCCAAAATTTTAATAGCGCCCCCTAATGCATAACTGGTTAACATGGAGGTTCCAGTCCAGTGGTTAACATGGAGGTTCCAGTCCAGTGGTTAACATGGAGGTTCCAGTCCAGTGGTTAACATGGAGGTTCCAGTCCAGTGGTTAACGTGAAGGTTCCAGTCCAGTCCAGTGGTTAACATGAAGGTTCCAGTCGAGACCAGTGGTTAACATGGAGGTTCCAGTCCAGTGGTTAACATGGAGGTTCCAGTCCAGACCAGTGGTTAACATTGAGGTTCCAGTCCAGTGGTTAACATGGAGGTTCCAGTCCAGACCAGTGGTTAACATGGAGGTTCCAGTCCAGTGGTTAACACGGAGGTTCCAGTCCAGACCAGTGGTTAACATGGATGTTCCAGTCCAGTGGTTAACATGGAGGTTCCAGTCCAGTGGTTAACATGAAGGTTCCAGTCCAGTGGTTAACATGGAGGTTCCAGTCCAGTGGTTAACATGGAGGTTCCAGTCCAGTCCAGTGGTTAACATGAAGGTTCCAGTCCAGTGGTTAACATGGAGGTTCCAGTCCAGTGGTTAACATGGAGGTTCCAGTCCAGTGGTTAACATGGAGGTTACAGTCCAGTGGTTAACATGGAGGTTCCAGTCCAGTGGTTAACATGGAGGTTCCAGTCCAGTGGTTAACATGGAGGTTCCAGTCCAGTGGTTAACATGGAGGTTCCAGTCCAGTCCAGTGGTTAACATGGAGGTTCCAGTCCAGTGGTTAACATGGAGGTTCCAGTCCAGTGGTTAACATGGAGGTTCCAGTCCAGTGGTTAACATGGAGGTTCCAGTCCAGTGGTTAACATGGAGGTTCCAGTTTCCATAGGCTGCTAAAAGGGACACTGTGTGTGTGTGTGTTGGTGTGTGTTGGTGTGTATGTATGTGTGTGTGTGTGTGTTGATGTATGTGTGCTGATGTGTGTGTGTGTGTTGATGTGTGTGTGTGTGTATTGGTTTGTGTGTGTGTGTGTGTGGTGGTGTGTGTGTGTGTTTTGGTGTGTGTGTGTTGGTGTGTGTGTGTGTGTTGGTGTGTGTGTGTGTTGGTGTGTGTGTGTGTTTTGGTGTGTGTGTGTTGGTGTGTGTGTGTGTGTGTGTGTTGGTGTGTGTGTGTGTTGGTATGTGTGTGTTGGTGTGGTGGTTTGTGTGTGTGTGTGTGTGTGTGTTTTGGTGTGTGTGTGTTGGTGTGTGTGTGTGTTGGTGTGTGTATGTTGGTGTGTGTGTGTGTGTGTTGGTGTGTGTGTGTGTGGTGTGTGTATTGGTTTGTGTGTGTGTGTATTGGTTTGTGCGTGTGTGTTGGTTTGTGTGTGTGTGGGTGTGTGTCTGTGTTGGTGTGTGTGTTTGTGTGTAGTTGTGTTGGTGTGTGTGTTGGTGTGCGTTTTGGTGTGTGTGTGTTGTGTGTGTGTGTGTGTGTGTGTGTGTGTGTGTGTGTGTGTGTGTGTGTGTGTGTGTGTGTGTGTGTGTGTGTGTGTGTGCTTTTGGATGTTGGTTCTCTCTTCACCGCTCTGAAGGTTTCTGCCATAGAACGTGAGATCTGGCTGTGTGTGAGACTAAGGAAATAATACACACAGTCTTGACCTTTAAAGCTCTTTACTGAAAGCTTCTCTCTACAGAAGTCTTTTCTACTGTATATTATCAGAATGAGAATGGAAAGAAGAGTTCAAACACGTATGATGAAATATGCACAAAGCCATGTACATACTGCACATAGACATTAGAAAATACTGTGACACGCAAACCTGTTTCTTCTTCTAATACCTAAGGAGATTACACGGACTAGATTGTAGCTAGGGCATTGACGAATCGGATACCTTCTAGTTACCGGGAATTTACTTAGCTTTGTAAGTGTGAATATTTACTCTGGCGTGTGTTAAGGCGTAGTGCTTGTGCCTGTAAAGAGTGTAATGTTCTGCTTGGTTTTAATGCATTAGCTGTGTGTGTGTGTGTGTGTGTGTGTGTGTGTGTGTGTGTGTGTGTGTGTGTGTGTGTGTGTGTGTGTGTGTGTGTGTGTGTGTGTGTGTGTGTGTGTGATAGTCTCCATGGCAGTAGCTGTGGTGAATACTAATGGTTGTCATATAACATGAAAAGGCTGATAATGACACAAAGAGGAATTTCTCTGTTGGGGGTTGGTCCTCCATAGAGGACTCTAGTCACACAGCTGGATTACAATACCCCCTCATGGGAGCTGATTAGCTATAGGAGGGACAAATGTCTCTGACAATGGCACAACGACAAGTGCATGTGAGGGCACACTCACACACAATTACAGGCACGTACACACACACAAATACACATTCGCACACACATGCAGACGTGTACATGTGCACACGCACGCACGCACGCAGACACACACACACACACACACACACACACACACACACACACACACACACACACACACACACACACACACTAGCTACAGACCCCTCCTCTTTTGAGCTAGCTGACAAGTTGGCAGTGACACCTGTATCTCTCTCTCTGACCTACCCGTCTCCTCAGTCTGTCCATCTCTCCTTTGGCACCACATTATGGCATCCATCCATCCATCCATAATGCATAAATCTCTCCCACTGGTCTAGCTTAGCGTTCCTCTCTCTCATTTAGTCTCCCTGATACCTACCTCCTCTCCTCTTGTCTACCTGCAACCTACCTCCTCTCCTCTAGTCTACCTGATACCTACCTCCTCTCCTCTAGTCTTCCTGATACCTACAGTACCTCCTCTCGGTGACGATAGAAAGGGTAAAAACAATAGAAAGGGTAAAAACATACAGGGGACAAAGACACCAGTCCCCAGCCAAACATACCTCCGGCACACACACACCCACCGTCCAACCCCGGACCCCCACCACACACCCCTTTCTGATTATCATCACACACCCATTCACACCCTGCCTCCACACGTTAATGCTCACACACACTCACACACACACAGTGACACATGCCAATGTATGAATGGCGACGAGTGACATGCCATTGATACTGTGAATGACCTTGGGGTTGACCTCTGCGTTAATTGACAAGTTCAGTCAGCGGCCAGCAGGACACACACATGCACTCCGCTGCCCAACTTTGTAGTCTGTCTGCCAGGTCACGTCCATCCGGACCATTACATTTGTCATTTATAAATGGAAATATATGCGTCTTAGGACAACAATTTATTTCAGAGCACATTTGATAAGAGTCATTCACATGTTGATTTACACGCTAAAAGCCAGTTTGTTACAAGTCACGTCATGAGGGGGTTGTTTTTCCTAACAATCTGTCTACATAACATCAGCGGGAGGGAGGCCCACAATGAAACCCATTGCAGGTGTTCTGCGTTATTAATATCAGTGTTATTAATAACACAGAACAGCCTTTACAGAGTGTGTAGGGCCTGGGTGAGTGAGTGTGTGTGGGGAGAGGTTGTGCCTATGCATGTATGTGTGTGTGTGTGTTCACTGACTGGAATGTCTGATGTATCCTTTGGAGTTGTATGAAAAGAAGAAAGTCCTGGAGGAATTGTCAGGCGAAGCGTCGAGACGACAAAATGACGAGACGACGACAGAACATCAGAACATTGTTTGATTCTGAACGTTTGATACCTCCAGCACCAGTCACTTCCCCACATCACACACCCGCAAATCAAACCGCTTTAAAAATGCACAAGGATGAAACGCACAGGGATGCAACGTTCACGCACACACACACACGCACACACACACACACACACACACACACACACACACACACACACACACACACACACACACACACACACACATGTACCTTGCAGCGAACACATTCTCTAACAAATAGACCTTGTGCTGACAGAGGCTGAGAACAGCTCTCATCCATTGTCCAGGTCATTGTGTCACTAAAGTGTCCTTTTGTTGCCAAACATAGTCCTGAGATCTGGGCTCTGCACTTGGAGATGTGTCTCGTTCTGTTAATGCATTAAAGGGTCATGGCAGTAGAGCTGTGGTGAGCCAACAGCATGCTGAGCCGTAGCAGGGGGCAAACTAAACACACACACACACACAAAGCACTGTAGGAGGGGTGAGCCAGTCCGGCTGGTGGGACAGCATGGGCAGAAACGCCACCATCTGCTGAGGACAGATCTGTGAAAAACAGACATCCCCTTTGGCATCACCCGCATGAGAGGGCTTCTCAAGGACTAGGGGTGTGATCAACAACCTCACACAAACATGCACACGCACACACACACATACACATGCACACACACACACACACAAATACATAAAACATCAACTAACACACATATCGTGTCATATCTGTTCACACGCACACACACATATGCACACACACAGACAGACAAATGCGTGCACACACACACACCACCACCACCACTATCCTAACCAGCTGTCATATTCAGCATGTCCAAATGCACTGTGCTAAGGTTTGTCCTACTTCACTGCTGCCTCCCCCGTTTCTGGGACCTCATATTTATTAGGCAGCACAGTCTTCCACTAAATATTATACCAATTCACCACAACATTAGAGACTCCTTTTGCATGAATCAAACTGCTATACGAACACCGATGGCTCCTCCAAAGACAAGTTAACTATTGGCTGCTCCATGTGTCAATTACCTTGAGGGGAAGAGCCTTGAAAACTAAGGCCTCATCCCATTGGCTGCTCCCAAAGGCAAGTCTACAATTATTGACTGTTCCATGAGTTAATTACCACGAGAGGAAGAGCCTTGGACACTAAGTCCTTATCCCAGTCGATAGCCAAACAGCCTGCAGTGCCTTTAGCTAGGCTGCCTTGGCTTAACAACTCTAATTGGCCTGTTAATAAGTCTCTTTAATGAGTGGTTTCACATGCATCCCCATTCTATGGGCTTCGCCCCTGTATGTGCTATGATGATATAGTCTTTATGTGTCGCCAGCTGGCGCTGTATGTTTTAGGATCAATATGCTAAGGTAACATCCACAATGAGATCTGTCATTGTATCATTATGCTTACATACTATAGTAACATACTGTAGTAACATACTGTAGTAACATTCCTATCATTTGAATGTTGAGAATCTGATAAGAAAAGTTACAAAATTAATTTAGAGGTGCATGAATTTAAATATGCAATGCTTTCCATCTATTACGTTACTTAACGATGAAAGCTCCTTGAATCTCAATCAATCAGAGAAGATTACTTCTGGCAGCACTGCTGCAAAAAAAAGATGATGGCTCTTAGATGGCATCCACCACACTTTCTCCCATTTAACCAGTGGATACAGTTATTATTTGAGGGGGAATGGGTTTGGTATATCTTTGTATGCATTTATTTGAATGTTTTGTCTTGCACCTGTAACCCCCTCGCTGAAAAAGAAAAATTACAAAATTGAATAAAAAGTTGCCCCCCCCCACTGAGTGGGACTCACATGTCTGACCTTGCATCTGTCAGTCCATCACAGTCCATGTCATTACATCAATACGTTGGAACCTCTTGACACGGCCCGACCGTGATGTTCTAAGGATTCTACTTTATACTGTATGTTAGACTTACACCTACACCCAGCCCTGATCCCCTCTCCCTCCCTCCCTCTCACCTCTGACCACTATCGTGGTAGACTTCTTGGCCGGGTTGCCCACGTTGTTAGTGGCCACACAGCTGTATACACCAGCCTCGTCTGAGGTGATGGCCGGCAGGGTGAGTGTTCCACCCTTTACCACACTTTTCTCAGGCAGGCTGTCGGAGCTGCTGACCCAGCTCAGCGTTGGTTTGGGCTCCCCACCCGTAGTGATACATACCAGGGACACCGTCTGGCCAGGGTTCACCACAATGGGGTCCTCCACTAGCAGCTTGATGGAAGGAGACACTGGAGAGGAAGAGGTTAGAGGTTTGGTGTTTTCTTATAGACTTTATGGCGCATGTCTTGTTGATGAGAGCGAAGACCAACCTGTCTTGTTGGTGAGTTTGAAGACAATTCTGTCTTGTTGTTGGGTTTGAAGACAAATCTGTCTTGTTGGTGAGTTTGGAGACTACTCTGTCTTGTTGGTGAGTTTGGAGACTACTCTGTCTTGTTGGTGAGTTTGAAGACTAACATGTCTTATTGGTGAGTTTGAAGACTAACATGTCTTATTGGTGAGTTTGGAGACTAATCTGTCTTGTTGGTGAGTTTGGAGACTACTCTGTCTTGTTGGTGAGTTTGAAGACTAATCTGTTTTGTTGGTGAGTTTGGAGATTAACCTGTCTTGTTGGTGAGTTTGGAGACTAACCTGTCTTGTTGGTGAGTTTGGAGACTAACCTGTCTTGTTGGTGAGTTTGAAGACTAATCTGTTTTGTTGGTGAGTTTGGAGACTAACCTGTCTTGTTGTTGAGTTTGGAGACTACTGTAATTTCCGGACTATAAGCCGCTACTTTTTTCCCACGCGTTGAACCTCGCGGTTTATACAATGATGCAGCTAATTTATGGATTTTTCCCGCTTTCACAAGATTCATGACCCCAAAAAACTGAGCACCGTCCCATAATGTGACGTAAATCGAGCGCGCTCAAACTTCCCATCATTCTTATTACGGTAGTCATTTTGTCACCCTCATCTTGGCAAAGACACGAAGAAATGCATATGATGCAGCTTTCAAGTTGAAGGCGATCGATCTGGCTGTTGGAAAAGGAAATAGAGCTGGTGACAGCGTGGAGCATTGTCAAAAAATCCACTATCATCAATGGGTTTCGAAAGGCTGGAATGCTGCGTGTTGAAGGGGGCAGCGATCCAACATCGGATGAAGCAATTCTGAGGCTATTCAACTCCGACACCGAAGGAGATGACTTCAGTGGTTTCAGTGCACAGGAGGAGGAAGATAGTGACCAATGACTTTCTTGGTAGGCTACTGTTTAATTTTTGTTACAAGCCGTGTTTCATTTAAAGGCTGTGTAAAGTTCATTTGTTTCAATGTACCAAATCAAATCAAATCAAATTTTATTTGTCACATACACATGGTTAGCAGATGTTAATGCGAGTGTAGTGAAATGCTTGTGCTTCTAGTTCCGACAATGCAGTAAAAACCAACAAGTAATCTAACTAACAATTCCAAAACTACTGTCTTATACACAGTGTAAGGGGATAAAGAATATGTACATAAGGATATATGAATGAGTGATGGTACAGAGCAGCATAGGCAAGATACAGTAGATGGTATCGAGTACAGTATATACATATGAGATGAGTATGTAAACAAAGTGGCATAGTTAAAGTGGCTAGTGATACATGTATTACATAAGGATACAGTCGATGATATAGAGTACAGTATATACGTATGCATATGAGATGAATAATGTAGGGTAAGTAACATTATATAAGGTAGCATTGTTTAAAGTGGCTAGTGATATATTTACATCATTTCCTATCAATTCCCATTATTAAAGTGGCTGGAGTTGAGTCAGTGTCAGTGTGTTGGCAGCAGCCACTCAATGTTAGTGGTGGCTGTTTAACAGTCTGATGGCCTTGAGATAGAAGCTGTTTTTCAGTCTCTCGGTCCCAGCTTTGATGCACCTGTACTGACCTCGCCTTCTGGATGATAGCGGGGTGAACAGCCAGTGGCTCGGGTGGTTGATGTCCTTGATGATCTTTATGGCCTTCCTGTAACATCGGGTGGTGTAGGTGTCCTGGAGGGCAGGTAGTTTGCCCCCGGTGATGCGTTGTGCAGACCTCACTACCCTCTGGGGAGCCTTACGGTTGAGGGCGGAGCAGTTGCCGTACCAGGCGGTGATACAGCCCACCAGGATGCTCTCGATTGTGCATCTGTAGAAGTTTGTGAGTGCTTTTGGTGACAAGCCGAATTTCTTCAGCCTCCTGAGGTTGAAGAGGCGCTGCTGCGCCTTCTTCACCATGCTGTCTGTGTGGGTGGACCAATTCAGTTTGTCTGTGATGTGTATGCCGAGGAACTTAAAACTTGCTACCCTCTCCACTACTGTTCCATCGATGTGGATAGGGGGGTGTTCCCTCTGCTGTTTCCTGAAGTCCACAATCATCTCCTTAGTTTTGTTGACGTTGAGTGTGAGGTTATTTTCCTGACACCACATTCCGAGGGCCCTCACCTCCTCCCTGTAGGCCGTCTCGTCGTTGTTGGTAATCAAGCCTACCACTGTTGTGTCGTCCGCAAACTTGATGATTGAGTTTGAGGCGTGCGTGGCCACGCAGTCGTGGGTGAACAGGGAGTACAGGAGAGGGCTCAGAACGCACCCTTGTGGGGCCCAAGTGTTGAGGATCAGCGGGGAGGAGATGTTGTTGCCTACCCTCACCACCTGGGGGCGGCCCGTCAGGAAGTCCAGTACCCAGTTGCAGAGGGCGGGGTCGAGACCCATGGTCTCGAGCTTGATGACGAGCTTGGAGGGTACTATGGTGTTGAATGCTGAGCTGTAGTCAATGAACAGCATTCTCACATAGGTATTCCTCTTGTCCAGATGGGTTAGGGCAGTGTGCAGTGTGGTTGAGATTGCATCGTCTGTGGACCTATTTGGGCGGTAAGCAAATTGGAGTGGGTCTAGGGTGTCAGGTAGGGTGGAGGTGATATGGTCCTTGACTAGTCTCTCAAAGCACTTCATGATGACGGAAGTGAGTGCTACAGGGCGGTAGTCGTTTAGCTCAGTTACCTTAGCTTTCTTGGGAACAGGGACAATGGTGGCCCTCTTGAAGCATGTGGGAACAGCAGACTGGTATAGGGATTGATTTTTTTTTTTTTTTTTTTTTTTTTTTTTACCTTTATTTAACCAGGCAAGTCAGTTAAGAACAAATTCTTATTTTCAATGACGGCCTGGGAACAGTGGGTTAACTGCCTGTTCAGGGGCAGAACGACAGATTTGTACCTTGTCAGCTCGGGGGTTTGAACTCGCAACCTTCCGGTTACTAGTCCAACGCTCTAACCACTAGGCTACCCTGCCGCCCCCACCGCCCCCACCGCCGATTGAATATGTCCGTAAACACACCGGCCAGCTGGTCTGCGCATGCTCTGAGGGCGCGGCTGGGGATGCCGTCTGGGCCTGCAGCCTTGCGAGGGTTAACACGTTTAAATGTCTTACTCACCTCGGCTGCAGTGAAGGAGAGACCGCATGTTTTCGTTGCAGGCCGTGTCAGTGGCACTGTATTGTCCTCAAAGCGGGCAAAAAAGTTATTTAGTCTGCCTGGGAGCAGGACATCCTGGTCCGTGAATGGGCTGGATTTCTTCCTGTAGTCCGTGATTGACTGTAGACCCTGCCACATGCCTCTTGTGTCTGAGCCGTTGAATTGAGATTCTACTTTGTCTCTGTACTGACGCTTAGCTTGTTTGATAGCCTTGCGGAGGGAATAGCTGCACTGTTTGTATTCGGTCATGTTACCAGACACCTTGCCCTGATTAAAAGCAGTGGTTCGCGCTTTCAGTTTCACGTAGGCACCTGCGGCTTATTTATGTACAAAATACATATTTTTTAATAATTCAGTGGGTGCGGTTTATATTCAGGTGCGCTTAATAGTCCAGCAATTACGGTAACCTGTCTTGTTGGTGAGTTTGGAGACTAATCTGTCTTGTTGGTAAATGTGATTTATGCTTGATCCGGCAATGCAGTGCTGAAGATCCATACGAAGGGTATGATGCAATTGCGGAGCCTTCGGAGACCAACTCAAGCTCCTTACTGAAATGCTGTGCGCCTCCCAAATTTTGTAACAATGCAAAGGGCTCTGCATAGCACCATATAGCTCTGCACTGACATTATTTGTTAATGGTAGGTGGGGGATGTACATCCTGTATAAACACCAACTGACTTATTTGACAACTTCCTTCACAACAAACATGGAGAACCTTGATGAAAGGCTATCAGAATAATTTTGCAAATATAAACATCTTGATGATACCTCATGTAGGGAATCGAAAATGAGTTTGAACTCCTGGAAAGAGGTTGGGGAGGTAATGGGGATAGATGTGGTAAAAATGTATTGTGACAGTCCCACAATTTGCTTACTAAAGTCTGATTTGGATACATTTGGACGTTTTCACTGCATAACGTTAGGAAGTTGTCCCTTTTCAAATTTAGAAGAAGTGACAGCTAAATGCTAACTCCTGTTTGTCTAAGCTGGTAGCATAGCTAACATACAGAAATCAGTGGTGGTAGTCAAAGTCATTTTCAACTGTAATGCAGTTGATTGATGATGATGACAAACATGTATTGGGGTTGACATCAATACAAGTATTGTACTCAGATTTTTACCTCAGCATAGTGTAAAATACACATAGCCTAAATGTAGGCTAATTGTGCTGACGGTCAAAGAGGAGATTCCGGATCTTTCCTTCACAGAATCATTCCCCAAAACGTGGGCTTTTCCATTGTTATGGTCTAATTCTATTGACCTCTTTACCTCATCTATGGAAGTGGAAGCTTGCCACAAGAAGTGGAGGCAGTTGCGGGACAAACTCATAAAGCAAAAAATAATAATTAAGGGTTGAAGCAGAGATGCAGGTGGGAAAATGGTGCTGTCTTTTTATGTCAAGTCTTTTTGTTTTGCCAATTGCTCGTAATTAGCTGGCTGGCTATTGAGATTAGCCCTGAATCACTACGAGTGGTGCTTTATAAGAGGTGCAGACCAATTTATTGGATGCGTATGACAGCTCCCAAAGTGCAAGAAGTATGAATGCTCTGAAGAATGCTGTACGGCCACTGCAGAATCAGATTGACCATAAATCGGCTTTAAGTTTGAAGCTACTAACCTGCATTGTTAGTTATTTTGAAGACTAACCCCCTCGTGTTAGTGAGTTTGAAGACTAACCCCCTCTTGTTAGTGATTTTGAAGACTAACCCCCTCTTATTAGTGAGTTTGAAGACTAACCCCCTCTTATTAGTGAGTTTGAAGACTAACCCCTCTTGTTAGTGATTTTGAAGACTAAACCCCTCCTGTTAGTGAGTTTGGAGACTAACCCCCTCTTGTTAGTGAGTTTGGAGACTAACCCCATCTTGTTAGTGATTTGAAGACTAACCCCCTCCTGTTAGTGATTTTGAAGACTAACCCCCTCCTGTTAGTGAGTTTGGAGACTAACCCCCTCTTGTTAGTGATTTTGAAGACTAACCCCCTCTTGTTAGTGATTTTGAAGACTAACCCCCTCCTGTTAGTGAGTTTGAAGACTAACCCCCTCTTGTTAGTGAGTTTGGAGACTAACCCCATCTTGTTAGTGATTTGAAGACTAACCCCCTCCTGTTAGTGATTGAAGACTAACCCCCTCCTGTTAGTGATTTTGAAGACTAACCCCTCTTGTTAGTGAGTTTGGAGACTAACCCCATCTTGTTAGTGATTTTGAAGACTAACCTCCTCTTGTTAGTGATTTTGAAGACTAACCCCCTCTTGTTAGTGATTTTGAAGACCAACCCCTCTTGTTAGTGATTTTGAAGACTAACCCGCTCTTGTTAGTGATTTTTAAGACTAACCCCGTCTTGTTAGTGATTTTGAAGACAAACCCCCTCTTGTTAGTGATTTTGAAGACTAACCTCCTCTTGTTAGTGATTTTGAAGACTAACCCCCTCTTGTTAGTGATTTTGAAGACCAACCCCTCTTGTTAGTGATTTTGAAGACTAACCCGCTCTTGTTAGTGATTTTTAAGACTAACCCCGTCTTGTTAGTGATTTTGAAGACAAACCCCCTCTTGTTAGTGATTTTGAAGACTAACCCCCCTTGTTAGTGAGTTTGGAGACTAACCCCCTCTTGTTAGTGATTTTGAAGACTAACCCGCTCTTGTTAGTGATTTTGAAGACTAACCCCTCTTGTTAGTGAGTTTGGAGACTAACCCCCTCTTGTTAGTGAGTTTGGAGACTAACCCCATCTTGTTAGTGATTTTGAAGACTAACCCCCTCTTGTTAGTGATTTTGAAGACTAACCCCCTCTTGTTAGTGATTTTGAAGACTAACCCCTCTTGTTAGTGAGTTTGAAGACTAACCCCCTCTTGTTGGTAAGTTTAAAGACTAAAACCCCTCTTGTTAGTGATTTTGAAGACTAACCCCATCTTGTTAGTGAGTTTGAAGACTAACCCCCTCTTGTTGGTAAGTTTAAAGACTAAACCCCCTCTTGTTAGTGATTTTGAAGACTAACCCACTCTTGTTAGTGAGTTTGGAGACTAACCCCATCTTGTTAGTGAGTTTGAAGACTAACCCCCTCTTGTTAGTGATTTTGAAGACTAACCCGCTCTTGTTAGTGATTTTGAAGACTAACCCCCTCCTGTTAGTGAGTTTGGAGACTAACCCCCTCTTGTTAGTGATTTTGAAGACTAACCCCCTCTTGTTAGTGATTTTGAAGACTAACCCCCTCCTGTTAGTGAGTTTGGAGACTAACCCCCTCTTGTTAGTGAGTTTGAAGACTAACCCCCTCTTGTTAGTGAGTTTGGAGACTAACCCCATCTTGTTAGTGATTTGAAGACTAACCCCCTCCTGTTAGTGATTGAAGACTAACCCCCTCCTGTTAGTGATTTTGAAGACTAACCCCTCTTGTTAGTGAGTTTGGAGACTAACCCCATCTTGTTAGTGATTTTGAAGACTAACCCCCTCTTGTTAGTGATTTTGAAGACAAACCCCCTCTTGTTAGTGATTTTGAAGACTAACCCCCCTTGTTAGTGAGTTTGGAGACTAACCCCCTCTTGTTAGTGATTTTGAAGACTAACCCCCTCTTGTTAGTGATTTTGAAGACTAACCCGCTCTTGTTAGTGATTTTGAAGACTAACCCCCTCCTGTTAGTGAGTTTGGAGACTAACCCCCTCTTGTTAGTGATTTTGAAGACTAACCCCCTCTTGTTAGTGATTTTGAAGACTAACCCCCTCCTGTTAGTGAGTTTGGAGACTAACCCCCTCTTGTTAGTGAGTTTGGAGACTAGCCACATCTTGTTAGTGATTTTGAAGACTAACCCCCTCTTGTTGCTAAGTTTAAAGACGAAAACCCCTCTTGTTAGTGATTTTGAAGACTAACCCCCTCTTGTTAGTGAGTTTGGAGACTAACCCCATCTTCTTAGTGAGTTTTAGACAATATTATATTTGTTTATGTTTGGACAGTGTAGGATGCTGGCCGGCTAGTTCTGCAAGCTATTCTCAAGGAGAGACACCACTGTTATCAGGAGGACTGTTGAAGTGTCGTATGTTTTAGTCTTTGCACAGTTGTTTAATTATTTTGGCCATGTTATGCTTACTAGATTTCAGATTTTAGATGTGAATGTGTAACATGTTAGACTTTTTTGAAGAGTACCACAATGGAAATAAGTATTTCACTTTTTTCTGTTATCCTCAACAAATGTTTTTATACATTGAATCCACATTTGAGGTTCAATTGTGTATTAAATTGTAAAATCAAAAACATAAACTCTGTCTTGTTGGTGAGTTTGAAGACTGACCTGTCTTGTTGGTGAGTTTGAAGACAATGTTTCGGTCGGAAATGCCACAGACGTTCCTAACGGAAGCGATGCAACTGTAGTTGGCATAGTCTTGAGGACGAAGGTTCTTCAGCTTCAAGATCTTCGTCTCCCCCTGCAGCTCAGATACACAATCAGAATAACACTAGTGTGAAAATGTGTGTGAATAGAATAAATACAAAAATAAACACTGTTCATTAAGTATCTCCACTTCATTTAGGGCTTTTACATTTTTCAGAAATTGCGGTTGGATGATTCCAAGTTGAATGATTCCCTCCCTTCTGATTCTGATAATTTCTCAAAAACCTGGAAAACATTGGGACAGTTTCTGGATTGTTGCAACCCTATGCCATTCATATTTACTGTAAATCACGGAACCAGGAACAAATCTGCATGTTTCCAAATCTAGCATAGTTCATGAACTATACTGTAAAACAAGTCATAATACAAATCACAGTTTACCCTTATTTAATCTGTTGCGAAACCACTGTGCAGATGACACCACGGATCACACAACATGGTCTTCACCGCTACATCCCTCAACATCGGACAGCCTCACTAGGAGGTTGTTCAATTTCACTGTGTGTCTGTTGACTCCTCCACCAACACCACACAGTAGCCTGACAGACAGAGACAGTGACTCCAGACTGGCCCAGCTAGAGCCCTGTGACGGGATGTGATGAGAGTCTTTGATCTTCTTCCTCTCCACCAGGGGGTCAGATTAGAACTTCAGTCAGCCTGGCACATCAGTCCTCACAAGCCGTAATCATAGTCCTCACGAACCACAATCACAGTCCCCATAAACTCTAATCGCTCATCTCTTTCATTCTCCCCAATGATCATCAATCTACTGCATGGCATTCAGATGTTAATTGTATTTGATTAGGGAGGGAGGGATGGACCAAGTCTGTGGCTGCAGTTGTTTTACCTCCTTCCCTCTGGTTTTGGCTGATAGTGGAAGATGTGTCTGGTGGGATGATGATTCAGAGGCCAGTTTAAAACAGTGGGAGACACATTGGAATAAAAATCCATTTGGAAGACAAGGGGGAAGAGGAAGGGAGGGCCTATATCGAATCTTCCATTCCTCTCAACATTTTTAGAAAAAGCTGTTGTGCATCAACTCACTGCCTTCCGGAAGACAAACAATGTATACGAAATGCTTCAGTCTGGTTTTAGACCCCATCATAGCACTGAGACGGTGCCATTAAATGGTAAATTACCTTTTAATGGCATCAGACCGAGGCTCTGCATCTGTCCTCATGCTCCTAGACCTTAGTGCTGCATTGGATACCATCGATCACCACATTATTTTGGAGAGATTGAAAACCCAAATTGGTCTACACGGACAAGTTCTGGCCTGGTTTAGATCTTATCTGTCAGAAAGATATCAGTTTGTCGCTGTGAATGGTTTGTCCTCTGACAAATCAAATGTACATTATATACTACCTGTTTGGCCCTGTCCGGGGGTATCATCGGAAGGGGCCACAGTGTCTGCTGACCCTCCTGTCTCAGCCTCCAGTATTTATGCTGCAATAGTTTATGTGTCGGGGGCTAGGGTCAGTTTATTATATCTGGAGTACTTCTCCTGTCTTATCCAGTGTCCTGTGTGAATTTAAGTATGCTCTCTCTAATTCTCTCTTTCTCTCTTTCTTTCTCTTTCTCGGAGGACCTGAGCCCTAGGACCATGCCTCAGGACTACCTGGCATGATGACTCCTTGCTGTCCCCAGTCCACCTGGCCGTGCTGCTGCTCCAGTTTCAACTGTTCTGCCTGCCGCTATGGAATCCTGACCTGTTCTCCGGATGTGCTACCTGTCCCAGACCTGCTGTTTTCAACTCTCTAGAGACTGCAGGAGTGGTAGAGATACTCTTAATGAATTGCTATGAAAAGCAAACTGACATTTACTCCTGAGGTGCTGACTTGCTGCACCCTCGACAACTACTGTGATTATTATTATTTGACCATGCTGGTCATTTATGAACATTTGAACATTTTGGCCATGTTCTGTTATAATCTCCACCCGGCACAGCCAGAAGATAGCCTGGTTCCTCCGTAGGTTTAGTCCTAGGTTTTGGGGTTTCTAGGGAGTTTTTCCTAGCCACCGTGCTTCTACACCGGCATTGATTGCTGTTTTGGGTTTTAGGCTGGGTTTCTGTACAGCACTTTGAGATATCAGCTGATGTACGAAGGGCTATATAAATACATTTGATTTGATTTGATTTGATGAGGATGGTCGGAGGAAGGAACATGGGGGTGGGATGGATAAGGATATAAGAGAGGTTAGACAATAAAATGTGGGCAGAAAAGAAGGGAGATATAGAAAATAGGAGGGATGGATGAAAGAATAAGGCTTGTGTGAGAGATGTAACAGATTGGAGGGAACGATGAGGCATAAAGGTGTGTAAGAATAGGAAAGGATAGAGAGAGAGAGAGGGACTGTAAAACAGAGAGATGGATGAAGGAATTAATGAAGGAATTAAAGTGTGTTTAGGATGGCCTTATAAGGGTATATGGATAGATGAATGAAGGATGAAGAGTCTGGATGTATTGTTGGTCTGGATGCATAGACACACAGCTGTGTGATCAACACAACCACGCCAGTAAAGCTTTCAACGGCGATGTCAACAAGACCTGGTCGCATAAGTGAGCACCACCCTTCACTCCTCTCCACCTCTAACATCATTGCTCTCTCTCTCCACTCCTAATCAATAATATTAAGGAAGTCTCAATATTCTGCTTAGCTGAGTTAGAAAAAGCTGTAGACCATACTATTTACCAAAAGAGTATTCATCTATATTTTCCATAGCTGTCTATTTACCACCAAAAACACTCAACGAGCTGTATAGGGCCATAAGAAAACAAGAAGCCAGAGGCGGTGGTCCTAGAGGCCGGGGATTTTATTGCAGGGAAACTGAAATTCTACCAGCATGTCACCTGTGCAACTAAAGGCAAAAAAACAACTATTGATCACCTTTACTCCACAAGCAGAAATGCTTACAAAGCTCTCCCTCGCCCTCCACTTGGCAAATCTCACTATAACTTAATTCTAGACAATCTGGACCCTCTCTTTCCAAAATTCTTGCAACACCTATGACTAGCCTGTTAAACCTCTCTTTCGTCTAAGATCCCCAAAGATTATGAAAGCTGCCGCGGTCATCCCCCTCTTCAAAGAGGGAGACACTCTAGACCCAAACTGTTATAGACCAATATCCATCCTGCACTGCCATTCTAAAATCTTTGAAAGTCAAGTTAACAAACAGATCACCGACCATTTCGAATCCCACTGTACCTTCTCCACTATGCAATCTGGTTTCCGAGCTGGTTATGGGTGCACCTCAGCCACGCTCAAGGTCCTAAACGGTATCATAACCGCCATCGATAAAAGACAGTAATGTGCAGCCGTCATCATCGACCTGGCCAAGGCTTTCGACTCTGTTAATCACCACATTCTTATCGGCAGACTCAATAGCATTGGTTTCTCAAATGACTGCCTCGCCTGGTTCACAAACTACTTCTCAGATAGAATTCAGTGTGTCAAATCGGAGGGCCTGTTGTCCGGACCTCTAGCAGTCTATATGGGGGTGCCACAGGGTTCAATTATAGGGCCGATTCATTTCTCTGTATACATCAATGATGTCACTCTTGCTGCTGGTGATTCCCTGATCCACCTCTACGCAGACGACACCATTCTGTATACATCTAGCCCTTCTTTGGACACTGTGTTAACAAACTTCCAAACGAGCTTCAATGCCATACAACACTCCTTCTGTGGCCTCCAATTGCTTTTAAATGCTCCAAACCAAAAGTAAATCTAGAATCAACTTCCTATTTCGCAACAAAGCCTCCTACACTCATGATGCCAAACGTACCCTCGTAAAACTGACCATCCTACCAATCCTTGACTTCGGCAATGTCATTTACAAAATAGCCTCCAACACTCTACTCAGCAAATTGGATTTAGTCTATCACAGTGCCCATATACTACCCACCACTGCGACCTGTATGCTCTCGTTGGCTTGCCCTTGCTACATTTTCATCACCAAACCCACTGACTCCAGGTCATCTATAAGTCTTTGCTATGTAAAGCCCCGCGTTATCTCAGCTCAATGGTCACCATAGCAACACCCACCCATAGCACTCGCTCCAGCAGGTATATTTCACTGGTCATCTCCAAAGCCCAACACTTACTTTGGCCACCTTTCCTTCCAGTTCTCTGCTGCCAATGACTGGAACGAATTGCAAAAATCACTGAAGCTGGAGACTTATATCTACCTCTCTCACTTTAAGCATCAGCTGTCAGAGCAGCTTACTGATATACCAACTACCTCCTCCCCATATTGTTATTTATTTTCTTGCTATTTTGCACCCCAGTATATCTACTCACACACCATAATATATAATCTGCACATCTATCACTCTAGTGTTAATGCTAAACTGTAATTATTTCAACTCTTTGGCATATTTATTGCCTTACCTCCCTAATCTTCTACATTTGCACACACTGTACATATATTTTTTTATTGTGTTATTGACTGTACGGTTGTTTGTGTGTAACTCTGTGTTGTTGTTTTTGTCTCACTGCTTTGCTTTATCTTGGCCAGGTCGCAGTTGTAAATGAGAACTTGTTCTCAACTGGCCTATCTGGTTAAATATAGGTGAAAAAAATGTATTCTCCTGATTCCTGCTTACCAGCAAAAACTCAAACAGGAAATACCATTGACACACTCATTAATGAAGTGGCCTAATGAAGCAGATGCTAAAATACAGTACTGTTTCGCTAGCACAGACTGGAATTTGTTCCGGGATTCATCCGATAGCATTGAGGTTTACCACATTAGTCACCGGCTTCATTAATAAATGAATCGACAACTTTGTCCACACAGTGACCGAACATACATATCCCAACCAGAAGCCATGAATTACAAGCAACATCCGCACTGAGCTAAAACCTAGAGTTACCACCATCAAGGAGTGGGACATTAATCCAGACATTTATTTTTTAATTTGTTTTATTTTACCAGGTATGTTAAATGAGAACATATTCTTATTTACAGCAACAACCTGGGGAACAGTTACAGGGGAAAGGGGGGGGATGAATGAGCCAATTGTTAACTGGGGATTATTAGGTGACCGTGAATGGTTTGATGGCCAGATAGGGAATTTTAGCCAGGACACCAGTGTTAACACCCCTACTCTTACGATAAGTGCCACGGGATCTTTAATGACCTCAGAGAGTCAGGCCACCCATTCAACATCCCACCCTACACAGGGCAGTGTCTCCAATCACTGCCCTTTGGCATTGGGATATGTTTTAGAACAGAGGAAAGAGTGCCTCCCACTGGCCCTTCCAGCAGCATCTGGTCTCCCATCCAGGGAATGACCAGGACCAACCCTGCTTAGCTTCAGAAGCAAGCCAGCAGTGGTATGCAGGGTGGTATGCTGCTGGCCTATATATAATCCCGCTACGCCCTCCGACAAACCATCAAACAGGCAAAGCGTCAATTGCGTCAATACAGGACTAAGATCAAATCCTACTACAACAACTCTGACACCCGTCGGATGTGGCAGGGCTTGCAAACTATCATGGATTACAAAGGGAAACACAACCACGATTTGACCAGTGATGTAATCCTACCAGACGAGCTAAATGCCTTCTATGCTCTCTTCCATACAAACAACACTGAACCATGCATGACAGCACCAGCTGTTCCATACAACTGTGTGACCACGCTCTCCTTATCCGATTTGAGTAAGGCCTTTAAAACAGGTTAACATTCACAAGGCCACAGGGACAAACAGATTACCAGGATGCGTATACAGAGCATGTGCTGGCCTGCTGGCAAGTGTCTTCACTGACATTTTCAACCTCTCCCTGACCCAATCTGTTTCAAGCAGACCACCATAATCCCTGTGCCTCAAAAGCCAAGGTAACCTGTCCAAATGACTATCGCCCTGTATCATGCATATCTGTAGCTATGAAATGCTTTGTAAGGCTGGTCATGGCTCATATAAACACCATCATCCCAGACACCCTGGACCCACTCCAGTTCGAATAATGCTCCAACAGATTCACAGAAGACGCAATCTCCATTGCACTCCACACTGCCCTTTCCCACCTGGAGAAGGGGAACACCTATGTGAGAACGTTGTTCATTGACTACAGCTCAGCGTTCAACACCATAGTGCCCTCCAAGCTCTTCACTAAGATAATGGACTGAGCACCTCCTTCTGCAACTGGATCCTGGATTTCCTGATGGATCGCCTCCAGGTTTCGAGCGTAGGCAACAACACATCCACCACACTGACCCTCAGCATGGGGGCCCCTCAGGAGTGAGAGCTAAGTCCCCTCCTGTACTCCATGTTCACCCACATCTATGTGGCCGTGCACGACTCCAACACCATCATTAAGTTTACCGACGACACGACGGCAGGCCTCATCACCAACGACGATCAGACAGCCTATAAGGAGGAGGTCAGAGAACTGGCAGAAGCTGATCGTGGACTACACAAAGTGTACGTGACGAGTCAACTTTTTTGACTCATCACATACGCTGCTGCTACTGTTTATTATCTGTCACTTTCTTCCTAGTTATATGTACATATATAACTCAATTACCTCGAAACTCTGCACATCGACTCAGTACTGGTATCCGTGTGTATAGCCAAGTTATCATTACTCATTGTGTATTTATTCATAGTTTTATTGTTATGTGTTTTACTTTTCTATTATTTCTCTATTTTCTATCTATCTGCATTGTTGGGAAGGGCCCGTAAGCATTTCACTGTTAGTCTAGACCTGTTGTTAATGAAGCATGTGACGAATAACATTTTATTTGATAACACCATCCCTCTCTCCTCTCCTCCAAACCTCCGCCAGAGAGAAACGGTAATCTGGCATTTAGCAATGGGAAAACAAATGTGGTGGCTTCAAACATATCTCCTGATCTTCTTGTTATTTTTCTGCCCACCACGGGAATAATACATGCCAGGGAAGAAGAGGAGGGAGAGGAGGAGGGAAGAGAGAGGAGGAGGAAGCCCTCAGTGAAAGCGGGTCACTTTTTGGCAAATTACCAAGGGCATATTCCCATGCTGGGTTTGAAATGCCACCCCTGCTCTGTCCAAACGCTTGGTGGGCTGAGGGAAGATAGAGAAGAGGACAGAGTAGGAGGGAAAATAAGAGGTGGGCTGGGAGAGGAGAAGGGAGATGAAAGGAAAGTGGGCTTGGGAAAGAAGGATGAGAGGAGGGAATTGGAGAAGAGATGGACTGAAGGGAAGAGGAGGGAAGAGAGGGAAGACGAGAGGAGGAGGGATCAGGACTGAGCAGGGGAAAAATAAGACATGGGCTGGGGGAGGAGAGAAAATAAGTAAGAGAAGAGGAAGGGAGAAAGAGAAGGGAATAAGAGAGAAGAGGACAGAAGAGGAGGGAAAAAAAGAGGTAGGCTGGGAGAGGAGAGGAAGATGAGGGAACAGAAGGCTCAGAAGGGCAGCCAGCTACCTCAGGCTCGCTCACTCTGTTTCTTGCTCTCTCCTACTTCTTTCTTTCTCGCTTTCTTTCTTTCATTCTCATTCCCACTCCCATTTTTCCCCTCTCTCTTTCCACTAGCAGTCTCTGGGCACACCCTTATTTATTTAAATACATATCTCCCCATCCAGAGTGTAAAGTACTGAGATGTCTCCATATACCCCACCCTATAGACTTACCTATAGACATTAGTTCTATGGTATATTGTCTCATTCTTACCTGTGTGAAGAATGGTTCGTAGATCTCCACTCCCTTGTCAGAGCCCTGTGAGAGGACATCTCGTCCGCGGTGCCAGCTGTAGCGGACAGGGGGGTTGGAGTTAGCCATGCAGCGCAGGAACACTGTCCTCTCATAGTAGAACTGCTCTTTGGCCTCTCCTACACTCTGGTGCACCGTCACTACAGGGTCATCCAGGACTGGAGACAGAGAGGAACAGGGGAAGAGGAGAGGACAATCTATTCATCAACCAATCAATAAATATATTGGGCAAGTAATGAATCCATTGAGAGATCAATTGAATGGCTACCTAACCAATAAGACATTTGCATTATCAATGATCAACACCACGTGAAAAAAAAAATAGCTACTGTTCAAAAGTTTGGGGTCACTTAGAAATGTCCTTGTTTTTGAAAGAAAAGCACATTTTTATCCATTAAAATTACATCAAAGGGATCAGAAATACAGTACAGACATTGTTAATGTTGTAAATGACAGAAGCCTCACAAGTCCTCAACTGGCAGCTTCATTAAATAGTACCTGCAAAACACCAGTCTCAACGTCAACAGGGAAGAGGCGACTACGGGATGCTGGCCTTCTAGGCAGAGTTGCAAAGAAAAAGATATCTCAGACTAGCCAATAAAAAGAAAAGATTAAGATGGGCAAAAGAACACACACACTGGAAAGGGGTACTCTGCCTAGAAGGCCAGCATCCCGGAGTCACCTCTTCACTGTTTTGTGGGAACTATTTAATGAAGCTGCCAGTTGAGGACTTGTGAGATGTCTGTTTCTCAAACTAGACACTCTAATGTACTTGTCCTCGTCCTCAGATGTGCACCGGGGCCTCCCACTCCTCTTTCTATTCTGGTTAGAGACAGTTTACACTGTTCTGTGAAGGGAGTCGTACACAGTGTTGCACGAGATCTTCAGTTTCTTGGCGATTTCTCGCATGGAATAGCCTTAAATTCTCAGAATAAGAGTAGAATGATGGGTTTCAGAAGAAAGGTCTTTGTTTCTGCCCATTTTGAGCCTGTAATCGAACCCACAAATGCTGATGCTCCAGATACTCAACGCCTATGTAGATATTCCATAAAAAAATCACCCATTTCCAGTTACAATAGTCATTTACAACATTAACAATGTCTACACTGTATTTCTGATCAATTTGATGTATTTGTAAATGGACAAAACATTTGCTTTTCTTTCAAAAACAAGGACATTTCTAAGCGACACCAAACATTTGAACTTTAGTGTATGTATATATATATATATATATATATATATATATATATATATATATATATATATATATATATATATACAGTGGGGAGAACAAGTATTTGAAACACTGCCGATTTTGCAGGTTTTCCTACTTACAAAGTATGTAGAGGTCTGTAATTTTGATCATAGGTACACTTCAACAGTGAGAGACGGAATCTAAAAAAAATCCAGAAAATCACATTGTGTGATTTTTAAGTAATTAATTAGCATTTTATTGCATGAAAAAAGTATTTGATATATCAGAAAAACATAACTTAATATTTGGTACAGAAACCTTTGTTTGCGATTACAGAGATCATATGTTTCCTGTAGTTCTTGACCAGGTTTGCACACACTGCAGCAGGGATTTTGGCCCACTCCTCCATACAGACCTTCTCCAGACCCTTCAGGTTTCAGAGCTGTTGCTGGGCAATACGGACTTTCAGCTCCCTCCAAAGATTTTCTATTGGGTTCAGGTCTGGAGACTGGCTAGGCCACTGCAGGACCTTGAGATGCTTCTTACGGAGCCACTCCTTGGTTGCCCTGGCTGTGTGTTTCGGGTCATTGTCATGCTGGAAGACCCAGCCACAACCCATCTTCAATGCTCTTACTGAGGGAAGGAGGTTGTTGGCCAAGATCTTGCGATACATGGCCCCATCCATCCTCCCCTCAATATGGTGCAGTCGTCCTGTCCCCTTTGCAGAAAAGCATCCCCAAAGAATGATGTTTCCACCTCCATGCTTCACGTTTGGGATGGTGTTCTTGGGGTTGTACTCATCCTTCTTCTTCCTCCAAAAACGGCAAGTGGAGTTTAGACCAAAAAGCTCTGCTTTTGTCTCATCAGACCACATGATCTTCTCCCATTCCTCCTCTGGATCATCCAGATGGTCATTGACAAACTTCAGATGGGCCTGGACATGCGCTGGCTTGAGCAGGGGGACCTTGCGTGCGCTGCAGGATTTTAATCCATGACGCCGTAGTGTGTTACTAATGGTTTTCTTAGTAACACACTACTGTGGTCCCAGCTCTTTTCAGGTCATTGACCAGGTCCTGCCGTGTAGTTCTGGGCTAATCCCTCACCTTCCTCATGATCATTGATGCCCCACGAGGTGAGATCTTGCATGGAGCCCCAGACCGAGGGTGATTGACCGTCATCTTGAACTTCTTCCATTTTCTAATAATTGCGCCAACAGTTGTTGCCCTCTCACCAAGCTGCTTGCCTATTGTCCTGAAGCCCATCCCAGCCTCGTGCAGGTCGACAATTTTATCCCTGATATCCTTACACAGCTCTCTGGTATTGGCCATTGGGGAGAGGTTGAAGTCTGTTTGAATGAGTGTGTGGACAGGTGTCTTTTATACAGGTAACGAGTTCAAACAGGTGCAGTTAATACAGGTGATGAGTGGAGAACAGGAGGGCCTCTTAAAGAAAAACGAACAGGTCTGTGAGAGCCAGAATTCTTACTGGTTGGTAGGTGATCAAATACTTATGTCATGCAATTATATGCAAATTAATTACTTAAAAATCATACAATATGATTTTCTGGATTTTTGTTTTAGATTCCGTCTCTCACAGTTGAAGTGTACCTATAATAAAAATTACAGACTTCTACATGCTTTGTAAGAAGGAAAACCTGCAAAATCGGCAGTGTATCAAATACTTGTTCTCCCCACTGTGTGGGGCAAAAAAGTATTTAGTCAGCCACCAATTGTGCAAGTTCTCCCACTTAAAAAGATGAGAGAGGCCTGTAATTTTCATCATAGGTACACTTCAACTATGACAGACAAAATTAGAAAGAAAATTCAGAAAATCACATTGTAGGATTTTTAATGAATTTCCAATTATGGTGGAAAATAAGAATTTGGTCAATAACAAAAGTTTATCTCAATACTTTGTTATATACCCTTTGTTGGCAATGACAGAGGTCAAACGTTTTCTGTAAGTCTTCACGAGGTTTTCACACACTGTTGCTGGTATTTTGGCCCATTCCTCCATGCAGATGTCCTCTAGAGCAGTGATGTTTTGGGGGTGTTCCTGGGCAACACGGACTTTCAACTCCCTTCAAAGATTTTCTATGGGGTTGAGATCTGGAGACTGGCTAGGCCACTCCAGGACCTTGAAAGGCTTCTTACGAAGCCACTCCTTCCTTGCCCGGGCGGTGTGTTTGGGATCATTGTCATGCTGAAAGACCCAGCCACGTTTCATCTTCAATGCCCTTGCTGACGGAAGGAGGTTTTCACTCAAAATCTCACGATGCATGGCCCCATTCATTCTTTCCTTTACACGGATCAGTCGTCCTGGTCCCTTTGCAGAAAAACAGCCCCAAAGCATGATGTTTCCACCCCCATGCTTCACAGTAGGTATGGTGTTCTTTGGATGCAACTCAGCATTCTTTGTCCTCCAAACACAACGAGTTGAGTTTTTACCAAAAAGTTATATTTTGGTTTCATCTGACCATATGACATTTTCCCAATCTTCTTCTGGATCATCCAAATGCTCTCTAGCAAACTTCCTGGATATGTACTGGCTTAAGCAGGGGGACACGTCTGGCACTGCAGGATTTGAGTCCCTGGTGGCGTAGTGTGTAGATGGTATGCTTTGTTACTTTGGTCCCAGTTCTCTGCAGGTCATTCACTAGGTCCCCCCGTGTGGTTTTGGATTTTTGCTCACCGTTCTTGTGATCATTTTGAGATTATCAGTGGTCTTGTATGTCTTGCATTTCCTAATAATTGCTCCCACAGTTGATTTCTTCAAACCAAGCTGCTTACCTATTGCAGATTCAGTCTTCCCAGCCTGGTGCAGGTCTACAATTTTGTTTCTGGTGTCCTTTGACAGCTCTTTGGTCTTGGCCATAGTGGAGTTTGGAGTGTGACTGTTTGAGGTTGTGGACAGGTGTCTTTTATACTGATAACAAGTTCAAACAGGTGCCATTGATACAGGTAACGAGTGGAGGACAGAGGAACCTCTTAAAGAAGAAGTTACAGGTCTGTGAGAGACAGAAATCTTGCTTGTTTGTAGATGACCAAATACTTATTTTCCACCATAATTTGCAAATATATTCATTAAAAATCCTACAATGTGATTTTCTGGATTTTTTTTCTCAGTTTGTCTGTCATAGTTTAAGTGTACCTATGATGAAAATTACAGGCCTTTCTCATCTTTTTTTTTGCCCCACTGTAAGTGTCAAGTGTAGTAAACATTTTGAAAAGTTCAAAGTTCACACTTAGTTCAGAGCCTCTTTTAATGACATGTACTTATTCCAAGATGGTGTAGCAGTCGGACTTGTCTTTTGTCTTGTCCCGTGTAAATAATCGTTTACCTCGTTTTTTTCTTGTATATATTTCGTATATATTTTAATCTCACTTTCCATCTACGGACTGAATATACTCTCCTGTAACCCGCCTCACCCAATGTGGTACAGATCTGCTATTTTTATACTTTAGAACCGGAACCTCCATCAGAAGCTAGCCAGCTAACTAGCTACTAGCTAGTAGTCAGTTAGCCACTGCCATAACTCGGACACCAGCCTCAATACCTGCCAGTTTGCACAGTGTGATATCAAGTCAGAGCATATCGAACTGCTTATTCTCTACCTCTGACTTCCTACCACAAGCTCTGGACCATTAAACCGGATCATAGCAGCTAGCTAGCTGCAATCTGATTGGCTACTCCTGGCTAATGCCTCTGTCCCGAAGCAAGCACCAGTTAGCTTTGAGCTAGCCTCGTGCTAGGCCCATTACCCGGCTAGCCGAAGAGGTCTACCAGCTAATTATTGGGATACAATACCTCTTTTTCCAATCGGCCTGGACCCTTTATTGTTGACACAGAGCCCCGCCGATCCATCACGGCAGGTCTGCCGACGTAATCGTCCGAGGTGTTTTCAACAGGCTTTTCCGTTGCAACGTCGCCGAAGACCCATCAGCTGGTCACGGCCCGCTAGCTTTCTGAATCGCCGTGTCTCCAGCTCACCTAGCGTAGTAGCAACTACCGAACGGCTCCCTGACTCACCTATTGCTGCTCATTGGACCCTATGATCACTCGGCTACACATGCCGCGCCCTAATGTTAATATGCCTTGTCTTCTGCTGTTTAGGTTAGTTAGTATTGTTTTATTTCACTGCAGAGCTCCCAGCACCACCCTAAATGCCTTAGATAGCTCTTTGTCGCACCCTCACACACATGCAGAGACCTCACCTGGCTTAACTGGTGCCTCCAGAGACGCAACCATTCATCAAATCAAATCAAATTTTATTTGTCACATATACATGGTTAGCAGATGTTAATGTGAGTGTAGCGAAATGCTTGTGCTTCTAGTTCCGTCAATGCAGTAATAACCAACGAGTAATCTAACCTAACAATTCCACAACTACTAACTCATACACACAAGTGTAAAGGGATAAAGAATATGTACATAAAGATATATGAATGAGTGATGGTACAGAACGGTATAGGCAAGATGCAGTAGATGGTATCGAGTACAGTATATACATATGAGATGAGTAATGTAGGGTATGTAAACATAAAAGTGGCATAGTTTAAAGTGGCTAGTGATACATTTTTTACATCAATTTCTATCAACATCAGAAGCCTCCTCCCAAAGTGTGTTTTAGTCACTGCTTTAGCACATGCCGCCAATCCTGATGTCCTAGCCGTGTCTGAATCCTGACTTAGGAAGGCCACCAAAAATTCTGAAATTTCCATCCCCAACTACAACATTTTCCTACAAGATTAAACTGCCAAAGGGGGCAGAGTTGCGATCCACTGCAGAGATAGCCTGTAGAGTACTGTAATACTATCCAGGTCTGTGCCCAAACAATTTGAGCTTCTACTTTTAAAAATCCACCTTTCCAGAAGTAAGTCTCTCACTTTTGCCACTTCTTATAGACCCCCCTCAGCTCCCAGCTGTGCCCTGGACACCATATGTGAATTGATTGACAGTTCGTACCCTTAGGTGACCTAAACTGGGATATGCTTAAAGCCCCAGTCGTACTACAGTTTAAGATAGATGCCCTCAATCTCACAAAAATGATCAAGGAACCTATCAGGTACAATCCTAAATCCGTAACCATGGGCACCCTCATAGATATCATCCTGAGATGATATCTGAGATCACAAAGATTGGAAAGGTGCCACGGTCATCCCCCTCTTCAAATGGGGAGACACTCTAGACCCAAACTGTTACAGTTCTAAAATCTTCGAAAGCCAAGTTAACAAACAGATCACCGACCATTTTGAATCCCACTTCTCCACTATGCAATCTGGTTTCCGAGCCGGTCACGGGTGCACCTCAACCACGCTCAAGATCCTAAAAGATATCATAACCGCCATCGATAAAAGACAGTACTGTGCAGCCGTCTTCATCGACCTGGCCAAGGCTTTCGACTCTGTCAATCACCACATTCTTATCGGCAGACTCAATAGCATTGGTTTCTCAAATGACTGCCTCCCCTGGTTCTCAGATAGAGTTCAGTGTGTCAAATCGGAGGGCCTGTTGTCCGGACCTCTGGCAGTCTCTTGGGGGTGCCACAGGGTTCAATTATCGGGCCGACGATAATGTCGCTCTTGCTGCTGATGATTCCCTGATCCACCATTGCGCAGACGACACCATTCTCTATACATCTGGCTCTTATTTGACACTTTGTTAACAAACCTCTAATTTAGCTTTAATGCAATACAACACTCCGTCCGTGGCCTCCAACTGCTTTTAAATGCTAGAAAAACTAAATGCATGACCTTCAACCAATTGCTACCCACACCCGCTCGCCCGACTAGCATCACTACTCTGGACAGTGAATATGTGGACAACTACAAATACCTAGGTGTCTGGTTAGACTGTAAACTCTCCTTCCAGACTCACATTCCAAAATTAAATATAGAATCGGCTTCATATTTCACAACAAAGCCTCCTTCACTCATCCTGCCAAACACACCCTCATAAAACTGACTATCCTACCTAAAATCACTGAAGCTGGAGACATATCTCCCTCACTAACTTTAAGCATCAGCTGTCAGAGCAGCTTACCAATCACTGTACTTGTACACAGCCCATCTGTCAATAGCAGACCCAACTACCTCATCCCCATATTGTTATTTTTTTCCTCTTTTGCACCCCAGTATCTCTTCTTACACATCATCATCTGCACATCTATCCCTCCAGTGTTAATGCTAAATTGTAATTATTTTGCCTCAATGACCTAGTTATATCTCCCTAGTCGTACTACATTTGCACACACTGTACATAGACCTTTTCTATTGAGTTATTGCATGTACGTGGAATGGGGGAGAAAGTAGGATAACTACACAGTGACTCAACTCACAGGTACGTCACACACTGACTGCTCATGGGAAAACCTCAGAGGTCCCCACTCAAGCATCAACGCATGCACACACACACTCACTTACTCACTCACTCACTCACTCACTCACCCCCCCCCCCCCAAGAGCACATTGACATTCCTAATCACTGATGTAGCATGCATAGCCTTCAAAGTGACAGTCCTGTAGGAGACAGAAAGGTTTGCAAAGAATCCCTAAGAATCCCTAATATCCTCTGCAAACCCATCACTGATGCCATCATTCCTTAAGATAATATTTAGTTGACCTCTTGTCCCTACGGGAGCTCAGTTAAATAATGTCTCTGTTTCCCAACACATCAGAGAGAAGTTTTTCCCCGTCTGCCTAACATTTGGCTATTTGAGCAAAGTGCTCGTGGTTGATTAAATGGATTCAAAGTTAATCATCTTAATCGCCTGACGAATTAAGCCTTGGCAATGGGTGTTCATCATAACTCTGACTGTCTTTTAGCATGTTAATTCTCGCCTTTTTAAGATTATGTCAATTTGCACATTCAAAGAATGGGGGTTAGTCCATTTCCCCTCTCATCTCTCTCTGAGATGCAATCAGTTCTCGACGCAAACAGGCAATTTAAATGGAAATGATGAAGAAAAAACAATGCAAGATATGCCCTCATGCTAAAAACTCCTAAACGATGACAGATGACCTTTTGCGCATACAAAGAAGGCAGTGACTGAGCTCTAATCTCATTTTGTACAACTATTCCACCGCTAACCATAAAGAAACGATATGAGGAATTGAATTGGAGATGTTAATCAATGGATTCATTGGCTGTAAATCAGACTCCCAGCATCGTCCTGTCCCCCTCTGGGCTATACCGCAGGACCAGGGCCAAACCAGGGAGCACGTTGCAACCCCCCCCCCCCCCCCCCCTCCACACACACACACACAAACACACACATGAAAGCACACACACGCACACAAACATTACAGTGTGTGTTGTGTTTGTGTGTCATTCCATTACAGAACGATTGACTGGATTCATTTTTGCGGAGCAGTCTGCTCTAAATAAATACACTGCTTTATTATGGAGACGGTAGGATGGTGTGTATGTGTGTGTGTGTGCGAGCATGTGTGCGTATCTGGGAGTGTATTCACGTGCGTGTGTATGCGCATGCTCGCTTGCATGTGTGTGTACTGTATGTTAGTATGAATCCCACATCTTATCTCCAGCTCTTCCCTTCTCTCTGCCCGATTCACTCAATGGAGGAAGAAAGGAGCACGTGTCTCTGAATGCAGAACCTGATTGGGGCATGTCAACTACACCGCAATTACCTTCAGGAGTCAGACTCTGATGGTTGTAAAGCTTAACCTACAGAGCCTGCAGGAGGTGTGTGTGTGTACGGCGTGGTACTGGCTCCGCTACAGATTTGTTAGGGTTTGCAATTGAAGGTTTAATGGGTGGTTCGCAGGCAAGTGAATATGTCCAAATACAGCTCAACGCTCTGTGGCAGCAAGTTAAACCTTTTTACGTCACTGGCCTCTCTCACTCCCACTCAGTCATGACCAGCGAGTCAAAACGTTGAGTTCTTCACGTTTCAGACACAAGAGCAAGAGGGAAGAAGAGAGAGCGAAAGAGACAAAGACAGAGAGCGACAGAGCAAGGGAAAGGGAGAGAGAGAGAGAAAAGAAGAGAGGGAGAGAGAGAGGGAAAGAGAGAGAGAGAAAAGAACAGAGGGAGAGAGAGAGGGAAAGAGAGAGAGACAGGAAAAGAGAGAAAGAGCAAGAGAGAGGGAAAGAAACAGGAACAGAGGGAGAGATGTCACAGGCCTCACACAGAGAGAGACATAGACAGAGAGAGAGAGAGAGAGAGAGAGAGAGAGAGAGAGAGAGAGAGAGAGAGAGAGAGAGAGAGAGAGAGAGGGGTCATGTCATATCGTTTACTCAAGCACTGTTCATCAGACATGACAAGTGAGTCATACAAACTCTTCTTCAGAAAGGCCCCTATCCCTTTAGACTCGTGGGAATGTGCCTATGTGGATAGGACTAAATGTAAATGTTTTGTACAGAAGAAATATGATATGCATATGCTTAACCATGGTAGAAATTGAAAGGGAAAAGTTTGGAGATTATGGGAAAATTATTAGACTATAAAAGGTGAGGAAACAACAGTTCACACAAGACTGAATCTAAACATTACACATTTGACATTTTTTGACTTTTTGCCGCATTTCTGATAAATTCTGAAAATACTTTGGATACATAAGGTAACATGATAATAACAATATTCCTGGAAAAAAGGTTTGAGTGAGAGGACTAACTGGTGTCTCCAAGTGGCCACATCTCTTTACAACTAGAGCGTCACACTTGTAGTTGTTTTGTTTGGAACACAGCCCTGTATCTCCGCCCTCATTCAAAAACTTTCCAAAAATGGGTTATTCGAAATTGCAATCTGAGTGAGGTGGGCATCATTTAAAAGCTTGATCTATTGCCAAAATGACTGGCTAAGTTATAAAATACAATTGACAGTGTTAGGCTTTCAAAATGCAATTCAGGGAAACAGATGATCATTTTGGTGCACATAGAAAGGAGCCCTGAGTGCATTCAGGTGCTTGTGCTGTGGGGAAGTTTCTTCACAATAGACAAACAGGCTCATTCTGTTCAGAACAACCCAGGGTATGACGCCGTGTCATCTTGTACATGAAACATAGTAATCATAAAAATTGGCAGTGTATACGACATGAGTCTTATGACATGGAAATGTATCCATTTTCCCCAAGATACACACACTTCTATCCCAACCCCTCCCTCTCTCTCCCAACCCCTCCCTCTCTATCCCAACCCCTCCCTCTCTATCCCAACCCCTCCCTCTCTCTCCCAACCCCTCCCTCTCTATCCCAACCCCTCCCTCTCTCTCCCAACACCTTCCTCTCTATCCCAACCCCTCCCTCTCTCTCCCAACACCTCCCTCTCTATCCCAACACCTCCCTCTCTATCCCAACCCCTCCCTCTCTATCCCAACCCCTCCCTCTCTATCCCAACCCCTCCCTCTCTCTCCCAACCCCTCCCTCTCTCTCCCAATCCCTCCCTCTCTCTCCCAACACCTTCCTCTCTATCCCAACCCCTCCCTCTCTCTCCCAACCCCTCCCTCTCTCTCCCAACACCTTCCTCTCTATCCCAACCCCTCCCTCTCTATCCCAACCACTCCCTCTCTATCCCAACCCCTCCCTCTCTATCCCAACCCCTCCCACTCTCTCCCAACCCCTCCCTCTCTCTCCCAACCCCTCCCTCTCTCTCCCAACCCCTCCCTCTCTATCCCAACCCCTCCCTCTCTCTCCCAACACCTTCCTCTCTCTCCCAACCCCTCCCTCTCTCTCCCAACCCCTCCCTCTCTCTCCCAACACCTTCCTCTCTATCCCAACCCCTCCCTCTCTCTCCCAACCCCTCCCTCTCTATCCCAACCCCTCCCTCTCTATCCCAACCCCTCCCTCTCTCTCCCAACCCCTCCCTCTCTCTCCCAACCCCTCCCTCTCTCTCCCAATCCCTCCCTCTCTCTCCCAACACCTTCCTCTCTCTCCCAACACCTTCCTCTCTATCCCAACCCCTCCCTCTCTATCCCAACCCCTCCCTCTCTCTCCCAACCCCTCCCTCTCTCTCCCAACCCCTCCCTCTCTCTCCCACCACCTTCCTCTCTATCCCAACCCCTCCCTCTCTCTCCCAACGACTCTCTCTATCTCCCCGTCTCTTTCTCTTCCTCAACACCTCTTCTTGCCTCTCTATCTATCTCCCTCCCTCTCTTCACATAATCTACGCCAGTCAATTGGAAGGGAGAGAGATATAGCGAGAGAAAGAGAGAGAGAGAAAGAGAGGGAGCGAACAGAGAGAGATAAAGAGACATAGAGAGAATGATCAGCACCCATGAGGCTTTGAGTCCGTCAGCCCATCGTGTCAGAGGGCTGTGGATTAATCCCTCCCTCTCTCTCCCAACACCTTCCTCTCTATCCCAACCCCTCCCTCTCTCTCCCAACCCCTCCCTCTCTCTCCCAACACCTTCCTCTCTATCCCAACCCCTCCCTCTCTATCCCAACCACTCCCTCTCTATCCCAACCCCTCCCTCTCTATCCCAACCCCTCCCTCTCTCTCCCAATCCCTCCCTCTCTCTCCCAACACCTTCCTCTCTATCCCAACCCCTCCCTCTCTCTCCCAACCCCTCCCTCTCTCTCCCAACACCTTCCTCTCTATCCCAACCCCTCCCTCTCTATCCCAACCACTCCCTCTCTATCCCAACCCCTCCCTCTCTATCCCAACCCCTCCCACTCTCTCCCAACCCCTCCCTCTCTCTCCCAACCCCTCCCTCTCTCTCCCAACCCCTCCCTCTCTATCCCAACCCCTCCCTCTCTCTCCCAACACCTTCCTCTCTCTCCCAACCCCTCCCTCTCTCTCCCAACCCCTCCCTCTCTCCCAACACCTTCCTCTCTATCCCAACCCCTCCCTCTCTCTCCCAACCCCTCCCTCTCTATCCCAACCCCTCCCTCTCTATCCCAACCCCTCCCTCTCTCTCCCAACCCCTCCCTCTCTCTCCCAACCCCTCCCTCTCTCTCCCAATCCCTCCCTCTCTCTCCCAACACCTTCCTCTCTCTCCCAACACCTTCCTCTCTATCCCAACCCCTCCCTCTCTATCCCAACCCCACCCTCTCTCTCCCAACCCCTCCCTCTCTCTCCCAACCCCTCCCTCTCTCTCCCACCACCTTCCTCTCTATCCCAACCCCTCCCTCTCTCTCCCAACGACTCTCTCTATCTCCCCGTCTCTTTCTCTTCCTCAACACCTCTTCTTGCCTCTCTATCTATCTCCCTCCCTCTCTTCACATAATCTACGCCAGTCAATTGGAAGGGAGAGAGATATAGCGAGAGAAAGAGAGAGAGAGAAAGAGAGGGAGCGAACAGAGAGAGATAAAGAGACATAGAGAGAATGATCAGCACCCATGAGGCTTTGAGTCCGTCAGCCCATCGTGTCAGAGGGCTGTGGATTAATTTCACCCAGTTGCCGTGGCAGTAATCATTGTCCCAGCTTGATTACAATGCCGCACTGCCAAACTCCCTAACACTGTTGTGTTTATCCATCTACGGGTAGAAATAGTCCCATTATGTCAAAGATAAGCAATTTGCTTTCGTTCTCTGCTAAGAGAAAGGGAAGGATAAAGGAGGGGAAATGGAGGGAAGTAGCAAATTGCAGGCATCCAGATGCCGGGTTAATGAGATGGTGAATCCATTGGCTGTCTTCTGTAATCATTCCCTCAATACGTTGGCGGAGCATCCTCTGCTCTCCATGCAAGGGGCTATTTTGGTGTATGGTTGAGAGAGAGAGTCGTGGACGAGAGGTATCAGTGTGTCACGCCCTGACCGTAGAGATCCTTTTATTCTCTACGTTTGTTTGGTCAGGGTGTGACTCGGGTGGGAAAGTCTATGCTTTCTGGTTCTTTGTTTTTGGCCGGGTATGATTCTCAATCAGGGACAGCTGTCTATCGTTGTCTCTGATTGGGAATCATACTTAGGCAGCCTTTTTTCCTTTTCTCATTTGTGGGTTGTTGTCTTCGTTTAATGCATGTATAGCCTTACAGAGCTTCATGTTAATTTTTGTTTTTATTGTTTTGTTAGTGTAACGGATGTGAAACACTAGCTTAGTTAGCAGTGGTGCGCGCTAAATAGTGTTTCAATCGGTGACGTCACGTGCTCTGAGACCTTGAAGTAGTAGTTCCCCTTGCTCTGCAAGGGCCGCGGCTTTTGTGGAGCGATGGGTAACGATGCTTCGTGGGTGACTGTTGTAAAGACTGCTTCTTTAATAAATTGGAAGAAAAAAATAGGTGAAAAATAGGTTCTGGTGGCCGCAAAGGGACGTGTCTCTCTAAACAGGGTAGATGGATGATTTGAGACATTAAGACTGACTGGTGAAACTGTAACCTGAGCAACAACCAGACTAAGTGTCTGTTCAAGGTGTGTTGGAGCGAACGGATGGGACTAACTGCCGCTGATAGCTGTTGCAAATGAAAACCGCTGGGAGAGACTCAAACACACAAAAGGTTGAATGTATCAGATAAGATATTCATTAGAACATTGCATCAATTCAAGAGAAGTGTAGGCGAAATGGAAACCAATATATTCAGGCTGATGTTGTTACGTACATTTCCTTTCACAACATTGAGAAGATGAACAAAAAATAAGCGATGATACAGAAAAATGAAACGCACACGCTTTATGAAGTCATTATGTTCCATGACTCATTCATAAAGTTATATAGATGAATACCATCTATTTGTGAGATACATCACCGTCTCTCCTACCCAGGTCCTTTATGGAATACCTATATCCACCAAGCCATTTACTGTGCACAATATTACATATTATATTTCCTTTCCCTCTGTCTCTCTGCATCTGTCAGTGTTATGTGGTGACCTATCTCCTTCCTGGTACATAGTTAGACTGTAAGAACTAGCTATATCTATCTGGAATAGACAGCTGGTCTATACAACACTGTGCATAGTCAATTTGCAAATTACCTCGACTAACCTATATCCCCCGCACATTGACTTGGTACCGGTAACCCCTGTAAAAAGCCTCGTTATTGTTGTGTCATTTTCTTGTGTTACTTTTTGATTTGAATTTTTAAACTTAAGTTTATTTAGTAAATGTTTTCTTAACTCTATTTCTTGAACTGCATTGTTGGTTAAGGGCTTGTAAGTAAGCATTTCACGGTAATTGTACTCGGCACATGTGCCTGTTGTACTCAGCACATGTGACAAATAATATTTGATTTGATTGCGTAAGGGTGGAGGGAGGACAAACATCCACACATGTCGTTCCAATGGTGGCGCCTGTGTGAAAGAGATATCTCTGTCTCATTCTGTAAACTGAATATCATTCTCCACTACAGCAGATATTGGTTCTAGTAAATTATGTCTGCCACCATCCTCAACGCTGCCTGTCAGGGAGAAGGAGAATAGCCCATCTCATTCAAATATGGGAGAAATGGGAAGGCGAGTGAAGTGTGTGTGTGTGTTTGTGCAAAGTAAAGTAAATGAGCGAGAGGAAGTCTCACGTTCTGACCTCTATTTCCGTTGTGTTGTATTTATTTAGTATGGTCAGGGCGTGAGTTGGGTGGGCAGTCTATGTTTGTTTTTCTAGGTTTTGGGGCATTTCTATGTTTTCGGCCTAGTATGGTTCTCAATCAGAGGCAGGTGTCATTAGTTGTCTCTGATTGAGAATCATACTTAGGTAGCCTGGGTTTCACTGTGTGTTTGTGGGTGATTGTTCCTGTCTCTGTGTTTGTTGTCACCGGATAGGCTGTATAGGTTTTCACGGTCCGTTTGTTGTTTTGTAGATTTGAGTTATTTCATGTATCGTTCAGTTTTCCATTAAAGAACATGAGTAACCACCACGCTGCTTTTTGGTCCGCTTCTCCTCCTACAGACGAACGTCGTTACAAAGTCTAACATTGCATTTCAAATCTGAATGAGCGGTTGTTAGGGTGCTAAATATCCATATTTAAGATGAGCGTATTATTCAACTGTATGTACGATAGTTGAATTCCTTTGTCTCTCCTTCTCCCACTCTTTCCTTCCCCACTACTTTCATTGAGTGACCAGCCGTCATATCGGGTTAGTCCACTAGGGACTTTTCATTACATTATGTTAGTAATCAATTCAACCTATACTGTGTGAGTGTTTATGTATTTCTGTGTGATTATTTCATTAGTTAGTAAATAAATAATTAAGCCAATTTGAATAAGCTGAGTCATTATGTAGACTAGGGTTCGTGCAGATTTATAGAATATTTTCACGTTCAAAATGAGACTGAAAAGAGGTAAAAAAGTGACTTATCTACAGATATTAATATCTTATAAGAGTTTAATTCGGGAGATAGTAACTTGTTAAATAGGTTTTCCCGTGGTGCTCCAAGTTACTGAGTTAATTGTTACATGATTCATTTAATCATGTAATAATTAAACAGTTTTGATTTGATAAGATACCAGTTAACACATTAATACTAGTCACATCACGACAGTTCCTATCTCCAGTATATCGGAAATAGACTGTCATCCAGTGTGATCATCAAGAACTTCATGCTCAAGGGGATAATAGACTGGAATAATACCTACTGATGTGTTGTGTGACACCTCGCAAACGTTTATCAACATTCACAAAACACTGAATTTACCATGCCATTACAAACCAAACAAACCTGTTAACTTTGTGAATGGCCGCTGTGATTTGTACTCAAGATTTATACATGTTTCTGTCTGATTTTATTCAGTTCTACTTTAATTGTAATGAAGCAGAGATTTTGTGTAAGGTGTACCCTATCTGATAAAACACTGCCCTTTTGTAAGGTTTTGTCCCTGATTTTGGAGTGTGTGTGTGTGTGTGTTTAGTTTCCCAGCCAAGGTAAAGGTGTGTGTGTATGTGAATGTGCAGTTTCTCCTCCAAAGTATACAGAGATGGGTTGTGGGGGAAAGTTGGGTTGAAGTTCAGAAGGGCACTCTGGCACCTCTGCCATGTTTGCTGTTTAGCATGCTGTCCTGCTGCTTGTAAGACACACACACACACACAGTTTGGCTGCCTCGTAACAACCTCTGAATTATTCAGTCAGCGTCTCAACATCCCATTTTTCACCTGAAAGACTTCAGCTCTGCTGATGCAGGGAGGGAGGGAGAGAAAGATAGAGTAGGACAACTATTTTGCTATGAATCTTTTCTCCCTCTCTCCCCTCACCTCATCTGACTCCCTCATGTCATTGAAGTAAGATCATGCTATCCTTCACAACTGACCTCAGTTCAGCATTGGCTTCCCCCCTTGTAGTTAGTATTGAAGGGGAGTAAACTGATCCTAGATCTGTACATAAAGTTAAACTCTCTTCATAAATAGGAGATGCGCTGTGCATTAACAAGATCTCACGGTTTTACCAATTTGACTTTAGTCAAATTTCGGGTTTTTGACACACTGCGTTGCTCTTCCTGCTATGCATCCCCCTTCATTAATTCCGAAAGGTTACATTAAGGGTTAAGTTTTGGGATGGGGCTCAAACCAAGCCTACCACTGGGATTGAACACGTGACCCTCGAAGCCGGAGCATTTGGCCCTCGCCGTCCAAAATGTTTTTTTTAAAGTCATCTCCCGACGTCCAATTTGGAAGTCAATCTTGAGAAACCTGAGGGCCTCCCGAGTGTCGCAGCGGTCTAAGGCATTGTATCGCAGTGCTAGAGGGGTCACTACAGATCTGGGTTTCTCATGGGTCTCCCGGCTGCGACCGGGAGACCCATGAGACGGCACACAATTGGCCCAGCGTCTTCCCCAGCGACCTGGCTAGGGATCACATCACACTCAGACTACAGTCATCAGACCTGGTAAAATATAATTACAGACAATTACTGTGCTGATGCAGATGCAGTTGATGGAGCGTTATGTAATATACTGCTCATGCTGTTTTAGTGACAACATTGAGAGGGATTTAGACAGCAATCACACTGTTAACATTGGAAGGTCTATTCCGTGACATTGAAGGATAAAGGCACAAATAAGTGCATATTCATCTCTACACTAGACATCATCAAGTGTGCACTAGTCCATACAGATTATATTTAATAAAATGTGTGCTAGTCCAGCACATGGGGTGCCAACAGGTAAGATGCTTCAGGAGGGCGGTCATGTGTGCTAGCAAGGCAAAGGTCCTGGGTTTGAGCCTTGATGTGAGGCGAATTAGCAGGAAGCTAAGCAAGCAGCGTGACGTTCTGTACAGTAGTCCATGTAAAATTATGAGGTGTGTACTTAAGCAATATGGCCCGATGAGGTGTGGTATATGGCTAATATACTACGGCTAAGGGTTGTTCTTACGCATGACGCAATGCGGAGCGCCTGGACACAGCCCTTAGTAGTGATATTTTAGCCATATACCACAAACCCCTGTGGTGTCTTATTGCTACTATAATCTGGTTACCAACATAATTAGAGCAGAAAAACAAAAGTTTTGTCATATCCGTTGTATACGGTCTGATATACCACGGCTGTCAGCCAATCAACATTCAGGGCTTGAACCACCCAGTTTATAACAGTCATTAGATCAGACAAAATGTGTCTAGTGCACATTACATGTTCATACCTGATAACTGATAATATTGTAGCTGTTATTGTATAGATGCAAAGACAGTGCATCCACAATGGCTCAGTGGTGAAGTAGCTCACCACTAGCTTGTCTAGTCCTCTAATGTCTAATGCTTTTTTATTGCTCAGAGAAGTGTAAATAGAACCAGAAAGTTAAAGGTTCTTAAAGGTTAAAACTCAAGCTATAGCCAATGTTTTCTTTACCCAAATGAAAGTGTCTCAGGCCTCAGCTAGTATCCTGCAGTGTAATAGCTCACCAGTCTCTTCTCTATTTTACTCTGTTTAGACAGTTGCTTTACTCTCTAGGAGCTGGATCACCAGTCAGGGTGGCTCATTCTACTTACAGCTAGCTACTGCACCTCTATCTTCCACAGTGACGGGTGCTGCTATCATTCGATTACAACGTATTTGGGGGCGCGGGGTGTCTTAAGTTAGTGAGTGTGTGTGTGTGCGTGAATGCGTGCGTGCGTGCGTGCGTGAGTGAGTGTGTGTGTGTGTGTGTGTGTGTGTGTGTGTGTGTGTGTGTGTGTGTGTGTGTGTGTGTGTGTGTGTGTGTGTGTGTGTGTGTGTGTGTGTGTGTGTGTGTGTGTGTGTGTGAGAGAGTTAATACAGTGCCTTCAGAAAGTATTTGTCATGACTGTCCTGTGAGGATCCAAAGAGGTCAGATCATCTTGGCAATGGATGACAGTAACCAGACCCTCTCTCACCCACAGATGGGGGGAGAAGGGAGCTGGTGGGGGGTTGACATCTCAAACCCTGTTGTAAATCAAGGAGAGAACATCCCTCTCCAATGCTCACACAGGAATGTGCCTTTGTCTACAGAGACATTTTCCCACTGAAACTTTAACATTTTCTAAAGTGAATACTGGAACAATATATATATATATATATTTTTTTTCTTTCACTTTTGTTTAACCAGGTAGGCCAGTTGAGAGCAAGTTCTCATTTACAACTGCTACCTGGCCAAGATAAAGCAAAGCAGCATGACGAAAACAACAACACAAAGTTACACATGGGATAAACAAACGTACAGTCAATAACACAATAGAAAAATATATGCACAGTTTGTGCAAATGTAGTAAGGTTAGGGAGGTAAGGCAATAAATAGGCCATAGTTGCAAAATAATAACAATTTAGCAGTAACGCTGGAGTGATAGATGTGCAGATGATGATGATGATGGGCAAGTAGAGATACTGGGGTGCAAAAGAGCAAAAAAATAAATAACAATATGGGGATGAGGTAGTTGGGCTGTGTACAGGTACAGTGATCGGTAAGCTGCTCTGACAGCTGATGCTTAAAGTTAGTGAGGGAGATATAAGTCTCCAGCTTCAGTGAATTTTGCAATTTGTTCCAATCAATGGTAGCAGAGAACTGGAAGGAAAGGCGGCCAAAGAAGGTGTTGGCTTTAGGGATGATCAGTGAAATATACCTGCTGGAGCGCGTGCTACCAGTGGGTGTTGCTATGGTGACCAGTGAGCTGAGATAATGTGGGGCTTTACACAGCAAAGACTTATAGATGACCTGGAGCCAGTGGGTTTTTGCGATGAATATGTAAGGAGGGCCAGCCAACGAGAGCATACAGGTCGCAGTGGTGGGTAGTACATGGGGCTTTGGTTACAAAACTGATGGCACTGTGATAGATAACATACAATTTGCAGAGTAGAGTGTTGGAGGCTATTTTGTAAATTACATCGCCGAAGTCAAGGATCAGTAGGATAGACAGTTATACAAGGATATATTTGGCAGCATGAGTGACGGAGGCTTCATTGTGAAATAGGAAATCAATTCTAGATTTCATTTTGGATTGAAGATGCTTAATGGAGATGTTTTGATGTGAGTCTGGAAGGAGAGTTTACAGTCTAACCAGACACCTAGGTATTTGTAGTTGTCCCCATATTCTAAGTCAGAACCGTCAAGAGTAGTGATGCTAGGAGGGCGGGCAGGTTGCCCGCAGCAATCGGTTGAAGATCATGCATTTAGTTTTACCAGCATTTAAGAGCAGTTTGAGGCCATGGAAGGAGTGTTGTATGGCATTGAAGCTTGTTTGGAGGTTTGTTAACACATTGTCTAAGGAAGGGGCAGACATATACAGAATGGTGTCGTTTGCGTAGAGGTGGATCAGAGAATCACCAGCAGCAAGAGCGACATCATTGATATTTACAGAGAAAAGAGTCGACCAAAGAATTGAACCCTGTGGCACCCCCATAGAGACTACCAGAGGTCCGGAGAACAGGCCCTCCGATATGACACACTGAAGTAGTTGGTGAACCAGGCGAGGCAGTCATTTGAGAAACCAAGGCCAGGACGATGAAAATGGCTTCACAGTACTGTCTTTATCTATGGCGGTTATGATACCGGTTAGGACCTCGAGCGTGGCTGAGGTGCACCCATGACCAGCTCGGAAAACAGATTGCATAGCGGAAAAGGTAAGAAGGGATTCGAAATGGTCGGTGATCTGTTTGTTAACTTGGCGTTCAAAGACTTAAGAAAGGGCAGGATGGACATAAGTCTGTAAGAGTTTGGGTCTAGAGTGTCTCCCCCTTTGAAAAGGGGGATGAACGCGGCAGCTTTCCAATCTTTAGGGATCTCAGGCGATACGAAAGAGAGGTTGAACAGGCGAGTAATATGTGTTGCAACCATCTGGGCAGATAATTTTAGAAAGAGATGGTCCATATTGTCTAGCTCAGCTGTTTTGTAGGGATCCAGATTTTGCAGCTCTTTCAGCTATCTGGATTTGGGTGAAGGAGAAGCGGGGGGGACTTGGGCAAGTTGCTGCGGGGGTTGCAGAGCTGCTGGCCGGGGTAGCCAGGTGGAAAGCATGGCCAGCCGTAGTAAAATGTTTATTGAAATTCTCGATTGTCATATATTTATTGGTGGTGACAGTGTTTCCTAGCCTCTGGGAGGAGGTGCTCTTATTCTCCATGGAATTTAAGGTGTCCCAAAATGTTTGGGAATTAGTGCTACAGGAAGCACATTTATGTTTGAAAAAGCTAGCCTTAGCTTTCCTAACTGACTGTGGTATAGTCGTTCCTGACATCCCTGAAAAGTTCCATATCGCTGGGGCTATTCGATGCTAATGTGGTTCGTCACAGGATGTTTTGGTGCTGGTCAAGGACAGTCAGAAGTGAACCAAGGGCTATATCTGTTCTTAGTTCTAAATTTTTTGAATGGGGCATGCTTATTTAAGATGGTGAGGTAAACACTTTTAATGAACAACCAGTAATCCTCTACTGACGGGATGAGGTCAATATCCTTCCAGGATACCCGGGCCAGGTCGATTAGAAAGGTCTGCTCACTGAAGTGTTTAAGGGTGCATTTGACAGTGATGAGGGGTGGTCATTTGTCCGCTGGCCCATTATGTACACAGGCAATGCGGCAGTGATTGCTGAGATCCTGGTTGAAGACAGCAGAGGTGTATTTAGAGGGCAAGTTGGTCAGGACGATATCGATGAGGGTGCCCATGGTTACGGATTTAGGGTTGCACCTGATAGGTTCCTTGATAATTTGTGTGAGATTGAGGGCATCTAGCTTAGATTGTAAGACGGCTAAACATATCTCAGTTTAGGTCACCTAACAGTGCGAACTCTGAAGATAGATGGGGATAGATGGGGGGCAATCAATTTGCATATGGTGTCCAGGGCACAGCTGGGGGCTGAGGGGGGTCTATAAGAAGCAGCAACAGTGAGAGACCTATTACTGGAAAGGTGGATTGTTGAAAGTAGAAGCTCAAACTGTTTGGGCACAGACCTGGATAGTATGACAGAACTATCTGCAGTAGATTGCAACTGCGCCCCCTTTGGCAGTTCTATTTTGACGGAAAATGTTGTAGTTGGGGATGGAAATGTCAGGAAGGCCACCAAAAATTCTAAGCCAGGATTCAGACACGGCTAGGACATCAGGGTTGGCAGGGTGTGCTCAAGCAGTGAATAAAACACATTTAGGGAGGAGGCTTCTGATGTTAACATGCATGAAACCAAGGCTTTTACGGTTACAGAAGTCAACAAACAGGGCCTGGGTTAACCTCTACATCACCAGAGGAACAGAGGAGATGTAGGATAAGGGTACGGCTAAAGGCTACAACAACTGGTCGTCTTGTGCGTTGGGAACAGATAATAAAAGGGGCAGATTTCTGGGCGTGGTAGAATAAATGAAGGGCATAATGTACAGAAAAGGATATGGTAGGGTGTGAGTACAGTGGGGGTAAATCTAGGCATTGAGTGATGATGAGAAAGCTTGATTCTCTGGAGACACCAGCTAAGCCAGGTGAGGTCTCCCCATGTGTGGGGTGTGTGACAAAAGAGCTATCTAAGGCATGTTGAGCTGGACTAGGGATCTACAGTGAAATAAAACAATAACTAACCGAAACAGCAGAAGGCAAGGCATATTGACATTAGAGAGAGGCATGTGTAGCCGAGTGATCATAGGGTAGTCGCTACTATGCTAGGCGAGCGGGAGGCACGGTGTTCAGAAAGCTAGCGGGGCGGGGCTAGCAGATGGGTCTTCGGCGACATTGCAACGGAAAAGCCTGTTGAAACCACATCGGACGATTACGTCGGCAGACCAGTCATGATGGATCAGGGGGGCTCTGTGTCAGCAATAAAGGAACATGGGAACGTGGGAAATGGGCAGAGGTGACCTAAAAGAACACTAATGTCATATGGGTTGTTATTTTGTGATGTCATTAAAAAGATTATAAAGGAAATACTGGAACTTGTAAAGTATACCCCCTGCATGTGTGAAGTTTCCATCCTCTACTTTGTATATTAAATATGAAAAATTATGAAAGTGTTTTGTAAATTAATAGAGGGATGTGGTAGAAACTTTATGAGGAAATTGGTTCTATAACTTTGTACAAGGAAGTAGTCATTGTCCCTGAGTGAGGTTTGAGGGCGTGTCAGCATGTGGGAACCGCCCTTTTGAAGAACTGTATAAAATGATGGGTTAAGGATTAACATATCAGACCAGAGTCGTTGAGCTGCAGCTTACGTCCAAAGTGGTTTGACGTAATTCGAACTCTGGATATCAACACAAGGTAGAGGCGAGAAGCTCACCTCTCGGGCAATCACTGGCATGGCTGACTAGCTGTCCTAAGTAAAATATCTATAAAAGCTCATTTAAATGGGACCATTCTACTACTCTTCTCAAATCACCGTAGTACGTTACTCTCATCACCCCACTGAGAACTATCAACATGGCTGGCTAGCCTGTCTTCAAATAATTATCTTCCAGAGCAAGTAGAAGTAGAGTGAACTCCGTAGTTCATTGTTACATGATTCATTTAATTGGCTAACAATTAGACCAGGTTTGTTGACATAGTTAGTTTAATGAAGAGGCGACTCCGGGATGCTGGCCTTCTAGGCAGAGTTGCAAAGAAAAAGCCATATCTCAGACTGGCCAATAAAAAGACCACAGACCCTAGACAGAGGAACTCTGCCTAGAAGGCCAGCATCCCGAAGTCGCCTCTTCACTGTTGACATTGAGACTGGTGTTTTGCGGATGCTATATAATGAAGCTGCCAGTTGAGGACTTGTGAGGTGTCTAATTCTCAAACTATACACAAGATCTTGTACGAGATCTTCAGTTTCTTGGCAATTTCTTGCATGGAATAGCCTTCATTGCTCAGAACAAGAATAGACTGATGAGTTTCAGAAGAAAGGTCTTTGTTTCTGACCATTTTACGCCTGTAATCGAACCCACACATGCCGATGCTCCAGATACTCAACCCGTCTAAAGAAGGCCGGTTTTATTGCTTCTTTAATCCGAACAACAGTTTTCATCCGAACAACAGTTTTGCTAACATAATTTCAAAAAAATGTTCTAATGATCAATTAGCCTTTTAAAGTTTTAAACTTGGATTAGCTAACACAATGTGACATTGGAACACATGAGTGATGGTTGCTGATAATGGGCCTCTGTACGCCTATGTAGATATTCCATAAAGAAATCTGCAGTTTCCCGCTACAATAGTAATTTACAACACTAACAATGTCTACACTGTATTTCTGATCAATTTGATGTTATTTTAATGGACAAAAAATAGCTTTTCTTTAAAAAACAAGGACATTTCTAAGTGACCCAAAACTTTTGAACAGTGGTGTATATAAAGTGTAATACTGGGATTCAAACTCAAAATTGAATACATTTCAATATCTATATCTGACATGGTACAGGTGTCTTCTTTTTTATTCCCATAACCATGTGTGTGAGATGTAAACTTTGGTTTAAGACTACCAAGAACACTCTGTTTGACCCTGATTTATCCCACTGCAGTAAAATGTTAAAGTCATTATTGGCCTTGTCCCTGAGCGGTTCAGAAAGACGCCTGTATCTTTGTAGTGAGTTGGTGTATTGATACACCATCCAAAGTGTAATGCTCAAAGGGATATTATATGTCTGCTTTTTTTTAACCCATCTACCAATCGATGCCCTTCTTTGCGAGGCTTTGGAAAACATGGTCTTTGTGGTTGAGTCGGTGTTTGAAATTCACTGCTTGCCTGAGGGACCTTACAGATAATTGTCTGTATGGGGTACAGAGATGAAGTAGTCATAACAAAATCATGTTTTGAAACACTATTATTGCACATAGAGTCCATGAAAACGTATTATGTGACTTGTTCCTCCTGAACTTATTTAGGTTTACCATAACATAAGGGTTGAATACTTATTGACTCAAGACCTTACAGCTTTCCATTTTTTATTAACTAACTCAATGTAATGCATTTTAAATTCAGGTTGTAACACAAGAAAATGTGGAAAAGAGAGTTAATGGGTGTGTTTATGCATGTTTGGATGTGTGTGTGTGTGTGTGTGTGTGTGTGTGTGTGTGTGTGTGTGTGTGTGTGTGTGTGTGTGTGTGTGTGTGTGTGTGTGTGTGATGGATGGTGGGTTATGCCAGCGGCCCCCACTCTTCCTCCCAGTGATAGAGATGGGGGAATAATGAGACCCAATAGAGCCGTGAGGGGTGGTAATGGAGACACACACTGACACACACACACACACACACAAACACACACACACACACACACACACACACACACACACACACACACACACACACACACACACAAAGGGTAATGAATCTCCTGTTCATCGTCTCAGGCAGACAGAGGCTTCTGCCTCGGCCTGTCTCCTCTTCCATTCATCTCCCTAGAAAACAACCAGACACAAACACAGTCCTGTTCTGTTCTCTAGGCTAAAGAACAACACCCACTCACACGTTGCACCCATTGGCTTTGTACAAGCCAGAATCCTCCAACTAAACTCAAAAGGTACATGTTGATCACATTATTTCCCTATTTTGTTTAATAGAGGGCTCTTCTGCATACATAAAAATATTTTTGTAAAATATTATTCACAAGGAACTCCAGAAGAAAGCATATTTGTACCGTTCTTTCCCTAGTTTTCCTCTCAATCCTGGTCTGGTAACACATGGTCAGTGAATCTTTTTTTTTCGTCCGAGATAAGTCTTCCATCATGCCAACACCCCTGTATTTACTACTAGGCTATACACCTGAATAACAATAATGTTAATAATAACAATAATAATGACAATAATTATTGTAACTACAAGGATATCTCTTTTTAGCATCTTCATGATTAAGGAATTATATTTAGCATTGCACACCTCTTACATTTCAATAGCAGTTATGGGTCCATGGTCATGATTCATGGTCTGTATGATTCTCCAGACACCTCTTCAAACAGCAATACTACTGGTCCCTTTAGCAATAACACATGTGTAAATAAACTGTTATTGATGATCAATGATGTGATTGTGATGATATGGGCATATCTTTATGTTGGCCAGATCCTATGCGTATTCTGTCATAAATAATGTATGTATTTTCATATGACTGTTTTATGCTCCATGTGTACTTCACTCTCTATTTGTAGTCAAAACAAGCTATCTATTTGTAATCAAAACCATCTGTCTATTTGTAGTCAAAACAAGCTGTCGATTTGTATTTAAAACAAGCTGTCTATTTGTAGTCAAAACAAGCTGTCTATTTGTAGTCAAAACCAGCTGCTGATTTGTATTTAAAACAAGCTATCTATTTGTAGTCAAAACCATCTGTCTATTTGTAGTCAAAACAAACTGTCTATTTGTAATCAAAACCATCTGTCTATTTGTAGTCAAAACAAGCTGTCGATTTGTATTTAAAACAAGCTATCTATTTGTAATCAAAATAAGTTGTGTATTTGTAGTCAAAATAAGTTGTCGATAAGGGACAAAATCCAAAACCTCTATATGCATACTGTATGTATACGCTTCATATGTTCATTTATCTACAGACAACAGATTAGATTCACTGAAATTAAACAACAATACTTTCCTAAACCATATTACTTCGGCTAAAGACCCCAATGTGGCTTGTTTACTGCTTGTTGTACGATTATACAGGAATTTAAAAGTAGTACAGGGAATATATGTACCAAAATGGTACTGTATTCCCTTAGTGCACTTCATTTGACCATAGGGCTCTGATCAACAGCAGTGCACTATATAGGGTGCCATTTGGGACACAGTCTTTGTCTCTATGGAAAGCAGCAGAGGGTTCTCATAGTCCCCTGATTGAAGGTCCTCCTCCCCAGATCTCCAGAGGAGGAAGACCTTGACAGAGAAATGGCCAGTCACGAACCAGGCTTACCTCCATTACCCACGCCAGCAAACATTTACAATATGTACAAATAATGTGCTGATTCATCCTGTTGTGATTCTAACAGACCTCAGACAACTCAAAAGGGCCTGGATCTCAGCTTTTATCACGCCAATGCATTTACATCTAAAGCCATTCATGTACTCATAAAGTGAGCTCCAAAAGTATTGGGACAGTGACAACATTTTTTGTTGTTTTGGCTCTTCACTCCAGCACTTTGGATTTGAAATGATACAATGACTATGAGTTTAGCTTTAATTTGAAGGTATTTTCATTCATATCGGGTGAACCGATTAGAAATTACAGACCTTTTTAGGGACCAAAAGTATTGGGGATAAATTCACTTACAGTGCATTCAGAAAGCTGACAGAGCTCCAGAGTTCCTCTGTGGAGATAGGAGAACATTCTGGAAAGACAACCATCTCTGCAGCACTCCACCAATCAGGCCTTTATGGTAGAATTGGCCAGACGGAAGCCACTCCTCAGTAAAAGGCACATGACAGCCCGCTTGGAGTTTACCAAAAGGCACCTAAAAGATGCTCAGACCATGAGAAACAAGATTCTCTGGTCTGATGTAACCGGAAGGCCAAGCTTCACGTCTGGAGGAAATCTGGCACCATCCCTACGATAAAGCACGGTGGTGGCAGCGTCATGCCTTGATGAAAACCTGTCCAGAGTGCTCAGGACCTCAGACTGGGGGTGAACGTTCACCTTCCTACAGGACAACGACCCTAAGCACAAAGCCAAAACAACGCATGAGTGGCTTCGGGACACACACCGACTGGCAAAGATTTCCAGCCGGCAGGCAAATGCTAGAATATTTCTCTGATTGACAGAGTGAGGGATTTGCAGAGGTGCTTTGATGCTCGGCACGTAAAAAATGCTTTTAAGCCTCCCGGGTTGCACAGTGGTCTAGGGCAATGCATCGCAGTGCTAGCTGTGCCACCAGAGACTCTGGGTTCGTGCCCAGGCTCTGTCGCAGCGGGAGGTCCGTGGGACGACGCACAATTGGCCTAGCGTCATCCGGGTTGGGGAGGGCTTGGCCGGTAGGGATATCCTTGTCTCATCGTGCACCAGCGACTCCTGTGGCGGGCCAGGCGCAGTGCACGCTATCCAGGTTGCCAGGTGCACAGTGTTTCCTCCGACACATTCTTGCGGCTGGCTTCCGGGTTTGATGCGTGCTGTGTTAAAGAAGCAGTGCGGCTTGGTGGGGTTGAGTTTCGGAGGGCGCATGGCTTTCGACCTTCGTCTTTCCCGAGCCTGTACGGGAGTTGTAGCGATGAGACAAGATAGTAACTACTAACAATTGGAAACCATGAAATTGGGGCGAAAAAGGGGGTAAAATTAAAACATGTATAAATAAAAATGCTTTTAAATTAACGGCACAGTATCGATCACTTTCGTTTTCGGTTCAGGTTCTGTTCCTTAAATTTAGTTATTTTCCGGTTTTCTGTTCTGTTCCCTGAACCAGTTCCAACCCTTGCTTGCAACTCCACAAATTTGTTGGAACCATTTGCTGTTTGTTTTGGTTGTGTTTCAGATAATTTTGCCCCCAATAGAAATGAATGGTAAATAATGTATTGTGTCATTTTGGAGACTTTTATTGTAAATAAGAATATAATATGTCTCTAAACATATCTAAATTAATGTGGATGCTGCCATGATTACAGATAGTCCTGAATGATTTGTGAATAATAATGAATGAGAAAGTTCAAGACATACAGATATCATAGCCCCCTCAAAATGCTAACCTCCCCTGTTATTGTAATGGTGAGAGGTTAGTATGTGCGTCTGTAACTTTCTCTTTGTATCATTTCAAATCCAAAGTGCTAGAGTACAGAGCCAAAACAACAAAACATTTCTCACTATCCCAATACTTTTGGAGCTCACTGTACATCTCTGCCTATACAGTGCATTCAGAAAGTGTTCATACCCCTTGACTCATTCCACATTTCGTTGTATTCAAAATTGCTAAAACAAATGATAAGAAATCTCACACATCTACACAAAAAACTCCATAATGACAAAGTTAAATAATGTTTTTAGAATTGTTTGAATGTTTTGGGGAACGTAAAATAAATATATAATTTACATAAGTATTCACACCACAGAGTAAATAAATACATTTGGCAGCGATTACAACTGGGTAAGTCTCTAAGAGGTTTGCACACCAGGCTATACAGTATTTGTCCATTATTATTTTCAAAATTATTCAAGCTCTGTCAAATTGGTTGTTGATCATTGCTAGACAACAATTTTCAAGTCTTGCCATAGATTTTCAAGCGGGTTTAATTCAAAACCGTAACTAGGCCACTCAGGAACATTCACTGTCTTCTTGGTATGTAACTCCAGTGTAGATTTGGCCTTGTGTTTTTAGCTTATTGTCATACTGAAAGGTGAATTTGTCTCCCAGTGAACCAGGTTTTCATTTATCTATTTTGCCTGTGATTAGCAGCATTCCGTTTATTTTTAATCCTGAAAAACTCCCCAGTCCTTAACAATTACAAGCATGCCCATAACATGATGCAGCCACCACTATGCTTGAAAATATGGAGCATGGTACTCAGTAATGTGTTATATTGGATTGGCCCCAAATATAAAACTTTGTAGTATTACTTCAGTGCCTTGTTGCCAACCTGCTGCATGTTTTGGAATATTTGTATTCTGTACAGGCTTTCTTATTTTCCCTCTCTCAATTAGATTAGTATTGTGGAGTTGCTACAATGTTTTTGATCCACCCTCAGTTTTCCCTAACACAGCCATTAAACTCTGTAACTGTTTTAAAGTAAACATTGGCCTAGTGGTGAAATCCCTGACCGGTTTCCCTCCTCTCCAGGAAACTGAATATGAAAAACACCTCTCTCTTTGTAGTGACTGGGTGTATTGATACACCATCAAAAGTGTAATTAATAACATCACCATGCTCAAAGCGATATTAAATGTGTTTTTTCTTTACCCATCTACCAATAGGTGCACTTCTTTCGAAGCATTGGAAAACCTCCCTGGTCTTTGTGGTGTAATCTTTGTTAGAAATTCACTGCTCGACTGAGGGACCTTACAGATAATTGTATGTGTGGAGTACAGATATGATGTTGAACACTATTATTGCACACGGAGTGAGTCCATGCAACTTATTATATGACTTGTTAAGAAAATGTTTACTCCTGAACTTATTAAGGCTTGCCATAACAAAAGGGTCAAGACATTTCAGCTTTTCACTTTTAATGAATTTGAACATTTTTCGAAAAACATAATTCCACTTTGAAATTATGGGGTATTGTGTTAAGGCCAGTGACAAGAAAACATCTACATTTCATCCATTTTTTATTCAGGCTGTAACACAACAAAAGGGGTGTGAATGCTGTCCGAAGGAACTGTACATACATCATCTGATCAAAATAGCTTTGACTAATTTATTATAATAAATTAATCGCTTATACGATAGAATAGAATAGAATACAATAACTTTGAGTAATATTATTCTGTGGGCATTTTACAGTGCTGTGAAAGAAAGCCTTCAGAGTCTGTTGTGGAAGAACGCGTTTAATATAGCTCTGTCATCGCCCAACGGTCAAATAGCTTTGTAAGAGGAAAGACAATATGACTGATCATTTGTAATAATTAATCCACAAGTGGGCTTGGCAGTTGGACAGCTGATGATGACATCGTCTTCCATTCTCCTTGCCAACTCCCCCTATTGATCCTGGCTCTCAGATCTCCTGCCTCTCGTTAGCTACACGCACATGCAGGCTCTCAGATCTCCTGCCTCCACATTAACTTCATGATCAATACATCTCCTCGAGAGCCCCCTCCCACACACCCCCACTACAATCTACATATACACACACATTACACAACATTGGCCTCCCACAGACCTAGAACAGACTTCAGGGGGCAAATACCAATAACACAGGGCTTGAGAACTTAATAGTACTAATATATATATACAGTTGAAGTCGGAAGTTTACATACACTTAGGTTGGAGACATTGGTATCGGCCCGATGTCTAGTTAAACGCTGATGTGCAAAACCGGTGTCAAAGCTGACATGCATGCCTACAGTTGTAGTAGGAAGGTAACATACACTTAGGTTGGAGTCATTAAAACACATTTTTCAACCACTTTACACATTTCTTGTTAACAAACTATAGTTTTGGCAAGTCAGTTAGGACATCTACTTTGTGCATGACACAAGTTGGTTAGGACATCTACTTTGTTCATGACACAAGTCATTTTTCCAACAATTGTTTACAGACGGAACGTTTCCCTCATAATTCACTGTGTCACAATTCCAGTGGGCCAGCGGTTTACATACACTAAATTGGCTGTGCCTTTAAACTGCTTGGAAAATTCCAGAAAATTATGTCATGGCTTTAGAAACTTCTGATAGGCTAATTAATTTGAGTCAATCGGAGGTGTACCTGTGTATGTATTTCAAGGCCTACCTTCAAACTCAGTGCCTCTTTACTTGTCATCAAATAAAATAAAATTTGATTTGTCACATACACATGGTAAGCAGATGTTAATACGAGAGTAGCGAAATGCTTGTGCTTCTAGTTCCGACCGTGCAGTAATATCTAACAAGTAATCTAACCTAACAATTTCACAACAACTACCTTATACAAGTGTAAAGGAATTAATAAGAATATATACATACAAATATATGAATGAGCGATGGCCGAACGGCATAGGCAAAATAGATTAGATTACTTGTTATTACTGCATTGTCGGAACTAGAAGCACAAGCATTTCGCTACACTCGCATTAACATCTGCTAACCATGTGTATGTGACAAATAAAATTTGATTTGATTTTTGAAATGCAGTAGATGGTATATACATAGTAGTAGAGTAGAGTATATACATATGAGATGAGTAATGTAGGTTATGTAAACATTATATAAAGTGGCATTGTTTAAAGTGGCTAGTGATACATTTATTACATCAATTTGTCCATTATTAAAGTGGCTAGAGATGAGTCAATATGTTGGCAGTAGCCTCTCAATGTTAGTGATGGCTGTTTAACAGTCTGATGGCCTTCCTGTGAGATCGGGTGCTGTAGGTGTCCTGGAGGGCAGGTAGTTTGCCCCCAGTGATGTGTTGTGCAGACCTCACTACCCACTGGAAAGAGCCTTACGGTTGTGGGCAGAGTAGTCGCGGTACCAGGCGGTGATACAGCTTGACAGGATGCTCTTGATTGTGAATCTGTAAAAGTTTGTGAGTGTTTTTGGTGACAAGCCAAATTTCTTCAGCCTCCTGAGGTTGAAGAGGCGCTGCTGAATCTTCTTCACCATGCTGTCTGTGTGGGTGGACCCATTTCAGTTTGTCCGTGATGTGTACGCCGAGGAAATTAAAACTTTCCACCTTCTCCACTATTGTCCCATCGATGTGGATAGGGTGCTGCTCCCTCTGCTGTTTCCTGAAGTCCACAATCATCTCCTCTGTTTTGTTGACATTGAGTGTGAGGTTATTGTCCTGACACCACACTCCGAGGGCCCTCACCTCTTCCCTGTAGGCCATCTCGTCATTGTTGGTAATCAAGCCTACCACTGTAGTGTCGTCTGCAAACTTGATGATTGAGTTGGAGGCGTGCATGGCCACGCAGTCATGGGTGAACAGGGAGAACAGGAGAGGGCTGAGAACGCACCCTTGTGGGGCCCCAGTGTTGAGGATCAGCGGGGTGGAAATGTCATTACCTACCCTCACCACCTGGGGGAGGCAAGTCAGGAAGTCCAGGACCCAGCTGCACAGGGCGACCCAGGGTCTCGACCTTAATGACGAGTTTGGAGGGTACTATGGTGTTAAATGCTGAGCTGTAGTCGATGAACAGGATTCTTACATAGGTATTCCTCTTGTCCAGATGGGTTAGGGCAGTGTGCAGTGTGATTGCGATTGAGTCGTCTGTGGACATATTGGGGCGGTAAGCAAATTGCAGTGGGTCTAGGGTGTCAGGTAGGTGGGTGGAGGTGATATGCTCCTTGACTAGTCTCTCAAAGCACTTCATGATGACGGAAGTGAGTGCTACAGGGCGATAGTCATTTAGTGCAGTTACCTTCGCTTTCTTGGGAACAGGAACAATGGTGGCCCTCTTGAAGCATGTGGGAACAGCAGACTGGGATTGATTGAATATGTCCATAAACACACCAGCCAGCTGGTCTGCTTATGCTCTGAGGACGCGGCTGGAGATGCCGTCTGGGCCTGCAGCCTTGCGAGGGTTAACACGTTTAAATGTTTTACTCACATTGGCTGCAGTGAAGAAGAGCCCACAGGTTTTGGTAGTGGGCCGTGTCAGTGGCACTGTACTGTCTTCAAAGCGAGCAAAGAAGTTGTTTAGTTTGTCTGGGAGCAAGACATCGTGGTCTGCGACGGGGCTAGTTTTCCTTTCGTATTCTGTGATTGACTGTAGACCCTGCCACATACCTCTCGTGTCTGAGCCGTTGAATTGCGACTCTACTTTGTCTCTATACCGAAGCTTAGCTTTTCGATTGCCTTGCAGAGAGAATAGCCACACTGTTTGTATTCGGTCATGTTTCCAGTCACCTTGCCCTGATTGAAAGTAGTGGTTCGCGGTTACAGTTTTGCGCGAATGCTGCCATCAATCCACGATTTCTGATTGGAGAATGTTTTAATAGACGCTGTGGGTACATCACCAATGTACTTGCTAAAAAACTCGCTCACCGAATCAGCGTATTCATCAATGTTGTTGTCCGACGCATTGTGGAACATATCCCAGTCCACGTGATCGAAGCAATCCTGAAGCGTGGAATCCGATTGGTTGGACCAGCGTTGAACAGACCTGAGCACGGGCGCGTCCTGTTTTAGTTTCTGCATATAGGCTGGGAGCAACAAAATGGAGTCGTGGTCAGATTTCCCGAAAGGAAATCAGTCAGGAAGTTAAGGCTTGGTTGCAAATGGGTCGTCCAAATGGACAATGACACCAAGCATACTTCCAAAGTTGTGGCAAAATGGCTTCAGGACAACAAAGTCAAGTTATTGGAGTGGCCATCACAACGCCCTGACCTCATCCCCATAGAAAATGTATGGGCAGAACTGAAAAAGCTTGTGCGAGCAAGGAGGCCTACATACCTGACTCAGTTACACCAGCTCTGTCAAGAGGAATGGGCCAAAATTGTCACGAGTCCGAGCGAGGGTGGCTTCCCTTCCCGGTCAGGTGGCGCTCGGCGGTCGTCGTCACCGGCCTATTATCTGCCACTGATTGTCTTTCCTCCCCCTCCTTGTATAATTATTTGTTAGCACCTGTTCGTGAATGATTAGTTGGGCTTTATTAGACAGCTGACCCGCCTGATCCTTTGTGCGGGATTCATTATTGTGACCTTCGGTTCTGTAGTAGAGGAACGTGTTTTTTCCTGGTTGTGTATTTCGGTTGTACTATTTTTGCCCCCCGTGTTTGGGGCAGTTTGGTTGTGAGCAGCCTGTGTTGCGTTTGTGCATTAAAGAGCACAGCATTGCACTCTCTGTTTCCTGCGTCTGACTCCACACCCACGACACCCGGAGCGTTACAAAAATTCACCCAACTTATTGTGGGAAGCTTGTGGAAGGCTACCTGAAACATTTGACCCAAGTTAAACAATTTAAAGGCAATGCTACTAAATACGAATTGAGTGTATGTAAACTCCTGATCCACTGGGAATGTGATGAAAGAAACAAAATCTGAAATAAATCATTCTCTCTACTATTATTCTGACATTTCACAATGTCTGCATTCCTGATTTCTGTAACTGTGATTTCTGCAACCGTTAGCATACTTGTGTAATATTAGCTCAGAGCCACTTGTTTTGCAAACATGGTCCTGCTTTATCAATTGCTGTGCTGATCAATGGAGAGTTAACTACCTCTGTTAAATTAATATGTAGCTTAAAGTTATGTTTGGGGGTGCTACAATAATTTACAATAGGCCTATATCTTAAAATACAGAGAGCATAATGATATATATATATATATATATATATATATATATATATATATTAGTGAAGACACCTCAGAAAAGGAAGGGGAGGACCATCCTACTCAGTGAAATACAATACAAATCAAAATAGTGAAACATAAAATAAAAAAATCCTTTTTAGATAAAACTATATTAAATATATTCATATGTCACCAAATTTGTTTATTAAATAACACAGTGTTGCAATGAAGGTCTACAGTAACTTCAACAGCACTGTCTAGGGTAGCGCCATGGTGCAGGCGGAGGACAGCTAGCTTCCGTCCTCCATTTTAGATTCTTTAAAGTAGCCAACCTTTGCCTTGATGACAGCTTTGCACATTATTGGCATTCTCTCAAACAGGTTAACCTGGAATGGTTTTCAAACAGTCTTGAAGGAGTTCCCACATATGCTGTGCACTTGTTGAATGCTTTTCCTTCATTCTGCGATCCAACTCATCCCAAACTATCTCAATTGGGTTGAGATCGGGTGATTGTAGAGACCAGGTCATCTGATGCAGCACTCCATCATTCTCCCTCTTGGTCAAATAGCCTATACACAGCCTGGAGGTGTGTTTTGGGTCATTGCGGGGTGGCAGGTAGGGTAGTGGTTAGAGCATTGGGACAGTAACCGAAAGGTTGCTGGATCGAATTCCCGATCTGACAAGGTCAAAACTGTCCGTTCTGCCCCTGAACAAGGCAGTTAACCCGCTGCTCCCCGGTATGCCTTCATTGTAAATAAGAGTGTGTTCTTAACTGAGTTGCCTAGTTAAATAAAGGTTAAATTGTCCTATTGAAAAACAAATGATGGGCTCACTAAGCGCAAACCTGGTGTAATGCTGTGGTAACCATGCTGCTTAAGTGTGCCTTGAATTCTAAATGAATCACTGACAGTGTCACCCTCACACCTCCTCCTCCATGCTTCACAGTGGGAACCACACATGCAGAGATCATCCCTTCACCTACTCTGTGTCTCACAAAGACATAGCATTTGGAACCAAAATCTCAAATTTGGACTCATCAGACCAAAGGACAGATTTCCACCGGTCTAATGTCCATTGCACGTGTTTTTTGGCCAAAGCAAGTCTCTTCTTCTAATATGTGTCCTTTAGTAGTGGTTTCTTAGCCGCAATTCGACCATGAAGGCCTGATTCACACAGTCTCCTCTGAACAGTTGATGTTGATTACTTGAACTCTGTGAAGCATTTATGAAGCATGATGTGTAGTTAACTCTAATGAACTTATCCTCTGCAGCAGAGGTAACGCTGGGTCTTCCTATCCTGTGGCGGTCCTCATGAGACTCCGTTTCATCATAAAGCTTGACGGTTTTTGCAACTGCACTTGAAGAAACTTTCAAAGTTCTTGAAATTGTCTGGATTGACTGACCTTCATATCTTAAAGTAATGATGGACTGTCACTTCTCTTTGTTCATTTGAGCTGTTCTTGCCATAATATGGATTTGGCCTTTTTACTAAATAGGGTTATATTCTGTATAACACCCCTACCTTGTCACAACACAACTGATTGGCTCAAAGGCATTAAGAAGGAAATAAATTCCACAGATTAACTTTTAACAAGGCACACCTGTTAATTGAAATGCATTCCAGGTTACTACATCATGAAGATGGTTGAGAGAATGCCAAGAATGTGCAAAGATGTCATCAAGGCAAAGGATGGCTACTTTGAAGAATCTTCAATATAAAATATATTTGGATTTTTTAACACTTTTTTTGTTACTACATAATTCCATGTGTGTAATTTCATAGTTTTGATGTCTTCACTATTATTCTACAATGTAGAAACTAATTTTTAAAAATAGGTGTATTTTAATAGCAGGAGACTGTGAAGTTCATTATCCCTCTGAAGACTATGAATTTGGCTATTTGAGAAGGTTTGAATCTTAAGCAACCATTGTTGGAAGCACAATAGACCAACATAGCTAGCTACTGTACAGTCGTGGCCAAAAGTCTTGAGAATGACACAAATATTAATTTTCACAAAGTCTGCTGCCTCAATTTGTATGATGGCAATTTGCATATACTTCAGAATGTTATGAAGAGTGATCATATGAATTGCAATTAATTGCAAAGTCCCTCTTTGCCATGCAAATGAACTGAATCGCCAAAAAACATTTCCACTGCCCTTCCTCAAAAGGACCAGCTGACATCATGTCAGTGATTCTCTCATTAACACAGATGTGAGTGTTGACGAGGACAAGGCTGGAGATCACTCTGTCATGCTGATTGAGTTTGTATAACAGACTCGAAGCTTCAAAAGGAAGGTGGTGCTTGGAATAATTGTTTCTTCCTCTGTTAACCATGATTACCTGCAAGGAAACACGTGCCATCATCATTGCATTGCACAAAAAGGGCTTCATAGTCAACGATTTATCAGATCATCAAGAACTTCAAGGAGAGCGGTACAATTGTTGTGAAGAATGTTTGAGGAAAGTCCAGCAAGCTCCAGGACCGTTTCCTAAAGTTGATTCAGCTGCGGGATCGGGGCACCACCATTACAGAGATTGCTCAGGAATGGCAGCAGGCAGGTGTGAGTGCATCTGCACGCACAGTGAGGAGAAGACTTTTGGAGGATGGCCTGGTGTCAAGAAGGGCAGGAAAAAAGCCACTTCTTTCCAGGAAAAACATCAGGGACAGACTGATATTCTGCAAAAGGTACAGGGATTGGACTGCTGAGGACTGGGGTAAAGTCATTTTCTCTGATGAATCCCCTTTCCGATTATTTGGGGCAGCCGGAAAAAAGCTTGTCCGCAGAAGACAAGGTGAGCGCTACCATCAGTCCTGTGTCATGCCAACAGTAAAGCATCATGAGACAATTCATGTGTGGGGTTGCTTCTTAGCCAAGGGAGTGGGCTCCCTCACAATTTTGCCTAAGAACACAGCCATGAATAAAGAATGATAGCAACACATCCTGCGGTAGAAACTTCTCCCAACCATCCATAAACAGTTTGGTGACGAACAATGCCTTTTCCAGCATGATGGAGTACCTTGCCATAAGGCAAAAGTGATAACTAAGTGGCTCGGGGAACAAAATTGATATTGAAATTGAAATTGATATTTTGGGTCCATGGCCAGGAAACTCCCCAGACCTTAATCCCATTGACAACTTGTGGTCAATCCTCAAGAGGCGGGTGGACAAACAAAAACCCACAAATTCTGACAAACTCCAAGCATTGATTATGCAAGAATGGGCTGCCATCAGTCAGGATGTGTCCCAGAAGTTAATTGACAGCATGCCAGGGCGGATTGCAGAGGTATTGAATGAGAAGTGTCAACCCTGCAAATATTGACTCTTTGCATCAACTTCATGTAATTGTGTTTTTTTTTAATTATTATTTGTATTTTTACCCCTTTTTAGTGATATCTAAATTGGTAGTTACTGTCTTGTCCCATCGCTGCAACTACAGTACGAACTCGGGAGAGGTGAAGGTCCTCCAAGACTCAACTCTGCCAAGCTGCAGTGCTTCTTGACACACTGCTCGCTTAACCCAGAAGCCAGCCGCACCAATTTGTCAGAGGAAACACCGTACAACTGGCGACTGTGTCAGCGTGCATGCGCCTGGCCCAACACAGGAGTCGCTAGAGCGCTATGCGACAAGGACATCCCGGCTGGCCAAACCCTCCCCTAACTCGGATGACATAGGCCAATTGTGCACCGCCTCATGGGTCTCCCGGTCACAGCTGGCTGCAACATAGCCTGGGATCGAACCCAGGTCTGTAGTGACGCTTCAAGCACTGCGATGCCTTAGACCACTGCGCCACTCGGGAGGCAGGGTTTTGTTTTTAATTTCCATGTTTTTTGCACTGGAAGGTGATTGATTAGGCAACATTATTATACAGCATTATAATACAGCATAACACAGCAATAAGTAAATAGAAAATAGACAATAATGACAAATGGAAACAGGAATAATGTTGTTATTAGTTTTTATTTAATGTTAATATACATTTTCCAGAGGAAAGAGGAAAACCAGAAACCTATTTAACTCTTTCAAACCATAGCGGCCGTCAAAGTCCTTTCTTTAAATGATAGCAAAATTAACATGCAAACAACCTGTTGTTTTATTCGCGTGGCTGTTGCTGTCATTTGACTTTTCAATGTTTTTTTATAAAAATGACGGCGCCGAAGCATACACGACTTTTCACTGTGAAAGAGGCTTCTGTATATTGGTTGGTGACTTTGAAAAGTGATGATGTCGATGTGAGTGAAATAAGTAAACAGCAGATACTGTATATATGTTTGGTGTTGTCTATGTTTGATGACGTTAAATGTGGGGAATAGCTCTCAGATTAGCAAGTCCTGTCATGATTACTTGGTTGGTATAGGCTAGTACATCACCGGTGGAGCTCTCTGTCTCATGTAAATAGTTGCAGTGTTTAGCTGTATATAGTCAGCTAACTAGTTGGCGGTTGGTCTTGTTTCTACCGATGTAATTCATGTGGAAACGGCCCAAGCTGCTTGCTATAGCTGGCTAGCTAGTCTGTCAGGCAAGAAAAGTTGTGAGTAGCAGTAAATTTGGGCAGCACTCATGAAGCATCAACCTCAGCTGTCAATTTCACTAGCTAGCCATACAGACAACCAGCTAACTACCCACTGAAATGAAGGCTTGAATAATTTGTGTTATGGGTTGTCATGTTTGCTAGGTGCAGATATTCATAGGCTATACATTACTAATTTTCCTATTATTTAACAGCTGTCGTGTTAGGGTAGATGCCAGAGCAGTGGAGCTCATATGAATATTGAGTTGCATATTTGTTTACATAACCAGCTAACAAGTTGTTTGTTTTGTCCGATTTCTACCGATGCAATTCATTTGGAAAATGTCCTAGCTTCATAAATAATCAGCTAACATTGGCAAACTCTGTAGTAAGTCTGATAGGCAAGAAAGTGAGAGTTGATTGAAGGCTAGAGAGAGAAAGAGAAAGAGTTTGTGTGTGGAATCACACAATTTATTATGGAAACCCCTGAGAGGTGATTATTAGGAAGAGAGTGTATGTATAGTTGAGAAAAAGAGAGGAAGGAAGAGAGAGATAGTGAGAGAGAGAGAAAATGTTCCTGACCACAATTATATCCTATTTGTTGCTCCTCTTCCTCTGGTCCTCTGTTTCTCTAGGTCAGTGAAAGTGAGGGAAGTGATGTGGCGAGTCAGGGCTCAGAAGCAAAAGGGTGAAGGGGAGGAAGAGGAGAGTAGAGTGAGAGACAGGAAGAGGAGCGTGAAGAGGGAGAGGAGAGCGGATGAAGAGAGGAGAGGAGAGCGGAGGAAGAGGGGAGAGGAGAGCGGAGGAAGAGGGGAGAGAGTGGAGTGGAAGAAGAGGAGAGAGAGAGAGAGAGAGAGAATGTCCAAAGAGGGAGTGTGTCTGCCCCAAGTACCACCATTCACCTTTGTACCACACAGCCTGGGCCTAAAGTGACAGAGGCAGGGGTTAAATTACATTTGAGTCATTTAGTAGACACTTTCAGTGAATTACAAGGGCACATCGACAGATTTTCACTTAGTTGGCTCGGGGATACTGACTTGCCTAGTTAAATAAAGGTTAAATTAAAAATAAATTAAAAATACCTGCCGCATCATAGCTCCAAAATAGCTAACACTAGCTAGCGAGCTAATATTAGCATTAGATGTGACATAACTCCATAATAGCTAATGCTAGCTAGTAAGCTAATATTAGCATTAGATGTTTCATAGCTCCATAATAGCTAGCTATCAGCTGCTAGCATATTGTTAGCAGCTGTACAAATAACAGAAAGTTGGTTTTTTATGCTCCTCATATTAATGTGATTATTCATGCAGATGTGGTTAAGCACAGCATTTCAGATAGTCAAACAGTAGTTTTTTAGCGTCATGGTTGTTTTAGCTTAGGGAGTGAAGCCCTCTCTGAAATTAAAATGGATGACCCTCCCTTCAGCAAAATATAATTTACCTAAATCTTCCCTGAGTGGTTGAAAAAAAAAGTGACCCTCCCCTATACTCAGAACATGAAGTGGATAGCAGAGAACATGCCTACCGTTTACCCTCACTTTTTTCGACAGACCAAAGCCTTAAATATGTTGTTTTGGAAACTGGCCATTGTCCTGTAGGCATTAGATGGCAACGGCAGGAATTTTGATAGCACACAGGGCTGCGGGCCAGAAGGTTGTGGGATCACAGACCATCGCGGACAAGAGTAGGAGTGGAGAGATCTCTTTTATAATAAAACATTGCATGAATCTATCATTGTATTTGCAGGCCCGAGAAAAAATGGTATTTTATAAACATTTCATGCAATTCTACGTACTTTTACATATTACCAGAATCTTTTTTAATACAACACAAATTACAGAAATTACAGGCTAAGAATGGACAGAGATATAGCCTACATTGTGTGTTCATCATATCATCCACTACATGGACAAAAACATGTGTACAGCATTAATATGGAGTTGGTCCACCCTTTGCTTCTATAACAGCCTCCACTCTTCTGGGAAGGCTTTCCACTCAATGTTGGAACATTTCTGTTGGGACTTGTGTCCATTCAGCCTGTTAAAGATGAGTAATGGGTTGTGTATGGAACTATACAAAGGAGATGACAAAAGTGTCACTGATTGGTAGGGGACTCATAGGGCCACAGCAGCCTCCAGTGTAAAAATCGTCATTTTGATTATTCATCCACTTTAAAGAGTCCTGAAATTACCTCCATTGTCAAATTGGTGGTATATACTGTTGATTCCTGACAAGTGCACTCTGTAAAAGTGCAAACTCAATATCAGTGCAGTAAAGTTTTCCAGTCCCAATATGCAAGTACATGCTCTCTAACTCCTGTTAAACGCATGGGCACAAGTGAAGTACATGAGTCTTTTGTACTTCATTGGAGTCCATTGGACTCTTTTCACATCAGAAATGTATTACATTGGGAACGTGAAGTCCTCCTGGCCGATGAAGTCCTTAAAGCCAGCTATAAGCCCCTGCTGCAACGCTATGGGCCTTTCTCTACTAGGTACGTCAATGTAGTCTCAGACACAGCAATACCACACATACAGCCCGGATGAAATGAATAACATTGTAATAGATGGACCCTTCAAGGAACTGAGGAAGAAGAGGCTCTAAGTTCGTAGGAACAGCAAAGCTACCAATCGATCAACGGAAGGACGGTAGGGAGTTCTTTATTAACTTCTGAGTGGGCATCTGTCCCTGCAGACCTCACTATGAACAAACACATCTTCTGAAGCACCAGCAGGTAGAAATGTGCTTAGATGGGTAGGTATTTTAAATTAGTTACTGTTGTGCCTGCTAGGCCTGCCAGGGCTAATATCAGCTCCTCTGGGCTGCAGAGGTAAGTTAATTACCCATCCTGCTGTTGTCTGTCCTTTTGAGTTGGCAATACTTCTACCATAGAATTCTCCCTCTTTTTTTCATTCTTTGCCCTTCCTTCTTTCATTTAATTTATTTTCGAACCTAGGCAATGCGTCCAGAGAATTCTCCCTTTCTCTCTTTCCTTCCATCACTTCATTGAATTTAATGTCTATTGGACGTTGTGAGCCATGGCGGATCCAGCAGTCTCTTTGGAAGGTGAACGGATAGGAAAGGAGTACACATTGATTTTATAAGTATGTATGTATGAACAAATAAAGCTGGAAATATTTCCACTCTAAATTGAAAATAAACCCTATGGTTTCAGAAGGACAAGGAAGGAAAATCAACATTTTTATTTTTTTTAAGAACAGTAAGAACAGCCCACTGCAGTAAAAGGTTCAACAGAGAGTTTTTCTGGAGAGCACAACTCAGGACATCATTGGACTGGGAGGCAACTAGTGAAAGCATTGGATGACGTCATTGGTTGAATGATGGTCTGGATGTCACAGCTGATGTGTCTGATAGGCTAAGCATCCCTCCCACGCTGCCCATTCAGGATTTGCCATCCATTAAACTGTAAACAATGCCATGGCAAACCAGAGAGGATTTAAAATGGCCACTGGTCAACTTTGGTAATCTTACTGTTATAATGCTAAACCAGTGACACTGGGATGTTAGTCACTGTCTGTCCAGGGTCTATTGTATGTCTCAATAGTTTACAATCAACAGTGTGGAAAACTAGACAGGTGAAGGCACATGTCCGTTAGACATCCACCACAAAGGCAATATGGCAGTCCAGAGCAGATGAAGGAAAGGAGACAAGGAGAGAAAGAAAGCCACTACTTCCCCCTCCTTCCAAGTTCCAAGCTTTCTAACCATCACCTATTCCAAAGCCCTTGCTCACGTCAGAACTAATATACAGGTACAACGACTGAGAGCCACACAGACATGCAGGGGCGAAGAGGAGACAGGGAGGGAAATAGAGAGAGAGAGAGAGAGAGAGAGAGAGAGAGAGAGAGAGAGAGAGAGAGAGAGAGAGAGAAAGGGAAATAGAAAGGGGAAATGGAGACAGAAGGAAAGAGAGAACAGGCATAGAAAGAGACTTGGCGACAGTGTGGCTAAACACCAGCCACACAGACAGACCCTGCCCGTTGTGACAGACTGAGAAGAGTGATTGGCAGATGGAAGAGAGGCTTTGGATGTCAGATGAAAGCGTTTTTTCTTAACCCCTGCCTTGACAAGGAAATGAGAGGAGAGAAGAGAAGAGGCAGAAGCAGAAGCAAAAGCAGAGGCAGAGGCCGCCGAGAGGCAGAAAGGAGAGGCAGAGAAGAGGCAGAGAGAGGCGAGGCAGAGAGGCGAGACAGAGGAGAGAGATCGAGACAGAGGAGAGAGATCGAGACAGAGGAGAAAGGCGAGGCAGAGGAGAGAGGAGAAGCAGCGGAGAGAGGAGAGGCAGAAAGGAGAGACAGAGAGGAGAGACAGAGACAGCACTGCAGACTGCTCTGTGTTCTGCCACAGAGAGAGTGGGAGAAGAGGAGAACACAAGCCCAAAGTTTATCACTGGCAGTGATGTTACGGAAGGGAAAGTGCTGGTTTTAAGTGCTTGAAGTTGGTTTGTCTGGGACAGATGATTTTTGCTTGTCTAGGGATCAGACGAGAGCAACCATCCTTCATTTAAGTGCACCTCTGTGGAGTTGTGGATTGCAGCTAAAGAAAGTGCCCCGGACAACTCCAATCAGACCTCACTATTGAAATGGCTAGTTTGGCTGGGCTGGAACTTGCTGGATTTGGCACGGCTGTAACCTACTGGGTTTGGCTAGGCTGGAACCTACTGGGTTTGGCACGGCTGGAACCTACGGCGTTTGGCACGGCTGGAATCTACTGGGTTTGGCTCGGCTGGAACCTACTGGGTTTGGCTCGGCTGGAACCAACTGGGTTTGGCTCGGCTGGAACCAACTGGGTTTGGCACGGCTGGAACCTACTGGGTTTGGCTCGGTTGGAACCTACTGGGTTGGGTTGTTAAGACTGTTAGCCACTGTACAATTTCTCCAACAAAACCACACGATGTCTGGTCTAGGACCCCAACTCAATCAAGTGCAGTCTGAAGATAGAGGAAAACGGCAATGCTGGTTCACATAGAATGTTTACACTGCATCAGATGTTGGTAACTGTGTTACAAATAACACACCTTGCAACCTGTTTTTCTTACACTCTTACAGACATTGTCATTGGATATTTATGCAAAACCACACCTGTTCACACCCTTTAAAATTCTGAGTTAACTCGTAGTAACTGGAGTCGTAGTGCAGAGGAACAGCCTGGAGGGGGGTTGTAGCTGTGATGGAAGTGCACTGACGTGTGTCTTCACCACTCATCAATTGATGAGGTGAACAGGACAATCAATGGCCGATCAATAAAAACAATACAGTGTATGGCCATTCAGTTTAATGGATCCCAACAGACATTTCCATTTTATGGGGCCGGGATTGTAACCAGAGTACTTACAGTACATGGATAGACACAACATGACAATAAAGTGCCTTTTTAATTTAATCAACAATCTGGATACACAGAGCATCACCAAAGCACCTCTGGAAAGAAAGCATTTTGGGGCGACAGGTAGCCTAGTGGTTAGAGCGTTGGGACAGTAACCAAAAAGTCGCTAGATCGAATTCCCGAGCTAACAAGGTAAAAAGCTGTCGTTCTACCCCTGAACAAGGCAGTTAACCCACTGTTCCTAGGTCGTCATTGTAAATAAGAATTTGCTCTTAACTGACTTGCCTAGTTAAACAAAGGTTTAATACAAAAATAACAAATGTACTCAGAGGAAAAACCAAACCTTATCGTTGTGTTTGAAATCTAGTTGAAAATGAAAATGAAACAAGAACTGTATACTGACTCGTTACTTTGGATTTGATGCAACATTGAGAAGGTACACTGAGATAACAAGAAAACAATGTTGGCCCAACCACTGTGTCCGACGGTAATTTGCAGGACTTACAGTAGACGTCGACCCGTATGGACTTGATGGCCGGGGAGCCCAAGCCGTTCTCAGCCTTGCAGTAGTAGCGTCCCCCTTGGTGTCTCTGGATCTTGGTGATGTGCAGCGTCTCGTTAAACACACTCGAGTCCTGGAAGCGGTCAGACACACTGCCTGCTGTCTTGGTCCATCGGATCTGGTGGAGGAAATATGGTTGTTTAGAAGACTTAGATGTAGGATCTTAATTTGAGCCAGTTTGCTACAGCAGGAAAATAATCCTGCAGCAACAGAACATTTTTATTATTATGTGGATGATAATTAATGGAGATTTTTGTAGGGGTAAAGGGAAATCAAGTCTGAAATGTAAAAGTGGAAATTACAAACTTCAGAAGCCTTTTAAAAACCTCAACTATATAACACCTCAAATATACTACACGTTTCTGTTAACCTCTTTCAGCCCTGGAAAGGTGAGTCTTTACTCTACCAATTTCATCTTCTCATTACAACCACATCTAATACACTGTCTGACTCTTCCCCTCCTCAAAGAAGATCTGATATCTCTATCTGTTAGAGTAAAACCCTCAATCACAACTTCACTGTCTTTCACTAACTGGTGCAACACCCTTAACCCCTTTAGCAGGGGGTGGTAATGAAAGGGGAACTAGCATTCAGTTCCTTCCTCTGGTCTACAACATGGAGGTGTAATTGACCCTCCATCATCTTTGTCTCTCCCGTTCTCATTAAAGCCTGGACAGGTGGTGCAGGCTGACAGAGACAGAACCACTGAACATGGGAGTTAATTCATCTCTTTTTTTAAGCTACTGCTATATCACCCCAGATATATACTGGGTTAGCTAAGCGACAGCATACCCACACATGTAAGTACTGTATGTATGCACATAAGTGCTCACATACAGACTGATTTTGCCTCCACAGTCAACACAAACAACATATATCTGCTGTCTGTGGGAGCAGAGAGAGAGAGAGAGAGAGAGAGAGAGAGAGAGAGAGAGAGAGAGAGAGAGAGAGAGAGAGAGAGAGAGAGAGCTACGCAGCATAGAGAGAGAGAGAGAGAGAGAGAGAGAGAGCTACGCAGCATATCATTATCACCGCCGTTTTGTTAGTGTGTTTGTTAGTGTGAAATCAAATGTTATTTGTCACACGCGCCGAATACAACAAATGTAGACTTTACTTTGAAATGCTTATTTACGAGGTCTTTCCTAACAATTCAGAAATAAAAAGTACAAAAAAACATATTTTTCCTAGAATAGGAAATAGTAACACAATAACGAGGCTACAGTGTATGTGTGTGATGCATCAGAGTGGGGTTCAAACCCTAACATTCCATCTGTTGTCCAAGCTAGAGGCCAAAGTCAGATTCAGAGAGAACACACTTCAGATGTATGTAGCCATGGAGTTTATTATTAGCCTGACAACAGTCCTTCTCTGGCCTCAGGCTGTTGTTCACAGTGGGGGAAGAACAAACTAACTAGCCACGGTCTTTGTATGTCAGATAAACTAGCCTTAGTTTATATGTCACATTAAAAGGGAACTAAAACTCAGAGATCCTACCCGCACGCGTTAAGCAAAAGTTCAACAACATGAACTCTCCCCAGAAGTTATTAAATAAGTTATGAGGATAAATTAGATTGTTCTCTGAATTCTCATTCCACCATCCTTTCTCCTTCCTCTCCTTTACTTCTCCTCCAGATACAGTACCATCATAAATACTAAGAGAGACAGTGAGAGAGTGAGAAAAAAAGTGAGAGAGAGAAAGACGGAGATATAGACTGAGACAGAGAGAGAGCTGGCTTCAGCACAATTCAGTATTCTACCAGCTTATATTCTCCCATTTATTTCCTCTCCTCTGCCTTTTGTGTAAAGAGCTTTTGAGTTCCAGCAAAGCACCAATATCAGTGTATTGTTCGAGGGCCACTAAGAAGTGAGTATTCAAATAGCATCCATGGTTTTCAAAGGGAAAGTGGTACTGTTTGTTTCACATGACGGTATACCACATCATCTGACTTACTGAGAAGCTTTGAAAGTCTTTCCGGGAGCCCCACAGCCATTTTGCTCTACACTCTTTCTTTTAAACTTCCTTTGTGTGGGTGCTAGTGTATGTCTGTCTGCCTGGGAGCTAGTGTATGTCTGTCTGCCTGGGAACTAGTGTATGTCTGTCTGTCTGGGAGCTAGTGTATGTATATCTGTCTGGGAGCTAGGGTATGTATGTCTGTCTGCCTGGGAGCTAGTGTATGTCTGTCTGCCTGGGAGCTAGTGTATGTCTGTCCGTCTGGGAGCTAGTGTATGTATATCTGTCTGGGAGCTAGTGTATGTCTGTCTGTCTGGAAGCTAGTGTATGTCTGTCTGCCTGGGAGCTAGGGTATGACTGTCTGTCTGGGTGCTAGGGTATGTCTGTCTGTCTGGGTGCTAGGGTATGTCTGTCTGTCTGGGAGCTAGGATATGTCTGTCTGTCTGGGAGCTAGGGTATGTCTATCTGTCTGGGAGCTAGTGTATGTCTGTCTTTCTGGGAGCTAGTGTATGTCTGTCTGCCTGGGAGCTAGGGTAGGTCTGTCTGCCTGGGTGCTAGGGTATGTCTGTCTGGGAGCTAGGGTATGTCTGTCTGGGAGCTAGGGTATGTCTGTCTGGGTGCTAGGGTATGTCTGCCTGGGTGCTAGGGTATGTCTGTCTGTCTGGGAGCTAGGGCATGTCTGTCTGTCTGGGAGCTAGGGTATGTCTGTCTACCTGGGTGCTAGGGCATGTCTGTCTGTCTGGGAGCTAGGGTATGTCTGTCTGCCTGGGTGCTAGGGTATGTCTGTCTGTCTGGGAGCTAGGGTATGTCTGTCTGCCTGGGTGCTAGGGTATGTCTGTCTGTCTGGGTGCTAGGGTATGTCTGTCTGTCTGGGAGCTAGGGTATGTCTTTCTGTGTATATCCACCAGGGCATTGTGAGAGTAAGCCTGGGAGTACAGTTTGACCCTCTCTTCTCTTCTTGATCTAAGACAATCATTGAAGATCTGAGAGGAATGACTGTGTATTTATCTTTATTATAATACATGTAGCTCAATCCAAGCTGAGTTTCAATTCAGCTGATACCCGTGTAGCTCTTTCTAATAATGTAGAGGGCAGTGACTAAGGGTTAAGGGCTGAGGATAGACTTATACAGGCTGAAAGTTATGGCCACACTTCCTAATGTCACAATTTAACACTTTAATTTTAGGGCATATTATCTCCCACGCTGCAACGCTGTACCTGCCCCCCTCTCTGTCCTACCATCTTTGAGCTCTCAAGGTTTCCGAAGGATATGGTCTCTAAAAAGCCAAGTGTGGCCAACTGTGGTGTAAAGTACTTAAGTTAAAATATTGTAAAGGAAGTCGTTTTTGGGGGTATCTGTGCTTTACTATTCACAACTTTTACTTTTACTCCACTAACATAAAGATGTTTAACCCCATTTTCTCAGTATCCAATTGGTAATTACAGTCTTGTCTCATTACTGCAACTCCCAACTCAGGAGAGACGAGCTCTGCATCCTCTGAAGCACAACCCAAACACAGCTTCTTGACACAGAAGCACCAATGAGTTGGAAAAAACACTGTACACCTGGCGACAGTGTCAGTGTGCACTGTACCTGGCCCACCACAGGAGTCGCTAGTGCACGATGGGATAAGGACATCCCTGCCAGCCTAGCCCGGATGAGGCTGGACCAATTGTGCTACGCCCCATGGGTCTCCTGGTCGTGGCCGGCTGCGACAGAGCCTGGACTCGAACCCAGAATCTCGAGCTTGCACTGCAGTGCCACTCGTGAGGCCCCATAAAGATGTACTTTTTACTCCCATACATTTTCCCTGACACCAAAAAGTACTCGTTAGATTTAGAATTCTCAGGCAGGACAGAAGTATTGTCCAATTCATGCACCTTCATCCACATTCCCACTGCCTCTGATCTGACGGACTATACACAAACACTGCATTTCTAAATTATGTTTGAGTGTTGAAGTGTGCCCGTCTGTCCGTACATTTTAAAAACAAGAAAATTATACTGTCTGGTTTGCTTAATATAAGGAATTGACGTATAGCATTTACTTTTACTCAAGTATGACAATCGAGTACTTTTTTCACTACTGTACTTTCAGTAAGTACATTTAAAACCAGAAACTTTTAAACTTTTAGCATTTTATTGGGTAACTTTTGCTTTTACTTGAGGCATTTTCTATTAAGGTATCTTTACTTTTACTTGAGTACCTTTTCCACCACTGGTGGCCAAGTATGACAATTGAGTACCTTTTCCACCACTGGTGGCCAAGTATGACAATTGAGTACCTTTTCCACCACTGGTGGCCAAGTATGACAATAGAATGGCAAGAGAAAAACAGACATGGGTACATATCACAGACTGACTGATTTTCAATGTCTTTTCAACCCCAAATACTTATTTTCAATGTCTTTTGCTCATAGGGAATACTGTTCATTTCAACTAAGATTGAAAGGTCTGAATCACAGAATTAACAGGTACCAAATCATAAACAACAGAAGACGAATATCCAACCATCCATCCAACCATCAAACAATCCAGCCAACCATCCATCCATCCAACCAACCATTTAACTATCCAACTATCCAACCAGCCAACTATCCAACCATCCAACCACACAACCATCCAAGTGGCTGTACCATAGCCCAGGGAGAATGGGGGTGTCTAGGATCACACTCCACACTCCAGGCCACAACTAACCCCTGGATAAACTACAATATCTTTAGCTATATCCTCCCATGATTATACAATACTGGGGGCAGCTATACCCAATCTTCCCACTCCAGGGAACCAACTACAGTATCTACAGTAACTATATTATTCTACAGCCTTTGGCCCCCTGGCATAGATGCTAGCCTGCTAGACCCTAGCCTGCTTACCACTCATGGCTGTATGCGGCTAAATTAAACCACCTGACCCTCTTACCCACCTGTCTGAACTTGACCCAGCAGATAATTGAAACAAAAATGGGCGGTGTTGGGTGTTTACTCTGTGGTGTAGCTGGCGTGATGGTGCGTTTGTGTTTGAGTGTGTGTGTGTGTGTGTGTGTGTGTGTGTGTGTGTGTGTGTGTGTGTGTGTGTGTGTGTGCTCAGTGGTGTTGCTGGCATAGTCAGACTGTGTCCTCAGACACAGTGTGAGCGTACAGACTGGAGGCAGGCCAGAGTCCAGCTCAGAAGTTACCTCAGGGGAGAGAGAAAGATGGCTCTATCATGGGAATTACATCTCATAGTGGCTGTCACTCCATCCATTATTTCACAGGTGCTGAGTGAAACCAGTCCAATCTAATGCCTGTCTCTGTCAGATTGTAATGTTTTGGTGAACCCAAAAAAGTGATTGTGATGAATCCTTTTACACACTTATAATATGGTGAATGCCAATTGATAAACAATTTAACATTGACTTAACTCTTCAACATAACTTAGATTCCAGTCGGTCTAGTTACTATGTACATTTTGCTTGGCTACCCAGACTCATTGCTCCAGCCAAACGCCCATGAACGTTTCTTCTCCGACCCCTCTAGAATGCGAACACATTCGAACCATCCGATTGGTCCCAGAAATTAATGGGCATGGCCAGAGCCAGAATACACGTGGGTGAACTAGTACAGCGTTTTCGAAGTACATAATTAGATTTGATACTCTGATTGGTTAGAGACGATCCAATCACTGATGACTTTCACCACAAACGACGTCACCACAAACGACTTTCAATGATGGAAGATTCAGACTGAGATGTAGTGAACGATAGAGCAGTGGAAGAATTCAGTGTGAGTAGTTGGCCAAATGTACATTGCTGCCGAATTGAATGTTGCTTATAATGAATAGGCTTATAATTGCATCTCTTTGGAGTACATTGGCTACTTCCAGGCTTTGTTTCTAATAGCAAGACCTTATAAAGGGCAAGGCCTTGCAACTAATGCTCAGAGGGTTGATCCTCTATGAACAGATACACATTGTTCTTCTGCATTATCACTGTTCACCTACTTAGTGCATAATATGTGAATGTAAGAATGAAAGCTTCTGTACGTGTGAGAGCCAGTAAAGTGCATGTCTGCATCCCAAATAAACGTGATTCCCTACATAGTGCAGGGTCCCAGGGCCCAATTGGCCCTGGTCAAAAGTAGTGCACTAGAAAGTGAATAGGGTGCTGTTTGGGACGTAGCCATGTTGTGCCCTCTTCATAATAAAAGCCAACATGCTGTATGGAACAGAATGTCACCAAGGAGAATGTTATATTTATCTTCCAATCTAACATTCCTTTTAGTGTGTGTGTGTGTGTAGGATTTTATTATTAGACTGTCTCTAGTTTCCTGATGCGGGGGGCGGACGCGGGATGGAGAACCTCACGCTGTGAGAAAGTGGACATCTGGTTGGACGAGAGCCACAGTCTCCATCAGTGGGGGGTCTGAGGGGGATGTGGGTCATTTAAAGAGCGTTGCATGTTTATAGACCTGAAAATAATGAAATGCTGGTAAAATTGGTAACAATGGCCCTGTTTAGGTCACAGTTGGCTTGCTCACTTTGTGCGGCGCTGGTGCTATAACTGTCTCTCACACGTCTCAGTCAGGGTACTACCAAGGGAGCTGCTTGTTCTTACTTAGGGAGAAGGACAAGCCCACTGGGCACACACATGTTGAATCAATGTTGTTTCCACATCATTTCAATAAAATTTGTTGTATAAACGTGGAATAGACATTTATTTGTGCCCAGCGGGAGGTATGTCGTGTAATGGGGATGTCTTTAGGTGTATGCAAATGATAAAATAGTACAGGGATTGTGACATGACTTTATAGAGATTAACTTCACAATGACAATGACTCCAATGTCATGTGAGGTTAATATGGATCAGTGGCTTGGTGGATATTGTTAGCAACACCAAAGTTGTGGGTTCAACTCCACATATACATTTATATTGTATGTGTGTTAACTAAGTTGCTTTTTATAACACTGCCAACTTTAAGAAGAATATAAGAATACTTTCCTTTCAGATAGCAGACATTCTTTGTTTTGTTTTCAATCCCACCCATGCACCATTGGTCATTTCAAAAATGTCATGACAAGTGTTCCCCTTCCTCCTAATCAAAACTTTATCTTTCTTCTCTTTCTTTTCTATATACTGTAACCTTGCTCCTCTCTTGGGGGAGGAAATAGTTAAGTCAAATTAGCATGCAGTAGAACAAACAAACTTTGAAAAGAGGAAAAAAGGAGGAAAAAACATGCAGAGGCTAAGACTATGAACTCGCTTGGAAGATTTAATTCCATTGAAAAGATGAAGGGTTATTATTCAAATCAAATCAAATCAAATCAAAATCTTTGATTTGATTTGATTTGGGTTATTATTCACTTACAACTCTATACTTGATAAGAGCGAACACACCTTATGTTTTCCCAACAGGCTAAGACTATGAACTCGCTTGGAAGATTTAATTCCAATGAAAAGATGAAGGGTTATTATTCAAATCAAATCAAATCAAATCAAAATCTTTGATTTGATTTGATTTGGGTTATTATTCACTTACAACTCTATACTTGATAAGAGCGAACACACCTTATGTTTTCCCAACAGCCTCAGGACTAGCACACCAGCACCAACTACCCCCAAATAACCCCCTCTTCTTCCTATCTACTCTTTAGTCCCTACAACCCCCCCCCTAACCCTTCGTACCCCCCTCTACCACCTCAGAACCACCTGAGACCCAGGCTGCTCCATCTCTAAGCCCAGAGTGACGGCCCTGTTCCTCCCCTGCCATGGGATCTGACTGGGGCTCATAATGACTCACTTTCAAAGGAAATCCTGACTCCTGCTATTGCCATGTAGCCCTTTGATCTCTCTCTCTCTCTCCCCATCTTTCTCTCTCTCACTCTCTGTCGTTATCCTTCTCTATCGCTCTCCCTCCTCTCTCTCTCTCCCCATCTTTCTCTCTCTCCCTCTCTGTCGTTATCCTTCTCTATCGCTCTCCCTCCTTCTCTCTCTCTCTCTCTCTCACTTTTATCACACATTTTAATGAACAGGATAGAGGATAGAAGTCAAGGCAGGGGAAATAACAAGTTGTCACTACGGATGAGAGCAGAAGATGAATCGCGAGTCGGAGTGTTTCACTAATTTAAGTGGCCCTCACCTTTTCAATGGGAATTAAAAAATCAATAGCCTTCTCTGCATCTGAATCAACAGGACAGGACGTGTACAAATGAATGCTAAATATATCGATCAAAGGGGAATTAAATATTAATTAATGTAAATGGCGGACAATCCCGTCCCTAGATATTTCTGAGTCCCATTTAATTTGTCTAATCGAGCAAATTGGATACAATGTTGGACACATGTACTACTTACCAGAAAAAGGTAATACATTATTGTCAAGTCTTAGCCGCACCGTTGCAGAGCTGACAGGATGTTCTGTTTTACATGATAGAGAATAATGTCTGTTCTACATCAATTTATGTCCGAATGTTCTGTAATATAATATCATCTGAACTATCCCCTTGAAGACTCATCGTGGGTGGGAATAAGCATTTGATTGAAACTGTCAAGAACCAATCAAAAGTACTTTGCCCTGGGGGCTCAACACTTTAATTGGTTGGAATCCCAGAGCTTAATTAAACGCAGAGCATGGATGAAAAGATCCTTGTTAAGATGCTGAGGACCCACTCTGCTCCCTCCTCCTGCATTCACAACACACATCAACATGCTTCCTGTCTTTATTTATTAATTTATTTACTTGCCTTGTGATGTTGACTAGGCAGATGTGGTTTCTGTTTTGTCTTCACAATTCTCATTAGATCTGCCAGCTTTTAATTATGAATATGCAGGTGCACAGTACAATACGGAGCAGCAATAATTGGGGGATTACATTTATAAGCCGGTTCAGTGGGGAGACGCGTGGAGTGAGAGCTCTGTGGTGCTGATACAGAATCTAATACAGCCCAGACCTAGCTAAGCATATGTAAGGGATAATCAGAGGGGCTATGAGCTCTATGGAAAATAATGAACGATGTGGAAGGTGTGTTCCACAATCAGTTACCGGAGTGAAACTGACCTTCCACGGAGTTGCATTATTTTCCAGAGAACGTGTGATTATAAATGTGATTTGATTTGATTTGATTCATGACACGGGTCAAATTCCATGTGACCATTTAGTCACAGTTATTAGGCTTCTCCAAACTCTGATACTGCTGATGGTCATTAGTAGCCTACTGAACTTGCTAACTGCCTGGTACTCAGCCCTCTATTGTCCCTCTAATCACTCTCAAATCAAACACTTCATGAGAGCCTGTGAGCAAAATGTATATAGGCTATGCAATTGTGTGAGAAAACAGAGTTTTGATGGCCTCTATTAAAAAGGGGAGTATCCCATCAGCTTTCTGTAGACTAGGCCTACTACACTTGAAGTCAGAAGTTTACATACACCTTAGCCAAATAAATTTAAACTCAGTTTTTCTCAATTCCTGACATTTAATCCTAGTAAACATTCCCTGTCATAGGTCAGTTAGGATCACCACTTTATTTTAAGAATATGAAATGTCAGAATAAGTAGTAGAGAGAATGATTTATTTAATATTTGATTTCTTTCATCACATTCCCAGTGGTCATAAGTTTACATACACTCAATTCGAATTTGGTTGCATTGCCTTTAAATAGTTTAACTTGGGTCAAACGTTTCGGGAAGCCTTCCACAAATAAGTTGGGTGAATTTTGGCCCATTCCTCCTGATAGAGCTGGAGTTACTGAGTCATGTTTGTAGGCCTCCTTGCTCGCACAAGCTTTTTCGGTTCTATCCACAACTTTTCTATAGGATTGAGGTCAGGGCTTTGTGATGGCCACTCCAAAACCTTGACTTTGTTGTCCTTAAGCCATTTTGCCACAACTTTGGAACTATGCTTGGGGTCATTGTCAATTTGGAAGACCCATTTGCGACCAAGCTTTAACTTCAAGACTGCTGTCTTGAGATGTTGCTTCAATATACTGTATCCACATAATTTTCCTACTTCATGATGCCATCTATTTTGTGAAGTGCACCAGTCCCTCCAGCTGCAAAGCACCCCTACAACATGATGCTGCCACACCCGTGCTTCACGGTTGGGATGGTGTTCTTCGGCTTGCAAGCCTCTCCATTTTTCCTCCAAACATAACAATGGTCATTATGGCCAAACAGTTATATTTTTGTTTCATCAGACCAGAGGACATTTCTCCAAAAAGTATGATCTTTGTCCCCATGTGCAGTTGCAAACCATAGTCTGGCTTTTTTATGGCGGTTTTGGAGCATTGACGTCTTCCTTGCTGAACGGCTTTCAGGATATGTCGATATAGGACTCGCTTTACTGTGATACTTTCTTACTTTTTTATATACTATAGATACTTTTATACCTGTTTCCTCCAGCATCTTCACAAGGTCCTTTGCTGTTGTTCTGGGATTGATTTTCACTTTTCGCACCAAAGTACATTCATCTCTAGGAGACAGAATGCGTCTCCTTCCTGAGCGGTATGACGGCTACGTGGTCCTGTCATGCACAAAGTAAATGTCCTAACCGACTTACCAAAACCATAGTTTGTTAACAAGAAACGCGTAAAGTGGTTGAAAAACAAGTTTTAATGACTCCAACCTAAGTGTATGTAAACTTCCGATTTCAACTGTATATTTATTTATAAACCTTTCTAATATTAAGCACATTGAGTACAGGAGTACCTGGTTGGCATGAAAATTAACCACGGGAAAAGTGTTCTTGTCACAAACTCCCTCTCCGGCGCTCTAGGTCACCATGCTGCTCATTATTACACACACCTGTCACCATCGTTACGCGCACCAGCGCTTCATCAGACTCACCTGGACTTCATAACCTTTCTGATTACCTTCCCTATATCTGTCACTCCCTTTGGTTCCTTCTCCAGGCGTTATTGTTTCTGTTTTGTGTCTGTACGCTGCTCATGTTACTTGTTTTGTCTGTGTTAGTTTATTTATTAAATTATTCACTCCCTCTACTTGCTTCCCGACTTCCATGGTACACGTTACAGAATAACGCCTCAACAAAGGCGTGTTAATAGGTGACGTCGGGTCCGGGTGCCGCTGCCGGCGAACCGAGCATGCATCAGCCGGTTCATCAGACTTCCATGCCTCAGCCATAACGTCAGGTTCACAAGACTCGGTTGGCCTGTTGCCGAGTCTATCGAGGATGCCTCAGCTAGCTCGTCAGGCTTCCATGCCTCAGCCGGCTCATCAGGTTCCCGCACCTCAGCCGACTCGTCAGGTTCCCGCGCCTCAGTAGAGGCGACCGGTCCACTCCTGGTCCCCGGGATCATCCCTTTGGTCGGTGTCCTGCGGCTGGAGCCGCATGTCAGAAAGGGGGTACTGTCACGTACACTTCGTCTCCAGCGCTCTAGGTCAACAGGCTGCTCATTATTACGCACACCTGTCACCATCGTTATGTGCACCTGTGCCTCATCAGACTCACCTGGACTTCATCACCTTCCTGATTACCTTCTCTCTATCTGTCACACCCTTTGGTTCCTTCCCCAGGAGTTATTGTTTCTGTTTCTTGTCATGGTTTTCACAGAAGGACAAGTTGACCAATATAATTGATAAACTTTTGCACTATGGGGGATGGTAGATTGACATAGGCTAGTGATTTTGCTGATTGTTAGGTCCACTCATCTTGTTGGCTGATAAAAGTAGACTAAATGTGGACAGTTCTAACATCTTCAATATGCACCTTAGAATTTGGTAAGAGGATTGCGCGCAGTTGCATCCCTGACGTGTCTGTCTTCATTCACTTGTAGCCTACTTCTTAGCTGAAATGTCTGTGAGAAGGACCCAATCACGTGACAGGAATTGGCTAATAAGAATGTAGATATCTGACAGAGCCATGTGAGTGAGAGCTGCTTCACAGCATGGCAGCTGGGAGAAAGGAATTATAATTATTATATTCAGCCCAAGGGCACAACGGCCAATTTGGCCGCAATAGGCATGGATTTTTTTGAGTTGCATTGCGGCCACACAAGGGGGATGTTGCCGGGAAATTTGAGGCCTGGTGAGAACATTATCAAGTGCTTGTCAAATTGTGAATGAAAGACTGATGAAGTGTGTGCAGCTTGCACATGAAACAAATCAAAGCTCATGCCTTTCATGGGACTCTGATTATTTGAAAAAAGTCGCATCATGCAGCCCTAGAATGTACAAAAAATCCAAACATATAGCCCAATGCTTGTATCACAACTAAAGTTGCATAAAAAATCTAAATTAAGCTTATAGGAGGACCAGTTTCTTTGTTAACCGCTCAACACAGAATAGCCTCATGTTTGCACTTCCTTAGAAATTTTGGGGAAAAAATATCCTTTCTATTTTATTAAGTTTGATCAATTGTATTCTTAATACTATAAAACAAATATTGTCTGCTTAATGAACTAGTGTAGCCCACAGCCATATGACCTAACATAAGGACAACTAAGAGTATATGCTATTCTGTTCTTCTTAAAACTACATTTTCTTCATATCATGTTTCTTTAGACCTGTCTAAAATAAATAATGGATTTATTGTGATGGTGTAGGCTATATTACATGGATTTATTAGACTTTTTAAAATGTAGATGTTCCAAAGTTCTGCATCATTGGCTTGTGGGCTATGTGTGGAATCCAGGATAAGCTAAACGTCCTTATGTTAATTAACGGTCAATTACCGTGAGACCGGCAGTTATATCCTTGACAATCACCGGCTGACATTTCATGACCGCCACAGCCCTACCCTAACCATCGATTTTTGAATTTTTGATGCTACCTGACTGTTTAGCTTTCCTTTTGGTGATTATTAGAGAGTTGACACAGTCAAGAAACTCTATGAATGTAGGTCCATTATCATGTATGTACAGTTTAAATTTGGCTTTAGTTATTTGAAAGTATATTGAATTGGTCAATATTTCAATATACTCAAACCACCTACGGGCCGGATTGGACCCCCTCACGTGCCAGGTGAGGGGGTCTTATGTTTGACGTCCCTGGGCTAGACTCTGGAGGGTTGGGGCTAGGGGTTGTTTCTGGACAGGCTATGGGTATTATGGTAGCTCAGTCACTCACTCATTCATTAACCACTCTCACTCACTCACTCACTCAGTCACTCACTCACTCAGTCACTCACTCACTCACTCACTCACTCACTCACTCACTCACTCACTCACTCACTCACTCTTGTACTGTCTAAAAATGTTAATAGCTGTCAAACACTTGCTTCCTCTGTCCTTGGGAAAATCTCAATTGCATTTCCTTGATTCGTCTCCTCTACCCCATTGGTCTGATCCAATGGGTTTTGAGAAAGAGGCGAGAATATGAGGATTCAAGGAATTGGAATTGAGATTATCCCCTAGTTTCCTCCATTCCTCACCTTCCTCTCAAAGCACATTGGGGTAGAGGAGTGAAGGCTTTTCCCCTCGGGATCCAATGCACTTTCAAAGAGAGGCAAGGAGTGGAGGAAAAAAAGACAGAGGAAGCAAGTATTTGACAGCTAGTTGTTTATCTATTCCATTCTTCAGGAATGTTTAGCATGGCTATAAATGATATAAAGTTGGCTAAAGCACAAACAGACCTGAATACTAGGCATAACAAAGAAATATGCGGTGTCCAATTTTCATGTGACATTTTCAATGACATGTAAATGTTTTGTTGTTGCTAGGTGGAGTTATGGTGTCATTATGCCTATTTAGAGACTTTTATTCCTGTAACTACACATGTGAAGTTGCAAAAAATCATACTCTAATGTACAGTGCATTCGGAAAGTATTCAGACCCCTTGACTTTTTTCACAATTTGTTACGTTGCAGCCTTAAAATCTATTAAATATTTTTTCCCTCATAAATCTACAAACAATACCCCATAACAACAGAGTGAAAACATGTTTTTTGTAATTTTAGCTAGGTATTCAGACTCTTTGTTATGAGACTTGAAATTGAGCTCTGGTGCATCCTGTTTCCATTGATCATCCTTGAGATGTTTCTACAATTTGATTGGAGTCCACCTGTGGTAAATTCAATTGATTGCACATGATTTGGAAAGGCAGTATTCACCCTCCCTTGGCGTTTTTCCTATTTTGTTGCATTACAACCTGTAATTTAAATAGATTTTTATTTGGATTTCATTTAATGGATAAACACAAAATAGTCCAAATTGGTGAAGTGAAATTTTAAAAATAACTAAAAAAAATATATATATAAAAAAAATAAAAGTGGTGTGTGCATATGTGTTCACCCCTAAAACCCCTAAATAAGATCTGGTGCAACCAATTACCTTCAGAAGTCACATAATTAGTTAAATAAAGTCCACCTGTGTGCAATCTAAGTGTCACATGATCTCAGTATATATACACCTGTTCTGAAAGGCCCCAGAGTCTCCAACACCACTAAATGAGCGCCACCACCAAGCAAACGGCACCAGGAAGACCACTGAGCTCTCTAAACAGCTCAGGGACAAAGGTGTGGAGAAGTACTGATCAGGGTTGGGTTGTAAAAAATATCTGAACCTTTGAACATCCCACGGAGCACAATTAAATACATTATTAAAAATTGGAAAGAATATGGCACCACAACAAACCTGCAACAAACCTGTCAAGAGAGGGCGGCCGCCCACCAAAACTCACAGACCAGACAAGGGGGGAATTAATCAGAAAGGCAACAAAGAGACTAAAGATAACCCTGAATGAGCTGCAAAGCTCCAAGGCGGGATTGGAGTATCTGTCCATAGGACCACTTTAAGCCGTACACTCCACAGAGTTGGGTACTTATTTTTTTATTTTACCTTTATTTAACAAGGCAAGCCAGAAAAGAACACATTCTTATTTTCAATGATGACCTAGGAACAGCAGGTTAACTGTCTTGTTCAGGGGCAGAAAGACAGATTTTACCTTGTCATCTCAGGGATTCAAACTTGCAACCTTTCGGTTACTAGTCCAACGCTCTAACAACTAGGCTACCTGCCGCCCCTGCCGGGTTTACGGAAGAGTGGCCAGAAAAAAGCCACTGCTTAAAGATAAAAATAAGCAAACACATTTTGGTGTTCGCCAAAAGGCATGTGGAAGACTCTCCAAACATATGGAAGAAGGTACTCTGGTCAAAGGAGACTAAAATTGAGCTTTTTGTCATCATCAAAACGCTATGTCTGGCGCAATTCCAACACCTCTCATCACCCCAAGCATGGTGGTGGCAGCATCATGCTGTGGGGATGTTTTTCATTGGCAGGGCCTGGGAAACTGGTCAGAATTGAAGGAATGATGGATGGCACTAAATACAAGGCAATTCTTGAGGGAAACCTGTTTCAGTCTTCCAGAGATTTGAGACGGGGACAGAGGTTCAACCTTCCAGCTGAACAATGACCCTAAGCATACTGCTAAAGCAACAACAAGTGGTTTAAAGGGAAATATTTAAATGTCTTGGAATGGCCTAGTCAAAGCCCAGACCTCAATCCAATTGAGAATCTGTGGTTTGACTTAAAGATTGCTGTACACCAGGGGAACCCATCCAACTTGAAGGAGCTGGAGCAGTTGTGCCTTGAAGAATGGGCAAAAATCCCAGTATTTAGATGTGCCAAGCTTATAGAGACATAACCCAAGAGATTTGCAGCTGCAATTGCTACAAAAGGTAGCTCTACAAAGTATTAACTTTGGGGGGGTGAATAGTTATGGGCATTCAAGTTCTGTTTTTTTGTCTTATTCTTGTTTGTTTCACAACAAAAATATTTTGCATCTTCAAAGCATGTGCAAATCAAATGATACAAACCCCCCAAAAATCTATTTTAATTCCAGGTTGTAAGGCAACAAAATAGGAAAAATGCCAAGGTGGGTGAATACTTTCGCAAGCAACTGTATAAGGTACCACAGTTGACAGTGCTTGTCAGAGCAAAATCCAAGCCATGAGGTTGAAGGAATTGTCCGTAGAGCTCAGAGACAGGATTGTGTCGAGGCACAGATCTGGGGAAGGGTACCAAAATATTTCTGCAGCATTGAAAGTCCAAGAAGACAGTGGGTTCCATCATTCTTAAATGGAAAAAGTTTGGCACCACCAAGACTCTTCCTAGAGCTGGCCACCTGGTCAAACTTAGCAATCGGTGGAGAATGGCCTTGGTTAGGGAGGTGACCAAGAACCCGATGGTCACTCTGACATTGCTCCAGAGTTCTTCTGTGGAGATGGTTATCCTTCTGGAAGGTTCTCCCATCACTGCAGCTCTCCACCAATCAGGCTTTTATGGTAGAGAGGCCAGGCGGAAGTCACTCCTCAGTAAAAGGCACCTAAAGGACTCTCAGACCATGAGAAACAAGATTCTCTGGTCTGATGAAGCCAACATTGAACTCTTTGGCCTGAATGCCAAGCGTCACATCTGGAGGAAACCTGGCACCATCCCTACGGTGAAGCATGGTTGTGGCAGCATCATGCTGTGGGGATGTTTTTCAGCAGCAGGGACTGGGAGACCAGTCAGGTCCAAAGGAAAGATGAACGGAGCAAACTACAGAGTGATACTTGATGAAAACCTGCTCCAAAGCGCTCACGACCTCATACAGGGGCGATGGATCACCTTCTAACAGGACAATGACCCTAATCCCACAGCCAAGACAACGCAGGAGAGGCTTTGGGACAAGTCTCTGAATGTCATTGAGTTCCCCAGGCAGAGCCCAGAGCTGAACCCGATCCAACATCTCTGGAGAAACCTGAAAATTGCTGTGCAGTGACGCTCCCCATCGAACCTGACAGAGCTTCAGAGGATCTGCATAGAATAATAGGACAACCCCCCCAAATACAGGTGTGCTAAGCTTGTAGAGTCATACTCAAGAAGACTCGAGGCTGTAATTGCTGCCAAAGGTGTTTCAAAAAAGTACTGAGTGAAGGGGCTGAATACTTACAGTGCCTTGCGAAAGTATTCGGCCCCCTTGAACTTTGCGACCTTTTGCCACATTTCAGGCTTCAAACATAAAGATATAAAACTGTATTTTTTTGTGAAGAATCAGCAACAAGTGGGACACAATCATGAAGTGGAACAACATTTATTGGATATTTCAAACTTTTTTAACAAATCAAAAACTGAAAAATAGTGCGTGCAAAATTATTCAGCCCCCTTAAGTTAATACTTTGTAGCGCCACCTTTTGCTGCGATTACAGCTGTAAGTCGCTTGGGGTATGTCTCTATCAGTTTTGCACATCGAGAGACTGACATTTTTTTCCCATTCCTCCTTGCAAAACAGCTCGAGCTCAGTGAGGTTGGATGGAGAGCATTTGTGAACAGCAGTTTTCAGTTCTTTCCACAGATTCTCGATTGGATTCAGGTCTGGGCTTTGACTTGGCCATTCTAACACCTGGATATGTTTATTTTTGAACCATTCCATTGTAGATTTTGCTTTATGTTTTGGATCATTGTCTTGTTGGAAGACAAATCTCCGTCCCAGACTCAGGTCTTTTGCAGACTCCATCAGGTTTTCTTCCAGAATGGTCCTGTATTTGGCTCCATCCATCTTCCCATCAATTTTAACCATCTTCCCTGTCCCTGCTGAAGAAAAGCAGGCCCAAACCATGATGCTGCCACCACCATGTTTGACAGTGGGGATGGTGTGTTCAGGGTGATGAGCTGTGTTGCTTTTACGCCAAACATAACGTCTTGCATTGTTGCCAAAAAGTTCAATTTTGGTTTCATCTGACCAGAGCACCTTCTTCCACATGTTTGGTGTGTCTCCCAGGTGGCTTGTGGCAAACTTTAAACGACACTTTTTATGGATATCTTTAAGAAATGGCTTTCTTCTTGCCACTCTTCCATAAAGGCCAGATTTGTGCAATATACGACTGATTGTGTTCCTATGGACAAAGTCTCCCACCTCAGCTGTAGATCTCTGCAGTTCATCCAGAGTGATCATGGGCCTCTTGGCTGCATCTCTGATGAGTCTTCTCCTTGTATGAGCTGAAAGTTTAGAGGGACGGCCAGGTCTTGGTAGATTTGCAGTGGTCTGATACTCCTTCCATTTCAATATTATCGCTTGCACAGTGCTCCTTGGGATGTTTAAAGCTTGGGAAATCTTTTTGTATCCAAATCCGGCTTTAAACTTCTTCACAACAGTATCTCGGATCTGCCTGGTGTGTTCCTTGTTCTTCATGATGCTCTCTGCGCTTTTAACGGACCTCTGAGACTATCACAGTGCAGGTGCATTTATACGGAGACTTGATTACACACAGGTGGATTGTATTTATCATCATTAGTCATTTAGGTCAACATTGGATCATTCAGAGATCCTCACTGAACTTCTGGAGAGAGTTTGCTGCACTGAAAGTAAAGAGGCTGAGTAATTTTACACACCCAACTTTTCAGTTTTTGATTTGTTAAAAAAGTTTGAAATATCCAATAAATGTCGTTCCACTTCACGATTGTGTCCCACTTGTTGTTGATTCTTCACAAAAAAATACAGTTTTATATCTTTATGTTTGAAGCCTGAAATGTGGCAAAAGGTCGCAAAGTTCAAGGGGGCCGAATACTTTCGCAATGCACTGTATGTAAATATAATATTTTTATTTTTTTATACATTTGCACAAATTTCACTTTGTTTAAACTTTGTTTGTTATTATGGGGTATTGTGTGTAGAATAATGAGAAGAAAAAAAACTAATTCATCCATTTTAGAATGAGGCTGGTAACTAGGGATGCACGATATATCGGTAAGCATATCATAATCGGACGATATTAGCTAAAATTGCCAACATCAGCCCGATGTCTAGTTTAACGCCAATGTGCAAAACCGATATCAAAGCTTACGTGCATACCGATATAGTTTAGATAGATGACGTAATGATGCCACGAAAAATATAGCGCTACACGTGCAACACAGTATTCCTAACCTAGCCCACAATGTCTGCTGTGTGGAACGAGCAGTCAACAAGTCGAGCAGTCATTTGAAAGTGTAATCAATAATGGATTTCATTGCCCTTGACAATCAACCGTTCTCTGTGGTGGATTATGTTGGCTTTCGCCAACTGGTAGAGCACCGGTACACTCTACCAAGTAGGCACTATTTTTCAGATGTTGCCCTACCGGAGTTACACAGTATTGAAACTCACATTCATGAGCTACTTGCTATGGGTGTCACTGCTATTAGCTTCACGACTGACATTTGGTACAGCGATGTCAGCCCCATGAGCATTGTGAGTCGACGAGGATTTCACAGTGTGTCGACGAGGATTTCGTACTGAGGAAAGCCGTATTGCATGCTCAAGAATGTGCTCGTTCTCATACCGCTGCTGCCATTTCAATGGCATTTGAGAACATGTTTGAAACTTGGAAACATGAACACCCCTGGCTCCATTCAAACAACTGACTGGAGAAATAAGCTCAACTGTGTCTACAGCAGAAGTGATACCCTGTCATGTTGTTGAAACGCCTGATCAACAAAAATGCCAACACAGACCGGGTTAACTTGGAGAAGTACTTTACTAGAGGCTGTGAACAAGCAATTTGGTGGCATTCTCTCTGAGCCAATACTGTGTCGCCACCATGGTCGATGCTAGGTACAAGGACCGCTACTTCGATGCAGACAAGAAACAGGGTTTACGTGAAATGTTAGACACAGCTGGACAAGATGGAAACGGACACAGTGACAGTGCGCTCCGAGGAAGAGAGGCCACGGACAGACAGAGTTGAAACTTCACTGCTTGTCATGTATGATGAAATCCTGGTTGAGAATGAAACAACTGAACAAATTAACAATGAAACAGCACAGCAAGTAAGTGAAATAAATAGGTTTTGATTATGTTTTACTGGTAATGGGGACATAAGTAAATGCCAACAAAATAACTTTTTGGTCAGTGTGTGTGTGTGTGTGTTTCAACTATATAACTGTACTAGCATGCTTAAAAGGCCGCTAAAATAAAAAATAATGGTTATCGGTATCAGTATCATTTTTTTTGGCAAGGAAAATATTGGATATAAGTATCAGTCAAAAATGTAAAAAATGTCCCTAGCTGTAACGTAACAAAATGTGGAAAAGGTCAAGGGGTCTGAATACTTTCCGAATGTACTGTACAGTATATCAAACCATTTAGAAAATTTGATCCTGATTTCACAAGTTTGCCCCTTTATTTAGAGAAAGACCCATTGATGCCTCTACTAATGACCGTACTATTGTGCTCAAAACATGCAATTGTAAAGTCTAAGAGGACTGGATATCTTCTGACCTGGGTATCAAAGTGTTCAGAAAGAGAGTAATTGGTGAGTACAGTAAGAGTTCTGATTGGCTCAACAGAGTGATTGGTGGGTGAAGTGAAACGTCAGCGTCCTGATTGGCTAAACTGAGTGATTGGCAGGTTGACTGACCTGTGGCCGTGGGTGTCCTGTGACAAGACAGGTGAGTTCAAGGGTCTCTCCCTCCCGGATTGTGTACACCCTCTCCGCGTGGCGCTCCTCCTCAACGTTACAGGCGTGGCCCGAGTGGACAATGCGGACCGTAGGGGGCGCTGTAGAGGACAAACAGAACAGTTAGTACATCTCAATCATTACAAGAAGAAAGTCAAAGCTGCAACGTCCAAATTAATTCACACAATTCACATTGGAAATCCTATAACGTATAACTGGGGAATTAACATTTTGTGAATATTTTGAGTAAAAAACTGCGTGAAGAATTGAGAGAAGAGATATTTTATTTATTTCTATGTACTTCTCCTCAGCTTTTTGGATAACATTGTACTGTGTATCTGTATCCCTTCTCTCTCTTTAATTTGACAAACCTGGGTAAATCTGAATCGATCCAGACGCCATCTGCATGAGCTCACAGAGACAGGGTATCAGTTTTAACAGAGTCAGGAGAGTAGTGCTGAGACACACACACACACTAGAGTTGTGCAACTGACTAGGTATCCCCTTTTCCTAACACACACACACACACACACACACACACACTTCCCCCATTGATTTCTGCCCGTCACTTAAAAGTGACTATGCATAGATGACAACAGAGAGTGGCAGTGGTGTGGGATGCAAATAGTCTTGGTAGCCATTTGACTAGATGTTCAGAAAAAAACTTTCCCAAGCCAAACCTTCATATCATGACTGCTAACCGCTACACACAGTCTACATTGTTTTCATGTCATAGTCAACACATCTACTAGAACTAACACTTTAGTAAACTCGCTACAATCCTACAGTACAGTGTACAGTCAGCAGCAAGTAGTTAAGCAGTTACACTTGTGGGCCCCGGTAGCAATAAATTAATAAAACCAAAACCTTACCTTGATTTGGAAGAGCTCCAGTGTTGGATAGCCATAGCCAGCTAGCTAACATAGCATCCCTCTCTGTTTGAGCAGGGTGTTTTGAGTAGGCTAAATGACCTAGCTACATTCCATGCTAGCTAAGTAATACTATATCTAGTATCTCTTTCTGTCTCTCTCTCCTTAATTTTGGAAGAAATTAATTTGTTCAAAACTGTTAAATTGTCTTTCTCTCTTTTTGAGTCAACTACTCACCACAGTTTATGCACTGCAGTGCTAGCTAGCTGTAAGTTATGCTTTCAGAACTAGACTCATTCTCTGATACTTTGATTGGGTGAACAACATGTCAGTTCATGCTGTCATAATTAAATCAAATCAAATTGTATTTGTCACTTGTGCCGAATACAACTGGTGTAGACCTTACAGTGAAATGCTTACTAAAGAGCCCCTAACCAACAGTGCAGTTTCAAAAAATACAGACATGAATAAGAGATAAAAGTAACAAGTAATTAAAGAGCAGCAGTAAAAAAATAACAATATATACAGGGCGGTGCTGGTACAGAGTCAATGTGAGGTGGCACCGGTTAGTTGAGGTAGTATGTACATGTAGGTAGAGTTAATTAAAAGTGACTATGCATAGATGACAACAGAGAGTGGCAGTGGTGTGGGATGCAAATAGTCTTGGTAGCCATTTGACTAGATGTTCAGGAGTCTTATGGCTTGGGAGTAGAAGCTGTTTAGAAGCCTCTTGGATCTAGACCTGGCGCTCCGGTACTGCTTGAAATGCAGTAGCAGAGAGAACAGTCTATGATTAGGGTGGCTGGAGTCTTTGAACATTTTTAGGGCCTTCCTCTCCCACGACCTGGTATAGAGGTCCTGGATAGCGGGAAGCTTGGCCCCAGTGATGTACTGGGCCGTTCGCACTACCCTCTCTAGTGCCTTGCGGTCAGAGGCTAAGCAGTTGCCAGGGTTAGAGTCCCGCTCCTTGAAAGTGGCAGCTCTAGCCTTTAGCTCAGTGCGGATGCTGCCTGTAATCCATGGCTTCTGGTTGGGGTATGTACATACGGTCAGATGTGCTGTACTCCTCAATGCCATTGGAGGAATCCCAGAACATATTCCAGTCTGTGCTAGCAAAACAGTCCTGTAGTTTAGCATCTGCTTCATCTGACCACTTTTTTATTGATCTAGTCACTGGTACTTCCTGCTTTCATTTTTGCTTGTAATCAGGAATCAGGAGGATGGAATTATGGTCAGATTTGCCAAATTACTGTATAAGTCTATGGAAGGGGGTGAGAACCATGAGCCCTCCTTGGTTTTCTATTGAAGTCAATGTACCCAGAGGAGGACAGAAGCTAGCTGTTCTCTGGCTACACCATGGTGCTACCCAACAGAGTGCTACTGGGGCTGTGGCAGATCTTCATTGCACAACAGTGTGTTGATGACGTTATCATATCTAGTTTAGTTTCATCTAAAAAATATAAAACAATTTGTTTCACTATTTTTCTTTTTCTGAAATTCACTGAGGAGGATAGTCCTCCCCTCCTCATCTGAGGAGCCTCCACTGCTTTACAGCTAATTGTCCCTCTCTGCAGTAGATCTAACTCATCCAGTTGTAACTCTACTACTCTACAGAGCTTGCTCGTAGCTGTCCATCCTCATGTGATTACAGCACAGGTGTGTGTTGTTTTTCTCTCTCTTCCTTACGCTCAGCCGGGCATGTTGATGGTGATGAAGAATGATGCTGCCCATGGTTCACCCCCGTGTAGAGAAAAATATACACACATACACACACACACACATATATATATATATATATATATATATATATATATGTATGAGAGAGAGACCAAAGCAGGGTGGAGGTGGGGCAGATCAGGTCAAAAGCCCATGTCTGGGCTTTAGTATGGGAGCCTGGGGATGCACGCTTGGCCCACTGTGCCGTGAAGGATGGGGTCGGATGAATTTGACCGCTAGAGGCTGATCATAGGTCAGTATGTGTTTCTCCCTGGAATGGTTAAGTTTAGGATGTGGAAGGTCAGCTGGGCCCAGATCTGGGTAAAAGAAGCTTCAGTGCCAGGCCATGAGTAGTGAACAACACTAGGGTAAAACCTCAAATTGGTTATAATCAGACAGGAAAATACAGTTCCTTTTACAGCATCAGTGTGGTTTCCTGCTCTAGAATACTCAGTAGACTCAGACAACCTAAAGCAGAGATTCACATTGGGCCCTAGATCGCTTCGGTCTCACAACACACTAATGAGACTAAGCGAGTCTGCTAAACGCTAATCCGCTAGACGCTAGCCTGCTAGACGTTAACCACACACCCTCCTCTTACTGCACCACTGTGACTGTTCCCTCACTGTCTTCTTCTACTCAGCTAGTTAGCGTAATGCCCTTAAACAGAATTTAGCTCACTAACTGCTACATAGATTTATTAAATAACACTGAGATTGATGCTAACAGGAAATGCTAACAAGTCATCCACATGGACAGAGCCTGCAGTGGGTCTCTCCATTAGGAGATGAATCTGCCAGCAGTGTATTCCAGAGGATTGAAAGCCCTGGCTGAGTAGAGAAACGCTTCACACATGGTTGCCACTTAAAACAAAAGGCTTAGGAGAAGACCCTGGGGCGCCAGGCAACATGGTGCTAATGCAATTTACTCCAATAAGCCAGTTATTCTACAACATGCTATCAGTCCTGAGATGAGTACAGAGTTGGGAGAGGAAAACTGGAAAAACACACGTAATGATTTATCCTCACAGGTAGAATAACTAGATACAGTATGTAAGTAGACTAACTAGATAGTCTACCCACATACTGTATCTATCTAGTTAGTCTACCCACATACTGTATCTAGTTAGTCTACTCACATACTGTATCTAGTTAGTCTACTCACATACTGTATCTAGTTATTCTAGATAGTCTAGTTAGTCTACCCACATACTGTATGCAGTTATTCTATCTACATACTGCATATATCTAGTTAGTCTACCAACATACTGTATCTAGTTATTCTAACGAGATATATGCAGTATGTAGATAGAATAACTGGATACAGTATGTGGGTAGACTAACTAGATACAGTATGTGAGTAGACTAACTAGATACAGTATGTCAGTAGACTAACTAGATGCAGTATGTGAGTAGAATAACTAACTAGATGCAGTATGCGAGTAGACTAACTAACTAGATACGGTATGTGGGTGGACTAACTAGATAGATACAGTATGTAGGTAGACTAACTAGATATATACAGTATGTAGATAGAATAACTAGATACAGTATGTGGGTAGACTAACTAGATACAGTATGTGCGTAGACTAACTAGATACAGTATGTGGGCGGACTAACTAGATACAATATGTGGGTAGACTAACTAGATACAGTATGTGAGTAGACTAACTAGATACAGTATGTGGGTAGACTAACTAGATACAGTATGTGGGTAGACTAAAGTAATGGGTAGACTGAAGTAATAGCACAGAAGGAGATGGCAGCCTTTTTAAGTTCCAGTAACCAATTGTTCTATTGAGGATGTTTTTTTTGTGGTTGTTATTTGTAACTTATTTTGTGCGTAATGTTTCTGCCACAGTGTCTTATGACCGAAAATAGCTTCTTAATATCAGGGCAGCGATTACTCACTGGAGGAATTCTTCTTCTTCAACGACTCGGATGGGAAGGATTTACTCCAGACACCCTACAAGGCTCTCATTCCCATCGTTCGCAGGAGGAAAAGACGGAGATATCGTGGACGACGATCCGGGTGCCTTGTAAGTATCCGTCACCGAGTGGGTAATATACCTTTACCATGGGTCCTATTAGCCAACGTACAATCAATCAATAATAAAATAGACGAACTACGAGCACTTATATCCAACCAACGGGATATTAAAAACTGTAATATCTTATGTTTCACTGAGTCGTGGCTGAACGACGACATGATTAACATACAGCTGGCGGGTTTTAAGCTTTTTCGACAGTATAGAACAGCTGCCTCTGGTAAGACAAAGGGAGGCGGCCTATTTATATGTGTAAACAACAGCTGGAGCCCGAAATCTAAGGAAGTCTTGAGGTTTTGCTCACCTGTGGTAGAGTATCTCATGACAAGCTGTAGACCACACTATCTACCAAGAGAGTTTATATCGATATTTTTAGTAGCTGTCTATATACCACCGCAGACTGAAGCAGGCACTAAGACCGCACTCAATGAGCTGTATACGGCCATAAGAAAACAAGAAAACGCTCATTCAGAGGCGCCGCTCCTAGTGGCCGGGGACTATAATGCAGGAAAAATCAAATCAGTTTTACCTAATTTCTATCAGCACGTTAAATGTGCAACCAAAGGGGAAAAAACTCTAGACCACCTTTACTCAACAAACAGAGACATGTACAAACAGGACTGTTTTGCTAGCACAGAATGGAATATGTTCCGGGATTCTTCCAATGGCATTGAGGAGTACACTGTCAATGGCTTCATCAATAAGTGCATCGATGACATCGTCCCACAGTGACCGTACATACATACCCCAACCAGAAGTCATGGATTACAGGCAAGATCTGCACTGAGCTAAAGGGTAGAGCTGCCGCTTTCAAGGAGCGGGACTCTAATCCGGAAGCAAGAAATCCTGCTATGCCCTCCGACGAACCATAAAACAGGCAAAGCATCAATACAGGGCTAAGACTGAATTGTACTGCACCGGCGCCGACGCTCGCCGGATGTGTCAGGGCTTGCAAACTATTACAGACTACAAAGGGAAGCACAGTCACGAGCTGCCCAGTGACACGAGCCTACCAGACAAGTTAAATTACTTCTACACTCGCTTCGAGGCAAGTAACACTGAAACATGCATGAGAGCACCAGCTGTTCCGGAAGACTGTGTGATCACACTCTCTGTAGCTGATGTGAGTAAGACCTTTAAACAAGTCAACATTCACAAGGCCGCAGAGGCAGAGGGATTACCAGGATGTGTACTCCGAGCTTGCACTGACCAACCGGCAAGTGTCTTCACTGACATTTTCAACCTGTCCCTGATTGAGTCTGTAATACCAACCTGTTTGAAGCAGACCACCATAGTCCCTGTGCCCAAGAACACTAAGGTAACCTGCCTAAATGACTACCGACCCATAGCACTCACGTCTATAGCCATGAAGTGCTTTGAAAGGGTGGTCATGGCTCACATCGACACCATTATCCCAGAAACCCTAGACCCACTCCAATTTGCATACCGCCCCAACAGATCCACATATGATGCAATCTTTATTGCACTCAACACTGCCCTTTCCCACCTAGACAAAAGGAACACTATTTTGCTATTCATTGACTACAGCTCAGCGTTCAAGACCAAAGTGCCCACAAAGCTCATCACTAAGCTAAGGTCCCTGGGGCTAAACACCTCCCTCTGCAACTGGATTCTGGACTTCCTGATGGGCAGTCCCCAGGTGGTAAGGGTGTGTTAGTGATGGCTGTATAACCGTCTGATGGCCTTGAGATAGAAGCTGTTTTTCAGTCTCTCGGTCCCGGCTTTGATGCACCTGTACTGACCTTGCCTTCTGGATGGTAGCAGGGTGAACAGGCAGTGCATCAGGTGGTTGTTGTCCTTGATGATCTTTTTGGCCTTCCTGAGACATTGGGTGCTGTAGCTGTCCTGGAGGGCAGGTATTTTGCTCCCGGTGATGCATTGTGCAGACCACACCACCCTCTGGAGAGCCCTTTACAGTTGGCTCTCCTGGCATCTGCCAAACCCAGATTCGTCCGTCGGACTGCTAGATGGTGAAGCGTGATTCATCACTCCAGAGAACGCCTTTTCAATGCTCCAGAGTCCAATGGCGGCGAGCATTACACCACTCCAGCCGACGCTTGGCATTGCACATGGTGATCTTAGGCTTGTGTGTGGCTGCTCGGCGATGGAAACCATCATGAAGCTTGCGACAACCAGTTATTGTGCTGACGTTGCTCCCAGAGGAAGTTTGGAACTTGGTAGTGAGTGTTGTAACCGAGGACAGACTATTTTTACCCGCTAGGCCTGGGCAATTCCAGTCCTCGGGGGCCTGATTATTGTCACACTTTTCCCCCATCCTTAGCAAACTTATGTAAACTAATTGCATTTTTAAATGAAGATCATGATTAGTTGATTATTGGAGTCAGGTGTGTTAGCTGGGGTTGGGGCAAAAGTGTGACAACAATCAGGCCCCCGAGGACTGGAGTTGCCCAGCCTTGCGCTACGCACTTCAGCACTCGGCGGTTCCGTTCTGTGAGCTTGTGTGGCCTACCACTTCATGGCTGAGCCGTTGTTGCGCCTAGATGTTTCCACGTCTCAATAACAACACTTACAGTTGACCGGGGCAGCTTTGCTCAGAAATTTGACAAACTGACTTGTTGGAAAGGTGTCATCCTATGACGGTGCCACGCTGAAAGTCACTAAGTTCTTCAGTAAGGCCATTCTAATGCCAATGTATGTCTATGGAGGTTGCATGGATGTGTGATTGATTTTATACACCTGTCAGCAAGGGGTGTGGATGAAATAGCCGAATCCACTAATTTGAAGGGGTGTCCACATACTTTTGTAAATATAGTGTATGTAGGGAAGACTAACAAACTAACTATGTACAGTAACCTATGTAGGGTACAGTAACTAACTATGTACAGTAACCTATGTAGGGTAGACTAACTATGTACAGTAACCTACGTATTGTAGACTAACTTTGTACAGTAACCTATGTACTGTAGGGTATATGGAGTAGCAGTCACAATGAGGCTAACTGCTCTAGTATTTAGGGTAAGCTGTGTTTCTCTCAGGATGTTGTATCAGAATTCCCTCACACGCACAAGTGCACACACACGCGCACGCGTACACACACACACACACTCTCCCCTGTGGTGTGGTGCTATAAATGGAAGAGGGCTGGGAGCAGGGGGAACAGAAGGAGTAGCAGGAACAGGGGGGACAGAAGAAGTAAGAGGGACAGGAGGAGTAGGAGCAGGAGGGGCGGGTGGAGTAGGAGGAACAGGAGGAACAGGAGTAGAAGGAGGAAAAGGGGGAAAATTATGAGCAGGAGGAGTAGGAGGATCAGGAGGAACAGGAGCAACAGGAGGAGCAGAAGTAGAAGGAGGAACAGAAGGAGCAAGAGTAGTAGGAACAGGTAGAGCAAGTGTAATAGGAACAGGAGGAGCAGGACTATTAGGAGGAACAGCAGGGAAAGGAGGAAAAGGATGAGCAGAAGGAACAGGTGGAGAAGGAGGAGTAGGGGTAGGAGGAACAGGAGGAGTAGGAGGGACAGGTGGAGTAGGACTAGAAGGAGGAACAGGAGGAGCAAGAATGGTAGGAACTGGTAGAGTGAGAGTAGTAGGAGGAACAGAAGGAAAATTAGGATAAGGATGAGCAGGATGAGTAGGAGCAACAGGAGGATTGGAGGAACAGGATGAGCAGGAGGAACAGGAGGAGCCGGAGGAGTAGGAGGAGCAGGGGTCCCATCGGACAGATAGCCTGGCCCTCCCCGTACCTATCCCACTGAGGGGAGACAGAGACAGCTTTATCCATACACAATGGAGTGATTAAATGAGATTTTGCTAAAGCAGGCCTGTCACCATGGCCCTGGCCTAGCAGGGACAGAGAGGCACAGAGAGAGACAGAGGGGGTTCTTGGCAGGGACAAAGACTTTACATTTGACAAACCAATGAATGTGAAAAAAGTCCAAACAGCTGGGGCTTGTTGATGCTGAGCTTAGTGTCTTCAGACCAGCCCCTCAAGGCTATTAACCATGTTGTGCTAGCTTCCTGGCCCTGCTGGGCTTCTTATCGTGTGTGTGTGTCTCAGAGCGAGAGAGCGATCCTGTGCACACAGGAACAATATCAGTATACAATGCCTAGTTTCTCTTTGTATCTGTTATCCCACCCAGAGCCATTGTCAGGAGGCAGCCAGGCCTAAGAACCAGGACCACCTCTGTGGAAGCAGCCAGGCCCAGGACACAGGACCACTGTGGAAGCAGCCAGGCCCAGGAAACATGACCACCACTGTGGAAGCAGCCAGGCCCAGGAAACAGGACCACCACTGTGGAAGCAACCAGGCCCAGGAAACAGGACCACCACTGTGGAAGCAGCCAGGCCCAGGAAACAGGACCACCACTGTGGAAGCTGCCAGGCCCAGGAAACAGGACCACCACTGTGGAAGTTGTCTGTTGATGTCACAACTAGAGATTGTTATTTCGGGGGAAAGATGATAACAGTGTTCAGTGACATCATAGAAGAGCACAGCAATAACACCATGATTCAGGTGTCAAGGTTTCAAGCTTGTATGTATTCTAAAACAACACCTGATGTAGTCTCATTATAGATTAACAACATAAATAAACAATAAGGGGAAAAACACATTTGATCCACTGTTTGAATGAAACACTGTTACATTAAAAGTCTGGGAGCGTCTAACAGTGCAAGGGTAATCTCTTTTGTATTTGCTATTTTGTACACCTTGCATTATTGGAATTTGCTTGCGTGTGTGCATACACGGTAACAGCAGAAATACACTGACTCATGTGAATGACACAGCACTGGGTTAGCTGTTCAGCACATTCATACACTACTATATCACTGTCATCAAGTAAACCTGGCCTGACTTAAGCTGATCACCGTGCATCAGCAGAAGTCACCAGCAGGCATCTTCCACACCTGTTAATGCGCTCAAAAGCACTCCTGTTATTGTAAATAACCTGTCTGTATGGACTGCATCCTTACATCAGTATTGATTTATCTATGTACTGTATCTACAGATGTAGGATCTTAATTTGCAAACTTGTAGTGTATTCAATGTTTAAAAAGGCTTCTAAAATGTCCACGGTTAAATTTCAGACCTGATTTGTCTGAAGCACTTAAATGTAAATGCTTTATTCAATGTCATCTGACATGAGAACAGTAACCGTTATCCATGAATACAGGGTGTCTCCTGAATGCTGTGGAGTTTGGCTTTCCAGCCATACCATACATTCCTTGGTGCGACTTAGTAACATATATGGGCATACGGCCATAAATGGGCAGGTAACACCCACAAGCCTATTTCAAGACATGTTAGTGTGGAGAAGCTAAAATGATATAAACGTTGTTTTCATTAAAAAAACAAATCAAGGTTAGCTTCAATTTGGTCTGTGTTTGAGATAGTGCTACATGGGGTGTCAAATGAATCATTAGGTTCATATGAACAAAAGCAGCCTATTGTCAATTTTCTCCGATAATGTATGGCTGAATTAGAACATCACATTTCCACCAATTGACTATAGCTTTGCGCACAAAAAGTGTGGTGTTTTTATCTTTCGACCTGTGGTACAGTATAGCGTTACATTGGGGAGTGGGTAAAATGAAAGATGGACAGTCATGTAGCCAATAAGATAAGCTTTACAGTCATATCAGATGACCTTGGTGGGACTTGTAGAACTTAAGTAGCTATTTTTGGTTATGCTACCGACATTGTGAAAGGATGCACTCAGAACACACAGAGCGTAGTATTTTGAATGGATTCTTTCATTGCTTTGGCATAAAAATGGCTTATCAAGGATGTAAAAAGAAAGTGAAAAACTACCCAATAGGGGGTAAGAAATGACAAAAGCCAGGAATCACAACAAATTCTTATTGAGTCAGACACAGATGCTGGAAGCGACCTGGACCAAGATGATTCGTGCAGAAAATTATGTTTTCTAGAAGGATTGGATTCCGTTGTATTATTTTGTATAGCTTTCTATAGTTCACTATATGTATTTAGTATTTTTTTTATAAAGTTGTGGTCTACTTCTTTTTGTTTAGTATTTACAGTGTAGTGTGGTCCTGTCCTGTGTAGCCTATATCCTGTATTTCATTCCAAAGTGGTTACATATTGTACCTACAGTGACTTCGGAAAGTATTCAGGTCCCTTGACTTGTTCCACATTTTTCTATGTTATAGCCTTGTTATTAAATGGATTAATGTACAAAAAATCCTCAGCAATCTACACACAATATCCCATAATGAAACATATTTTATAAAAATAAAAAATGCAAATAAAAAGTTTCCAGACATTTTGCTATGAGACTCGAAATTTTACTCAGGTTGATCATGTTGTAACTTTGGAGAGGCCACTAAATTCTCATGGCCATTGTTACTTTGTCTCTAAAGGTAGGCTACCTGTGTCCCACTGTCTACATTGTATAGGCTAGTATATTGGTTTTTACATGGCAGCAATTTGGCCCATCCACATTTCTGCAAGCCAACCCACCAACAGATTTCTGCCTACAACCTGACTGGGAGGCCATCAAACTCTTGTGGCCATTGCTCCTATGTCTCTTATGTGTCCGTCCCACTGTTTGCATTGTGGGTGTGTTTCACACCTCTATGTGAGGCACACTCCAGACAGTGCACAAATAAACGTATTCATTATAATGACCTCACCTCTCTCACCTGGCCAGTTGTGAAGGGCCAGGTTACAATCCACCTGGCTTGCTATGAAGGAGTCATACATTAACATAGATTGTCTCTGAGAGAGTGCTGTGAGATGGTGTGCTAATAGTCACAAGCAGGGAATTAGTAACAACGTTTAGGCTGAGTGTTATCTTTTAGTATGTGCATGTTGCCGGAAGCTAGGTGTATGTCGCATGTCACTACTTCACTTGAACTTATTTTTTTTATTATCAAAATGCATTTTTGGGCATTTTGGGAAGTTTCATAAATGAACTTGCCTTAATAACAAACCTGTAATTCCAGCTGTAAATACCAAAAAAAATGCTTAAATGAAGAAACTAGTTGGTTTAGCCATGGAAAAAAACAGGAGCCTACCCGGTAGCCATGACAGGCTGAGGTAGTGGATGGGCTGGACATGCCGGGAAACGCGTTTGGATCCTTCTGCCATGTAGCATGTTTCTGTCTGTAACATGAGCTGCTCAGTATGTTTTGATAATCCTTTCTACCGCTGCTTTTTTGTAAATTATAACGTTAGCCATCGAGAACTACAAACGTTTTGCTAATTTTCTCAACAACATTAATGCCCTGAATTTAGCAGACGCTATTGAAAGATCAGTTGGAAAAAGTTGTGATGGGCTACTTTCTGCACACGCCACGGTCAGTATGAACTAGAGAGACTTGACACAATGCTGACCAAACAAAATGTAGGTACAAACAAAACGGAATTAAATGGTTCCAGTCTACTGTGAAAGTTCATCCATGTATACGAATTTTCAGATATTATAAGTTTCAAATTTTGTTAGAGAATAGTTTTCATTGCAAGTTACTGCGTATTGTTAGCTATACTGCACCTATGAAAATCCATTTGTGTTGGTACCATTTGTGTTGGTATAAATATGAGTTTAGACTATGCCAGTTCATTGTTTAGCTAGCTAGTTAAAAACACCTTGAGGATGGATCCTAAACAACGTTTGCCGTGTTTCTGTCGATATTATGGAGCTAATTTGGAAAAAAGTTCTGCGTTGTAGTGGTAGCATTTTCTGGTTGATTTCTCAGCCAACCATGATGAACAAAAGAGAGCTATTTTGCCTACAAAAATAATATTTTTGGAAAAAAGGAACATTTGCTATCTCCTGAGTCTCCTGAGTGAAAACATCCGAAGTTCTTCAAAGGTAAATTATTGGTTGCTTTTCTTATTTTCGTGAAAATGTTGCCTGCTGCCAGCAGAGCCTAGCATAGCATTATGCCATGATAAACTTACACAAATGCTTGTCTAGCGTTGGCTGTAATGAATATTTTGAAAATCTGAGATGACAGTGTGATTAACAAAAGGCTAAGCTTGTGTTTGAATATATTTCATATTTCATTCACTTCCACTACCCCCACTGCAGGCCCTGGCTCCACTCACCTCAAAGCCAGTTCATCTAGAGTTGCGAGGGCAGGGGGGACAACTAGGCCTCAACAGAGAAGAGAGAGAAACAGAGGTAGGGGCACTGGAAGTAGTCTGCATCCAGCAGAAAGTAGACTTGTTTGATCACGATGCCACAGACATGCGTGCACGCACAGACACACAAATGCCCACGCGTATTGCAATCTTTCAAGCATGAATACACACTTCAGAAACGTTCAATTTCTGTTTGCACTGAGCGAATGTCACTATTACAGCTGGCTTATTGTGCAGAACTAAAATGCACCATTTCAACACCATGACCACAGTCAAAAGCACCAAACAATGGTTTCCTTGCTGGTCATAACACATTGACATTTTCAGAGACAATCAACCTTTCTCCTTGAAGGTTTTTCTTTGTTCCTTTATGACACTTTAGTTCTTTGTTTGATTTATTATGTGATAAATGGGTGCTCAGTCAATCTGTTTCACATGAATATTCACATAAAAAGATCTAGGTTATCTGTTATGGCACCATTAAAACGGTACTATAGAGGCGTTGTTAACATTGTATACTGCATCAGTGCCACATTGGATTACACTATTCCTTAGATCGATACAAGCTTACGTCCCCATTATGAGAGGAATAAAAGTGTAGATCTTTACGAGTCCAGGGTGGTAAGTATATATTGCTGTTAAGGCTAGGCCATTTGATTTAACAGCGCCTACAATCTCAGGGTAGTGATTATTAGGAATGCTTGTTTTACTGGGGTACTATATATGGCTGTTCAGAGCCTGCTGACACATCTATAAACTAGACATCACACACATATAAAGACACACACACACACACACACACACACACACACACACCTCTTTCGCCATCTGGCTTGGATCCTTAGTCGACATGGCGCCCCGCCGCACCACCACGTCAGGTCTTCCGACGAATACTCCATTCACTGTGCCTTCAACCGGCCTCTGTCGGGCGTCGGAGCAGACGCTTCTACTAGCCCCGGGCTACTAACTTTAAACGCTGCGTCGCCCGCATGATAGCGTCGTAGCGACTACTCCGCGGCTTCCCTGTTCCATATATTGCTGTCCACTGGACCCTATGATCACTTGGCTACATAGCTGATGCCCGCTGGACTGTCCATTAATCACGGTACTCCATTCTATTTTAGTTTTGTTTATTTATTTATTTTGTTTATCTTTCGGCCCCAGCAGCAAAATCAGGCTCTGTGTGCAGTTAACCGACCCTCTCTGCCCAGTCATCGCCATTTTACCTGTTGTTGTTTTAGCTGATTAGCTGTTGTTGTCTTAGTTAGCTTTCCAAATCAACACCTGTGATTACTTTATGCCTCGCTGTATGTCTCTCTCATATGTCAATATGCCTTGTATACTGTTGTTTAGGTTAGTTATCATTGTTTTAGTTTACTGAGGAGCCCCTAGTTCCACTCATTATTCCTCTGATACCTCCTTTGTCCCACCTCCCACACATGCGGTGACCTCTCCCATTATAACCAGCTAATCCACAGATACAACCTCTCTTATCATCACTCAGTACCTGGGCTTACCTCCGCTGTACCCACACCCCACCATACTCCTGTCTGCACGTTATGCCCTGAATCCACTCTACCACGCCCAGAAATCTGCTCCTTTTATTCTTTGTCCACAACGCTCTAGGCGACCAGTTTTGATAGCCTTTAGCCGTACCCTCATCCTACTCCTCCTCTGTTCCGCGGGTGATGTGGAGGTAAACCCAGGCCCTGCGTGTCCCCAGGCACCCTCATTTGTTGACTTCTGTGATCGAAGAAGCCTTGGTTTCATGCCTTCTCCCTAACTTTGTTTTAGTCACTGCTTTAGCACATTCCGCCAACCCTGATGTCCTTGACGTGTCTGAATCCTGGCTTAGGAAGGCCACAAATAATTCTGAGATTTCCATACCCAGCTACAACATTGTCCGTCAAGATAGAACTGCCAAATGGGGAGGAGTTGCAATCTACTGCAGAGATAGCCTGGAAAAGTTCTGTCATACTTTCTAGGTCTATACCCAAACAGTTTGAACTTCTAAATTGAAAAATGAACCTCTCCAGAAATAAGTCTCTCACTGTTATCGACCCCCCTCCGCTCCCAGCTATGCCCTAGACACTATTTGTGAATTGATCTCCCCCATCTAGCTTCAGAGTTCGTTCTGTTAGGTGACCTAAACTGGGATATGCTTAACACCCCGGCAGTCCTACAATCTGCGCTAGATGCCCTCAATCTCACACAAATCATCAAGGAACCCACCAGGTACTACCCTAAATCCGTTAACATGGGCACCCTCATAGACATTATCCTGACCAACTTGCCCTCCAAATACACCTCTGCTGTTTTCAATCAGAATCTCAGCGATTACTGCCTCATTGCCTGTATCTGCTATGGGTCAAACGACCACCCCTCATCACTGTCAAACGCTCCCTAAAACACTTCTGCAAGCAGGCCTTTCTAATCGACCTGGCCCGGGTATCCTGGAAGGATATTGACCTCATCCCGTCAGTCGAGGATGTCTGGTAATTCTTTAAAAGTAATTTCCTCACCATCTTAGATAAGCATGCAGGAACCAATACACACAGTCAGTTAGGAAAGCAAAGGCTAGCTTTTTGAAGCAGAAATTTGCATCCTGTAGCTCAAACTCCAAAAAGATTTGGGACACTGTAAAGTCCATGGAGAACAAGAGCACCTCCTCCCAGCTGCCCACTGCACTGAGGCTAGGTAACACGGTCACCACCGATAAATCCATTATAATCGAACATTTCAATTAGCATTTCTCAACGGCTGGCCATGCCTTCCTCCTGGCTACTCCAACCCCGGCCACCAGCTCCGCCTCCCCCGCAGCTACTCGCCCAAGCCTCCTCAGCTTCTCCTTCACCCAAATCCAGACAGTAGATGTTCTGAAAGAGCTGCAAAACCTGGACCTGTACAAATCAGCTGGGCAGGACACTCTGGACCATCTCTTTCTAAAACTATCCGCCGCCATTGTTGCAATCCCTATTACCAGCCTGTTCCACCTCTCTTTCGTATCGTCTGAGATCCCTAAAGATTGGAAAGCTGCCGCGGTCATCCCCCTCTTCAAAGGGGGTGACACCCTAGACCCAAACTGTTACAGACCTATATCTATCCTGCCCTGCCTATCTAAGGTCTTCGAAAGCGAAGTTAAAAACAGATCACTAACTATTTCGAATCCCACCGTACCTTCTCTGCTGTGCAATCCGGCTGCCGAGCCGACGGGTGCACCTCAGCCACGCTCAAGGTACTAAACGATGTCATAACCGCCATCTATAATAGACAGTACTGTGCAGGCGTCTTCATCGACCTGGCCAAGGCTTTCGACTCTGTCAATCACCGTATTCTTATAGGCAGACTCAATAGCCTTGGTTTTTCGATTGACTTCCTTCGCCTGGTTCACCAACTACTTTGCAGACAGAGTTCAGTGTGTCAAATCGGAGGGCATGTTGTCCAGACCTCTGGCAGTCTCTATGGGGGTACCACAGGGTTCAATTCTCGGGCCGACTCTTTTCTCTGTATATATCAATGATGTCACTCTTGCTGCGGGCGATTCCCTGATCCACCTCTACGCAGACGACACCATTCTGTATACTTCTGGCCCTTCCTTGGACACTGTGCTAACTAACCTCCAAACGAGCTTAAATGCCATACAACACTCCTTCCGTGGCATGCTTTTCAACTGGTCGCTGCCCTCACCCACCAGCCCGACTAGCATCACCACCCTGGACGGTTCCGACCTATGTGGACAACTATACATACCTAGGTGTCTGGCTAGACTGTAAACTCTCTTTCCAGACTCATATTAAACATCTCCAATCAAAAAGTCAAATCTAGAATCAGCTTTCTATTTAGCAACAAAGCCTTCTTCACTCAGGCCGCCAAACTTACCCTCGTAAAACTGACTATCCGACCGATCCTCGCCTTCGCCGATGTCATCTACAAAATAGCTTCCAACACTCAACTCAGCAAACTGGATGCAGTCTATCACAGTGCCATCCATTTTGTTACCAAATCACCTTATACCACCCACCACTGCAACCTGTATGCTCTAGTCGGTTGGCCCTCGCTACATATTCGTTGCCAGACCCACTGGCTCCAGGTCATCTATAAATCTATGCTAGGTAAAGCTCCGTCTTATCTCAGTTCACTGGTCACGATGGCAACACCCACCCGTAGCACACGTTCCAGCAGGTATATCTCACTGATCATCCCCAAAGCCAACACCTCATTTGGCCGCCTTTCCTTCCAGTTCTCTGCTGCCAGTGACTGGAACGAATTGCAAAAATCGCTGAAGTTGGAGACTTTCATCTCCCTCACCAACTTTAAACATCAACTATCTGAGCAGCTAACCGATCGCTGCAGCTGTACATAGTCCATCTATAAATAGCCCACCCAATCTATCTACCTCATCCCCATACTGTTTTTATTTTATTTACATTTCTGCTGTTTTGCACACCAGTATCTCTACTTGCACATCATCATCTGCTCATTTATCACTCCAGTGTTAATCTTCTAAATTGTAACTATTCACTTCTATGTATTGCCTACCTCCTCATGCCTTTTGCACACACTGTATATAGACTTTCTTTTTTCTACTGTGTCATTGATTTGTTTATTGTGTTATTGGCTTGTTTATCGTTTACTCCATGTGTAACTCTGTGTTGTTGTCTGTGTCACACTGCTTTGCTTTATCTTGGCCAGGTCGCAGTTGCAACTGAGAACTTGTTCTCAACTAGCCTACCTGGTTAAATAAAGGTGAAATAAATAAAATAAAACACACACACACACACACACACACACACACACACAGTTGACTAAGCCACAATGTGCTTTTCCTCTATCGTGCTCCCCGGTCTTAATCTGTGGTGCCACAGTGGCATGGCAGCCCTGTTGAGCCTGCTTGATTTCCCTAAACATCCCTAATCGGGCATCTGTATGGGAGGATAAATCCCAGATTGGCTGGAACCAGGCAGCAGCTCTCTGACACTAGGCTAGTCCCAGCTAGCCTTGTGATGATTGGCTATAGCGAGTCAGAAGTTTCCTTTATGGTTGGCTACCGACAGCAAGGAGCCAGGACGAGCTTGCTGAGGATGGTGTAGCTATCTGGCAACCCTTGGAAGATTGGGTGTCGCCGGCCAACAAACTCTCGGGTGATTAGCTGATGTGAATCTGGAGCTAACTGATCGTCCTATCAATGCCCACGGTGCAAGCTGGCTGCTGGGGTTGCCTGCTGGCAGGCTTAAATTCGGCTATCCATAACCGTCCCTTCCATTAGGGAGCTGTGGAGCTGTGTGTGTATATGTGTGTGTGTTTATTTGTGCGTGTCTGTGCGCTATCCATAACCCTTGCGTTGGGGAACTGTGCTGCCAAGCCCAGCCAGCGGGCCCTAACACCTCATTATTCGTGCCCAGGAATAGATGGGTTTACAGGGCTCTCTCACCATGCTAGGCCCCTGGATATGCCTGGTGCTGTAAGACTAATACCACTAACATGTACTGGGGAAATGTCACGCTGGGCTGTGATTAGTTAGGCTATCAGATTTATACAGGAGTAGTTGAGGGGAGTGAGATTTACTGCTACACATGACATGGTCTTCTCTAGAAGGACTGGAATTTTCTGAGATTGACATGTACATTGGGCTCTGCAATGCTGATTATTGTGTTGTTGATATGAGACCTTGGTGGGTTTAGGGATGACATAATTTCAGAATCCACAACGTGTATGTATATGTGGCACTATGAATGAGACCAATGAAACACCTTCATTATATTGTAAGTGGCTTCTGACTGAACAAGATTGGTTAACAGTTAAACAATTCCATGATAACAATAAAACAATCATTGGTTACAACTCACAGCCTCCTCCGCCTCTTGTCACTCAGAACAATTAGCAAGTGTATTCATATTGGATGTTCATTCTCTCTCTATTTGTCATCTAATTAACACTAACGAGGTGTTGACACTAAGACTCACTCACTATAGAACCGAACGAGAGAGTGGCTTCAGCAAACCCACAGAACACACACGCCACCATTTTGTTTGGCTGTTGACAAAGTCAATATTTAGCTTCCATTGCCGAGCTCCATAAAGGCATGGAGGCTGAGTTCCATTCCCTGTTTTAAGATAATCAGTCTTCAGAGTTAGTATGGCTAAACATAATGAGATTAGATATATTCTATTATTTGCATACCACTTTTATCTTTGTCACATTTTGATTAAGCTGTGTGGTGGAGATGGCCTACTTTCCCAAAGCACATTTCTCCCCATAGAGTTTCATAGGACTCCTATTGTCTATTAATTTACTGCCTTGCAGTTATGTATTTATCATTGTCGTTTTCTGAGCCTTCAACTTTAATTCACATCGCAGTTTCAGGTTAATGCTGCCTGCATTCAAGTTGGAAATTCGGATAAATCTACTTGTAAACTGGGAACAACGAGTTCACATGCTTTAAACTCGCTGATAATGCTGATTAGCTAATGGCAAACAAGCTGCATCAACAATAAATGAAAAGTATAGCAATCATACTCGCAAATACATTATAGTTTTCAAAAAACATATTAATATAATTTTTTTTAACAAATAATTTGTTGTTGCATTTAGATCTGTAGATCTGTTGCATGTAGATCTGTCTGTGGAAAGGGTTATGCATGGAACTCAAAACGATTCTACCTGAAACCAAAAAAGTTTCTCCATCTCGGAAATCTCGGAAACTCTGACATCAGAAGCAAAATGCCGGAAGATTGGTACATTGTGGGAAGCAACCCATCCATCTAGAGAGACTACTCATGGGCAGGCTGGTCAGAGCTTGGTTGACCCCATCTGTGGACCTTTTTAGGTTTTTCTTCGTTAAAATAAATATATGAATAGTTTTGCCAACTTTCATTTTGTAGCACCTATAATTCAAAAAACGTACACCTGATGTTGGCCAGGAAAAACATCACTACTGATAGTGAAGTGATTTGTGTCAAGCATGCTAGTGGCCCTGGTTACATGCCTTTTGGACTGCGGCTGGGAGGAATGCAATACAATAAGTAGACATTCACACTAATGTACTGTACTGTATCTGTTAAATGGTAACAATCAGCAACACAATCTCCCTAGCACTCTCTCACATTCAACACCACTACACTTAGTCTAACTGTTGAACTCATTGTTTAATACTGGACTAACTTAAATGATACTTAATGACTGTTATCCATGTCTGGCTGGCTAGCTACAGTAGCCTGGAAATCTGCCCACAAACCCGTCAGACTCGACACAGTCAGACCCATAAATAAATACAGTATGCTTGTTGAGGATCCTCAGCATTTCACTCCATCACTGCAAAATCGGAATGGGTTAAATTGTGATTACACAGAACATTACAGATAGCCACTAACTGAGGTTCTTAGAGAAAAAAAACATGGCTAAGATGGATTGATCCATCTAAGGAAGCCTGCATGTCACAACCAATGTAAAGCAAACACATGAGCTCCAAATGGAAATTAGACACAAACAACCACACAAATGCGATGCAATAGTCAATTTAGAAGGCAAATTCTCTGACTTTAAGATGATCAAGCCTGCAAATGAACTTGACAGATCTGAACTTGACAGACATTTTAATGTGGAAATTACAAACTTTAGAAGCCTTTTTAAACCTTGGATACACTACAAGTTTGCATTTCCTGCTGAGCAGGAAAATTCTCAGCAAAACGAAGAGTGATCAAATTAAAATCCTACAACTGTACCCTGCTTTATGTATGGTCAGTCTGCTGTGAAGCTCTTTAAAATCATATTACAGGAGGACTTTCTCTCTCTGGATATCATCCTCTGAAGCATCGTGATTATGTAGCATCAAAGGTCTATCTGAGAGAATAGCATCTGTATGCATGCTGATTGTTTTTACCCTAAAACTCTCATTGCTGTAAACATGATTAATGTTTAACATGTTGGTTGGCTAGTTTCTCTTTAGAAGAGAAAGAGGAAGAGAGCCTTGGGATCAGTGAAGCTGAATATGCTGTCAACGTTTCGAAAGCCATCTGAATATTTATTGGCTGATTTTATTGTATGGAAGTGTGTGTGTGCTGAAACATTCCAATCACAAGGGCAATAAAACAATGACTTCATATTTAATATGTAGTGCTGAGAGGAAAAACATCAACAAGAGAAAGGCGCAGTTGGATGACAGAGTTGCAGTCCCATAAAGTCCCATTTTCTCCAGGGATGCTGAAAGGAAAGCGTTCCACTAAACAAGCCATTTCACAACTCCATGACCCTGCTGAGAAATTTGGTTATTCACTTGGTCTCATCTGCTCAGCTTTTTTCTCATTTGGTCTCATCTGCAAAACTATTTTAACACTAGAACTGCCATAGGCCAAAAAACAATGTCCTGCTCCTTCCCTGACTTTTCCACTGATCATTTGTCATAATTTTGAAATCACAAACAGAAAACTGTTTAGAGCCGTTGTACCTGTTTTTTTCCACGCCTATTACCAACTTAACCCACCAAGACAATGATCTGTAGGATGTTGGTACCCAGCCAGGCGCTGACGCGTCTCTCTCTCTCCTCACTGAATGAATGACAAATGGATGAATGGGCGTTAATTGTGCACGTTACTTCACAATCGTATTTAGGCCTACCTGAATGATAGGAGGGTGATTTAATTTAGAACAATGAGTGTAATGATGAGTTTGTTATGCTCATTTATCAGCATTGGCACTCATGTTAATAATTTCACCGGACGCCTTGCGGGTTGATAGCATTCTCATTTACGTTTTACTTTAAGTTGTTATGGGCCTGTTTTGTTTAGTATAATGCTATTACTAATCACATTCATTGTAAGGGAAACAAAAACATATGCTGCAGAATGCCTTTAGAACAATGAAAAACATATCATTAACTCTATCCAAGTTGATGAGCAAGGGGAAACAAATGATAGCCATAGCCAGCTAGCTAACATAGCATCCATCTTTGTTTGAGCCAGGTGTTTGAGTAGGCTAAACTAGCTAGCTGCATTCGCTAGCTAAGTAATTGGAAATGAAAGTGGAAAAAAATACAACAAGATATATAAATAGCTCTCTCTTTCTTTTTTCTTTCTTTCTTTCTTTCTTTCTTTCTTTCTTTCTTTCTTTCTTTCTCTCTCTCTTGCTTCTCCATCATTTTTGAATGAAATAATGTGTTCAAAACTGTTAAGCTATTGTCTTTTTCTATCTTTGAGTCAACTACTCACCACATTTTATGCACTGCAGTGCTAGCTAGCTGTAGCTTATGCTTTCAGTACTACAAAATATTAATTCTTTGATACTTTGATCGGGTGGACAACATGCCAGTTAATGCTGCGAGAGCTGTGACAGGTTGGAGGACGCCCTCCGGAAGTTGTCATAATTACTGTGTAAGTCTATGGAAGAGGATGATAACCATGAGTGTCCTAGGTTTTATATTGGAGTCTATGTACCCAGAGGAGGACAGAAACTAGCTGTCCTCTGGCTACACCATGATATTACCCTACAGAGTGCTGTTGAGGCTACTGTAGACCTTCATAGCAAAACAGTGTTTTAATACATTATTTTGTGACGTGAATATATTTTTTATAGTTTTATCCGAAAAAGGATAACTCTTTTTAACTTTCACTATTTTTATGTAATTCACTGAGGAATCATCAAATCAAATGTATTTATAAAGCCCTTCTTACATCAGCTGATATCTCAAAGTGCTGTACAGAAACCCAGCCTAAAACCCCAAACAGCAAGCAATGCAGGTGTAAAAGCAGGAAAATGGTCCTCCCCTTCCACCTGTGAGGAGCCTCCACTGTCCTTATAATCCCACCCTGGTCATGGGCCTTAGCCACGTGAAAATATGTAGAATTGCACAAAATTAACTTTAAAACAAGTTTTTTTTTTATGTAGGGTACCCCCAGACCTCCCGGCTAGGGGTGGAGCCAATGAGAAATAGGAAATCTCACTCTAAGCTATCTTCAAAAGTTGGCAGCTCTGTAAAATTATACAAATTCTAGACACCATGCCTAGTCATGGTTTGTGTACATGGTCTGGCAATCAGTAAATGTACATTTAAAAGTGAACCCAGACCTTTCTTTGTCCAGTTTCAACTGAAATTATCCATCATGAACTGCACTAGCTAGCTAGCTTAGCTTGTCACTAACTTGGAAAAACATGGTTGGCACATTTAGGCTAGCTAGCTAAATTGTACAGCCAGCATTCTATCTATATCGATGCTGTTACAATTGCCAAACGTTCGGATAAACAAATTATTTATGAAACCATTGTGATGTTTGACAGGATTGGATATTGCATGCAATTTCAATTGTCTTTGAATTTCTTTGTGTATCAGCAAAGTTGCTAAAGATGATGTCACTGGCAACTTGGATCTACAACAGAAATTGCGACCAAATTGCTTCTTGTGACACATGCTTAAGTCTCTTCATACGGCTTCCTGGACAGTCTTTAACTGTGGTATAATACATTGAACATGTCCGGCATAGCTTTCTTGTGACCTGAGAGGGTTTAATACACCAGCAGGGCCTGCAGGGTTACTGTAGTGTGTCTGGTGTATTGAGAGGTGGTCTGCACCGCGTTCAGTGGCCCCTGATCTGTGATGTCAGAGTTAATCAGATAGCCGACCATATAACCACCACCACCGTCTGTCTCCCTGTCTGTCTGCTTCAACACATAGCTTACGCCCACTGTCTACACACCGTAATAACCAGCCATATGAAATAAACACCGGACTATGTCCCAAATGGCACCCTATTAACTATGTAGTGCACTACTTTGACAAAAAGTAGTGCAAGTAGTGGACTACATAGGGAATAGGGTGCCATTTGGGATGCATACAGTCCAGCACTTGAGACATGCCAGAGGTTAAGACCTTCTGCAGAATGAACCCTCTCCACTCAGGGGGAGAAATAAAACAGAAATATCAAATGGCCTCTTTCTCTCCTCACTTTGCCAGTGAGGTACAAATACAAAGGGGAAATATTTGTGTTGTAATACAGGCTGAATAGATAAACCAACCAGCCTCCTTACTGAACTAGGGAATCAAAGCCCTTTTAACACACGAACCACTGGGCCCCTTCAGGCTAATGAGCAATCATTCCGACTGCACAGCCTGGTCTCATAGACTAGACGTAACATAGTAAAAGTAAATCCAGGACACGCAAATTATTATGATAAGTTACTTTTGTTTACACAAGATATAAGGTTACTTAATTAACCATTTACTGCAGTGGGCTAAATCAGGGTCACACAGAGTGATTATTGGTAGTCTTTAACAAAACTACTTTGAAACAAAAGTATACTACCTCATACATGGTTGTGGGCTCAAAAAAAGAAAACACCTGTACCTTGTCAGATTTTGAGTTGAAATGTATTTGCATCCTTATATTACACTTTGTATACATCACAGAATACAAAAATATAACAAAATGTTTCACATAAAAACAAATAACATCTTTAATTAATTCTGAAATTATGAAAAACAGGAATAACATTCCACCCATGAGGCCAAAGTGGAGTTTTTGGTCATTGACTGCAGGAAAGGGCTACGGCAAAAACAAATGGAGGGTGGTTGGCCAGGGTGGATGGGTGGGGGAACTATAGGTGGCAAGTTCGAATCTCATCACGGATAACTTCAGCATTTTAGCAAATTAGAAACTTTGCAACTACTTACTACTATTTAGATGCATAGCAACTAAACTCAGCAAACTTAACATGTGTAAATATTTGTTTGAACATAACAAGATTCAACAACTGAGACATAAACCGAACAAGTTCCATACGCTTGTGACTAACAGAAATTGAATAATGTGTCCCTGAACAAAGGGGGGTCAAAATCAAAAGTAACAGTCAGTATCTGGTGTGGCGACCAGCTACATTAAGTACTGTACTGCGTCTCCTCCTCACCCCTGGTGAGACAAAACCGCTGCTTGTCAGTGAAGAGCACTTTTTGCCAGTCCTGTCTGGTCCAGTGACGGTGGGTTTGTGCCCATAGGCGCCGTTGTTGCCGGTGATGTCTGGTGTAGACCTGCCTTACAACAGGCCTAGACGCCCTTAGTCCAGCCTCGCTCAGCCTATTGCGGACAGTCTGAGCACTGATGGAGGGATTGTGCGTTCCTGGTGTAACTCAGGCAGTTGTTGTTGCCATCCTGTACCTGTCCAGCAGGTGTGATGTTCGCATGTACTGATCCTGTGCAGGTGTTGTTACATGTGGTCTGACACTGCGAGGACGATCAGCTGTCCATCCTGTCTCCCTGAAGCGCTGTCTTCGGGGTCTCACAGTACGGACAATGCAATTTATTGCCCTGGTCACATCTGCAGTCCTCATGTCTCCTTGCAGCATGCCTAAGACACCTTCACGCAGATGAGCAGGGACCCTGGGCATCTTTCTTTTGGTGCTTTTCAGAGTCAGTAGAAAGGCCTCTTTAGTGTCCTAAGTTTTCATATCTGTGGTTCAGCAGGACTCCCTAAGTGTAAGGTTCAGCAGGAATCCCTAAGTGTGGCAGACTATGCGATGGAGTTCCGCAATCTAGCAGCGGAGGGTACCTGGAATCCGGAAGCACTGTTCGACCCATTCCTGTACGGATTATCGGAGAAGGTAAAGGATGAGCTGGCAGCCTGAGAACATACCGACGGATATTGACTCACTCATCGCTTTAACCATCCAGATCAATGGTCACCTACGGGAACGTAAGAGGGAAAGAGGTCCGATTGCGGTCCCAATCTCTCACTCAGGGATCCCACCTTGCAGCTGATGAACTCTGGAAGTCCCCAGCCTCTACGTCCCCAAGAGGATCCGCACTTACCCGAGTCCCTCCAAGAGCCTCCGGAGACTGCAGATTCACCTCTTTCCGAGCTGATGCAGCTCGGCAGGGCTAGTCTGTCTCCAGCCGAATGCGTATGCAGACTTGAGACCCAGAGTTGTCTGTATTGCGGTACTGTCGGTCATTTTGTACCTGTCCCTTCAAGAGACCTAGCTCATTCGGGTGGGTATTAAAGATAAATGTTCTTCTCCCCTTACTCGTCCCCCTCTCCACGCTACCCTGCTGTGGGGCGACCAGTCCAAGTCTCGGGGGCCGATGTGAGTCTCATGGACGTTACCCTGGCGTCCGAGCTTGGCATCCCCACTCAACCCCTCTCCATTCCCATGGGTGTTAGAGCACTGGACGGGTGCTCTAGAGGCCGGGTTACCCACCAGACTACCCCCGTCAACCTACGATTGTCAGGGAACCACAGTGAGATGATCCACTTCCTGCTGGTTGAGTCTCCACAGGTTCCTGTGGTATTGGGATTCTCTTGGCTCCAGTGACACAATCCCTCCATTGACTGGGCTACTGGTGCCGTCGTGGGCTGGAGCCCGTCCTGCCACACTCATTGCCTGAAGTCAGCTCGGCCTTCCCCGGGACGTCTTCCTGGGGGCTTGGAAATTGTCCCGGACCTCTCTGCCAGCTCCGCAGAGTACCAGGACATCTGGGAGGCTTTCAGTAAGGCCCAGGCCACTTCGCTTCAGCAGCACCGACCGGTATCCAAGAAGGTCAAGCCTGAGGTGCTGGCACGCCACTATAATGCCGCAGCTACACCCCCGGATGCCAAGACCTTTCCCCCGTTCCAAGACATTAGCTCCTCTGCTGTTCATCCTCCTTTGCCCCGTACCCTCTGTATTTTTCCTACCTCTTCTGAGTCAAATCCATGTCTGACTGCCCCTTGACTTCTGTTTCTAGGCTCATCCCTCCCCCCGTGTCATTGATGGCCAGCCAGCGTACACGGTGCAATGCCTCCTGAGGGTTCGACCATGGGGCAGGGGTTTCTAGTACCTGGTTGACTGGGAGGGTTATGGCCCGGAGGAGAGGTGCTGGGTTCCCGCTAAAGACATCTTGGAATCGGCCTTCATCGCCGACTTTCACCGCCGGCACCCCAGTCAACCAGTTTTCCGCCCAGGTGGAATGCCAGGCGGCGTCCCTAGAGGGGGTGGTACTGTCATGCCCAGATCTGTTTCACCTGTCCTTGTCTCCACCCCCTCCAGGTGTCGCCCTTCTTCACCACTTACCCTCTGGGTATTTATACCTGTGTTTTCTGTCTGTCTGTCTGGGCCAGTTCGTCTTGTTTGTCAAGCTTACCAGCGTTTGTTCCTGTCAGCTCCTGTCTTTCCCAGCCACCCTTTTTCTCATCCTCCTGGTTTTTGACCCTTGCCAATCCTGACCCTGTACCCGCCCGTCTGACCACTCTGCCTGTCCTGACCCTGTACCTGCCCGTCTGACCACTCTGCCTGTCCCTGACCCTGAGCCTGCCTGCGACCCATTTGATAATGTTTTTTAGAGAAGGAGGGGCAATGGTGGAAAACCGTAAAAAAATGACATGCCCTCCTAAAACTGGTTATAACTCCAGTTATGTTTGTGTTATTAAGATTCTAACAACGACAGTGTGTTATATAGACTTATTTAGGAAAAGTCAAGTACGGAGAGGGGCATGACTTTAAAAATGGCAGAGTAAAACCTTTATTCATGTGCAGTCCAATTGACTGCTTTAGCGGTTCTAGTGTTAATGCACGAGGGGAGAATATAAAAGTGATTCAGTAAGACACTGTACTTTCCCGGGCAGATCTAGAGCCGCAGAGCTGTGCCAGGCTGAGCAGAGCGGCTCTGTTTGATATTACAATCTGTGATGTTTGTCTGCTTCCAGCGGCTCTCAGTAGTCACCAACAAGTCAAACCTTATGTGCCACTTGTGCGTGAGACGGAAGAAGTCAGAAAAACAAGTGAATTCTGTATATAATCTAAATGATAAAGAATAACAGAGGAGTAGAAGAGAGGAAAACAGGCAGCCTTTGTTGAGAGAGATTGAGGAAGTACAAACACTAGCATGTGCTATTATTAATACTATTATCAGCTAGCTTTCACAGAGACTCACTAACAGTCACACAGCTTGTCCCTTCTCTAACTTCGACACTCCGACTGACTTTGCCACGGCAACAGTAGCTGAGAGAGACTAGGACAAGCAGTCGACATGGTACCTAGCTGTTGTCAACGGCTTGTCAAAACTCATCCATACCGTCTCTATGCATTGTGCTCCCTGACCTCGCTATCGAGCCCGACAGACACTCTGTTAAATCTAGATTAAAAAAAAAAAAATTATGCCAAAGCAAGATGGGGAGATACTGTATGATGATGCAACACATCTGATGATTCGCAAATACAGTTAATATAGTGAATACAGTTAATATAGTGAATATAGTGAATATAGTTAATACAGTTAATATAGTGAATACAGTTAATACAGTTAATATAGTGAATATAGTGAATATAGTTAATATAGTGAATACAGTTAATATAGTGAATACAGTTAATATAGTGAATATAGTTAATACAGTTAATATAGTGAATATAGTGAATATAGTTAATACAGTTAATATAGTGAATATAGTGAATATAGTTAATATAGTGAATACAGTTAATATAGTGAATATAGTTAATATAGTGAATATAGTTAATATAGTGAATACAGTTAATATAGTGAATATAGTTAATATAGTGAATACAGTCAATACAGTTACTATAATGAATATAATGAAGATGGATGAAGTGCATATGTGTCTAATTCCTGTCCTCTAGAGCCACCGTGTCTGCAGGATTTTCATTCCTCCTTTGCACTTGATTGATCAATTAAGGTCATTAATTAGTTAGGAATTCCATGTGTTTTTAGTTCTTAGTCGGGCACTGATTGAACGGAAACCAGCCGACACCTTGATCCTCCAGGAGTTGAGTTTGACACCCTGAGCTACAGTAGAACCTATAGGCTTAGGTATGTCTCTCTACAGGTTGAGTGGTTTTCCTGCAGGATAAGGTCTACCTGTCGTGTTCGGTATGCCACAAACAGAAAATACATGATTAAAGAAGTCTAAAATTGTCAGAGACTCCAGTCACCCAAATTATAGATGGTTTTCTCTGCTACCACACGGCAAGCGGTACCGGATCGCCAAGTCTAGGACCAGAAGGTTCCTCAACAGCTTCTGTTTACATTGACACCCCCCTGACCCCACCCGCTTGTGCACTGCTGCTAATCGCTGTTTGTTTGTTGCCTATGCATAGTCACTTCGCCCCCATCTACATGTACAGATTACCTCAACTAGCCTGTACCCCTGCACACTGACTCGGTACCGGTGCCCCCTGTATATAGTCTCGTTATTGTTATTCTTATTGTGTTACTTCTTATTATTACTTTTTATTTTAGCCTACTTGGAAAATATTTTCTTCTTCTTGTACTGCGCTGTTGGTTAAGGGCTTGTAAGTAAGCATTTCACAGTAAAGTCTACACCTGTTGTATTCGGCGCATGTGGCAAATAAAGTTTGATTTTTTATTTGTAAATGTTGTGAATCAAATAGAGAGGCATTAGTTAATTAATTAGTCTCTCTCTTTCTCTCTGACCGGCTGGCTGCTGGACGTATGTCATCTCCTGAGTAACAGTGGCTGTGGAGAGTGATGGGGAACCATTATTGACACAATCAAACATGGGGGAGGCAGACAGACATTGTGGGAGGCAGACGGACATTGTGGGGACACAGGGCAATAACTAGGTTCTCATTTGAGAGGTGAGGGTTGGTGTTTGCTTCTCTCTTTCTTTACCCTCTCTCTCACTCTCTCTCCCTCTGTATGTGTCTGCTGAGAGAGAGAGAGAGAGAGAGAGAGAGAGAGAGAGAGAGAGAAGAGAAAGAGAGGTTAAGATAATGAAAGAGAGAGGGATGAAAGAGGGAGAGTAGGGGGGTGAATGAGCAAGATACAGTGCTTTCGGAAAGTATTCAAACTCCTTGACTTTTTCCATACTTGTTACATTAGACTTATTCTAAAATTGATTAAATACATGTTCTTCCTCAGCAATCTACACACAACACCCCATAATGACCTCTTCCCAGAGAGGTGTTTATCTCGAAGCCCGGTGGCTGAACCGATATCCCAAGAAAGCCATGTTTCTGTGAAACAGAGAATGTTACAGTCTCTGATGTATCTCTGGAAGGCAACCCTTGCTCAAATTTCGTCAACCTTGATGTTAAGAGACATTGGCGAGTAGTATACTCGGGAGCGGTGGGCGTTGTGCCCGTTTACGAAGCCTGACCAGGAGACCGCTCCGTCTGCCCCTTCTGCGTCGCCGTTGTTTTCGGTCAGCTGCTGGGATTAGCTCCATTGTCCTGGGTGATGGTCTGAAGAGAGGATCTGCCTCGGGAAAGTCGTATTCCTGGTCTTAATGTTGGTTTTTCGACGTTGTTCTCATATCCAGTAGTTCTTCCTGGCTGTATGTAACAAGATTTCCTGGAGTAACAATGTAAGAAATAACACATAACAAAACTAAATACTACATTGTTTCCTAAGAATGCGACCATCTCTGTCGGCACCATGTTGTGTCAATGAAACCTTGCTCCAGAGTGCTCAGGACCTCATACTGGGGCGAAGGTTCAACTTCCAACACAAAGCCAAGACAATGCAGGAGTGGATTCAGGACAAGTCTCTGAATGTCCTTGAGTGGCCCAGCCAGAGCCTGACTTTAACCCGATAAAACATCACTGGAGACCTGAAAATAGTTGTGCAGCCACGCTCCCATCCAACCTGACAGAGCTTGAGAGGATCTGCAGAGAAGAATGAGAGAAACAGGTGTGCCAAGCTTATAGCGTCATACCCAAGAAGACTATAGGTTGTAATAGCTGCCAAAGGTGCTTCAACAAAGTACTGAGTAAAGGGTCTGAATACTTATGAACATTTGAAACATTTTCTAAAAACCTGTTTTTTCCTTGTCATTATGGGGTATCGTGTGTAGATAGATTTGTTTTAAATATGGAAAAAGTGAAGGGGTCTGAATTATTTTAGAAGGCACTGTACATACAGACCAGAGAAGAGGGAGATGGAGTGGGAGAAAGAATGATTGTGGGAATAGAGGGACATGAGAGAGAGAGATTCCTGTGCCCTGTGAGTGACTCACATAGTTTCTCCTTAAGGCATCACTCCGTCCTCCAACTCTACCCTCCCGCCCTCCCTTTCTCTATAGGTGGTCCCTCATGAGGAGGCGTACAACCCTCCACCACCTACAGGGTAGAGTATCATGTGTGTGTGTGGGTTTATATGAATGTGTGTGTGAGCATGCAACCATTTACTGCAGAACAACAAAGGTTGGGTACATAATTGCAGCTATAGCGATAGAATTACAGCCTTACTGTGCCACGGTAATCACACAGGACAGTGTGTGTGATATTTATGAGTGCGGCACAGTGGCATGTAATGACAGTGACAGAACAAGCAGGGTCACGCAGCTGATTTCCAATCCTTTCTCTGTCTCAATCAGTCATTCTTATAGGAGAGTAGGAAGACACATTCATTTTGAGTATCTACCATAATATAGGAGGTTCTCATGGCATCAGTTCGTGTCCAGGGTAGACTGGACACAAACTGATCTCTGAAGTCGCCCACTATTACTTCTCATGCGCAAACGTTTTCAGCAAAATTGTTTATAAGATCTTGATCTACTGGTATGATGGCAATTCTATACCAATCACTCCCATTCACAACTGCATTGCCATGCATGTTTGTTATTCCGATACAGTTTATAGAACCAAAGTCATTACCGTAGTTGTTGGGCTATATTGGTAAATGAAACAAAGAACAAATTAACTTAATAGATTTACAACTCCCCATAGATAGGCACATAGTGAACAGTGAGAGATGGGAATCCCAAAAGGTGGAACATTCATTTATTTGAATTTTAAAGTGTTGAACACAATAAATAACTAAATAACCATTCAACTTGCTAATGCTCCGGGACAGGGCCGATGTGGAGGGAAATTATGTTCCCTTTAATCTAAATTCAGTGTATTTATCTATTTGTTCATAACATAATGTTCCTAGGAGGACACTTTGTCCCTGAAGAGATATGTTGGTGCATTTAAAATATTTTTTTTAACTCGCTATAGTCGTATATGGCATCAATTAAGGACATCATTAATTCAGTAGACTGTTGTGCTTGCAGGGAAATGTGAAAGATGAAATATATAACAAACAAACATCCGGGATTACAGGATGTATAGAATAGACAGTATATATAGTATAGAGATTATATACATTATAGAGAGCAGGGGTGCAACTTTCACTGTGGACGGGGGGCCAAGACTCTCTTCACAAATTCTGAAATTACACTTTTGTCCCCACAAGTTTTATCATTGGACTGTGAAACAAAAAGCGGCATTGTTGTGCTTTAAGACCATGAGGACGCCTCAGAGCGGTTGCGTAGGCTGTTTTGCGGTTTAAACCGGCTGGATTTAGGACCACACGGACACCACCGAGAGTGCGGATAGGCTGTGTGAAGGCAATGCTTCTGGCTTTGCAGGACCGGCATTGAACAGAGGCAGCTGCTGTCAGTATGTACTGTATGTGTTGCGTTCTTTCTCCGAATTGTAAAAGCAAGCATAAACTGGCTACTCTTTAGTAGACTGATGTTGCTTGCAAGGTAACTGCTGTTTAACTTAACAGGAAAACATTTTTTATGAGTGTTTATTCCCAGTGCTGAGCTAATAGCGTAACTGACATGTATAACGTTTGCTAATGTTTCATCCCCTCTCGACTGAGGTGAATGTATTAGCTAGCTAGTAGTAGCTACCACAGCCAGTTCAGCTCTAGCTTCTAGCTATCTGTCAAATAATATTATAATAATAGCCACCTCATATTGTTATCTAAAAGCTGTTATGTATGGAACTGTTTTGTAACCCTTGTTTTGTCGCATTTCAACAGAAGTAAATGAACTTAACTAGCTGTCGCCAGTTACTGTACCATAGGAGAGCGAGCTAGCCAAAACTTGGCTAATGTTAGCTATTGTTTTTGCCTCAATCACACTAGACCTGAATCAAACGATGAAACCAGCTGCCAAACGATTGAAGACCGATATTCTGATGCTTTTTGACAGTGCAATGTGAGTTTTTATTAGAGTCAGTATATCAATGTAATGTTATTGATCTGTCAGTTTCCCTAGCTAATTCCCTACTTTGCTCACACTGACACAATATAAACAGCTCCACAAGCTTCACTGTCATGGTGCACAGTCAGAACACAACACTATGCTCATCATGTCTTAGCAGGATCAGATGGTGACAGGTGTCCCAGCAGGGTCAGACAGCCATGGAAGACTAGTCTACGGAGCTCAGGTGAATTTTGCAGTATGTTTTAAAAATATCATTGAATGAATACAAAGTTCCATCTTTAGGGTAGGCTTAGAGTACCAACACAACAGCAGTTTAAGCTTAAAGCTACAGTCTGGGATCTGGGAATAATGGTCATTTCAAGGATTGAACCATTGATTCTATTCTTGGATAATATAATATATAAATGAACACCAAGGTAATTATTTGTAATGCCTCATCTTAGCAGGATCAGATTGTGACAGGGGTCTCAGCAGGGTCAGGCAGGCAGCCAGTGAAGACCAGTCTGTGATGGAGCTGAGGTTAATTTTTGCAGATACATTTTTTAAAATTGTGCAGCAAACACTGGACAAGCCAGAAGCTTCAAAGATTTTAACTATTTTAAGGCAGTCTGACAAACCTAAAACGTTGACTTCCAAACTGTCTAAAGGGTTGATAGAGGCTTTTCCCGAGGACACAATACATGTAAAACAAAAATGTGAGGAAGACCTGGGAAAAGCCAAAGATGATGACAAATGGATAAAGATACGTTTGAATGCCCAGTCATGTTCATATAACCTCATACATAAATTACTGCAGTTTAAAACCATCCATAGAACGTACTATTTGCCAGTGAAACTGAATATTATGCACTCAGAAATGTTATTACTCTGTATATAAGGGGGACATACTTGCATATGTTATGGTCTTTTGAAGGCTGGCTGAATTCTGGCAAACAGTATGTTATTTTATCTCAACATGTCTACAGATTCTCCCTTCTCCCTGTTTTTGATTGCTTGGAAATACTGATACCGGAGGCTTTTATTAGAATAAATTGTGTAATCTAGCATATAGTGGCAAAAAAATGCATTGCCATTAATTGGAAAATGGATTATCCTCGCACAATGTCACAATCGATTGCAAAAATGTCAAGTTATTCAGCAGATTTGATGTATTACAAGATTAAAGGTATTACTGTGCAACTTTCATAAGGTCTGGATGCCTTATATGGAATACAGTACAACAAAAGGAGTCTGTATTGAAAACATGCCCACGTCAGGGAGATAGATACCTATTTAGGCAATCCCTAGCTGCTGGGCTGCTCAGTCCTGGCCCTGGGCGTTTGCTGTACTGTTGTCACATATGAAACCAATAAGGAATGTTTCACTAAGATCTTAAAGCTGAGTGGGGCAGTGGACCACTAGGGGGCAGGACGGGGCGACCCAGCTATATTGTGTGCAAGTAAAAATAACTCTACAGTGCTACTAGGCAAAATGAGATGAATACGTTTAAAGAGCAAAATAATAAATACATTTTTAACCCGATTTCATGATATCCAATTGGTAGTTGCAGTCTTGTCTTACCGCTGCAGCTCCTGTACGGACTCGGGAGAGGCAAAGGTCGAGAGTCACGCGTCATCCGAAACACGGCCCTGCCAAGCTGCACTGCTTCTTCACACACTTCTCGCTTAACCTCTTTGATCTCTAGGGGCGCTATTTCATTTTTGGATAAAAAACGTTCCCGTTTTAAGCGCGATATTTTGTCACGAAAAGATGCTCGACTATGCATATTCTTGACAGTTTTTGAAAGAAAACACTCTGAAGTTTCAGAATCTGCAAAGATATTGTCTGTAAGTGCCCCAGAACTCATTCTACAGGCGAAACCAAGATGATGCATCAACCAGGAAATGAGCAGAATTTCTGAAGCTCTGTTTTCCATTGTCTCCTTATATGGCTGTGATTGCGCAAGGAATGAGCCTACACTTTCTGTCGTTCCCCCAAAGTGTTAGCAGCATTGTGACGTATTTGTAGGCATATCATTGGAAGATTGACCATAAGAGACTACATTTTCCAAGTGTCCGCCTGGTGTCCCTGCGTCGAAATTGGAGCGTAAAGCCAGGTGCAATTATTTTTCCATTTGAGAGCAAGGAGAAACCAGGCTTCCACGAAGGATATATAATTGAAGAGATATGTGGAAAAACACCTTGAGGATTGATTCTAAACCACGTTTGCCATGTTTCAGTCGATATTATGGAGTTAATTTGGAAAAAAGTTCGCGTTTTGAGGGCTGAATTTTCTTTTTTTTTTTTTTTTTTTTTTTTTTTTTTGGTAGCCAAATGTGATGTACAAAACGGAGCTATTTCTAATACACAAAGAATCTTTTTGGAAAAACGGAGCATCTGCTATCTAACTGAGAGTCTCCTCATTGAAAACATCAGAAGTTCTTCAAAGGTAAGTTATTTTATTTGAAGGCTTTACTTGTTTTTGTGATAGTTGCCTGCTAAATGCTAACGCTAATGCTAACGCTAATGCTAACGCTAAATGCTACGCTAGCTAGCTACTGTTACACAAATGATTGTTTTCCTATGGTTGAAAAGCATATTTTGAAAATCTGAGATGACAGTGTTGTTAACAAAAGGCTAAGCTTGAGAGCTAGCATATTTATTTCATTTCATTTGCGATTTTCATGAATAGTTAACGTTGCGTTATGGTAATGAGCTTAGGTCTATAAATAGAATCCCGGATCCGGGTTTGGTCGTCGCAACAGGTTAACCCAGAAGCCAGCCACACCAATGTGTCGGAGGAGACACCGTACAATTGTCAGTGTGCATGCGCCCGGCCACCACAAGAAGTCGCTAGAGCGCAATGAGACAAGGACATCCCAGCCGGCCAAACCCTCCCCTAACTCGGACGACACTGGGCCATTTGTATGCTGACTCATGGGTCTCCAGGTCACGCCCGGCTGCTACACAGCCAGGGATCAAAACCAGATTTGTAGTGATGTTTCTAGCACTGCGATGCAGTGCCTTAGACTGCTGCTCCACTCGGGAGGCCCGATGAGATTAATTATATGGAGAATGTGCTATCTCTGTGTGTTAATGTATATGTGTAGGTTTTTACAAACTTTTCCCTTGGGATAAAAAAATATATATAAAAAACGTTTTTATTTGGAAGGAAATTGCGTTGAGGAGAGAGTCATTATTATTGACTAGACTGGTGGGGTTCGGGTGTCCAGGCGGCTCGGGAATGGCTGGGCAGACTGGCAGAAATTTGATATTGAGGATCTCTTAATATGGTTGATAGGAATTAGGAAAATGAATGGCAAATAAATCTGGCTGCACAACTGATTGGCAAACGTACTGCAAATTGAAAAATGTGACTAAACTGAATGAAAAGAAGAAACAACACTATGAAACAAAGATAAATGGCATAAAGAATGATAGTAAAAAGATTTGGAGCACTTTCAATTACATTTATATTGCCACATACTTTTATTATTATTTTATTGGCAAGATCAGCAAACATGTCAGCAACAAATGCTGACACTCCACATCCAAGTAAATCTGACCACATTATAAAAGACAAGAATTGACATTTTGAATTCCGTAAAGTGAGTGTGGAACATTCTTAAAATTGTTGTCTATCAACAATGACAAGCCACCGGGGTCTGACAACTTCTATGGAAAATTACTGAGGATAATAGCGGATGATTTTGCCACTCCTATTTGCCATATTTAAGCCTACTACAAAGTGTATGCCCTCAGGCCTGGAGGGAAGAAAAAGTAATTCCGCTACCCAAGAATAGTAAAGTCCCCTTTATTGGCTCAAATAGCTGACCAATCAGCCTGTTACCAACCCTTAGTAAACATTTTGGAAAAAATGATGTTTGACCAGAAACAATGCTATTTTACTGTAAACAAATTGACAAACGGTGGTTGACTCAACACTATACATGTCAGCTACGACAGCAACTGAAATGACTGCAACGCTTAACAAAGAGCTGCAGTTAGTTTCAGAATGGGTGGCAAGGAATTAGTTAGTCCTAAATAATTTCAAAAATGAAAAGCATTGTATTTGGGACAAATCATTCACTAAACACTAAACCTCAACTAAACCTTGTAATAAATAGTGTGGAAATTGAGCAAGTTGAGTTGACTAACTTGCTTAGAATGACCCTGGATTGTGAACTGTCATGGCCAAAACATATTGATACAATAGTAACTAAGATGGGGAAAAGTCTGTCCATAATAAAGCGCTGCTCTACATTCTTAACAGCACTATCAACAAGGCAGCTCCTACATGCTCTAGTTTTGTCGTGTGGTCAGGTGCCACAAAGAGGAAAATTGCAATTGGCTCAGAACAGGGCAGCACAGCTGGCCCTTGGATGTACACAGAGAGCAAACATTAATAATATGTATGTCAATCTCTTTTGGCTCAAAGTGGAGGAGAGATTATTGAGGTATTGACACATTTAAAACACTAAGCTGTCTGTTTAAACAACTAGCACACAGCTAAGACACCCATGCATACCCCACAATATATGCCACCAGAGGTCTCTTCACGGTCCCCAATTCCAGAACAGACTATGGGAGGCGCACAGTACTACAGACAGCCATGACTACATGGAACTCTACACATCAGGTAAATGATGCAAGCAGTAGAATCAGATAAAAAAAACAGATAAAAATACACCTTGTGGAACAGTAGGACTGTGAAGCAACACATAGGCACAGACACATGCATACATACACATGATAACATCCGCACTATACTGTAACGTCTGCTTCCAACTCACACCCTCAAACACGTGAACGCAGCTCACTTTCCAGACCACTTTACAGCTCACGCTCTCAAACACCTAGAACTCCTGAACGCAGCTCACTCTCCAGATCCCAATCACCTGAATTCTAATCTCCTGTTCACATACCTGTATGTCATTATCACACACTATTTAGTTCAGTTCTTTGCACCCCATCACTGTGAAGTATTTTTTGTTTTGTGACAAGTCTTTCAGAGCTCTGGTTTTCCTGTGATTTACTCCTCCCGTGTATGATAGTTTTTGCCTGCTTCACTAAATATGCCTTTTTGCCTATTCCATGCCTGCACTTTAGCCTAGATTCCCTGTTATCTACATATTGCCTGATCTCCCGGACTACGTTACTAGCCTTTTCCCTGCCTGTACTGTTGCCCTTTTGGACCCCCTGTGCATGACCTTCTGCCTGCCCCTGGACTCAGCTACCTGTTTGCTCCTGTGGTCCTTTGCAATAAACACCTGCTGCGCCCTGCGCTTGAAACCAGCTCTTTGTCTCCCCTCACGTTCATTACATATACACACACGTACACATGGATTTTGTGTTGTAGATATGTGGTAGTAGAGTAGGTGCTTAAAGGCACACACTCAGTGTGTTGTGAAATCTGTTATGAATGTATTGTAATGTTTTAAAAATTGTATAACTGCCTTCATTTTGCTGGAGCACAGGAAGAGTAGCTGATGGGGATCCATAATAAATACACATTTTAAAAAACAAAAGTTAAAGGGATACTTCGGGATTTTGGCAATGAGGCCCTTTAGCTACTTCCCAGAGTCCTTGAACACGTAGATATCATTTTATGTCTCTGTGTCCAGTATGAAGGAATTTAGAGGTAGTTTAGATAAAGGGCCTCATTGGAAATATGCCGAAGTATCCCATTAAGTCTTTGTGCTTTTAAAAGAAAGGGTTGTTCATTTGCTAGGCTATTGGTTGAAGGTGCAACACAATATAGATTATTGAATGAACTTTGATCTACTTCACTTAAACAATGATCTGTTACCAAGCTTGATGACTGTGCGCCGATATGTTACTTTTTCTTGTTCTAAATAGAGACGGCTAGAAGGGCCATGGGTCATATTAGATTGTCTAGAAACGCAGGAAACTAGCTTTGTTTGGGGTTGAGTGAGCTGCATGGATGGATTATGGACCACACAACTGTGTCTGTGCCCAGTTAGGTGATGAGTGCCTGTCTGCATGATGTGTCTAGGTGATAAGTGTCTGTCTGTAGGCTGTGTCTAGGTGATGAGTGTCTGTCTGTAGGCTGTATCTAGGTGATGTGTGTCTGTCTGTAGGCTGTGTCTAGGTGATGAGTGTCTGTCTGTAGGATGTGTCTAGGTGATGAGTGTCTGTCTGTAGGCTGTGTCTAGGTGATGAGTGTCTGTCTGTAGGCTGTGTCTAGGTGATGAGTGTCTGTCTGTAGGATGTGTCTAGGTGATGAGTGTCTGTCTGTAGGCTGTGTCTAGGTGATGAGTGTCTGTCTGTAGGCTGTGTCTAGGTGATGAGTGTATGTCTGTAGGTTCGGGCAAAGTACACTGTGTAAATCAACAAGGGTCTGGTAAATCCACAAGGGTCTGGTAAATCAACAAGGGTCTGGTAAATCCACAAGGGTCTGGTAAATCCACAAGGGTCTGGTAAATCCACAAGGGTCTGGTAAATCATCAAGGGTCTGGTAAATCCACAAGGGTCTGGTAAATCATCAAGGGTCTGGTAAATCAACTCTAAGGTCAAACGATCTGTATTACAGATGGAGGGGGGCCATTAAGGATTCTACTATGCAGTTGTTGTGGCTATATGATGAACGATGGTGCTGTTGCTGATGATAGTAAGGGTGATGTTAGTGATGATAGTAAGGATGATGTTAGTGATGATAGTAAGGATGATGTTAGTGATGATAGTAAGGATGATGTTAGTGATGATAGTAAGGATGATGTTAGTGATGATAGTAAGGATGATTTTAGTGATGATAGTAAAGTTGATGTTAGTGATGATAGTATAGATGATGATGAGGAGGATGGTGATGATGATGATGATAGTAAAGACGATGTTAGTTATGATAGTGATGATAGTAAAGTTGATGTTAGGGATGATAGTGATGATAGTAAAGTAGATGATAGTGATGATAGTAAAGTTGATGTTAGTGATGATAGTAACGATGATGATGAGGAGGATGATGATGATAGTAAAGATGATGATGATACTAAAGATGAGGATGATAGTACAGTTGATGTTAGTGATGATAGTATAGATGATGATAGTAAAGATGATGATGATAGTAAAGTTGATGTTAGTGATGGTAGTGATGATAGTAAAGATGATGATGATAGTATAGTTGATGCTAGTGATGATAGTAAAGATGATGATGAGGAGGATGATGATGATAGTAAAGATGATGATGATAGTAAAGTTGATGTTATTGATGATAGTGATGATAGTAAAGATGATGATGATAGTAAAGATGATGATAGTAAAGATGATAGTAAAGATGATGATGATAGTATAGATGATGTTAGTGATGATAGTATAGATGATGTTAGTGATGATAGTAAAGATGATGATGATAGTAAAGATGATGATGATAGTAAAGATGATGTTAGTGATGATAGTAAAGATGATGGTGATAGTAAAGATGATGTTAGTGATGATAGTAAAGATGATGATGATAGTATAGATGATGTTAGTGATGATAGTATAGATGATGTTAGTGATGATAGTAAAGATGATGATGAGGAGGATGATGATGATGATGATGATGATAATAAATATGATAATGATGATGAATATGATTGGACAAATGTATTTCAAGTGTGTGTGTGTGTGTATGTGTGTGTGTGTGTGTGTGTGTGTGTGTGTGTGTGTGTGTGTGTGCGTGTGTGTGTGTGTGTGTGTGTGTGTGTGTGTGTGTGTGTGTGTGTGTGCGCGTGTGCGTGTGCGTTTACAATATAAGTGTTGGCTTTATTTTCTTCACACTCCTTTCACACAGCACTGTTCTAGAATATTGGACCGTTGGATTTCATACTTTTTGAATTCTCAGCACAGCTCAGACAATTTCTCCACCTGTCAACACATTCAAATGAAAAGTGGAAGTGTACCGGAGCCGCGTTGGTTGGGAATTAAGGGTTGGTGCACGTTCGGGATATGCGTCCCCCGCGGATGTTGGTCTCAGAACCATTTACCTATGTCACAATTGGACGCCTGACTAACGCGTCTCAGCGTCTATGGACTATGATTTACGGTTACATGCTCTGTCACTTTGCAAATCATCTCGAAATATTGTGCCGTGAGTCAAACAAAATCAAAGAAGTAAAGTTTAAAACACAAAAGAAGGATTGTCGATTGGAAAATCAAGATTTCCATTTTCCTAATTTTCTTTATTATATGATTTCTCCCAACACTTCCCCATCACTGGAGAAAACTGTTTTATTTTCCCCTACACTTCCCCATCACTGGAGAAAACTGTTTTATTTTCCCCTACACTTCCCCATCACTGGAGAAAACTGTTTTATTTTCCCCCTACACTTCCCCATCACTGGAGAAAACTGTTTTATTTTCCCCTACACTTCCCCATCACTGGAGAAAACTGTTTTATTTTCCCCTACACTTCCCCATCACTGGAGAAAACTGTTTTATTTTCCCCCTACACTTCCCCATCACTGGAGAAAACTGTTGTATTTTTCCCCTACACTTCCCCATCACTGGAGAAAACTGTTTCATCTCCCCCTACACTTCCCCATCACTGGAGAAAACTGTTGTATTTTTCCCCTACACTTCCCCATCACTGGAGAAAACTGTTTTATCTCCCCCCTACACTTCCCCATCACTGGAGAAAACTGTTTTATTTTCCCCCTACACTTCCCCATCACTGGAGAAAACTGTTGTATTTTTCCCCTACACTTCCCCATCACTGGAGAAAACTGTTTTATCTCCCCCTACACTTCCCCATCACTGGAGAAAACTGTTTTATTTTCCCCCTACACTTCCCCATCACTGGAGAAAACTGTTTTATCTCCCCCTACACTTCCCCATCACTGGAGAAAACTGTTGTATGCAGCAAATTCACATTGCAGGCATGTGTATCCTCCCGTGCAGTCCGTTGCCATCTGTTAAGATTAACTAAACTTTTCCAATTGTTTGTGTGGGTCTTAAAGTTATACTTTAAGGAGTAATAGCTCATATGTGTAACTATGATTAGCATTATAAAAGTGTAAAATTTAAGTTATCTTTGATGCATTTGGATCAATTTCATGCATGTTTTTCATACTCAAACAAGCTATATTTCCTTCTATATTTCCTTCTTCTGTCTTTCCGTCTTTATGGATTCCTATCATGGATCTGCCATCATATCAAAATAAGCTTCCATGGTTGAAGCCTTGTGTATAAAATGGATGTCAACTGTCTCTGTGTTTATACTTTTCATAAGTGACCATGACCAATCTCTATGCAGCTTATCAGTTGTGCATTTACGATGATGCTGGCGGTAATTTCAGTCAGTATGAATCAAGCTAAGAGACAGATTTATCTTCCATTGGTTGTCATATGTTTTTCTTCTCATATACAGTTTGGCCATGTGCAGAAGTGTGGTCATTCTATTTAATCAAAACTATGTGTGGCTTTTATTTTCTAGGAATAAGCTTGCATCCAAACCCAGGCCCACTACTACTACGTGGAGGTTATTGAAATACTTTTTTCTCTCTCCATAACCGACCTGACATAGTGTGTGCCAATATGATTCCTCATGCCGTGAGAGGGTCACCGGAGTGTGAAATTGAGCAGTGTTACCCTGCACTGTACTGAGAGGAAAAAAAGGGGAGAGAGAAGGCAGAGAGAAATGAAGAGGGAGAGCGATAGGAGAGAGAGAGAAAAAAGAGAGAGAGGAGAGAAAGAAAAACTGTGTGTGTGTGTGTGCGTGCGTGCGTACGTGTGCGTTTGTGTGTGCGCGTGTGTGGGTTCTGAGACACCGTTGAGACAAACGCTGAGACAATGAGACCTTGATCTTCGTTGAGAGCACAGCATACATTCCAACACCGAAAAAGTGGCTGAGTTCTCACTCTTTTAAAAATGTTTACAGTCTGCAACATCCAAAGTCCACGGGAGAAAAAACTGTGTGCCTACCATCAAGAAACTATCATGTAGCCCTTTTCTGCACTTATCCTTACAGTGCAGAGTCAGCCACAGTGTGTCACCTTCGCCACTTCCAAACACTGACTCACCCATAAAGATTGACATACTACACATAGCAACAGTAACCAAGGTCAAACCTACATCAGATATTTGACAGGCAATACAATCTGTAGCTATAAGGTGAAACCATAAAAATAAAAATATTTGTATGTAGCTGACTGAAACTAATTTAGACAAACAGTAAGTAGTTCAGCACACTGTGTAGTAAAACTGCAACATTTTGTATAAGGTTATAAAAAACAGGGTTGCTCTGTGAAGTTTAAAACTGGGAGGTTTCTGGATTGCAGACGGGGGGTAGAAGAGACGAGAAAGGAGAGGAGCAGAGCGGAGAGAAGAGAGGAGAGGGGAGGAGTGTTGGTCGCTGAGGTAATTTAGCTCTGATGGTGGAGCGCAATCGCAGCAAGAGCCAAGGGGAAAAGGGGCCAATGCATCACACTGATTCTCTGTCCGGAGTCGGTTCTTATGATTGAGCACCTCATGCGTCACTTTAATTTAAAAGTCAATTGCATCTATAGATACCTGTCAGACTGGAGAGTCCCCTAATGCCATCCCCACTGCAGAACAACCCTCACTACCTCAGTTCCTCTCCTTAGAAACCAACCCCAACGTCAAACAGAGCTTTAGCAGTCAGTTGAGGAACAAAGGGAGGAGAAAATAAAGGAGGGAATCAGTGCAATCTTTCATCTGAGCTGTTTCTTTCTGACAGGTATGAGTCCAGAGATGATTTGTTTCAGAGATGGATTGGAAACCGGTGAAACACGGCTTATACTGAGCGGCTGGGAGAGCGCTAGAGATCCAGATACCATTGAAATGTAAAATAAAGAGAAAAAAAAGGAAAGAAAGGAGGAATTTCTCTCTTAGATCCATAATCTCTCACTTACCATACAAATGACTATTCTGCCACTATTCCTCCAGAATATTGTAGCTTTCATAACACCAGTGACCTTACCAAGAGGTTCAGACCTCTTCACGTCTAAAAGCTGTTAGAGTGACAGAGTCAAGGTCAAGGATTCACTCCTTCAAGTCGCTACACTGGTGTCAGGAATGGGATGGTGCTGCAAATATTCCAGTTTCAATCTTCTGCTTCCTAAATTACAATTCCCTTTCTATACTTGAACATACCTCTCCTATTTGTATACAATATTGGGAGCTGTAACGCTTTGTGGTATTGAGACATAAAAGATGAGAACTGACTTGTAAAACTATTTCCTACACTTTTTCTTTAATAGTTTAGGTATTAGAGCTGGGAGACGTTAGTTTAGGTATTAGAGCTGGGAGACGTTAGTTTAGGTATTAGAGCTGGGAGACGTTAGTTTAGGTATTAGAGCTGGGAGACGCTCTCACAGGTAAATGATTGGGAGATCACACCCTTGAAATTATTCTTATCTCTTGGCAATTACATGTTATTTTGGTGAGGAACACACGGGATCATCTGAATCATCTCAAACAGGACTGAAGGTTTCACAGAATTAATTGGGGGCTGTCTTCACCTTTGATTTGCGATCATAAAATCGAACATGTTATCTTCAACCGTTATTATTTAATTGTGTCAGTGGAGGAAAATCAGGTGTTTTATTCACGTTTGTTCGAAAGGAGAACTCTTTAAATATAATGACCATTATATAAAAACATACTGCTCCCCCTTGAAAAAAATTGCCGGATCCTGTCAAATGAAACACTGGATGAAAAGTGGACCTAAAATAAGACGCAATCATAATCACAAAAAAAATTACAATTTATTAGAAATTATATAAAAATTCCTTCATGCTGTTATATACATGATAGTGTTCAATAAGCATGAAAAAGGAGGCAACGTTTTGAAAAGCAGGAGGTAGGCTACTACCTACCTAACTTGTCCAATAAGAATGTTTTGAAAAGCAGGAGGCGGGCAACAACCTACCTAACTTGTCCAATAAGAATGTTTTGAAAAGCAGGAGGTAGGCTACTACCTACCTCACTTGTCCAATTAGAATGTTTTATTTTAAAATGTCGCCAAAAAAACAACAGTGAAGCTTACAGCGCTAAGTGCCACAAACAAAGTTAACCACCCATACTGAAAGGAGGGAAAAAGGGCTACCTAAGTATGATTCCCAATCAGAGACAACAATAGACAGCTGTCCCTGATTGAGAACCATACCCGACAAAAACATAGAAATAAAGAAACATAGAAAACCAAAAATAGAATGCCCACCCCACATCACACCCTGACCTAACCAAATAGAGAAATAAAATGTCTCTCTAAGGTCAGGGCATGACAACTACCTACCTAGCCCAGTAATGGACTAAAGGAGCCTAATGTTACTCCTTCTAGTCCAAGGGCCTTACATGTTCTATTTAGAGGTGAATTGGCTCTGGCAACCAAAACAGACAAATTACAGTACAGTTCTAGAAACATAAAGCCCTCTACTTTCATATCACATCAAAATAATTTCACAAATACAAAATATACACTTACTGTACACTCTTAGAAAAAAAGGTGCTATCGTGAACCTAAAAGGGTTCTTCTGCTGTCCCCATAGGATAACCCTTTTTGGTTCCAGGTAGAACTCTTTTAGGTCCCATGTAGAGACTTTTTCAGAGAGGGTTCATCCCAAAAGGGTTCTACCTGGAGCCAAAAAGTGTTCTCCTATGGGGACAGCCGAAGAACCCTTTTGGAACAGTATACACTGTTTTAACCCTTTACAGTGGTCGGAATTGGCCTATATGGATAGGGCTAAATTTAAATGTTTCTTACAAAAAAAATATGAAAAGCATATGCATAACCATGGTAGCAACTGAAAGGGATCACTTTGGATATAATGGGGAAATGATTAGACCAAAGGTCAATAGTTCACCGAACCCAATAATTCACCTGACACAAGATTGAATCCAAACATTGCACTGTTGATTTTATGTGCAATTTACATTCACTTTACCTTTCACCACATTTGTTGATAACAAAATCTGAAAATATTCTGGATATATTCAGTAACATGATAATAATATTCCTGGAAAATGTAGGGTAGATGCAATATAAGACAAAAAAATGACAAGGGTTTGAGTGAGAGGACTACTAGTATCTCCAAGTGGCCACACACCTCTCCAAAGTGTACACAGTTCCTAAGTAATTTCAATGCACTATTATGACTCAAAGAAGAGTCTTCAACTATAAGGTGTTTTTTGAGCTCTCCTAGGTGTGCCGATGAGGAACTAGAGCAAGAACACTTGTAGTTGTTTTGTTTGGAACACAACCCTGCATCCCCACTAGAGGTCGACCGATTATGATTTTTCTACGCCGATACCAATACCAATTATTGGAGGACCAAAAAAAGCCGATACCGATTAATTGGCCGATTTAAAATAAATACAAAATAAAATAATAATGTATTTGTAATAATGACAATTACAACAATACTGAATGAACACTTATTTTAACTTAATATAATACATCAATAAAATCAATTTAGCCTCAAATAAAATGAAACATGTTCAATTTGGTTTAAATAATGCAAAAACAAAGTGTTGGAGAAGAAAGTAAAAGTGCAATATGTGCCATGTAAAAAAGCTAACGTTTAAGTTCCTTGCTCAGAACATGAGAACATATGAAAGCTGGTGGTTCCTTTTAACAGGAGTCTTCAATATTCCCAGGTAAGAAGTTTTAGGTTGTAGTTATTATAGGAATTATAGGACAATTTCTCTCTATACGATTTGTATTTCATATACCTTTGACTATTGGATGTTCTTATAGGCACTTTAGTATTGCCAGTGTAACAGTATAGCATCCGTCCCTCTCCTCGCCCCTACCTGGGCTCGAACCAGGAACACATCGACAATAGCCACCCTCGAATCAGCGTTAACCATCGCTCCGCAAAAGCCGAGGCCCTTGCAGAGCAAGGGGAACAACCACTCCAAGTCTCAGAGTGAGTGATGTTTGAAACACTATTTCACCTGGTTAATATTGCCTGCTAACCTGGATTTCTTTTAGCAAAATATGCAGTTTTAAAAATATATACTTCTGTGTATTGATTTTAAGAAAGGCATTGATGTTTATGGTTAGGTACAGTCGTGCAACGATTGTGCTTTTTTCGCAAATGCGCTTTTGTTAAGAGAGCAAGACTTTCTAATCGACCTGGCACGGGTATCCTGGAAGGATATTGATCTCATTCCTTCAGTAGAGGATTCCTGGTTGTTCTTTAAAAGAGCTTTCCTCACCATCTTAAATAACCATGCCTCATTCAAAAAATGTAGAACCAGGAACAGATATAACCCTTGGTTCACTCCAGACCTGACTGCCCTTGACCAGCACAAAAGAAATCATGTGGCGTATTGCATTAGCATCGAATAGCCCCCGCGATATGCAACTTTTCAGGGAAGTTAGGAACCAATACACACAGGCAGTTAGGAAAACAAAGGCTAGCTTTTTCAAACAGAAATGTGCATCCTGTAGCACAAACTCCAATAAGTTCTGGGACACTGTAAAGTCCATGGTGAATAAGAGCACCTCCTCCCAGTTGCCCACTGCACTGAGGCTAGGAAACACTGTCACCACTGATAAATCCACGATAATTGAGAATTTCAAAAATGATTTTTTATATTTCTGGCCATGCTTTCCACCTGGCTACCCTTACCCCAGCCCACAGCCCTGCAACCTCCACAGCAACTTGCCCACGCCTCCCCATTTCTCCTTCACCCAAATCCAGATAGCTGATGTTCTGAAAGAGCTGCAATATCTGGACCCCTACAAGTCAGCCGGGCTAGACAATCTGTACCCTTTCGTTCTAAAATAATCAGCCGAAATTGTTGCAAGCCCTATTAATAGCCTGTTCAACCTCTCTTTCCTATTGTCTGACATCCCCAAAGTCTGGAAAGCTGCCGCAGTCATCCCCCTATTCAAAGGGGGAGACACTCTAGACCCAAACTGCTACAGACCAATATCTATCCTACCCTGCCTCTTCGACAGCATGTCTTCGAAAGCCAAGTTAACAAACAGATCACCGACGATTTTGAATCCCACCGTACCTTCTCCACTATGCAATCTGGTTTCCGAGCTGGTCATGGGTGCACCTCAGCCACGCTCAAGGTCCTAAACGATATCATAACCGCCAACGATAAGAGACAATACTGTGCAGCTGTATTCATCGACCTGGCCAAGGCCTTCGACTCTGTCAATCACCACATTCTTATCGGCAGACTCAACAGCCATGGTTTCTCAAATGACTGCATCGCCTGGTTCACCAACTACTTCTCAGACAATGTTCAGTGTTTCAAATCGGAGGGCCTGTTGTCCGGACCTCTGGCAGTCTCTATTGGGGGTGCCACAGGGTTAAATTCTCAGGATGATACTTTTCTCTGTATACATCAATGATGTCGCTCTTGCTGCTGGTGATTCTCTGATCCACCTCTACGCGTACGACACCATTCTGTATACTTCTGGCCCTTCTTTGGGCACTGTGTTAACATACCTCCAGACGAGCTTAAATGCCAAACAACTCTCCTTCTGTGGCCTCCAACTGCTCTTAAATGCAAGTAAAATTAAATGCATGCACACACTGCATCAGGGATTTTGGCCCACTCCTCCATACAGACCTTCTCCAGATTCTTCAGGTTTCGGGGCTGTCGCAGGGCAATACGGACTTTCAGCTGCCTACAAAGATTTTCTATTGGGTTCAGGTCTGGAGACTGGCTAGGCCACTCCAGGACCTTGAGATGCTTCTTACGGAGCCACTCCTTAGTTGCCCTGGCCATGTGTTTCTGGTCGTTGTCATGATGGAAGACCCAGCCACGACCCATCTTCAATGCTCTTACTGAGGGAAGGAGGTTGTTGGCCAAGATCTCGCAAATCATGGCCCCATCCATCCTACCCTCAAAACGGTGCAGTCGTCTTGTCCCTTTACAGAAAAGCATCCCCAAAGAATGATCTTTCCACCTCCATGCTTCACGGTTGGGATGGTGTTCTTGCGGTTGTACTCATCCTTCTTCTTCCTCCAAACACGGCGAGTGGAGTTTAGACCAAAAAGCTATATTTTTGTCTCATCAGACCACATGACCTTCTCCCATTCCTCCTCATCGAGATGGTCATTAGCAAACTTCAGACAGGCCTGGACATGCACTGGCTTGAGCAAAGGGACCTTGCGTGCGCTGCAGGATTTTAATCCATGACGGAGTAGTGTGTTACTAATGTTTTTTTTTTAGACTGTGGACCCAGCTCTCTTCAGGTCATTGACCAGGTCCTGCCGTGTAGTTCTGGGCTGATCCCTCACCTTCCTCATGATCATTGACGCCCCACGAGATGAGATCTTGCATGGATCTTCCATTTTCTAATAATTGCGCCAACAGTCGTTGCCTTCTCACCAAGCTGCTTGCCTATTGTCCTGTAGCCCATCCCAGCCTTGTGCAGTTCTACAATTTAACCCTGATGTCCCTACACAGCTGTCTGGTCTTGGCCATTGTGGAGAGGTTGGAGTCTGTTTGATTGAGTGTGTGGACAGGTTTGTTTCATACAGGTAACGAGTTCAAACAGGTGCAGTTAATACAGGTAATGAGTGGAGAACAGGAGGGCTTCTTAAAGAAAAACTAAGCTAGGTCTGTGAGAGCCGGAATTCTTACTTGTTGGTAGGTGATCAAATACTTATGTCATGCAATAAAATGCTAATTATTTACTTAATCATACAATGGGATTTTCTGGATGTTTGTTTTGGATTCCATCTCTCACAGTTGAAGTGTACCTATGATAAAAATGACACACCTCTACATGCTTTGTAAGTAGGAAATCCTGCATTTTTTTTTGGTTGAGCGCCCTCCACTTTTTTTGATTATCAATATTTATTTACAGACACTATAGTAAACTACAGTCTAATCATATTTAAGTTAATTTCATATTCAAAATAACTGCCACGTGGTTCTCCACCCATGTCGGCAGCCTACTCTATTTCAATGAGACCACACATACTAGGCACACTTGAATTCAAACACCCAACTAGGCGAGGTAGGCTACTGAAGTTGAAGTAGTGATTTCTGAGTGTGTGATCAATGCCAAAAAATATGTTATTTTAATACAAAAGGTAGGCTAACGCATACAAAGCAGAAAGAGGACAATTTCAAAATAATCTGTGGGACAACAAAAATATCTGTCTGACCGCCCACTCCCGCCTGCAGCATGAAAATGACTACCGCGCCGTAATGATCTATGTCGGATTCGCAGGTCCCGCAGGTCCCAGGTTTCCCGTGGGAATGCAGCCCTCTAGCGCAGTCAGCACACAACACTATGCTTATCATCTCTCAGCAGGCTCAGATGGTGACAGGGGTTCCAGCAGGGTCAGACAGCCAGGGAATACCAGTCTACGGAGATCAGGTGAATTTTGCAGTTTATTCAGTGAATGGTACAAAGTTCCATCTTGAATTGACGTGTAGACCTACAGTAGCTACAGGAGAGCAGCTTAAAGCTACAGTCTGGGATCTGAACTATTGATTCAATTATTGGATAATATAATGTAGAAATGTACACCAAGGTCATTATTTGTCATGTCTACTTTAAGGAGGATCAGATGGTGTGGGGGAAAATGACAAATAAGACATGCTATGTTGTTTTTTACTTAGAGAATTGTCTCTTGTTTTATACTAGTGTTTTTTTCTAACCTGATACAAACTTGTCTGTGTGATTTAGTCATAAGACTGGGCGTATAGCTAACATCCGTTATGGTGCGAACACAACATGTGACACATCACGTGTTTTTCCAATCTGCAGGATCTCAGCTGTGTGGAAACTTGCATAAAGGAGCACATTATAGTGTGAGCTGTGGCAAATGCAGTCAGACGGTTGGGTTGAGCCCTCCTGCTATCAACCTCTGGCTATCTTAATCTGCACAGACAAACTAATCGCCTTTTACACACTATGTTCCCCACCCCTGTTTACACACATCTGCTAACTACCACGTAAACAAAGAGGTTGTACTTTCCTATAAAAGCTGAGACCAAACTCTATTCGTGGTGCTTTTAACTTTGCACTATTGGGTGATTGTAAAATAAAGTTGTTGTTTGAAGAGTCTACAGTCTCACTTCCTTTTGATTAGAAATTCCACGTAACTGGTGACAGGGGTCTCAAAAGAGTCAGGCAACCAGGAAAGACCAGTCTCTGACAGAGGAGAGGTGAGATACAACACTATATGCTCTCTGTCCAGCAAACACTGGACAAGCCAGATTATTTTTAAGGCAGTCTGACAAACCTCCAAAGATGATGTCCAAACTGTATCAAGTGTTGATAGAGGCTTTTCTTGATGACACAATACTTGTAAACCTAAAATGTGAGGAAGACCTAGGAGACGCTATTGATGATGACGAATGGATACAGAAACAGTTGAAGTCGGAAGTATACATACACCTTAGCCAAATACATTTAAACTCAGGTTTTCACAAGTCCTGACACTTAATCCTAGTAAAAATTGGTCTGCCACTGTGAGGACGATCAGCTGTCTGTCTTGTCTCCCTGTAGCACTGTCTTAGGCTTCTCACAGTATGGACATTGCAATGTATTGCCCTGGCCACATCTGCAGTCCTCATGCCTCATGACGTTCACACAGATGAGCAGGGACCCTGGGCATCTTTCTTTTGGTGTTTTTCAGAGTCAGTAGAAAGGCCTATTTAGTGTCATACGTTTTCATAACTGTGACCTTAATTGTCTAGCATCTGTAAGCTGTTAGTGTCTTAACAACCGTTCCACAGGTGCATGTTTTTGAATTGTTTATGGTTCATTGAACAAGCTTGGGAAACAGTGTTTAAACCCTTTACAATGAAGATTTGTGAAGTTATTTTGATTTTTACGAATTATCTTTGAAAGACAGGGTCCTGAAAAAGGGACATTTATTTTTTTGCTGAGTTTATATGCATATGTTATGGTCTTGTGAACGCTGGCTGAATTCTGGCAAAAAGTATGTTATTTTATCTCAGCATGTCTGCAGATTCTCCTTTGTTCCTGGTTTTGTGTGCTTGGAAATGTTGATACTGGAGACATTTATCAGAAGAAACCTAACATTTATAGTGGCTAATAAATGCATTGCCATTAATTGGAAGGTTGGATATACTTCCACAATGTATGTAAGACAAGTCAAGTTCTGTACAGTATCACTAGATTTGTTTAAAGATTAAGGGTATACTGTGCAACTTTTAAAACGTCTGGATGCCATATATATGGAATGCTGTATGACAAAAGGAGTCTGTATTGAAAACATGCACACGTCAGGGCCCCGGGGGTCTGCCATCCTGTTGGTTGTCACTCTGGGCTTGGCCTAACACACCTGAAGCCAACAAGGAATGGTTCACTAAGATCCTAAAGCTGAGAGGGGTGTGTTGGGGCTCTGCAGGGCAGTGGACCACTAAGGGGCAGGATGGGCAACCCACCTATTTGTGTGCAAGTAAAATAAGCTCTACAGTACTATTAAACCTATGATATGAACTACAGTATAATCACCTGACATGTACTGTCTGGAGGTTACAGAACTACGAACTCAAACAATGACAGGATTATGTTGCCTTAAAGACAGGTCAAACAACAACCCAGCAACAACATTTATTTACTTTTATCTCACCTTTATTTAACCAGGTAGGCCTGTTGAGAACACCTTTATTTAACCAGGTAGGCCTGTTGAGAACACCTTTATTTAACCAGGTAGGCCTGTTGAGAACACCTTTATTTAACCAGGTAGGCCTGTTGAGAACAAGTTCTCATTTACAACTGCAACCTGGCCAAGATAAAGCAAAGCAGTGTGACAAAAACAACAACACAAAGTTACACATGGGATAAACAAACGTACAGTCAATAACACAATAGAAAAATCAATATACAGTGTGTGCAAATGTAGTAAGGCAATAAATAAGCCATAGTGGCAAAATAATTACAATTTAGCATTAACACTGGAGTGATAGATGTGCAGATGATGACGTCCAAGTAGAGATACTGGAGTGTAAAAGAGCAAAAAGATAACAATGTGGGGATGAGGTAGTTGGGTGTGCTATTTACAGATGGGCTGTGTACAGGTGCAGTGATCGGTAAGCTGCTCTGACAGCTGATGCTTATAGTTAGTGAGGGAGATGTAAGTCTTCAGCTTCAGTGACTTTTGCAATTAGTTTCAGTCATTGGCAGCAGAGAACTGGAAGGAACGGCAGCCAAAGGGATCGGTAGGATAGTCAGTTTTTCGAAGGTATGGTGGTTGACTTCAGAAAACACCCCCAAAATCCCCCCCCTCGAGATTGATGGTAAACATATCACCACCACCAACATACATTTCAGTTATGCAATGCTATTGGTGGATGGTTGGAAGTTTCTTACTGCAGGGCAAATCCAACAAGGGTCATTGGGTCGTTACAATTCTATAAAGATACTGTATGTTCAGAAAGGGGTCAATCAATAACCCTGCATGAAAAACATATGTCCCCCCTTGTCCATGTTAAGACCAGCCATGACACATCACTTACAAGGCAATAAACTGGTGACCCAGACTAGACTAATGTGGAGGAGGAACATGCCTCCATTTTGTCCAATTGCACAGCAGTTTCCTGCCTACCCATGTGAGAGACGCAAACTCGGTCTCAACCTTTAAGTCTTTACTGAAGACTAATCTCTTCAGTGGGTCATATGATTGAGTGTAGTCTGGCCCAGGAGTGTGAAGGTGAACGGAAAGGCTCTGGAGCAACGAACCGCCCTTGCTGTCTCTGCCTGGCCGGTTCCCCTCTTTCCACTGGGATTCTCTGCCTCTAACCCTATTACAGGGGCTGAGTCACTGGCTTACTAGGGCTCTTTCATACCGTCCCTAGGAGGGGTGCGTCACTTGAGTGTGTTAAGTCACTGATGTGATCTTCCTGTCTGGGTTGACGCCCCCCCTTGGGTTGTGCCGTGGCGGAGATCTTTGTGGGCTATACTCGGCCTTGTCTCAGGATGGTAAGTTGGTGGTTGAAGTTATCCCTCTAGTGGTGTGAGGGCTGTGCTTTGGCAAAGTGGGTGGGGTTATATCCTTCCTGTTTGGCCCTGTCCGGGGGTGTCGTCGGATGGGGCCACAGTGTCTCCTGACCACTCCTGTCTCAGCCTCCAGTATTTATGCTGCAGTAGTTTATGTGTCAGGGGGCTAGGGTCAGTTTGTTATATCTGGAGTACTTCTCCTGTCCTATCCGGTGTCCTGTGTGAATTTAAGTATGCTCTCTCTAATTCTCTCTTTCTCTCTTTCTTTCTCTCTCTCGGAGGACCTGAGCCCTAGGACCATGCCTCAGGACTACCTGACATGATGACTCCTTGCTGTCCCCAGTCCACCTGGCCGTGCTGCTGCTCCAGTTTCAACTGTTCTGCATGTGATTATTATTATTTGACCATGCTGGTAATTTATGAACATTTGAACGTCTTGGCCATGTTCTGTTATAATCTCCACCCGGCACAGCCAGAAGAGGACTGGCCACCCCACATAGCCTGGTTCCTCTCTAGGTTTCTTCCTAGGTTTTGGCCTTTCTAGGGAGTTTTTCCTAGCCACCGTGCTTCTACACCTGCATTGTTTGCTGTTTGTGGTTTTAGGCTGGGTTTATGTGCAGCACTTTGAGATATCAGCTGATGTACGAAGGGCTATATAAATAAATTTGATTTGATTTGAAATTGAAGACCTGCACAAGGCTGGGATGGGCTTCAGGACAATAGGCAAACAACTGTTGGCGCAATTATTAGAATATGAAAGAAGTTCAAGATGACAGTCAATCACCCTCGGTCTGGGGCTCCATGCAAGATCTCACCTCGTGGGGCATCAATGATCATGAGGAAGGTGAGGGATCAGCCTAGACCTATACGGCAGGACCTGGTCAATGACCAGAAGAGAGCTGGGACCACAGTCTCAAAGAAAACCATTAGTAACACACTACGCCATCATGGATTAAAATCCTGCAGCGCACGCAAGGTCCCCCTGCTCAAGCCAGCGCATGTCCAGGCCCGTCTGAAGTTTGCCAGTGACCATCTGGATAATCCAGAGGAGGAATGGGAGAAGGTCATGTGGTTTGATGAGACAAAAATAGAGCTTTTTGGTCTAAACTCCACTCGCCGTGTTTGGAGGAAGAAGAAGGATGAGTACAACCCCAAGAACACCATCCCAACCGTGAAGCAAGGAGGTGGAAAAATCATTCTTTGGGGATGCTTTTCTGCAAAGGTGACAGGTTGACGACTGCACCGTATTGAGGGGAGGATGGATGGGGCCATGTATCGCGAGATCTTGGCCAACAACCTCCTTCCCTCAGTAAGAGCATTGAAGATGGGTCGTGGCTGGGTCTTCCATCATGACAACGACCCGAAACACACAGCCAGGCCAACTAAAGAGTGGCTCCGTAAGAAGCATCTCAAGGTCCTGGAGTGGGCTAGCCAGCCGATACGGACTTTCAGCTGCCTCCAAAGATCTATTGAACCCAATAGAAAATCTTTGGAGGCAGCTGAAAGTCCGTATTGCCCAGCGACAGCCCCGAAACCTGAAGAATCTGGAGAAGGTCTGTATGGAGGAGTGGGCCAAAATCCCTGATGCAGTGTGTGCAAACCTAGTCAAGAACTACAGGAAACGTATGTCACATTTCTTCAAAATCGAACCCAGAAGCAGACCAGGACAAGGAGAGTAGGAAGAAGGTGAGTATTTATTTACAAGTGAAAGTGAATGGGTAGATGTATCCAGGTGGCGTAGTGGGCAGCAGTGGTGAGTTGATGGGAGTAAATAGGTGGATCCAATGGGGAAGCGGAATCCTCCGACGACCAGGCGGGAATGGGGTAAATGATCCGGGTGAGTAACTGAAGACAGAACAAACGGAGGTAAGTTTAAGGCAAGCAATACGTAAAAAACAACAAAACAAATTCTATCCAACTTGAGGCTGATACTATGGCACAACATACTGTTCATGGCTAACGATCCAGCAGGGAATGGATGTCAGGTCCGGGCTTATGAAGAGGAGAGATGATGATCAGGACCAGGTGTGCGTTCCAGGACGCCGGAAAAAACACTCCAGGACAGAACACAGGAAAAAACAGACACAGGAAACGGGATTCGTGACAATGTATGATCTCTGTAATTGCAAACAAAGGTTTCTGTACCAAATATTAAGTTCTGCTTTTCTGATGTATCAAATACTTATGTCATGCAATAAAATGCAAATTAATTACTTAAAAATCATACAATGTGATTTTCTGGATTTTTGTTTTAGATCCCGTATCTCACAGTTGAAGTGTACCTATGATAAAAAATTACAGACCTCTACATGCTTTGTAAGTGTAACGGCAGATTTCCTCTTCGTCTGAAGAGGAGTAAGGATCGGACCAAGATGCAGCATGGTAAGTGTTCATGACGATTTATTAAAAAGGAACTGAACACTGAAATACAAAACAATAAACGATGTGATGAAAATGAAATCCGAAACAGTACCGTGTGGCGACAAACACGCGCACGGAAACAAACATCCACAAACCAACAGTGAAACCCAGGCTACCTAAGTATGATTCTCAATCAGAGACAACTAACGACACCTGCCTCTGATTGAGAACCACTCTAGGCTGAACACAAAAACCAACATAGAAAAACAAACATAGACTGCCCACCCCAACTCACGCCCTGATCATAAAGACAAAACAACGTAAATAAAGGTCAGAACGTGACAGTACCCCCCCAAAGATGCGCCTCCGGCCGCAAAACCTGAACCTATAGAGGAGGGCCTGGGTGGGCGTCTGTCCGCGGTGGCGGCTCTGGCGCGGGACGTGGACTCCACTTCACCATAGTGTTAGTGCACCTCTCAGCCCGCCTCCGTGGCCTCTTTAGAGCGGCGACCCTCGCTGCCGACCTTGGACTGGGGACCTACGCCATGGGTCCCAAATGGACGGGGGACTCCGGCGGCGTCGGACAGGCGGGAGACTCCGGCAGCTCCGGAGTGAAGGGCGATTCCGGCATCGCCGACGTAACAGGCGCCTCTGGCAGCTCCTGGCTAGCTGGCGGCTCTGGCAGCTCCTGGCTGGCTGACGGCTCTGGCAGCTCCTGGCTGGCTGACGGCTCTGGCAGTTCCTGGCTGGCTGACTGCTCTGGCTGGTCCTGGCTGACTGACGGCTCTGGCAGCTCCTGGCTGACTGACGGCTCTGGCAGCTCCTGGCTGACTGAAGGCTCTGGCAGCTCCTGGCTGACTGACGGCTCTGGGAGCGCCTGGCTGACTGACGGCTCTGGCAGCTCCTGGCTGACTGACGGCTCTGGCAGCTCCTGGCTGACTGACGGCTCTGGCAGCTCCTGGCTGACTGACGGCTCTGGGAGCTCCTGGCTGACTGACGGCTCTGGCAGCTCCTGGCTGACTGACGCCTCTGGCAGCTCCTGGCTAACTGACGGCTCAGGACAGACTGGCGGCTCTGGCGGCTCAGGACAGACTGGCGGCTCTAGCGGCTCAGGACAGACAGGAGACTCTAGCAGCTCAGGACAGACGGGAGACTCTAGCAGCTCAGGACAGACGGGAGACTCTAGCAGCTCAGAACAGACGGGAGACTCTAGCAGCTCAGAACAGGAGGAAGACTCTGGCAGCGCTGGAGCTCTTGAGCACTGAGCCTGCCCAACCTTACCTGGTTGAATGCTCCCGGTAGCCAGGCCAGTGCGGCGAGGTTGAGTAGCCCGCTCTGGGCTGTACTGGCGAACCGGGGAAACCATGCGTAAGGCTGGTGCCATGTACGCTGGTCCGAGGAGACGCACTGGAGACCAGATGCATAAAGCCGGCTTCATGGCACCTGGCTCGATGCCCACTCTAGCCCGGCCCATACGAGGAGCTGGAATGTACCGCACCGGGCTATGCACACGCACTGGGGAGACTGTGCGCTCCTCCGCATAACACGGTGTGTGCCTGGTCCCTCTCTCTCTCCGGTAAGCACGGGAAGCTGGCGCAGGTCTCCTACCTGGCTTCACAACACTCCCCGTGCTCCCCCTCAATACATTTTTGGGGCTGCCTCTCGGGCTTCCAGCCGCGCTGCCGTGCTGCCTCCTTATACCAGCGCTTCTCTGCCTTCGCTGCCTCCAGCTCTGCCTTGGGACGGCGATATTCCCCTGGCTGTGCCCAGGGTCCTTTACCGTCCATAATCTCCTCCCCAAGTCCAGGAGTCTTGTGTTCACTGCTTCTGCTGCTAGTGCCCGTTACCACGCCGCTTGGTCCTTTTGTGGTGGGTGTTTCTGTAACGGCAGATTTCCTCTTCGTCTGAAGAGGAGTAAGGATCGGACCAAGATGCAGCGTGGTAAGTGTTCATGACGATTTATTAAAAACGAACTGAACACTGAAATACAAAACAATAAACGATGTGATGAAAACGAAAAACGAAACAGTACCGTGTGGCGACAAACACGCGAACGGAAACAAACACCCACAAACCAACAGTGAAACCCAGGCTACCTAAGTATGATTCTCAATCAGAGACAACTAACGACACCTGCCTCTGATTGAGAACCATAGTAGTGTCACAAATATTACCGAAGGTGGCTCCCCTTCTTGTTCGGGTGGCGCTCGGCGGTCGTCGTCGCCGGTCTACTAGCTGCCACCGATCCATTGTTCTGTGTTCGTTTGGTTTTGTCTAATTGTTTTCACCTGTTCATTGTTTGGTTGTTAGGGTGGTGTTATTTAAGTTTGTTTAGCCCGCTTCTGTTTGTGAGGGCTTGTGACTCTGTATTTGTGAGAGGTGTTAGTGTTTTGTTGGGTTTTCTCGCTTCCTGGTATTTTTCCCTAAGGGTACTTATTGTAGTAATAGGGGAGACTTACGCCTGTGTTGGGTATAACTTTTTTATTTTGTTCTTTTTTGATTTTGGACATTAAAGCGTGTTTTTTCCCGCATCCTTTGCTCTCTGTGCCTGACTCCACACCCATTCACTCATTGAGCGTTACAACTAGGCTGAACACAAAAACCAACATAGAAAAACAAACAGACTGCCCACCCCAACTCACGCCCTGACCATACTAAATAAAGACAAAACAAAGGAAATAAAGGTCAGAACGTGACAGTAAGTAGGAGAACCTGAAAAATCAGCAGTGTATCAAATACTTGTTCTCACCACTGTATATAATAGGCGGTGTCAGAGGAAAGCCCATAATATTGTCAGAGACTCCAGTCACCCAAGTTATAGACTGTTTTCTCTGCTACCGCATGGCAAGCGGTACCGGGGCGCCAAGTCTAGGACCAGCCTACTTGGTAAATATTTTCTTCTTCTAGAACTGCACTATTGGTTAAGGGCTTGTAAGTAAGAATTTCACAGTAAAGTCTACACTTGTTCTATTCGGCACGTGGCAAATAAAGTTTGATTTGATTTGATGAGGACCCAGAGTTACCTCTGCAGCAGAGGATAACTTCATTAGAATTACCTGTGCCTCAGAAATTGCAACCCAAATAAATGCTTCACAGAGTTCAAGTAACAGACACATCTCAACATCAACTGTTCAGAGGAGACTGTGTGAATCCATCTTTCATGGTATCATTGCTGCTAATAAACAACTTCTAAAGGACACCAATAAGAACAAGAGACTTGGTTCCAACTGCCATGTCTTTGTGAGATCCAGAGTAGGTGAACCGATGATCTCCCATGAAGCATGGAGGAGGAGATGTGATGGTGTGAGGGTGCTTTGCTGGTGACACCATCAGTGATTTATTTAGAGTTCAAAGCATGGTGGTTTGGGTTTGGGATAAGTTGGACCGCAAAGTGAAGGAAGAGCAGCCAGCAAGTGCTCAGCATATGTGGGAAATCTTTCAAGACTGTTGGAAAAACATTCCAGGTGAAGCTGGTTGAGAGAATGCCATGAGTATGCAAAGCTGTCATCAAGGCAAAGGGTAGCTATTTTGAAGAATCTAAAATATATTTTGATTTGTTTAACACTTTTTTAGTTACTATATGTTTCACACACACACACACACACACACACACACACACACACACACACACACACACACACACACACACACTGTGATCTGCCTCAACCGCACCATCCCACGCCATGCTACATAGGCCTCTTCCTAATGATCCTTACACAGGGCAAAGGCGTCATCCCTGAAATACGAACATGTGAAAATCAATCATGGATGACAGCTCATTTGGATTATCTATCAGGGGAATGATGGAAGGATGAGGAGGAGGGGAGAGATGGAGGAAAGGAGAAGGGTATGAAATTTCAATTACCTAGTTGCTCAGAACCTATTTCCTGTGTGGATAGTGTTGTTTAACCTCTATATCTCCAGACAGTTGATTGCTCTTCCTAGGTTTTAATTCACTGGGATGTCTGTGCAGTGGAATGAGTTCTGGTTAATCACAGGGATGTCCATACAGTAGAATGAGTTCTGGTTAATCACAGGGATGTCCATACAGTGGAATGAGTTCTGGTTAATCACAGGGATGTCCATACAGTGGAGTGAGTTCTGGTTAATCACAGGGATGTCCATACAGTGGAATGAGTTATGGTTAATCACAGGGATGTCCAAATAGTGCAGTGCATCTTTCAGTACTACTGTAATACACTGTGAGTGAATCTATCTTTCAGTAATACTAAACAGTATAGCTCTCATTTCACCGTTAAGTGGACTCCAGGTAGCTACTACACACTGAGAGGAACTATCTTTCAGTACTATAACATACTAAATACACACGGAGGGGAACTATCTCTCAGTACTACAACACACTGACTACACACTGAGGGGAACTATCTCTCAGTACTATAACACACTAAATACACACTGAGGGGAACTATCTCTCAGTATTACAACACACTAAATACACACGGAGGGGAACTATCTGTCAGTACTATAACACACTGACTACACACTGAGGGGAACTATCTGTCAGTACTATAACACACTGACTACACACAGAGGGGAACTATCTGTCAGTACTATAACACACTGACTACACACAGAGGGGAACTATCTGTCAGTACTATAACACACTGACTACACACAGAGGGGAACTATCTGTCAGTACTATAACACCGATTCTCTCCCTTTCTTCCATAGACTTGGGTTCAAATTGTATGGGTGAGTGTGCTTGATTGAGCTTGCCTGGCTCAATGGAACCAATGGAATAGTCCTAAAAGTACAAACCCCTCTGATATGGCACTTCAGAACACAAGATGAATGTTTCAAAAGTCTTAAGGTGCCATACATAAGAAATTCATGCACAGCAAGGAAGGTCAGTACAGAGCACAGGAACAGAAACATTCTTATAAAGCACTTAGTGTGCCTCGCTTTTCAAATAATCCGGAACAAATGTGATTCTTCTAAGAGGAACTGCACTGTAGAAACAAATCGGCAACACTTAAGGTAAACTTGTTGGCCAGTAGCAGATCTAGTGGAATGATTTGTGTTGGGAAATTATAACAGTAAAGGTAGGTTTTGTGAATTTGACATAAACTGTTGTGACTCTATAACATGCTATGTCATGATTATGACAATGTTATTCAGTCTTTATGACCGACGCAACCCCTATTCCCTATTTAGTGCACTACTTTTTAGTCGGCCGCATAATATTTCCTCAACACGACACACTTACCGCACCCATTCCCAGGCCATGCAGACAGGCTTTTTTTGGCATGGGGAACACATGTTTACCTGGCTAAAGCTAGTGAATTAGATAAACTAAATTGAAATAATCAATCAGAAATGAACAGTACATATTACACTCACAAAAGTTTCAAAAGAATATTGACATTTGAAATGTCATAGTATGGCTATGTATGGTGTTGTAAAAGAAAAGGAGAGCCGCACACTCCAGGAGCTCATGTAATGCCTGTCGTCGGAATGAGTGGACCAAAGCGCATCGTGAAAAGCACATTGTGAAAAGTGTTCATGATTTTATTGATCAAAGAAACACTCTAACAAAGTAACAAAACGAAAGCGAAGTCAGGTAAAACAGATACTAAACAGAAAAGAACTATCCACAAAACACAGGTGGGAAAAAGGCTGCCTAAGTATGATTCCCAATCAGAGACAATGATAGACAGCTGCCTCTGATTGGGAACCACACTCGGCCAAAAACAAAGGAATTGAAAACATAGAAAGCCCACCCCAAATCACACCCTGACCTAAACAAATAGAGAAATAAAACGACTCGTTAAGGTCAGGGCGTGACAGCTCAGCTGCAATCATTTTATGACCAACGTTTAGACAGCCATGCTGTCTTCATCAGGGTATATGTACGGTGTTGTAATAATGTGGAAACAGTTTAAATACAAATGGGAAACTAAATCAACATACAGTAAATATGGGTTGTATTTACAATGGTGTTTGTTCTTCACTGGTTGCTCTTTTCTTGTGGCAACATGTCACAAATCTTGCTTCTGTGATGGCGCACTGGTATTTCACATAGATATTTATCAAAATTGGGTTTGTTTTCAAATTCTTTGTGGGTTCGTGCAGTCTGAGGGAAATATGTGTCTCTAATATGGTCATATATTTGGCAGGTTAGGAAGTGCAGCTCAGTTTCCACCTCATTTTGTAGGCAGTGAGCACACATCATTTCTCTTGAGAGCCATGTCTGCCTACGGCGGCCTTTCTCAATAGCAATGCTATGCTCACTGAGTTTGTACATAGTTAAATCTTTCCTTAATTTTGGGTAAGTCACAGTGGTCAGGTATTCTGCCACTGTGTACTCTCTGTTAAGGGCCAAATAGTATTCCAGTTTGCTCTGTTATTTTGCTTAATTCTTTACAATGTCTCAAGTAATTATCTTTTTGTTTTCTCATGATTTGGTTGGGTCTAATTACGTTGCTGTCCTAGGGCTCTGTGGGGTCTTTTGTGGACCAGCTTGCTTAGGGGACTCTTCTCTAGGTTAATCTCTCTGTAGGTGAGAACTTTGTTATGGACGGTTTGGGAATCGCTTCCTTTTAGGTGGTTGTAGAATTTAACATCATTTTCTGGATTTTGATAATTAGCTGATATTGTCCTAATTCTGCTCTGCATGCATTATTTGGTGTTTTACGTTGTACACAGAGGATGTTTTTGAAGAATTTTGTATGTTTGTTCTATTTGTGAATTCTTGGTTGGTGAGCGAACCCCAGACCTCACAACAATGAAGGGCAATGGTTTCTATAACTTAAGTATTTATAGCCAGATCCTAATTTGGATGTCAAATTTTATGTTCCTTTTGATGGCCATGCCTCTCAGAAAGTTCACAGCTTTGTGGAAGTTACCTGTGGTGCTGCTGTTTAGGCCGAGGTAGGTATAGTTTGCTCTAGGGCAATAGTTCCTAGAAGGAATTTGTATTTGTGGTCCTGGCAACTTGACATTTTTTGGAACACCATTAACTGAGATTCACTGTCAAGGACCAGGTCTGAAAGCTCTCCTTTCCCCAACTTTCTGCCCCCCCCCCCTCTCAACCCTTTGTCTATTTATCTCCCTCTCTCTCTCTCTAAACCCTTCTCTATTTATCTCCCTTTCTCTCTACAACCTCCCCTGTCTCTCTATCGTTCCCTCTTCCTCTCTCTCCCTCTAGCGGAGCAACCATGATGATTTATAAGGGAGCTGTTAGCAGTAGCTGCTCTCAGTATGCGATGAGCAAAAGGCACCTTGGGGAATTTTATGATCCATGACGAACCATCCAGGATCATTTGAGATGTGTGCCTGTGTCATAGCATATTAATAATGGCCTCCCTCTCATCTGACGCAGACGCCGCCACAGCTACCCGCCACACCTTCAAAAGAGATAATTTAATCCTATCTCGCTATCCCGCCACTCTCTCTTCCCCTCTCTGTCTGTCTCCCTCTTCCCCCCTCTCTCCCTCTCCCATTCCCCTCTCTCTCTTTCTCGCTCCCTCTCTAACTGTTAATACTTAAAACTGAAGCCCAGTGATAAGCCTTGTTGGTTTATATTGTTGCACCTTGGCTTTGGGAGAGATAAACCAGAAACCGGGAAATGGGACAGGAAGTAAGATGCAGTGAGGAGGAAATAAGCCCCTGGATCCAGGACGCGACCTAGGCAAGGCAGATAAACATGGAGGAAGGTAATAAGACTTTCATAAAGATATTGAAATGGCTGTTTGTGCAGTGAGCTTTTGAGAGGCCTCTTTATTGGAGGGTTATTGTCTTTTATTATTCCTGTGTCAACCAACCGCCTGTTAAAGTTTGATACCGAGGAACTAAGCACCTCCTCGAGGTTATATCAAATTTGCTTTTTTCGCAGCGTTTCTCTCATTCCACTTTCTTTTTCTTCTGCGAGCTAGGCCTGTGAACAAACGATTGAGTCAAGGCAGGGTACTCCTTAGTGAGCTGCTTTTGCTCCCTTCATCTCACAGGCACATTGCATTCTCTTTCAACAGCAGAAACCCCATGGTGATGCAGACAAATGAGGAGCCTGAACTGGTGCATAGGACGGCATGGAGAGAGAGGCATAAACAGTATTATATGTGACTCGTTTCAGGAAACTAGGCATATCGCGGGTCACTACTTCACAGGAGAGCCATTTCAACATCATCTATTTTTTTTATCAAAATGTGTTTTTTGACAGAAATGCCTTCTGGAACATGTGAACTTTCATGTACCTTAATAACAGAAGTGTATGCTATCTGTAAATATGAATAAAATGGTTAAATTACAAGCCTAGTTGGTTTGGCCATAGAAAAACATACAGTAGCAACCTTCCTGTTAGCCATGATTGGCTGAGATAATGAGTGGGCTAGACATGCCAATAGATGAGTTTGGATTGGTCTGCTATATAGCATGCTTCTGTCTATATGAGCTGGTCAGTATGTGTAGGTAATCCTGTCTAACAAGGCTTTTTTTAAATGCATCGCGTAATAGAAATGCATAAGTGTTGCTCTCCACTTTCTGGAGGACTGAGTTTTGAAATCAGTGGAATTGGAGTATGATAGCTAAGGAGATGGAGAAAACACCTGTATCCGGATTACATCTTTAATCTAAGGGACACCATGGCATCTGTGACAGGGAGAAGCATCCATCCATGATGTATACGGGTAAGATAGTCTAGCTATCAGAAAATAGTTTTAATTTCAAGTTGAAGTGTACTGTTAGCTGTCTAGCTAACACATAAGCCGGCTGGTTCACGAGCTAACCTTACATGTATGATCTTATTATTCATATCGCAGAACCATTTGCTTTGCTAGTTATATACTAATGTAAGCTAGCTAACATTGAACCTGGTTGGTTAGCTACCTGCAGATTCATGCAGGGTAGTAACGTCATGAGTTTGGATTATAGTTAATTGTTTAGCTAGCTAGCTAGCTACATTTCTTAACGAAAGACTCCACTATGCTAAGTATCCATTTCAGTAGAATGTCACTGTGACAACTGTTGATAGACGTAGCTGGTAAATTCGCTGTGTCTATCTACTCCGATTTCAGAGCACTCTTGAGTGTGCCAGAGCACAGAATAACTGACGAATTTACAAACGAATACCCAAACATGATCCAGAATACCCGTTGAATATGGTGGGTGTCAGTAAACGTTGGCAAAAAAAAACATAAATTGTTGCCAGCAGCACAGTTGCAGTCACCAACGCAATAGATAACATAAAAACAACCTAACCAGCTCTGCTAGGGCGAGTAAAATGGTCATTGAGCTGTTCTCTCATTTGTGTCTGGAAGTAGCTAGCAAGCTAGCCAAAGCTAGCCAGTTAGCTTGGGTGTTTGACTGTTGTTGTTAGGACAGAACGCTCGGATCAACCCTTAAAGAGATGGGTGGGGCTACAGCTTAAGAGGGTGTGAACGATGCTGAATGGGTGTAGACAAAGAAGAGCTCTCCAGTAGGTACCAAAATATTGAAAGGCTATTTTCTCAGGTTATAAGTTTATCAACTTTCATAGCAGAATGACTTTCCCCTTGTTCCTCAAATACAGTGTATGATATACCATTCTGTAGCTCTGTGTCTCTGCTTTTATCCAATATCCAAAATTTCAAATGTTGCTACATAAGACCAAATCAATACGGTCGGTCACATATACAGCATATGTAGTGTCCAGTGTTCACTGCCTATAGTATGTTATGTTATACAATTTTATTTGCTTCTCGTACATCAAACATACATCAAACATACAACTTTGGAGTGAGCATTAGGCTTCTCAAAAGCCGTACCGCAGTGATGATCGGTTTGTTTTGGGATCGAGTTTGATCCAGAACAGACAGAAAACAGATGTCAGTTGTAATGACTGTTATAGATTGTTTCTTACAAGACTCATAAATTGCTGAGTTCATGAATGTCCTTCATTCCAGTATTTCTCATAAAAACAAGAGAAATTACATAGAATTGATGAATGTCGTACTTGTCTTCTATGTCCTCTGTCCTTTTTTACAGTGATACACATACAGCTTACTGTATTTCATATCTTTCTGAAAGCAATGGATATTACTTTTCTATATTACTAATAATACAAATTATAATACCTGTCACGTGTGCTTCTTCCCCAGTCGTCATTGTTCCTGTTTCATGTCGGTGTGATGTTTATGATTCTTGTTTTGTTCATTTATTAATTCAATGTATTCACTCCCTGAACTTGCTTCCCGACTCTCAGCGTACATCATTACAATACCCTTCATAAAGTGTGTATTTTGGTTGTAAGGGGGATGAGCTTCTACCCAAAGATAAAGCATGCCACAAAATGAGATAAACTGAATATTCTAGGAATTCAGTATAAGGAAAAATATTCACATTTTATTCCAGATAATATGGATTAAGCACACAATTTAGTAAGTATAAAGATTTACAAATATCCCCATAGTACTGGTGCTTAACCAAAGCGAGTGAAAGGTGAAAGGCAGGTAATCAAGGAGGTGATGGAGTCCAGGTGAGTGTCATTATGTGCGTAACGCTGGTGGCAGGTGTGCGGCATAACGAGCAGCCTGGTGACCTAGAGGCCGGAGAGTGAGCACACGTGACAGGTATTATAATTTGTATAGTTTGCACTTTTTACTCTCCACATTATTCCAACAGTAATCTTAAATCTATATCTATATATAGCTATATATACATTTCCCCACTTGGCATTTTTCCTATTTTGCTGTAATTTAAATTGATTTTTATTTTACCACCTTCTCTCCCCAATTTTGTGGTATCCAATTGTTAGTAGTTACTATCTTGTCTCATCGCTACAATTCCTGTACGGGATCGGGAGAGACGAAGGTCGAAAGCCTTGCGTCCTCCGAAACACAACCCAACCAAGTCGCACTGCTTCTTAACACAGCGCGCATCCAACCCGGAAGCCAGTCGCACCAATGGGTCGGAGGAAATACCGTGCACCTGGCGACCTGGTTAGTGTGCACTGCACCCGGCCCGCCACAGGAGTCGCTAGTGCGCGATGAGACAAGGATATCCCTACCGGCCAAACCCTCCCTAACCCAAACGACGCTAGGCCAATTGTGCGTCGCCCCACAGACCTCCCGGTCGCCGCCAGCTGCGACAGTGCCTGGGCGCGAACCCAGAGTCTCTGGTGGCACAGCTAGCACTGGGATGCAGTGCCCTAGACCACTGCGCCACCCGGGAGGATAAATTGATTTTATTTTTGATTGAATGTAATAGACATACACAAAAGAATCCAAATTGGTGAAATGAAAAAAATTACTTGTTTCAAAAAAAAATATAAAAAAAACTATGCAAAAGTGCTGTGTGCATATCTATTCATATGTATGCTATGAAGCCACTTAATAAGAATGGGTGCAACCAATTACCTTCAGAAGTCACATAATTAGTTAAATAAAGTCCACCTGTGTGCAATCTAAGTGTCACATGATCTGTCACATGATCTCAGTACATACAGTGCCTTGCGAAAGTATTCGGCCCCCTTGAACTTTGCAACCTTTTGCCACATTTCAGGCTTCAAACATAAAGATATAAAACTGTATTTTTTTGTGAAGAATCAACAACAAGTGGGACACAATCATGAAGTGGAACAACATTTATTGGATATTTCAAACGTTTTTAACAAATCAAAAACTGAAAAATTGGGCGTGCAAAATTATTCAGCCCCCTTAAGTTAATACTTTGTAGCGCCACCTTTTGCTGCGATTACAGCTGTAAGTCGCTTGGGGTATGTCTCTATCAGTTTTGCACATCGAGAGACTGAATTTTTTTCCCATTCCTCCTTGCAAAACAGCTCGAGCTCAGTGAGGTTGGATGGAGAGCATTTGTGAACAGCAGTTTTCAGTTCTTTCCACAGATTCAGGTCTGGACTTTGACTTGGCCATTCTAACACCTGGATATGTTTATTTTTGAACCATTCCATTGTAGATTTTGCTTTATGTTTTGGATCATTGTCTTGTTGGAAGACAAATCTCCGTCCCAGTCTCAGGTCTTTTGCAGACTCCATCAGGTTTTCTTCCAGAATGGTCCTGTATTTGGCTCCATCCATCTTCCCATCAATTTTAACCATCTTCCCTGTCCCTGCTGAAGAAAAGCAGGCCCAAACCATGATGCTGCCACCACCATGTTTGACAGTGGGGATGGTGTGTTCAGCTGTGTTGCTTTTACTCCAAACATAACGTTTTGCATTGTTGCCAAAAAGTTCAATTTTGGTTTCATCTGACCAGAGCACCTTCTTCCACATGTTTGGTGTGTCTCCCAGGTGGCTTGTGGCAAACTTTAAACTACACTTTTTATGGATATCTTTAAGAAATGGCTTTCTTCTTGCCACTCTTCCATAAAGGCCAGATTTGTGCAATATACGACTGATTGTTGTCCTATGGACAGAGTCTCCCACCTCAGCTGTAGATCTCTGCAGTTCATCCAGAGTGATCATGGGCCTCTTGGTTGCATCTCTGATCAGTCTTCTCCTTGTATGAGCTGAAAGTTTAGAGGGACGGCCAGGTCTTGGTAGATTTGCAGTGGTCTGATACTCCTTCCATTTCAATATTATCGCTTGCACAGTGCTCCTTGGGATGTTTAAAGCTTGGGAAATCTTTTTGTATCCAAATCCAGCTTTAAGCTTCTTCACAACAGTATCTCGGACCTGCCTGGTGTGTTCCTTGTTCTTCATGATGCTCTCTGCGCTTTTAACGGACCTCTGAGACTATCACAGTGCAGGTGCATTTATACGGAGACTTGATTACACACAGGTGGATTGTATTTATCATCATTAGTCATTTAGGTCAACATTGGGTCATTCAGAGATCCTCACTGAACTTCTGGAGAGAGTTTGCTGCACTGAAAGTAAAGGGGCTGAATAATTTTGCACGCCCAATTTTTCAGTTTTTGATTTGTTAAAAAAGTTTGAAATATCCAATAAATGTCGTTCCACTTCATGATTGTGTCCCACTTGTTGTTGATTCTTCACAAAAAAATACAGTTTTATATCTTTATGTTTGAAGCCTGAAATGTGGGAAAAGGTCGCAAAGTTCAAGGGGGCCGAATACTTTCGCAAGGCACTGTATATGTATATGTTAAAAAATAGATGTAGCAACTAAGGATTCTAGCTTTAATCTACTGTGTGAGAGAGAATTGACTAATTGGCTGTGAGTTACAGCCAGCCTCCTTGGCTACCTGCCTACTACTGCTAGTGTCCTGGGCTACAGTATAGCACTGGCTGGCCAGGACCAGGCTACATTGAGCTTGTATTGAGTTATATTGAGCAGGCTACACAGACTACTGTTTTGTTACTGTAGTCCACAGCACTGGCAAGGCAGGACTGGGCTACATTGAGCTTGCATTGAGCTACATTGAGCTACTGTTGTATAAATGTAGGTCCACAGCCCTGGATGTGCAGGGCCAGGCTACACAGTTGACAGTTGTATTGGTGTATAGTTGTTGTCAAGCCATGTTGGAACAAAGTCAATCCATATACAGTATAGACTCAGACAGGGTCAGGCCAAGACCGAGCTACACCGAGCTACCCAGTCAGGACAGGACAAGACAAGCTACTCAAAATAGACTGAGACCGAGGAAGACCAGGGTAATCAGGAAGTGAGTTTGTTTTTATACAGGACCTCCCACCCCCAGCTACCGTCAACCAATCATGTCATTGCGGAGATACTATATGGAGCCCTCTGTACTGTAAAAAAATCGGGAGGTGCACAGCGATGCGGTACACAGCTCAATTTGGCCTTTCCATGCTTCTGGAGGTTCCGCAATTGCGTCATATCTTCCATATCTTCCATCCTCTGACCACGTTTTCAGATGATGCTTTTAGGCAGCCAGCCACAGTCAGACTACTGTACAACAGAATTATCTCAGACAGAGATAGAATGAACAAGAACAAAAAAGCCTAGCCTGAAAACTCTCTGCAGGACCACTAACATTTTGAGTTTAATTGACAACGAAATGTAAGGTCTGAATCGCCGGTCTCTCTCGACGTGGGCGGCGGTTTAATGGGTATTTGTATGTGTGCCTGTGTGTGTGTATGTGTGTGTGTTGCATACAGTACCAGTCAAAAGTTTGGACACACCTACTCATTCAAGGTTTTTCTTTATTTTAACTATTTAATACATTGTAGAATAATAGGGAAGACATCACAACTATGAAATAACACATTTGGAATCATGTAGTAACCAAAAAAATCTGAAACAAATACAAATATGTTTTAGATTCTTCAAAGTAGCCACCCTTTGCCTTGATGAAAGCTTTGCACACTCTTGGTATTCTCTCAACCCCCTACACTTGGAATACTTTTCCAACAGTCTTGAAGGAGTTCCCACATTTGATTTGACATATACTGAGCACTTGTTGGCTGCTTCCCTTTCACTCAGTGGTCCAACTCATCCCAAACCATCTCAATTGGGTTGAGGTCGGGTGATTGTGGAGGCCAGGTCATCTGATGCAGCACTACACCACTCTCCTTCTCGGTCAAATAGCCGTAACACAGCCTGGAGGTGTGTTGGGTCGTTGTCCTGTGAAAAACAAATGATAGTCCCAACAAGCGCAAACCAGATGGGATGGTGTATAGCTGCAGAATCCTGTCGTAACCACGCTGGTTAAGTGTGCCTTGAATTCTAAATAAATCACTGAGTGTCACCAGCAAAGCACCTCAACACCATCACACTTCCTCCTCCATGCTTCACATTGTGAACCACACATGGGGAGATCATCCGTTCACCTACTCTGCGTCTCACAAAGACACGGCGGTTGGAACCAAAAATATAACATTTGGAATCATCAGACCAAAGGACAGCTTTACACTGGTCTAATGTCCATTGCTCATTATTTTGGCCCAAGCAAGTCTCTTCTTCTTATTGGTGTCCTTTAGTAGTGGTTTCGTTGCAGAAATTCGAACATGAAGGCCTAATTCACACAGTCTCCTCTGAACATGAACTCTGTGAAGCATTTATTTGGGCTGTAATTTCTGAGGCTGGTAACTCTAATAAACTTGTCCTCTGAAGCAGAGGTACCTGGGTTTTCCTTTCCTGTGGCGGTTCTCCTGAGAACCAGTTTCATCATAGCACTTGATGTTTTTTGCGAATGTACTTGAATTAACTTTCAAAGTTCTTGACATTTTCTGGATCGACTGTCCTTCATGTCTTAAAGTAATGATGGACTGTCGTTTCTCTTTGTTTATTTGAGCTGTTCTTGACATAATATGGACTTCGTCTTTTACCAAATAGGGCTATCTTCTGTACACCACCCCTACCTTGTCACAAAAACAACTGATTGGCTCAAAGGTATTAAGAAGGAAAGAAATCCAACAAATGTACTTTTAACAAGGCACACCTGTTAATTGAAATGCATTCCAGATAACTACTTCATGAAGCTGGTTGAGAGAATGCCAAGAGTGTGCAAAGGGTGGCTACTTCTAAGAATCTCAATAAAACATTTTTTTAAATTTGTTTAACACTTCTTTGGTTGCTAAATGATTCCATATGTGTAATTTAATAGTTTTGATGTCTTCACTATTATTCTACAATGTAGTAAAAAATTAAGTAAAACCTGAGTAGGTGTGTCTGAACTTTTGACTGGTACAGTATGTGTACATGAGTAAGTATGTTTGAGTTAATGTAGTGAATGCTCAGTAAAGTGCTCTGCTTTATTCACTCCTGACCTCGTTACAGTAAAAAGCCGATAGTCGGTGACCTAATCCCTGCTGTATGTCTGTCTGATGTGTGTGCGCCATGTGTGTGTATGAGATGAGAGGGAGAAATTCCAAGGTACTATGCCTCCTCCTCCTCCTCAACTCCTCCTCCACCCCCGCCTGGCTAGGGACCCCACCCCCCCAAATGCAGAAAACCCTGGCTTTTTTATGAGTTTTATGCAACCTCCCTCCCAAAAACAGATCATGGTATATCTGGTGATAAATGAAAGAGTATAGAGAAGGAAGAACGAAATATCTTTCTCCTCCTTTCCCTCCCTCCTTCTACTCAAAGGGAGTGTGGGAGTCAGCAGTAGGTCGGCCAACCGTGCTGAGGGGCGCCTGCAGCACACACACACACGCACACGCACACACTTACACAAACACGCACACAGCATGTTCAAACACATTCTCACACATGCTGATGTTCATGAGGTGACGTCAGTTACCTATAGGCCTCGGCAGCAGGAAAAGGCGGATCCCAGTGTGTGTGTGTGTACATGCGAGCATGTGTGTATCGCAGTGGCAGTCGGTGCAATTTAAGATGAGGGAAGATCATTATTTATTTATTAAGCATGGCCTTATTTCTATTACAGCATATTTGATGACTGTCATTCATATTACATCCACCCAGCTCAATGTAACATCGATTGGTTTAGGCTACTACATCATAATCAAATTTTCCCTATACCCAGTATGAGGTTGCTACAACCTAGTCTATGAATGCACAACACATTAGCTGTCTGTGACCATGCAAAAAAATACTTTCCAGGCCAAACCTTCATATCATAACCGCTAACCTCTACACACAGCTTCACACAGCTACACACAGCCTACATCGTTGTCACCATATTAGCTAACCTCAGACAACATAGCTACTACAACTAACACAGTAGTAAACCTACTACAATCATGCAGTACAGTGTACTTATGTAAATGCGATATTTCATTTTATATTATATATACATTTGCAAAAAAATCTAAAAAACTGTTTTTGCTTTGTCATTATGGGGTATTGTGTGTGGACTTTCTGAATGCACTGTATGTCCATTAACAATGTAAAATAAACTTTGGTCCTATTATTGCTCATACCATTTCTATTTAACATTTTTTTTTACTGGGAATCAAAATGCATGCCTGGAGGCTGTCTGTAGTAGCAGGGAATGGTAATAACACTTTTTTCAGTTTTGTCATTTTTCTATTTCAGAAAGGGGGTTACAGGTACAAAAACATTCAAATAAATGTACACAAAAATAAACCAAATCCATTAATTTTTAATTTTGGAACTTTGCCTCAGAAGCTTTTAACTGCAAGGAACTCCCACATCATATGAAGGAATGTGCCTGATTTAGGGGAAACAGTGAACAGTTGGGTGTTGGGAGTTGGGGCCAAATTCATTGTAAAATGTTTCCTTAGTGTTAAATAATGTATGTGAAAATATTTAAACTATATAAATTAGTGGTTAGGATAACAGGATGCCAAAGCCACATTTTTACAGATTATGTTCCAGTTAAAGGATGGTTCGAATTCAATTAGATCTGTGGACCATATTTTTTTAACAGCTAGCTCAGAATATGAGATTTCCGAAAGCTGTTTATATATTATAGTAAGCAGTCCTTTTGTGAACGCAGATGATGTATTTATAAATCCCATCATTGGACATTTCGATACTTGGGTTTCCCAAGAGACTCCATAGCCAGCATAGCTGACCTAAGTTGTAAATATAGAAAAAAGGAGTTGCATGGTAATGTGCATGTATCTTTCAAATATTGAAATGTTCTCAAACCATTAATGTCCATGATATCGGTAAGGGTACAGATTCCACATTTGGACCATCGGGGGGATGCAACAAGGCATTATGGGCATGCCATTTTGATTCGAAGTTAATTTGTTTTTAAATTTAGTGCTAAATATAAATGGTATGAGCAATAATAGGACCAAAGCATATTTTGACAAAGCAAAAATAGGTTTTTAGAAGTTTTTGCAAATGACTGTAATGTACCCCAGAAATATCTAATTTACATAAGTATTCAGACCCTTTACTCAGTACTTTGTTGAAGCACCTTTGGCAGCCGATTACAGCCTTGAGTCTTCTTGGGTATGATGTTACAAGCTTGGCACACCTGTATTTGGGGAGTTTCTCCCATTCTTCTCCACAGATCCTCTCAAACTCTGTCAGGTTGAATGGGGAGCGTTGCAGCACAGCTATTTTCAGGTCTCTCCTGAGATGTTTGATCGGGTTCAAGTCCGGGCTCAGGACCCTTAAGGACATTCAAACATTTTTTTTATCAACGATCTCTCTGTACTTTGCTCTGTTCATCTTTTACTCAAACCTTCCTAGTCTCCCAGTCCCTGCCGCTGAAAAACATCCCCACAGCATGATGCTGCCACCAGGGATGGTGCAAGGTTTCCCCCAGATGAAACACTTTGCTTTCAGGCCAGTGAGTTCAATCTTGGTTTCATCAGACCAGACAATTTTATTTCTCATGGTCTGAGAGTCCTTTAGGTGCCTTTTGGCAAACTCCAAGCGGGCTGTCATGTGCCTTTTACTGAGGAGTGGCTTCCGTCCGGCCACTCTACCATAAAGGCCTGATTGGTGGAGTGCTGCAGAGATGGTTGTCCTTCTGGAAGGTTCTCCCATCACCACTGAGGAACTCTGGAGCTCTGTCAGAGTGTCCATCGGGTTCTTGGCCCCCTTCCTGGCTAAGGCCCTTCTCCCCCGATTGCTCAGTTTGGCCAGGCAGACAGCTCTAGGAAGAGGTGGTTCCAAACTTAATTTAATAATGATGGAGGCCACTGTCTTCTTGGGGACCTTCAATGATGCACTTCCCCAGATCTGTGCCTACACAATCCTGTCTCAGAGCTCTACGAACAATTCCTTCGAACTCATGCCTTGGTTTTTGCTCTGACATGCACTGTCAACTATGGGACCTTATATAGACAGATCATGTCCAATCAAATACATTTACCATAGGTGTACTCCAATCAAGTTGTAGAGCTTAATTTCGAGTCTCATAGCAAAGGGTCTGAATATGTATTTAAATGTTTTTATTTTTAATACATTTGCAAAAATGTCTAAAAACCTGTTTTCTTTTTGTCATTATGTGGTATTGTGTGTATATTGATGATCAATTGTTTTTATTTAATCAATTTTAGAATAACACAGTAACTTAACAAAATGTGGAAAATATGATATGAAATATTTCCGAATGCACTGTATAAGTGAAGACAACCTCTTCCAGGGCAAAAGGATACACTGTATTTCTCTCTATACTCAGCTAGGGGAGCAGAAGAATCATGTCTAAACTAATTTAGGATGGGTGCGAAATTCTAGTGCCTGGAAATACAGCTTCAAGTTTGCTATCGACAGTCCTCCTACGTCTTTTGCTCCTTGTAGAGTTGTTCATTTTAGCCAGGATTGTTTACCTTGCCATATACATTTTGAAACTGCATTATGAATTGTATCCCAATAGCCAGAAGAGGGAGACATGGGAAGCATTGAACAGCATAAATTGAGCCATGGCAATATATTCATTTGACAATAGATTTTCTGCCGGTTAATGCAACTGGAATAATATCTACTGAGGTTGGATTGAATTGATTTGGGCATTCTGTTAAAGTTTCTGAGGGGCTCTTAGAAAAGGGGTTCCGAATAGGAGTGTCCCCATAGGAGAACCCTTTTTGGTTCCACATAGAACGCTTTTGGGCTCCGTGTAGAAGTCTCTCTGGAAAGGGTCCTACATGAAACCCAAAAGGGTTATTTAAAGGGTTCTCCTATGGGGGCAGCAAGGAGTGTGGCAATGGTTTATCTACAGAAGGAAATATTTAAAATGGGAAAAGATTGGTATTCAGTAGAGATGGAGTCCTCCATTAGGGTATTGAGAAGCAGTAGGGCTCATGGTTAGATTAATTTAATAATTTGAGATTAAACTGAATTTATCTATAATCTTCAATGTGCTTTGGAGCAATTGAGATACATTGTCTAGATATAGTAAAATATAATCTGCAAATAATGAGATTAAGTGATCAGTAGATTTGAGAGAAATGTGTGTTATTTCCTTCAGTTGACGAATTGCCTGGGCCAGGGGTTCAATGGATAATAACAATAGCAGATGTGAAATTGGATCACCTTGTCTGCTGCTTCTAGTGATTCTGAAAGTAGCAGAGCAGATATTGCCTGTTATAATTTTGGCTAAGGGGTTGGCATAGAGTTTTTTAATCATATTAATACAATTACAGCCAATTCCCATATGTTCCAAGACAAACCAGAGATATGACCATTCTAGTCTATCAAAAGCTTTTTCTGCATCGAGAGAAAATACAACCCAAGGAGCTGTGTTTTCTGATGAAGCATCTAAGATATGTAATTGTCAGCAGAGGTTGTCCAAGGATAAATGCTTTTTAATAAACCTGCTTTGGTCCGTGTGAATCAATTTGGTTAAGTAAGTCTCAAGACGGGACAGCAACATTTTGGAAAACAGTTTAAAATCTGTGCTTATCAAAGATAGGGGGCGATAGTGAGAACACGGAAATTAGTGCTGTATTCACATCTCTCCTTTGTGAATGGCTGTATTAATAATTTAGGGCAATAGGGGACCTAATTGATTCCAATATTTTAAATAAACAGGATGAATACTGTCCCATCCAGGTGATTTTCCTTTATTCATGCTATCCAATGCCCTTTTGAGTTCATTGAGAAAGATTTGGGCTCCCAGTGAGGTGGCTTCCTCTGTTGAGAGAAGAGTTCTTTATTATTTTAGAAATTACTTAGTCTGGCTTGGTGTGGATTTACAATCAGAGGTGTACAGCGGGATAGTCTTTGATTGATTAATTTGGATTCTGACAGTAATTTTCCCTGTTTCAGAATCAAAAGTTGCTGTATCAGCTAAATGATCATTACTGTAAACAACTGGGACGATTACCATGGAAGTAATGGTTGAGTCTTACTCGATGGCTGGCAAATTCTCCTCTCTGTCTTATCAATAAATTGAAATCTGTGTTGACTTTGGAAAGAGTAATAGCAACCTAGTCTGAAAAGAGTGTTTGTTGAGAATGTTCTAACACAGTTAAAAACATCTTCTTTAATTATGATATATTCAACCCAGATGCAAGGGTAGCCTAGTGGTTAGAGCGTTGGACTAGTAACCGGAAGGTTGCATGTTCAAATACCCGAGCTGACATGGTACAAAATATATTGTTCTGCCCCTGAACAGGCAGTTAACCCACTGTTCCTAGGCCATCATTGAAAATAAGAATCTGTTCTTAACAGACTTGCCTAGTTAAATAAAGGTAAAATAAAAAAGTGCAGTTGCATTATTTATAATCAAACCTTGGGTGGCATGCCATAGAATCAGGGGGTCATCGACTGAATTTGTATTGATCATTATGAATGAATTTGGTTCAATTTCAAACGTATCATGGAATGTAGGATTTTGTTGTAATGAAACCTTGAAACGTCATCTTGTGGCTCTTTTAGGAGATTCTGAAATTTGAAGTTGGCAGTGTGGTGGTCAGACAAGCTCATGTGTTGAATTTCTGTTTTCTTGATTAAAGAAAATAGAGATGTAGATAATAGTATAACATCGATTCGTGAGCATGATTTATGCCTGTGTGAGTAGAAATTGTACACTTTTGCTTTAGGATTATGTGCTCGCCAAGCATCAACAAGGTTATAATCATGGAGTATATACTAGAGAGTCTTGGTTGCGTGTGGATTGAAGTACGTCCTATTAGATTTTCCCACACGTCCAACATGGCATTCATATCTGTCCCAATAACCAGATGGAATTCAGTTAATTCTAACACTATGCTATTCAGAGAATTAAAAAGCATAGGATCATATACATTTGGAGCATTCACATTAATAAAGGTATTTTCTTTCCATTATGGATACATTTAAGGAAAATAATTCTGCCTTCTTGGCCTTCACCTTTACCCACGATGGTCATTTTGAGTTTCTTATGCATCATTATGATTACACCTTTAGTTTTGTTTGGTGCTGATGAAAAGCAGCCAGTTTGTTCAAATGGTTCTCTATTCTATGCGTGTCCTTTTGAGGCAGGTGTGTTTCTTGGAGCATTACTATATCAACATGGTTTCTTGCTAGGATATCAAGACAGCTGGAACATTTAATAGGTGAGCTTAGGCCTTTCAAAATAGAATAGGTAGCGTAACCATTGCTAAAAAATGAATACATTTATTTTTAATGATGTAATTGTTATCTTTAGTGTTAATAAGTCCATGAATGTGAAAGAAAAAGCAGGACCCACAGGGAAACCCACCCATTGGTCGTTCCCTACCCAGAACCCCTCCCAAGTCCAATGTTCAGCAATAATAATAATAATAATAATAATAGTGTTCCTTTTACCCAATTGAGGGGATTTCCTCACCATTGTCTTATGCTGAAGGCAGCATCACAGACATAGACTAGGCTTCTGATCAAACCCGCCAAACGAGGCATTCTCACCCTCAGAGTAAATTAACCTCTTTGTGGCCCTCTCTATTTCATGCATTATTAATACCACTTCCTAGTTAAGGAGAGGACCTGGAAGTGAGATGAACACACCATTGCACATCACTGGCTAACCTGGGTCCACCTGGGAATGACAAAAAGACCCAAACTGCAGAGAGGGGTCAATTCACATGTGTGACATGCAGCCAGGCAGCCAGCCTAAGTGACCACGAGGAAGTCTGGCCTCGTTCCAAATGGCACCTTAGTCCCTATATAATGCACTACTTTTGATGGGCTCTAGTCACAACTAGTGCACTATGTAGGGAATAGGGTTCCATTTGGGATGTACTATAGCCCTATACCGTAGAAGGGACCCATTTAGATGAGTGACATACAGGCAGGCATAAAGGGGCTCAAATACTCTCAAATTACCTTGCTCAAATTACCTTGCTTCATACATATATACATGAGTGCATACTATACATACAGTTCATACTGTACATTAGGTACCACCATACCTACATTATGTATAGATTGTTCAATAACAAGTACAGTTCGCAATCACACAGATGCATAGTTCATTTAACAAGTTACTCTACACTGCAACTGTACATGGCAACAGTACACGGCAACCCTAACACCAGTACCAATAGCAATACAAATAAAATTGCTTTTAATACTTTCCTCCATTTCCAGTGTCTGCTTACTCGTATACCTTCCAATTTGCAGTCTTAATAATGGCCAACCTCTCTGTCTATGTCCCAAATATCTCCATTTGCCCTATATAGTGCACTACTTGTGATCAGAGCCCTATGGGCCCTCGTCAAAATTAGTGCACTACATAGGGTTTAGCCAGTGTGGAGAATCCTCATCCCTCCTCTGGTTCCTCTGGGTGGGAGGTGTTACATTGAGTCATGGGGAATTCAGAGAGCTGCTAGCCCCCCCTGCCTGCCAAACCGCCCAGGGCTACAGGGGGAGTTTTAGGTGGGCGTTCACACATCCAATTACCTAGGCAGCATCATGCTACTCCACCGAGCATACACACACACACCCTGCTACGCCGAGAATACACACACACACTGATGCGCTGAGAATATATACACACACACACACACACACACACACAGTACACACACACACAGTACACACACACGCACACACACACACACAGTACACACAGTACACACATACACAGTACACACACACACAAAACACACACACACAGAATAAACACAGGTTACACACACTCACACACTTCTGGAGGGAGCTGTAAAGGAAGTCCTGGTCCATGTTTGACTACCTAGGTTGCTAATGGAATAGCTTTCTTTGAATCCATTAACTAGATTTCCAGTACATGTGTTGTTAATATGAGTAGGGCCAGGCATTATGGATGTTTTGGATCATGATTCATATAGCAAAACAACCAAAATGCCTGGCCCTATGCATGAGGCACATAGAAAACTAGTAATATAGGACATACTGTTGTATAGCGGTAAAACCAATGGTTACATATCCTGGCCACCTGCAGTTTGTATCATCAAGAGATTAGATAGGCTATTTACAGTAGGCTATATACAGTGCCTTGCGAAAGTATTCGGCCCCCTTGAACTTTGCGACCTTTTGCCACATTTCAGGCTTCAAACATAAAGATATAAAACTGTATTTTTATTCAGCCCACAAATTTATTCAGCCCCCTTAAGTTAATACTTTGTAGCGCCACCTTTTGCTGCGATTACAGCTGTAAGTCGCTTGGGGTATGTCGCTTAGGTCAGTTTTGCACTTCGAGAGACTGACATTTTTTCCCATTCCTCCTTGCAAAACAGCTCGAGCTCAGTGAGGTTGGATGGAGAGCATTTGTGAACAGCAGTTTTCAGTTCTTTCCACAGATTCTCGATTGGATTCAGGTCTGGACTTTGACTTGGCCATTCTAACACCTGGATATGTTTATTTTTGAACCATTCCATTGTAGATTTTGCTTTATGTTTTGGATCATTGTCTTGTTGGAAGACAAATCTCCGTCCCAGTCTCAGGTCTTTTGCAGACTCCATCAGGTTTTCTTCCAGAATGGTCCTGTATTTGGCTCCATCCATCTTCCCATCAATTTTAACCATCTTCCCTGTCCCTGCTGAAGAAAAGCAGGCCCAAACCATGATGCTGCCACCACCATGTTTGACAGTGGGGATGGTGTGTTCAGCTGTGTTGCTTTTACGCCAAACATAACGTTTTGCATTGTTGCCAAAAAGTTCAATTTTGGTTTCATCTGACCAGAGCACCTTCTTCCACATGTTTGGTGTGTCTCCCAGGTGGCTTGTGGCAAACTTTAAACTACACTTTTTATGGATATCTTTAAGAAATGGCTTTCTTCTTGCCACTCTTCCATAAAGGCCAGATTTGTGCAATATACTGACTGATTGTTGTCCTATGGACAGAGTCTCCCACCTCAGCTGTAGATCTCTGCAGTTCATCCAGAGTGATCATGGGCCTCTTGGCTGCATCTCTGATCAGTCTTTTCCTTGTATGAGTTGAAAGTTTAGAGGGACGGCCAGGTCTTGGTAGATTTGCAGTGGTCTGATACTCCTTCCATTTCAATATTATCGCTTGCACAGTGCTCCTTGGGATGTTTAAAGCTTGGGAAATCTTTTTGTATCCAAATCCAGCTTTAAGCTTCTTCACAACAGTATCTCGGACCTGCCTGGTGTGTTCCTTGTTCTTCATGATGCTCTCTGCGCTTTTAACGGACCTCTGAGACTATCACAGTGCAGGTGCATTTATACGGAGACTTGATTACACACAGGTGGATTGTATTTATCATCATTAGTCATTTAGGTCAACATTGGGTCATTCAGAGATCCTCACTGAACTTCTGGAGAGAGTTTGCTGCACTGAAAGTAAAGGGGCTGAATAATTTTCCACGCCCAATTTTTCAGTTTTTGATTTGTTAAAAAAGTTTGAAATATCCAATAAATGTCGTTCCACTTTATGATTGTGTCCCACTTGTTGTTGATTCTTCACAAAAAAATACAGTTTTATATATTTATGTTTGAAGCCTGAAATGTGGCAAAAGGTCGCAAAGTTCAAGGGGGCCGAATACTTTCGCAAGGCACTGTACTACACATTTAAACAGGTAGTTATAAGAAATCTGTATTATGAGATGAAATGAGGGCACATAGCTCATAGACCCCGGTGGTACAACTGATATACAACATGTGCATGTTAGTCATTTAGCAGAAGCTCCTATCCAGAGCCACTTACAGGAGAAATTAGGGCCTGCTCAAGGGCACTTAGTCAGCTCGGGGATTCGAACCAGCAACCTTTCGGTTACTGGCACAATGCTCTTAACAGCTAGGCTTGATTGTGATACAACAGAGAGTTTAGGTCGGCTGGTGGCCTAGCGGTTAGTTGGGCCAAAAAGTCGTTGGTTTGAATACCTGAGTCAACTAAGTGAAAAATCTGCTGATGTGCCCTTGAGCAAGGTACTTAACCTTAATTTGCTCCAGGTGTGTCATACTACTCTGACTGACACAGTAAAACAATACATTTTACTGCATCTATCTGGTGTGTGAATCAAAATAAATGTAAGACATAGCATACTGGATCTACAGAACTGGGAATAATATTGTACTCAGAGATTCATAGATTCCAAACTTTTAATCATTTTCCCTCCCTCCCGCCCTCATCACATGAGCTATAGAAACCTTAGGAAATCATTTCCAGGTATTACTGTTGAATTGATTTTGCGGTAGCTTTCTAATTATCATAGATTCTTCATTTCCTAAAATGTAAGTTGATGAAGAGAGGGTCACTAGCACCATTACTGCAACACACAATTAATACACAGTCACATTGTAGCTGGGAAAGGAGCAGAGGGTAAGGAGATATACACATCGGTGCTGGAAGGATCGTTTCCCCACACAATACAATCATACAATATTTTTACTACGAACATTGTTACGATACAGTACAGTAAAAATATAACTTAGAAAGCTGGAGATACAATGGACATTCACAGCACAAACCAACACTACCAACTACAACCAGTGAACCTCGGCTAAATGGTAGCTAAGCTACGTCTCTTACAGATATGGACAGAGGATTTGTGATTGGTGAAACAAAGCCAGAATCTGGACCAACCTCATCCTAAAGCCAAGCATCCCTTGGGTTGAGGAGTGGAGGCTACAGGCTACCTTCCCAAAAGGAGACCAGTGCCATTCACTGAGGCTGAAGTATGTGGCCCCTGAGGCCTCAGATTTGAACACACTGTGGCTACAGACTCCAAACACTCCAGGAGGAGGCAGATAGAAAGAGAGATGGAGATAGAGGGGGAGAGATGGAGATAGAGGGGGAGAGATGGAGAGAGACGGACATAGAGAAAGAGAGATGGCAAGGGAGACGGACGAGAGAGAGATTAGGGAAAGTGAGAGAAAATGAAAAAGAGGAGGGTGACATCGACATTGTGTCATTCAAACCAAATATAATTTTATTGGTCACATGCACATGGTTAGCAGATGTTATTACGAGTGTAGCGAAATTCTTGTGCCTCTTGTTCCGACAGTGCAGCAATATCTAACATGTAATCTAACAATTCCAAAAAAGTAGAAGCAAAATGATGGGGTATGGTATGTAGATGGGTGACAAAATCTCTGCTGTTATTGTGTGTGTGTGTGAGTGTATGTGTGTGTGTGTGTGTGTGTGTGTGTGTGTGTTTGTGTGTGTGTGTGTGTGTGTGTGTGTGTGTGTGTGTGTGTGTGTGTGTGTGTGTGTGTGTGTGTGTGTGTGTGTGTGTGTGTGTTTGTGTGTGTGTGTGTGTGTGTGTGTGTGTGTTAAAGGGAGGTTTGTTGTGGGCAGCTGTTGTAGACAGTAAGATCTTGTGTTGACAGGTCTCTATTCCTCTCTAGTCCAGTCAGTGAAAACACTCTCCATTTCGGAGGCTCTCTCTTTTTTTCCGTCTCATTCTCTCTCTTCCAGCTCTCCCTCTCTGTCTATCAATCTTGAATCAATGTACCGCTTCTCTCTCTTCTTCTCTCTCTTCTCTCTTCCATCTCTTCTTCTATATCTTCTTCAATCTATTCTCCCCTCTCTTCTTCTCTCTTTTTCTCTCTTCTGCTATCTCTTCTTCAATCTCTTCTCCCCTCTCTTCTTCTATATTTTCTTCTCTCTTCTTCTCTATTCTCCCCTCTCTTCTTATATCTCTTCTATTTATTTTTCTCTTCTTCTATCTCTTCTTATATATCTTCTCCCCTCTCTTCTTCTATCTCTTCTTCTATCTATTTTTCTATATTCTTCTATCTCTTCTTCTATTTATTTTTCTCTCTTCTACTATCTCTTCTGCAATCTCTTCTTCAATCTCTTCTCCCCTCTCTTCTTATCTCTTCTCCCTTCTCTTCTCATAACTCTTTTTCTATCTTCTTCTATCTCTTCTGCAATCTCTTCTTCAATTTCTTCTCCCCCCTCTTCTTCTATCTCTTCTATCTCTTCTCCCCTCTCTTCTTCTCTTGTTTCCTCTATCTCTTCTTCTCTCACCTTCTCTCTCTTCTGCCCTCTCTTCTTCTGTCTCTTCTTCTATCCATTCAGAAATTATTGATATTCTTTGACTTATTCCACATTTTGTTGTGGTGCAGACTGAATTCCACATTGACAAAAAAACAAACATTTATCACCCTTCTACACACAATACCCATAATGACAAAATGAAAACAGGATTTTAGAAATGTTTGCAAAATTATTAAAAATTAAATACAGAAATATCTCATAAGAGCTTTGCACCCCTAGATACTACAATATTTGCTCATTATTTTTCTTCAAGCTCTGTCAAATTGGTTGTTAATTATTGCTAGACAAGCATTTTCAAGTCTTGCCATACATTTTCAAGGAGATTTAAATAAAAACTGTAACTCGGACACTCAGAAACATTCACTGTTATCTTAATAAGCAACTCCAGTGTTGATTTGGCCTTGTATCTCCCAGTGTCTGGTGGAAAGCAGACTAAACCAGGTTTTCCTCTAGGATTTTGCCTCTGCTTAACTGCATTCCGTTTATTTTTTTATCCTGAAAAACTCCCCAGTCCTGAACGATTACAAGCATACCCATAACATCATGCAGCCACCACTATGCTTGAAAATATGGAGTGTTACTCAGTAATGTGTTGTATTCAATTTGCCCCAAACATACAGTAACACTTTGTATTCAGGCACAAAAGTGAATTGCTTTTTACATTAATTGCAGTATTATTTTAGTGCCTTGTTGCACTTTTTATTCTGTACAGGCTTTCTTCTTTTCCCTCTAAAAAAAATTGAATCAATATGTATTTGTCACATGCGCCAAATACAGCAGATGTAGACCTTACAGTGAAATGCTTACTTACAAGCCCTTAACCAACAATGCAGTTTTAAGAAAATAAGAGATTAGAATAACAAATAATTAAAGAGCAGCAGTAAATAACAATAGTGGGGTTATATACAGGGGGTACCGGTACAGAGTCAATGTGCGGAAGCACCGGTGTAGAGGTAATAAAGGTAATATGTACATGTAGGTAGAGTTATTACAGTGACTATGCATAGATAATAACAGAGAGTAGCAGCAGCGTAGAAGGGGGGGACAATGCAAATAGTCTGGGTAGCCATTTGATTAGCTGTTCAGGAGTCTTATGGCTTGGGGGTAGAAGCTGTTTAGAAGCCTCTTGGGAATAGACTTGGCGCTCCGGTACCGCTTGCCGTGCGGTAGCAGAGAGAATAGTCTATGACTATGGTGGCTGGAGACGTTGATCATTTTTAGGGCCATTCTCTGACACTGCCTGGTATACAGGTCCAGGATGGCAGGAAGCTTGGCAAAGTGATGTACTAGGCTGTACGCACTACACTCTGTAGTACCTTGTGGTCGAAGGCCGAGCAGTTGTCACACCAGGCAGTGATGCACCCAGTCAGGATGCTCTCGATGGTACAGCTGTAAAACCTTTTGAGGATCTGAGGACCCATGCCAAAACTTTTCAGTCTCCTAAGGGGGAATAGATTTTGTAGTGCCCTTTTCACAACTCTCTTGGTGTGCTTGGACCATGCTAGTTTGTTGGTGATGTGGACACCAAGGAACTTGAAGCTCTCAACCTGCTCCACTGCAGCCCCGTCGATGAGAATGTGGGCGTGCTCGGTCCTTAGCTCATTTGTCTTGATCACGTTGAGGGAGAAGTTGTTGTCGTTGCACCACACGATCAGGTCTCTGAGCTCCTCCCAATAGGCTGTCTCATCATTGTCTGTGATCAGGCCGACTACTGTTGTGTCATCAGCAAACGTAATAATGGTGTTGGAGTCATGCCTGGCCGTGCAGTCATGAGTGAACAGGGAGTACAGGAAGGGACTGAGCACGCACCCCTGAGGGGCCCCCGTGTTGAGGATCAGCCTGGTGGATGTGTTGTTACCTACCATTACCACCTGGGGGGCGGCCCGTCAGGAAGTCCAGGATCCAGTTGCAGAGGGAGGTGTTTAGTCCCAGGGTCCTTAGCTTAGTGATGAGCTTTGAGGGCACTGTGGTGTTGAATGCTGAGCTGTAGTCAATGATTAGCATTCTCACATAGGTGTTCCTTTTGTCCAGGTGGGAAAGGGCCATGTGGTGTGCAATAGAGATTGCATCGTCTGTGGATCTGTTGGTGCGGTATGCAAATTGGAGTGGGTCTAGGGTTTCTGGAATAAGGTGCTGATATGAGCCATGAGCCTTTCAAAACATTTCATGGCTACAGACGTGAGTGCCACGGGTTGGTAGTCATTTACGTAGGTTACCTTAGTGTTCTTGGGCACAGGGTCTATGGTGATTTGCTTGAAACATGTTGGTTTACAGACTCAGACAGGGAGAGGTTGAAAATGTCAGTGAAGACACTTGCCAGTTGGTCAGGGCATGCTCGGCGTACACATCCTGGTAATCTGTCTGGCCCTGCGGCCTTGTGAATGTTGACCTGTTTAAAGGTCTTACTCACATCGGCTGTGGAGAGCGTGATCACACAGTTGTCCGGAACAGCTGATGCTCTTATGTATGTTTCAGTGTTACTTGCTTTGAAGCGAGCATAGAAGTTATTGAGCTCGTCTGGTAGGCTCGTGTCACTGGGCAGCTCTTGGCTGTGCTTCCGTTTGTAGTCTGTAATAGTTTGCAAGCCTTGCCACATCCGACGAGCATCGAAGCCGGTGTAGCACGATTCGATCTTAGTCCTGTATTGACACTTTTTCCTGTTTGATGGTTCGGCGGAGGGCATGGCAGGATTTCTTATAAACTGCCGGGTTAGAGTCCCGCTCCTTGAAAGCGAATGTGCGAATGTTGCCTGTAATCCATGGCTTCTGGTTGGGGTATGTACGTACAGTCACTGTGGGGACGATGTCCTCAATGCACTTATTGATAAAGCCGTGTGTACTCCTCAATGCCATCGGAAGAATCCCGGAAAATATTCCAGTCTGTGCTAGCAAAACAGTCCAGTAGTTTAGTATCTGCTACATCTGACCACTTTCTGACCACAGAATCATTGCTTTAATTTTTGCTTGTAAGCAGGAATCAGGAGGATAGAATTATGGTCACATTTTCCAAATGGAGGGCAAGGGAGAGATTTGTTAGCATCTCTGTGTATGGAGTAAATGTGGTCTAGAATTGTTTCCCTCTGGTTGCACATGTAACATGCTGATAGAAATTAGGTAAAAATGATTTAAGATTATCTGCATTAAAGTCCCCAGCCACTGGGAGCGCCGCCTCTGGATGAGCGTTTTTCTGTTTGCTTATGGCGGTATACAGCTCAATGAGTGCGGTTTTAGTGCCAGTATTGGTCTGTGGTGGTATGTTGACAGCTATGAAAAATACAGATGAAAACTCTCTATGTAGATAGTTTGGTCTACAGATGAACAAAACCTCGAGACTCCCTTAGATATTGTGCACCAGCTGTTGTTTACATATATGCATAGGCCCCCGCCCAGTGTCTTAACAGAGGCTGCTGTTCTATCCTGCCGATAGAGTGTATAACCCACCAGCTGTATATTCTTAATGTCGTAATATCTTATGTGAAACATAAGATATTACAGTTTTTAATGTCCCGTTAGTAGGATATTCGTGCTTTCAGTTCATCCCATTTATTTTCCAGAGATTGAACGTTAGCTAGCAGGACGGAAGGCAAAGGAAGATTAGCCACTTGTTACCTGATCCTCACAAGGCACCCTGATCTTTTTCAGAGAAATCTCAGTTTCCTTCTCCAGCGAATGACGGGGATCTGGGCCTGGTCGGGTGTCTGTAGTATCTCCTTCCCATCCGACTCATTGAAGAAAAACTATTTGTCTAATCTGAGGGGAGTAATCGCAGTTCTGATGTCCAGAAGATCTTTTTGGTCATAAGAGACGGTAAAATCAACATTATGTACAAAACAATTTACAAACAACGCGAAAAAACTAACAAAATAGCATGGTTAGTTAAGAGCCGATAAGACGGCAGCCATCTTCAAGAATTGGGTTTGTTTTGTGGAGTTACTACAATGTTGTTGATCAGATGCCTCGCAAAGAAGGGCACCTAATGGTAGATGGGTAAAAAAAAAGATCACATTGAGGAAGGAAAGCGCTGAGTGATTTCACCATGAGGTCAATAGTGACTTTAAAACAGTTACAGAGTTGAATGGCTGTGATATGAGAAAATAAAGTCTCCCTGGTCTTTGTGGTTCAATTTGTGTTTCAATCTCTTCTTCTCTCTTTTCTTCTATCTCTTCTTCTCTCTTCGTCTATCTTTTCTTCTCTCTTCTTCTCTCATTTCCTCTATTGCTTCTTCTATAATATCTCTTCTTCTCTTTTTTTTTCTTTCCCGTCTTCTATCTTATCTCTTTATCCCTCTCTTCTTCACTCTCTTCTTTTATCTCTTCTTCTCGCTTTTCCTCTTTATCTTCGTCTCTCTTCTTCTATCTCATCTCTCATCTCTTCTTCTATCTCTTCTTCTCTCTTCTTTTCCTTTTCGTCTTCTATCTTATGTCTTTGTCTCTCTCTTCTTTTATATCTTCTCAATTTCCTTCTTTCTCTTCATCTATATATTTGTCTCTCTTCTTCTATCTCTTCATCTCTCTTCTCTCTCTTCCAACTTATTATGTGACTTGTTAAGCAAATGTTTACTTCTGAACTTATTAAGGCTTTCCATAACAAAGGGGGTTGTTATTGACTCAATATATTTCAGCTATTCACTTTTAATTAATTTGTTAAAAAAAAAATGAAAAACATAATTTAATTTTGAACTTATGGGGTATTGTGTGTAGGCCAGTGACAAACAAATCAAATCAAATCAAATTTTATTTGTCACATACACATGGTTAGCAGATGTTAATGCGAGTGTAGCGAAATGCTTGTGCTTCTAGTTCCGACAATGCAGTAATAACAAGTAATCTAACTAACAATTCCAAAACTACTGTCTTGTACACAGTGTAAGGGGATAAAGAATATGTACATAAGGATATATGAATGAGTGATGGTACAGAGCAGCATAGGCAAGATACAGTAGATGGTATCGAGTACAGTATGTACAAATGAGATGAGTATGTAAACAAAGTGGCATAGTTTAAAGTGGCTAGTGATACATGTATTACATAAGGATACAGTCGATGATATAGAGTACAGTATATACGTATGCATATGAGATGAATAATGTAGGGTAAGTAACATTATATAAGGTAGCATTGTTTAAAGTGGCTAGTGATATATTTACATCATTTCCCATCAATTCCCATTATTAAAGTGGCTGGAGTTGAGTCAGTGTCAGTGTGTTGGCAGCAGCCACTCAGTGTTAGTGGTGGCTGTTTAACAGTCTGATGGCCTTGAGATAGAAGCTGTTTTTCAGTCTCTCGGTCCCAGCTTTGATGCACCTGTACTGACCTCGCCTTCTGGATGATAGCGGGGTGAACAGGCAGTGGCTCGGGTGGTTGATGTTCTTGATGATCTTTACATGTTTTCGTTGCAGGCCGTGTCAGTGGCACTGTATTGTCCTCAAAGCGGGCAAAAAAGTTATTTAGTCTGCCTGGGAGCAGGACATCCTGGTCCGTGACTGGGCTGGATTTCTTCCTGTAGTCCGTGATTGACTGAAGACCCTGCCACATGCCTCTTGTGTCTGAGCCGTTGAATTGAGATTCTACTTTGTCTCTGTACTGACGCTTAGCTTGTTTGATAGCCTTGCGGAGGGAATAGCTGCACTGTTTGTATTCGGTCATGTTACCAGACACCTTGCCCTGATTAAAAGCAGTGGTTCGCGCTTTCAGTTTCACGCGAATGCTGCCATCAATCCACGGTTTCTGGTTAGGGAATGTTTTAATCGTTGCTATGGGAACGACATCTTCAACGCACGTTCTAATGAACTCGCACACCGAATCAGCGTATTCGTCAATGTTGTTGTCTGACGCAATACGAAACATGTCCCAGTCCACGTGATGGAAGCAGTCTTGGAGTGTGGAGTCAGCTTGGTCGGACCAGCGTTGGACAGACCTCAGCGTGGGAGCCTCTTGTTTTAGTTTCTGTCTGTAGGCAGGGATCAACAAAATGGAGTCGTGGTCAGCTTTTCCGAAAGGGGGGCGGGGCAGGGCCTTATATGCGTCGCGGAAGTTAGAGTAACAATGATCCAAGGTCTTTCCACCCCTGGTTGCGCAATCGATATGCTGATAAAATTTAGGGAGTCTTGTTTTCAGATTAGCCTTGTTAAAATCCCCAGCTACAATGAATGCAGCCTCCGGATAAATAGTTTCCAGTTTGCATAGAGTCAAATAAAGTTCATTCAGAGCCATCGATGTGTCTGCTTGGGGGGGGATATATACGGCTGTGATTATAATCGAAGAGAATTCTCTTGGTAGATAATGCGGTCTACATTTGATTGTGAGGAATTCTAAATCAGGTGAACAGAAGGATTTGAGTTCCTGTATGTTTCTTTCATCACACCATGTCACGTTAGCCATAAGGCATACGCCCCCGCCCCTCTTCTTACCAGAAAGATGTTTGTTTCTGTCTATGCGATGCGTGGAGAAACCCGTTGGCTGCACCGCCTCGGATAGCGTCTCTCCAGTGAGCCACGTTTCCGTGAAGCAAAGAACGTTACAGTCTCTGATGTCCCTCTGGAATGCTACCCTTGCTCGGATTTCATCAACCTTGTTGTCAAGAGACTGGACATTGGCAAGAAGAATGCTAGGGAGTGGTGCACGGTGTGCCCGTCTCCGGAGTCTGACCAGAAGACCGCCTCGCTTCCCTCTTTTTCGGAGTCGTTTTTTTGGGTCGCTGCATGGGATCCACTCCATTGTCCTGTTTGTAAGGCAGAACACCGGATCCGCGTCGCGAAAAACATATTCTTGATCGTACTGATGGCGAGTTGACGCTGATCTTATATTCAGTAGTTCTTCTCGACTGTATGTAATGAAACCTAAGATGACCTGGGGTACTAATGTAAGAAATAACACGTAAAAAAATAAAAAACTGCATAGTTTCCTAGGAACGCGAAGCGAGGCGGCCATCTCTGTCGGCGCCATCCCTATATATTGCACAACTTTTGACCAGGGCCCATAGTACACTATGTAGTGGAAATGGTGCCATTTGGAGGCAGCCTTACACTTAAATTAGTACATTTTTCTTACAATATTACAATACACAATGCCTAACCTGGTCCCCGGGCTAATTGTTAGAGAGATCCGGCTGGTGGACAAAACTACACAAGTTGCAACAGTATATTGTGGTTTAAGTGAACGAGTTTCTAAAGACACATGCAAGAATACAAAAAGGCGTAAGAAATATGGAAGCAACGTTACCTACTGCACCAAGAGAAAATAACGTCCTGCTCTCCGTCTCCAGACCATGTTGTCTGACTACTTTTGTCTCCTCATTGCTATTCAGACATTGGCATTCAAATATCATCAGCCATTCAATACTGCTGCCTGCCTATGACCAGCCTTGACACCACAGCTGTAAGTGTATATATCTGTATGGGTCTGTACCCAGGGTGGGGTGAGCCTAGTTTTGTAAGTATTGTCCCTTCCTTCTGAGAGGAAAGAGGAAGAAAATAGACATCAGTCATCCTCCTCTGCCATCAGGTAACAAAAGGTATTGCATTAAATCACACACTTTTGTTCCTCTCCCTATTCACAACGAAAGATGTGGCATTAAATATTAATGCCAAGCTGTATATAGGGGTTGAAAAAATAGTCATTTTTCGTTGGGTTAGCTATTGTTTTATTATACAGAGACATCAAACCCTTTGGTAAGGATATATGTCCTCAAAATAAATAATTAACAGATGCACTTCTATAGATATACGACGATACAGTTAATACAATTTGTATTTATTTTTTATTTTTACCACCTCCTTTTTCTCCCCAATTTCATAGTATCCAATTATTAGTAGTTACTATCTTGTCTCATCGCTACAACTCCCGTACGGGCTCGGGAGAGACGAAGGTCGGAAGTCATGCGTCCTCCGAAACACAACCCAACCAAGCCGCACTACTTCTTCACACAGCGCTCATCCAACCCGGAAGCCAGCTGCACGGAAACACCGTGCACCTGGCGAGCTTGGTTAGTGCACACTGCGCCCGGCCCGCCACAGGAGTCACTGGTGCGCGATGAGACATCCCTACCGGCCAAGCACTCCCTAACTCGGACGACGCTAGACCAATTGTGCGTCGCCCCACGGACCTCCCAGTCGCGCCCGGCTGCAACAGAGCCTGGGCGCGAACCCAGAGTCTCTGGTGGCACAGCTAGCGCTGCTATGCCGTGCCTTAGACCACTGCAACCACCTGAGAGGCCCCAGTTAATACAATGCGATTGTATACAGACCTTTGTAAGTCCGTGAAAATTGTAAGAATTGTGACTCCATTTAGGAATTGCTCATTGTCTAGTGCTGGTGAATTGTCAATGAAGTAAGTGTGCCACATGAACCTATAGAGTTCCCTCGCTTCCCTGCAGTGTTCCATTATCCTAATTAGGTGCTGAGTATATCCCCAAGAGAGAAATGCCTTCTGGGAAAAACTGAGGTTAGGAACAAAGTGGGTTTGTCACACAAAAAGAAGAGAAGACATTTTAAATCATACAATTACGGTATTAGGCCTATATTTGGCAGTGGTGAATACAGAGTATCAAACAAACATTTCAGTGCCATTTTAGAGCATGCAGTTAGTAGACCTCCATCACATGGGCTCCTGAGTGGCACAGCGGTCTAAGGCACTGCATCTCAGTGCTAGAGGCGCCATTACAGTCCCTGGTTCCATCCCGGGCTATATCACAACGCAAAATTGGCTCAGCATTGTCCAGGGTTAGGGGAGGGTTTGGCAGGGGTAGGCTGTCAATGTAAAATAAGAATGTGTTCTTAACTGACTTGCCTAGTTAAATAAAGGTTAAAAAATTATCATTCACAGACACTTATGAGAGGAGCTGGGAGCCTGTTACATATTCTGAATCATGCTTCCTGTCTCTGAGTGACTGTTTGATGTGTGAAGGAATCAACAAATGAATGCTGCAATAAATCATACAATGAACGCTCCATGAATATGTCTATCTTGCTACATCAGAAAGCAGTGCTCTACATAAATAATACACACACACCACACCGTGATCTGTGTGAGTGAATCTGCCAAAGTGCATGTAGAGAGTGTGTGTGTGTGTGCCATTAAATGTATATCTGTGTAATGGAGAGAGAGAGAGAGAGAGAGAGAGAGAGAGAGAGAGAGAGAGAGAGAGATGGTTGCAGTGTGAAACCCCCTGGCGTCTGAGCTGTTTCTCATTGGGGTTTGAAGCGGGCAGACTACTGAAGGCATCATTGTCAACAAGCTTACCTCACCACTGTTCCTGCTTGTCAAGAGTACTTAAACATTACTCGCTACAGAGATAAGTAGCCCTTTTCCTTTTCCCCTAGTCGCCTCACTAAGAATTACATGGAGGTGAAGCCGCTCCCCCTCTCCTTTTCTGCTCTTTCTCTCTCTCTCTCTCTGCAATCTCTTGTGCTAATGCACATGTGGGAGGCTGCTGCTGCTGCGAGGAGCTTTTAGGCCGCAATCACTTCACATTTGTTTCAGCGATTGATTCCCTGCCATGCAACAGCAAGCGATAGAGAGCAACGGAGAGAGGGAGGAAGAGAACGAGAGAAAGAAAGAGAGAGAGAGAGGTGGAGAGAGAGAAGGAACGAGTAAGAGAACGAGGCAACAAGGGGAAGTCAGGGGATGTGAGAATAGGAGTGCGGTGCCTTGCCTAGCATCACCATGACAACAGACATCACTTCACAGGAGCAGCACTTAGAATGCCTGTGTGGGCCGGAGGAGTGACAGTCAGTCGAAGGCTGTGTGGTGCCGTTTGAGTCATCTAATCCACTCCCTGCGTTTCTCCAGCATCACTAAAAGGGTGTCCTGTGTCCCTGTTACACTAACTTAGCTACCTCCTGAGATCAACTCTCTGTCTCTCTGTGATTTGTAAGTGTACGCGTTTGAATGCAGTCCCTGACAGTTCAAGTTTGCACAGACATATCCATTCAGAATAATACATTAAAGGGTGCAGAAGAGGGATTTCAGATGCAACAATAATGATACCATGGGCATGGCTAGCCTGCATTTACAATTATATTTGATCTCCACTGTTCATTAAGATGTGAATCTATTCAGCTTATAGCTGAGTGAATAACTGTCCAGCTAACAAGCTTTGTTAGCTGGGAAGTACTAGTCTTTGTATTGATTTGACATTTATATGAGATAGCTTTATGAAGATGATACTTGTTATAAGCACGTGAAAGGCATGTGTAGAGTTTGTTGAGGTGAAGTATAGTATTGTCATTGGATTGCCAATCAAATTAGATTGCTCTATATAGATGTAATAAGCATATGAAAAGGCCTCTCAAAGCTAGTGCAATTTTAAGTACATACGGACTACCATGTCATGTCTGGATTGGCTGTTACCTAGTTTCTGTTTTTCTAACATTATACTGAGGGAACACTCCAAAGACTGGGTCTTGGGTGAGCTGACATTCAGTATGAGTAACTTTCACATCAGATGAGGGACTAGAAGCAATACCAGGTATGAACTGGTAGCTATCTGGATCCTGCATTCCCAGCACTGCAGATCACAGTCATCTCCTAAGACTGGCTCCTATGAGAGCTGACATTCTGTGTGAGTAAATTCCCCAGCATGAGAGAGTAGTAGCAATCTGAGGCCCCACCAAAGGTATAGACCAGTGGAGGCTCCTGAGAGGAGGAATGGAAGGACCATCCTCCTCAGTGAATTTCATAAAAATATAAATTGTGAAACATAAGAAAATGTCACAAAATAATTGATTAAAACACACAGTTGTGCAATGAAGGTCTACAGTAGCCTCAGCAGCACTCTGTAGGGTAGCACCATGGTGTAGTCGGAGGCTCATGGTTTTCATCCCCTTCCATAGACTTACACAGTAATTATGACAACTTCCAGAGGATGTCCTCCAACCTATCAGAACTCTTGCAGCATGAACTGACAGTATAAGTTACAGCTAGCTAGAACTGCAGTGGATAAAATGTGGTGAGTAGGTGACTCAAAGAGAGAAAAAGACAATGGTTGAACAGTTTTGAACAAATTAATTTCTTCCAAAATTAAGAAGCAAGAGAGATATTTGTTTCTTGTATTTCTTTTTTTACTTTCACTTCGGTAGCAAATGCAGCTAGCTAGTTTACTCAAACACCTGGCTCAAACAGAGAGTGATGCTATGTTAGCTAGCTGGCTAAGGCTATCCAACACTGGAATTCTTCCAAGGCAAGGTAAGCTTTTGGTTTTATTAACTTATTGCCACCGGGGCAGCCGGTGTAACTGATAAACTGCTCTCTGACTGTACACTGTACTGCATGATTGTAGCGGGTTTACTAACGTGTTAGTTGTAGTAGCTATGTTGACTATGACGTGACACGGATGTAGGCTGTGTGTAGCTGTTAGCGGATATGATATGAAGGTTTGGCTTGGAAAGGTTTTTTGCATGGTCACAGACAGCTGATGTGTTGTGCACTGAAGTCCACAATCGAAGGGAAAAGGTGAGAGGAGAACGTGTAGATAGTTGCGTGAAGGAATTATATATACAACTAGTAAAGTGATCATGCTGTTTCTATGTGGCTTCTATGAAAGTGAACTGTGTTTGTGTGTGATCAAGGGTGTATTCATTCTGCCAATTCTGTTCAGAAACGGAAGCAACTGGAAGCAAATGGAATGAAACGGGGCTAAACATACCTGAATTTGTCCAATAGAAACTCTCATTTGCAACTGTTGGACTAACGATTACAACCTAGATCAGCTAGATACAGGCAAGAGTGTGCAAGGGGGTATTGAATGTGTCACTGTCTGTGACCCTGATTATTTAAAACTATCTCGACCTGTTCACCTATGTTGTAAACTTTCATTCATAGACTAGGTTGTAGCAACTTCATGATGGGTATAGGGAAAATGTGAGTGTCATGTAGTAGCCTAAACTTATCGATGTTACATTGAACTGGGTGAATGGAATATGAATGACAATCATCCAATATGCTGTAAAAGAAATAAGGCCATGCTCATACATTTTTAAAAAAAATCTTCCCTCATCTTAAACAGCGCCGACCGCCACTGGTATAGATCAGTTGTCAGGTTTAATTATTTTTTGTAAAATATTTGTATCTAGTTGTCATGTATTCATTTTCTTTAACTGGTTATATGTTTGTAGTTTGCATGTTTCAGTAATTGTCACGCCCTGACCGTAGATTGCTTTGAATGTTTCTATTTTTTTGTTTGGTCAGGGTGTGGGTTGGGGTGGGTATTCTATATTCTATTATTTGTATTTCTATGTTTTGGCCGGGTAGGCTTCTCAATCAGGGACAGCTGTCTATCGTTGTCTATGATTGAGAACCATACTTAGGTAGCCCTTTTTCCACCTGTCTTTGTGGGAAGTTGACTTTGTTAATGGCACATAGCCTTTAGCTTCACAGTTTGTTTTGTAGTGCTTATTGTTTTGTTCAGCGTCTTTTCTAAATAAAATAATATGTACGCTCAACATGCTGCACCTTGGTCCAGTTTTTCAACGGCCGTGACAGAACTTCCCACCACAAACGGACCAAGCAGCGTGGTAAGGAGGAGCAGCATGTTCAGGATTCATGGACTTGGGAGGAGGTCCTGGACGGTAAGGGACCCTGGAGGCAGGCTGTGGACTATCGCCGTCCAAGGGGAGGAACTAGAGGCAGCAAAAGCAGAGCGGCAGCGTTACGAAGGGACACGGCTAGCAAGGAAGTCCGAGAGGCAGCCCCAAAAAATGTTTTGGGGGGGGGCATACGGGGAGTGTGGCTGAGTCAGGTTGGAGACCTGAGCCAACTCCCCGTGCTTACCGTGGCGAGCGTCGTACTGGTCAGACACCGTGTTATGCGGTGGATCGCACAGTGTCTCCAGTGCGCGTGCACAGCCCGGTGTGCTACCTTCCAGCGCCCCGAATCGGCCGGGCTAGAGTGGGAATCCAGCCAGGTCGGAGGGTGCCCGGCTCAGCGCATCTGGCCGCCAGTACGTCTCTATGGCCCAGGATATTCTGCACCGGCTCTGCGTACTGTGTCTCCGGTGCGTCTGCACAGCCCAGTGCGTCCTGTGCCTGCGCCCCGCATGTGCCGGGCCATAGTAATCATCCAGCCAGGACGGGTTGTGCAGGCTCCTAGCTCGAGACCTCCAATGCGCCTCCACGGCCCAGTGTGTCCGGTGCCTCTGCCAAGGACAGGGCCTTCTGTCTGTTTCCCCAGCCTGGTGAGCCCTGTGGCAGCTCCACGTACCAGACTGCCCATACGTCTCCTCCCTCCAGTGATGATCCATGTCAAGAAGCCTCCAGTGATGATCCATGGCACGAAGCCTCCAGTGATGATCCATGGCACGAAGCCTCCCACGACGGCCTGCAGTCTGGAGCCTCCAGCGACGGTCCCCAATCCGGAGCCTCCAGCGACGGTCCCCAGTCCGGAGCCTCCAGCGACGGTCCCCAGTCCGGAGCCTCCAGCGACGGTCCCCAGTCCGGAGCCTCCAGCGACGGTCCCCAGTCCGGAGCCTCCAGCGACGGTGTCCAGTCCGGAGCCTCCAGCGACGGTGTCCAGCCCGGGGCCCACAACGACGGTGTCCAGCCCGGGGCCCACAACGACGGTGCCCAGTCCGGGGCCCACAACGACGGTGCCCAATCCGGGGCCCGATACAAGGGTCCCAGTCCGGGGCCCGCAACGAGGGGTCCCAGTCCGGGGCCCGCAACGAGGGGTCCCAGTCCGGGGCCCGCGACGAGGGGTCCCAGTCCGGGGCCCATGACGAGGGACCCCAGTCCGGGGCCCGCGACGAGGGACCCCAGTCCGGGGTCGGCGACGAGGGACCCCAGTCCGGGGTCGGCGACAAGGGTCCCCGCACCAGAGGTGCCACCAAAGTGGGGTGAGCCAGTGGTGGCGCGGGGTCTGTGTCCTGCACCTGCCCACCCAGACCTTCCCCTATAGGTTTAAGTTTTGCGGCCGGAGTCCGCAGCTTTGGGGGGAGGGGTACTGTCACACCCTGACCTTAGAGATCCTGTTTATTTCTCTATTTTGGTTTGGTCAGGGTGTGAGTTGGGGTGGGTATTCTATATTCTATTATTTGTATTTCTATGTTTTGGCCGGGTAGGGTTCTCAATCAGGGACAGCTGTCTATCGTTGTCTCTGATTGAGAACCATACCATACCCTTTTTCCACCTGTCTTTGTGGGAAGTTGATTTTGTTTATGGCACATAGCCTTTAGCTTCCAGGTTTGTTTTGCATTGTTTATTGTTTTGTTCGGCGTCTTTTCTAAATAAAATAATATGGACGCTCACCACGCTGCACCTTGGTCCAGTTCTTTCAACGGCTGTGACACCAGTACCCAATACACCCACCACTCCACTGCTCCAAATTGTCTCTCTGCTGTACAGAACATCCCTCACCCCGCCCCCTCTCCCTCTCTCTCATGCCCCCTCTCTCTTACTCTCTATCACCCCTTTCCCATTCACACTTCCTGGGCTCTGTGCCAGCTGAGTGTACAGACAGGGGGACAGAGAGGGAGGGAGGAGAGATATGGAGAGAGGGGGAAAGGGAGAGAATGATAATGACAGATAAAAGAGAGACATCTTACTTTTTAACTCTGCATTGTTGGGAAAGGGCTCGTAACTAAGCATTTCACTGTAAAGTGTACACCTGTTGTCATCGGCGCATGTGACAAATAACATTTAATGACAGATTGACAGGGACAGAGAGCAAAGGATAACAACAGAGAGAGAGATAACGTCCAAGAGAGAAAGCGAGTAATGTTATCTCATTAGGGTGGGAAATGTGAAGGTCCAGATTCAAAAGAATTGATAAAGGACTCTGTGGAGGAGGCTTTTGAGAACCAACAAAGACGGCTTTAGTTTCACTGGCGGAGGCATTTGCATAGCTTAGAAGTCCAAGCGTCTGAACCAAGCCTCATGAAAAGAAACCCCAGGAATCGTAGGGACTTCAATAGCAACGCAAGATAGGGAAAGAGGTGGTGGGGATTTCAATTGCTTCTGTGGCGCAATGGAGGGACAAGATCAGGAGGGAGCATCTCAAAGCTCAGAGACTGTGATGCAAAGTGAACAAACTGATCTCCAGATGAAGATGCTACTTTCACTTTAATGCACAGCTACATTATCCTATCATCATGTCATACAGAGTCATGTTCCTCTAAACAAGAAAAGAAGGACATATTTCTTGTTATCCTTTAGATGTACCACACATTAAGTAATTGCTACTTGAGAGTTTTGGGGAGTTTGTAGTTTATGACTTGAAATGGAAGATGACAGTCCCAACAGAGGTACAGGAAACTTATTGTACCTCTCAAGACCAAAAGAAGACTAGTGAAAAGTTGTTTTTTTAAATGAATTTTTAATTGAACCTTTATTTAACTAGTCAAGTCAGTTAAGAGCACATTCTTATTTACAATGACGTCCTGACAAAAGGCAAAAGGCCTCCTGCAGTGAGGATTCAAAATAAAAAAACATTAAATAAAAATATAGGACAAAACACACATCATGGCAAAAGACTACACTACATAAAGAGAGCCCTAAGACAACAACATAGCAAGGCAGCAACACATGACAACACAGCATGGTAGCAACACAACATGACAACAACATGGTAGCAACACAACATGGCAGCAGCACAGGTTCCAAACATTATTGGGCACAGACAACAGCACAAAGGGCAAGAAGGTAGAGACAACAATACATCACGCAAAGCAGCCACAACTGTCAGTAAGAGTGTCCATGATTGAGTCTTTTAATGAAGACTCAGTTTGAGTGTTTGTTGCAGCTCGTTCCAGTCGCAAGCTGCAGCGAACTGAAAAGGACTTCCCAGGGATGTGTGTACTTTGGGGACCTTTAACAGAGGTTGAGAAGAATGAGAGAGCAACAGAGACACAGAAAGAGATTGCGAGAGAGCGAGAGACTATAGTGTACTGCAGCCCAGCAGTTCTACTGGCCATCATGAGCCCTCAATAATGATGGCTGAACCATTTAATCATCTCAGACTGCTACAAGATCATATCGACACTGAAACAGAGTCAGACTGACTTCTAAAAAGCCAACAGAATACTTCAGGTCATAGAATGATGTACAGTATCGTCATAACAAATTATACATGATTTGAAAGGTATCTTGTATCGTGGTAGAGAATCATCACACTCATTGTGGCATACCTGACTGTGCAATTCTTGTCCGTTTTTTTCCATGGCATGTCATTCTTCCCAAATGCTTCCCATTTTCCATATTAATAGAATACTGAGTATGGACATTTGGCAACCTTCAATGTTCCATTCAAACCCATTTCTCTGGAGACATCCCCATACTGTAGGTGTATTTTATACTGCTTTGAAGAGCTGCATCCTTGCCAGACGCTCTTCCCGACATAATGGAGCATGATCTACGGTGTATGAACGCATACATTCACATCACATAAAAGTATTTGTTTACAAGCTACTGTCCTGTTTTAGCATATAGCCCTGACGCGGTCACTCATTGTCATGCACATATTATAAGCTGGGGGGGAGTGAGGATAGGGGGTTATGAGCCTTTAGTTGTCTTACGCCTCATGTCCACAAGATGCATCAAACTCTTTGCGTTCCGGTCTGAAGTCATTCATTGTCAGTGGAACAGTCAGCAGAGCTACATTTGGTGTGATGCAGTAGGCTGCGGTGCGTTCTGTGTAGCACACACATTATTTTAAACTTGTGTGTTGCTTTACCGTGCAGTGGTACAAACGGAAGTACACACACACAGACTCCTACTAGCTAGCTTTTAGAGAGTTGAAAAGCACATGTGCGTCAAGTACGGAAAATGTCAGCAAGAAATCCAGCAAAACAAAACGCATATGCATCTGTGGGACACTGGTCTTAAGTCCTTGTGAATGTTTCTAAAAAGCCACCAAGGATTTCTCTCTCTCTCTCTCTCACTCTCACTCACTCACTCACTCACTCACTCACTCACTCACTCACTCACTAACTCACTCACTCTATTTTAAGAATGTGAAATGTCAGAACGATAGTAGAGAGTTTACATACACTCAATTAGAGGCCGATCGATTAATCGGAATGGCCGATTAATTAGGGCAGATTTCAATAACATAACAATCGGAAATCTGTATTTTTGGGTGCCGATTTGAACATTTTTTTATTTAAAAAAAATATTTTTATACCTTTATTTAACTAGGCAAGTCAGTTAAGAACACATTCTTATTTTCAATGACGGCCTAGGAACGGTGGGTTAACTGCGTCGTACAGGGGCAGAACGACAGATTTTCACCTTGTCAGCACGGAGGAGCCAATCTTGCAACCTTACAGTTAACTAGTCCAACGCAATAACGACCTGCCTCTCTCTCGTTGCACTCCACAAGTCGACTGCTTGTTACGCGAATGCAGTAAGTCAAGGTAATTTGCTAGCTAGCATTAAACTTATCTTATAAAAAACAATCAATCAAAATCACTAGCTAACTACACATGGTTGATGATATTACTAGATATTATCTAGCGTGTCCTGCGTTGCATATAATCTGACTGAGCATACAAGCATACAAGTATCTAAGTATCTGACTGAGCGGTGGTAGGCAGAAGCAGGCACATAAACATTCATTCAAACAGCACTTTCTTTGCGTTTTGCCAGCAGCTCTTCGTTGTGCGTCAAGCATTGCGCTGTTTATGACTTCAAGCCTATCAACTCCCAAGATGAGGCTGGTGTAACCGAAGTGAAATGGCTGGCTAGTTAGTGCGCGCTAATAGCGTTTCAAACGTCAGTCGCTCTGAGCCTTCTAGTAGTTGTTCCCCTTGCTCTGCATGGGTAACGCTGGTTTGATGGTGGCTGTTGTCGATGTGTTGCTGGTTCGAGCCCAGGGAGGAGCGAGGAGAGGGACGGAAGCTATACTGTTACACTGGCAATACTAAAGAGCCTATACGAACATCCAATAGTCAAAGGTTAATGAAATACAAATGGTATAGAGGGAAATAGTCCTACAATTCCTATAATAACTACAACCTAAAACTTCTTACCTGGGAATATTGAAGACTCATGTTGAAAGGAACCACCAGCTTTCATATGTTCTCATGTTCTGAGCAAGGAACTGAAACGTTAGCTTTCTTACATAGCACATATTGCACTTTTACTTTCTTCTCCAACACTTTGTTTTTGCACTATTTAAACCAAATTGAACATGTTTCAATATTTACTTGAGGCTAAATTGATTTTATTGATGTATTATATTAAGTTAAAATAAGTGTTCATTCAGTATTGTTGTAATTGTCATTATTACAAATAAATAAATAAAAATTGGCCGATTAATCGGTATCGGCCTTTTTGGTCCTCCAATAATCGGTATCGGCGTTGAAAAATCATAATTGGTCGACCTCTACACTCAATTAGTATTTGTCTTTAAATTGTTTAACTTGAGTCAAACATTTTGGGTAGCCTTCCACAAGCTTCCCGCAATAAATTGGGTGAATTTTTGCCCAATCCTCCTGACAGAGCTAGTGTAATTGAGTCAGGTTTGTAGGCCTCCTTGCTCGCACACACTTTTTCAGTTCTGCCCACAAATGTTCTATATGATTGAGGTCAGGGCTTTGTGATGGCCACTCCAACACCTTGACTGTGTTGTCCTTAAGCCATTTTGCCACAACTTTGGAAGTATGCTTGGGGTCATTGTCCATTTGGAAGACCCATTTGTGGCCAAGCTTTAACTTCCTGACTGATGTCTTGAGATGTTGCTTCAATATATTCACATAATTTAGCCTCCTCATGATGCCATCTATATTGTCAAGTACACCAGCAAAGCAAAGTGCACTGCAGCAAAGCACCCCCACAACATGACGCTGCAACCCCCGTGCATCACGGTTGGGATGGTGTTCTTCGGCTTGCAAGCCTCCCCATTTTTCCTCCAAACATAACGATGGTCATTATGGCCAAAAAGTTCTATTTTTGTTTCATCAGACCAGAAGACATTTCTCCAAAAAGTAAGATCTTTTCAGGTTATGTCGATATAGGACTCGTTTTACTGTGGATATAGATACTATTGCACCTGTTTCCTCCTGTATCTTCACAAGGTCCTTTGCTGTTGTTCTGGGATTGATTTGCACTTTTTGCACCAAAGTACGTTCATCTCTAGGAGACAGAATGCATCTCCTTCCTAAGTGGTATGACGGCTGTGTGGTCCCATGGTGTTTATACATGTGCACTATTGTTTGTACAGATGAATGTGGTACCTTCAGGTGTTTGAAAATTGCTCCCATGGATGAACCTAACTTGTGGAGGTCTTGGTTGATTTCTTTAGATGTTCCCATGATGTCAATCAAAGAGGCACTGAGTTTGAAGGTAGGCCTTGAAATACATCCACAGGTTCACCTCCAATTGACTCAAATTATGTCAATTAGCCTATCAGACTCTTCTAAAACCATGACATCGTTTTCAGGAATTTTCCAAGATGTTTAAAGGTACAGTCAACTTAGTGTATGTACACTTCTGACCCACTGGAATTGTGATACAGTGAATTATAAGTGAAATAATCTGTCTGCAAACACTCTTTGGAAAAATGACTTGTGTCATACACAAAGTATATATCCTAACCGACTTGCCAAAACTATAGTTTGTTAACAAGAATTTTGTGGAGTGGTTGAAAAACAAGTTTTAATGACTCCAACCTAAGTGTATGTAAACTTTTGACTTCAACTGTTTGTTTCTCTCTCTCTATTGTTGGCATGTGATAGCTCATTACCCAATGGGGGATACTATATATGAGCCCATCCGCTCTGCCCTGGGGAATCGGGTTGGTCATCACCCCTTTTCTTTCCCTCTGTTCTGTCTTTACCGAAAGAGACAAGAGCACAAACAATTTCATCAAGGGCTTCTCTCTCTCTCTCTCTCTCTCTCTCTCTCTCTCTCTCTCTCTCTCTCTCTCTCAACCGAGGTCTACAGTTCAGTGTTGACGTCAATTGGCAGGCTTGCAGTCTCATGGAGGAAGTCTCCCTGCGCTCCATAACAAGCATTATGGGACATGATTTATTTAATGAGTGAGGATCTGCCTGTTGATTTACATGGGTATGGAGTGCATGCTCACAACATGGCAGAATGCTATAAGGCCTATGAGTTAATAGCTTTGCTATGGCATGCGTTTGATTAATTCTGATGGTAAGAGAGAGAGAGAGCTTGTGTATTTCTTGGATTAGGTAATTGGCTTTAGAATATCCTGATGGTAAATTGACAGTGTTATAAAGGTCTTGAATAGTGAATAGGTCTTGAATAGGCTTTTATACTGTAATATATGGTAAAAACATGTGCAAATGTGATAACAAAAGAAGCCAATCTCTTGTGTCAGTGTGTGGGATTCTTTCACACCATACCATGCCATAGCCCAATTTAACCCTCCTGTTGTGTTTGTTTCATGTTAATTAATGCTGTGTTCCCGGTCCAAAATGACTGCCCCATTATAGCGGATTATAAATCCATAATACTACATATATTATCACCTAACGTTGTGTTAAGATCTTTTTATCAACTTAAGGTCTTGTGAACATTACAAGTTGTGAACTGCTAGTGGCTATTTATTGCCTGTAGGCATCATTGACCTGAGCTCATACAACTCGTTTTTGACAACTACAAAAAACACAATGTATGGATTATTTTGACTGTAACAAATACTCAGATGAAACATATTGCGCTATTCATCACAGACTACTTTGTGTCAAAGTTTAACAAGGACTCTCTCCTCCTCACCAGTGTCATGATCAAAGAAGTGATCAAGAGCCTCACATACAGTATATCGTTTGGTCATTGCGCTGCCACAGAATGAATTGTGAGCAGGCCTCAAAAAAGCTTTATATACCAGAGCTGCGATAAATGTTCTATATATTATTGAAACAATGTTGTAATTGTTTGTGAGAATGCCAACACGTGTGGTTCCCGTGGGGTAAAGATATTATTGGGGAAAGGTTCCCGTGGGGAGTGAGGTGTGTGTGTGTGTGTGTGTGTGTGTGTGTGTGTGTGTGTGTGTGTGTGTGTGTGTGTGTGTGTGTGTGTGTGTGTGTGTGTGTGTGTGTGTGTGTTCAAACACACATGCATGTGGGGGTCTGGGAGAAGAAGTGTGTCCATCTGATGAATGGCCATGTGCCTGAACTCAATTTTATACACTAATTGTAGACTCACCCACTAATTTCTAATGACCGGTCATGACCGGGAACACCACGGGTGTACAAAAGTTAAATAAAACACTCACGTGTTTATGTAAATTATCTAAATGTATTTTGTGTTCAGATGCCCTGTGTGGAGAAAATCATGGAACCTTCAGACAATCAGATTAAATGAACTACTGAGTGGCGTTTCTTTCTTTCTGGTCCTGACGAGAAAAGAAAAACTGTCTTCTGCACTGTTCAACCAATCCAGTAAATGTGGAGGAGGAGTTAAGATGGAGTGTTGTCTTGTTAACGTCCAAAAGCGGAAGTCACGTCACAGGCTCTCTGTCCATTTCCCTTGAAAACGGGATGCGTCCGGTTTCTACCTCCCGATCAGGGTGGTCTCTACTTGACCCCCTATAGTCTGACAGCAGCTTCCTCATTGGTCAACGGCAGTAGCAACGTAAAATAGTATCATACAGCACCAGTCACATTGAGTGTATGATACCCAGTGATAAGGTATATAACATAATGGCGCCGGAGGGGATGGCTCCTGTTTTAAGGGCTCCCAAGCAACTGTACCATCTCTTATGACTGAAAAGAGCTTCTGGACATCAGAACAGCGAGTACTCACCTCGAACTTGATGAAGATTTTTTCTTTAATGAGTACAACAGGATGGATATACTGCGCTCTCGAGACCAGGCCCAAATCCCCGTCATCCGCGTGAAGAAAAGACAGAGAAAAAGGGGGAGGAGGGCAGGGTGTCTTGTGAGAATTTGCCGGTGAGTAGGCAAGCCAAAACTACCCTCCGTATAATAGTCCAAAGTGCAATCATTGGAATATAAACTGGACAATTTACGATTAAAACTATCTGACCAACGGGACAGTAATATCTTATGTTTCACCGAGTCGTGGCTAAACGACAACACGGATAATATAGAGCTGGCTGGGTTTTCCATGCATCGGCAGGACAGAGCAGCTACTGTACGTCTGGTAAGACAAGGGGCGGGTGTGTGTCTATTTGTCAATAACTGTTGGTGCGTGATGTCTAATATTAAAGAAGTCTTGAATTATTGCCTGCCTGAGGTAGAATACCTCATGATAAACTGCAGACCAAACTATCTACAAAGAGAGCTCTCATCTATAATATTCGTAGCCATCTATTTACCACTATAAACCGATGCTGGCACTAAAACCGCAGAAATTAAAGCAGGAAGTACCAGTGACGAGCTCAATAAGGAAGTGGTCAGATGACGCAGATGCTACGCTACTGGACTGTTTTACTAGCACAGACTGGAATATGTTATGGGATTCCTCCAATGGCATTGAGGAGTATATCACCTCAGTCAGTGGCTTTGTCATTAAGGGCATCGGCGACGTCGTCCCCACAGTGACTGTACGTACATATCCCAACCAGCTGCCATGGATTACAGACAACATCCGCATCGAGCTAAAGGCTAGTGCTGCCGCTTTCAAGGAGTAGGACACTAATCTGGACGATAATAACAAATTCCACTATGCCCTCAGACGAACCATCAAACAGGCAAAGCTTCAATCCAGGACTAAGATTGAATCCTACTACACCGGCTCTGACGCTGGTCGGACGTGGCAGGGCTTGCAAACTATTACGGACTATAAAGGGAAACACAGCCAAGAGCTGCCCAGTGATGCGAGCATACCAGAAAAGGTAAATGCCTTTTATGCTTGCTTTGAGGCAAGCAACACTGAATCATGCATGAGAGCACCAGCTGTTCTGGATGACTATGTGATCACGCTCTCCTTAGCTGATGTGAGCAAGACAGGTCAACAATCACAAAGCGGGGCCTCCCGGGTGGCGCAGTTGTTAAGGGCGCTGTACTGCAGCGCCAGCTGTGCCATCAGAGTCCCTGGGTTCGCGCCCAGGCTCTGTCGTAACCGGCCGTGACCGGGAGGTCCGTGGGGCGACGCACAATTGGCCTAGCGTCGTCCGGGTTAGGGAGGGATTGGTCGGTAGGGATCTCCTTGTCTCATCGCGCACCAGCGACTCCTGTGGTGGGCCGGGCGCAGTGCGCGCTAGCCAAGGTTGCCAGGTGCACGGTGTAGCCTCCGACACATTGGTGCGGCTGGCTCCCGGGTTGGATGCACGCTGTGTTAAGAAGCAGTACGGCTGGTTGGGTTGTGTATCGGAGGACGCATGACATTCAGCCTTCGTCTCTCCCGAGCCCGTACGGGAGTTGTAGCAATGAGACAAGATAGTAGCTACTACAACAATTGGATACCACAAAGAAATTGGGGAGAAAAGGGGTAAATCACAAAGCTGCGGGCCAGACGGATAACCAGGATGTGTACTCAAAGCATGCATGGACCAACTGGCATGTGTTTTCACTGACATTTTCAACTTCTCCTTGACCGAGTCTGTAATACCTACATGTTTCAAACAGGCCACCATAGTCCCTGTGCCCAAGAAAGTGAAGGCAACCTGCCTAAATGATTACCATTCGTGTCGGTAGCCATGAAGTGCGTTGAAAGGCTGGTCATAGGGTTTACATCATCATGCTGTAAATCCTAGACCCACTCCAATTCACATACCGCCCAAATAGATTCACAGATGACTCAATCTCAATCGCACTCCATACTGCCCTTTCCCACCTGGGCAATAGGAACACCTTTGTGAGAATGATGTTCATTGACTACAGCTCAATGTTCAACACCATACTGCCCACAAAGCTCATCACTAAGCTTAGGACCCTGGGACTAAACACTTCCCACTGCAACTGGATGCTGGACTTCCTGACGTGCCATCAATAGGTGGTAAGGGTAGGCAACAACACATCTGCCACGCCCCTCAGTGGTGCATGCTTAGACCCCTCCTGTAATCCCTGTTCACCAATGGTTGCGTCGCCAAGCACGACTCCAACACCATCATTAAGTTTGCTGACGACACAAGTGGTTGGCTTGATCATCGACAACGATGAGACAGCCTATAGGGAGGAGGTCAGAGACCTGGCAGTGTGGTGTGAGCAAGACAAAGGAGCTGATTGTGGACTATAGGAAAAGGAGGGTCGAACAGGCCCTCATTAACATTAACAGTGCTGTAGTGGAGTGGGTTGAGAGTTTCAAGATTCTTGGTGTCCACATCACCAAAGACAACACCTTTTCCCACTCATGAGACTGAAAAGATTCGGCATGGATCCCCCGATCCTCAAATAGTTCTGCAGCTGCACCATCGAGAACATCCTGACCGGTTGCATCACCGCCTGGTATGGCAACTGCTCGTCATCTGACCGCAAGGCGGTACAGAGGGTAGTGCGTATGGCCCAGTACATCACTAGGGCCAAGCTTCCTGCCATCCGGGACCTATATACTAGGGGGTGTCAGAGGAAGGTCCAAAAAATGTTGCTACTCGCTGTTTATTATCTATACATAGTCAGTTTACCCCAACCTACATAAACAAATTAATTTGACTAACCTGTACCTCAGCACATTGACTCGGTACCAGTACCCCACTGTATATAGCCTCGTTATTGGTATGTATTTTCTTGTGTTACTCTTGATTTTATTTTTTTAGTTTAGTATATTTAGTAAATATTTTCTTAACTCTTTTCCTTGAACTGCATTGTTGGTTAAGGGCTTGTAAGAATTTGGCGCATGTGACAAATACAACTTGATTTGATTTATATAGAGCATTTGGAAAGTATTCAGACCCCTTGACTTTTTCTACAGCCTTATTCTAATAGGGATTAAATTGCTTTGTTTTTTCTCATCAATCTACAGACAATACCCCATAATGACAAAGCGAAAACAGGTTTGTAGAAATGTTTACACATTTTTTTTAAACACCTTAGCCAACTACATTTAAACCCAGTTCTTCACAATTCCTGACATTTAATCCAAGTAAAAATTCAATGTCTTAGGTCAGTTAGGATCACCACTTTTTTTTAAGAATGTGAAATGTCAGAATAATAGTAGAGAGAATAATTTATTTCAGCTTTTATTTCTTACATCACATTCCCAGTGGGTCAGAAGTTTACATACACTCAATTCCTATTTGGTATCATTGCCTTTAAATTGGTTAACTTGTGTCAAACGTTTTGGGTAGCCTTCCAGAAGCTTCCCACAATAAACTGGGTGAATTTTGGCCCATTCCTCCTGACAGAACTGGTAAAACTGAGTCAGGTTTATAGGCTTCCTTGCCTGCACACACTTTTTCAGTTCTGCCCACAAATGTTCTATAGGATTGAGGTCAGGGCCTTGTGAGTCAATACCTTGACTTTGTTGTCCATTTTGCCACAACTTTGGAAGTATGCTTGGGGTTGTTGTCCATTTGGAAGATCCACTTGCGACCAAGCTTCACTTCCTGACTGATGTCTTGAGATGTTGCTTCAAAATATCCACATAATTTAGCTTCCTCATGATGCCATCTATTTTGTGAAGCGCACCAGTCCCTCCTGCAGCAAAGCAACCCCACAACATGACGCTGCCACCCCTGTGCTTCACGGTTGGTATGGTGTTATTTTGCTTGCAAGCCTCCCCCTTTTTCCTCCAAACAAAACAATGGTATTTATGGCCAAACAGTTCTATTTTTGTTTCATTAGACCAGAGGACATTTCTCCAAAAAGTAAGATATTTTTCCCCATGTGCAGTTGCAAACCGTAGTCTGGCTTTTATATGGTGGTTTAGGAGCAATGGCTTCTTCCTTGCTGAGCAGCCTTTCAGATTATGTTGATATAGGACTTGTTTTACTGTGGATATAGATACTTTGGTACCTGTTTCCTCCAGCATCTTCACAAGGTCCTTTGCTGTTGTTCTGGGATTGCTTTGCACTTTTCGCACCAAAGTACGTTCATCTCTAGGAGACCGAACGCGTCTCCTTCCTGAGTGGTATGACGGCTGCGTGGTCCCATGGTGTTTAAACTTGCGTACTGTTTGTACAGATGAATGTGGTACCTTCAGGCATTTGGAAAATTCTCCCAAGGATGAACCAGACTTGTGGAGGTCTCCATTTTTTTTTTTTAGGTCTTGGCTGATTCATTTTGAGTTTCCCATGATGTCAAGCAAAGAGGCACTGAGTTTGAAGGTAGGCCTTGAAATACATCCACAGGTACACCTCCAATTGACTCCAATTATGTCAATTAGCCTATCAGATGCTTCTAAAACCATGACATAATTTTCTGGAATTTCCCAAGCTGTTTAAAGGCACAGTCAACTTAATGTATGTAAACTTCTGACCCACTGGTATTGTGATACAGTGAATAATAAGTGAAATAATCTGTCTGTAAACAATTGTTGGAAATATTACTTGTGTCATGCACAAAGTAGATGACCTAACCGACTTGCCAAAACTATCGTTTGTTAACAAGAATTTTGTGAAGTGGTTGAAAAACGAGTTTTAAGGACTCCAACCTAAGTGTATGTAAACTTCCGACTTCAATTGTATATACTACATTTAAATAAGTATTTATACCCTTTACTCAGTACCTTGTTGAAGCACATTTGGCAGCGATTACAGCCTTGAGTCTTCTTGGGTATGACGCTACAAGTTTGGCACACCTGTATTTCGGGAGTTTCTCCCATTCTCTCAAGCTCTGTCTGGTTGGCTGAATGGAGAGCGTCACTGCACAGCAATTTTCAGGTCTCTCCAGACATGTTCGATCGGGTTCAAGTCCGGGCTCTGGCTGGGCCACTCAAGAAGGACATTCAGAGACTTGTCCCAAAGACAGTCCTGCGTTGTCTTGGCTGTGTGCTTAGGGTCGTTGTCCTATTGGAAGGTTAACCTTTGCACCAGTCTGAGTTCCTGAGTGCTCTTGAGCAGGTTTTCATCAATGATCTCTCTGTATTTTGCATCTTTCCCTCGATCCTAACTAGTCTCCTAGTCCCTGCCGCTGAAAAACATCCACACAGCATGATACTGCCATCACCATGCTTCACCGTATGGATGGTGCCAGGTTTCCTCCAGACGTGACGCTTGGCATTCAGACCAAAGAGTTCAATCTTGTTTTCATCAGACCAGAAAATCTTGTTTCTTATGGTCTGAGAGTCCTTTATGTGCCTTTAGGCAAACTCAAAGTGGGATGTCATTGTGTGCCTTTTACTGAGGAGTAGCTTCTATCTAGCCAGTCTACCATAAAGGCCTGATTGGTGGAGTGCTGCAGAGATGGTTGTCCTTCTGGAAGATTCTCCCTTCTCCACAGAGGAGCTCTGTCAGAGTGACCATTGGGTTCTTGGTCACCTCCCTGACCAAGGCCCTTCTCCCCCAATTGCCGAGTTTGGCCGACTAGCCAGCTCTAGGAAGAGTCTTGTGATTCCAAACTTCTTCCATTTAGGAATGTTGGGGACCTTCAATGCTGCACACCTTTTTTTGGTACCCTTTCCCAGATCTGTGCCTCGACACAATTCTGTCTCGGAGCTCTACGGACAATTCCTTCGACGTCATGGCTTGGTTTTTGCTCTGACATGCTCTGTCAACTGTGGGACCTTATATAGAAAGGTGTGTGCCTTTCGAAATCATGTCCAATCAATTGAATTTACCACAGGTGGACTGCAATCAAGTTGTGAAACATCTCAAGGATGATCAATGGAAACAGCATGCACCTGAGCTCAGTTTCGAGTCTCATAGTAAAGGGTGTGAATACTTATGTAAATAAGGTGTTTCTGTTTTTTATTTTTAATACATTTGCAAACATTTCTTAAGACCTGTTTTCACTTTCAGTCTGACTGAACCTCTAATCTGGATAATGCCACTAGTACACAGCATGCCTGCTTACCACCAATATCCATCAAACAGTCTTGAACCCCTAGTATGACCAGAGCTTTCACTCTGGTCTACAATATTCTCTCAGGTCACTGCCACTGGTAGCAACAGCTGCAGGTCAGTGGTGTCTGCCCCCATGTATCCAGCTCTGCTCGGGGTGAGGTGGCTTCACTCACTCATATGATTCATATTATTACCATAGAACAGTGAGTGCACCTCTGCTGTCAACACACATGTCTTTTCAGCCCAGGCAGCATCAGTGCCACTGGTTGAACACTCCTCTGTGTGTGTGTGTGTGTGTGTGTGTGTGTGTGTCAAATCAAATAAAATCAAATCAAATCAAATTTTATTTGTCACATACACATGGTTAGCAGATGTTAATGCGAGTGTAGCGAAATGCTTGTGCTTCTAGTTCCGACAATGCAGTAATAACCAACAAGTAATCTAACTAACAATTCCAAAACTACTGTCTTGTACACAGTGTAAGGGGATAAAGAATATGTACATAAGGATATATGAATGAGTGATGGTACAGAGCAGCATAGGCAAGATACAGTAGATGGTATCGAGTACAGTATATACATATGAGATGAGTATGTAAACAAAGTGGCATAGTTAAAGTGGCTAGTGATACATGTATTACATAAGGATACAGTCGATGATATAGAGGTGTGTGTGTGTGTGTGTGTGCGTGTGTGTGTGTGTGTGTGTGTGTGTGTGTGTGTGTGTGTATGTGTGTGTGTGTGTGTGTGTGTGTGTGTGTGTGTGCGTGCGTGCGTGCGTGCGTGCGTGTGATATGCTTATACAGTACATTATTTAAATAGCATTAATGTTGGTGAATACTAAATTTATATACATAAAAGTGATCTTGACATTTAAGAGACGCTCAATGCGATCCATAGTGACGGCGACATTGTCTGAATCTAGAAACGTAACACATTATACACATGGGTAAGATACAAATAACTGCCAAAATAAAGGAACATCTGGAGTAAATGAGGGATACAAAGCAGGTGCATCCACACAGGTGTGGTTCCTCAGTTAATTTAGCAAGTAACATCCCATCATACTTAGGGTCATGTATTAAAAGGCCAAGTTGCCCATTATTTTGGCTATTTATTTTGGAGGAATGTTCGCATCCTGCCAACAGAGTTTCAGACACTTGTAGAATCTATGCCAAGATGCTTTGAAGCTGTTCTGGCGGCTCCTTTATTTTGGCAGTACATAGAAGCCCTCAAGATGCATCAACATCTACATATCATATCGTCACCAACAACAAAGGAAACCAATCGACTGTGATAATCCTTTAGCTACAGTATATTAGAACACCAGAAATCATTTGTGATGGAGTTTATGGGAATTTGACAGTTGGTGATATATTCGCTGTTCAATAACCTGGTGCGGGTCACTAACCAGTGGTTGATAGACAGCTCGTGGCTCTCTCTTCTATAAGTCATTCATTTGGCAGGTAGCCTAGTGGTTAGAGTGTTGGAATAGTAACTGCAAGGTTGCAAGATCAAATCCCTGAGCTGACAAGGTAAAAATCTGTTGTTCTGCTCCTGAACAAGGCAGTTAACCCACTGTTCCTAGGCTGTCATTGAAAGTAAGAATTTGTTCTTAACTGACTTGCCTGGTTAAAAAAAATACATTTCAACTCCTTGTGCAACACTATGTTTCTATCTGAATGCACTGGTGGCTAGAATGCAGCCCGTGACCCCTCCCCTCCCTTGTGTAGGCCTGCTGATCAATTCCCTTATTGGGGGGAACTCAGTCTGGGAATCAATTTACTGTTAAGAGTTAGAATAATCGAAATAAAAAGGTACAATTTCAAAATGTGTTTGGGCAACACAAACACATATATTGTTATGTAAAGCATTGTTATGTAAACATGTATTAAGCATGTTCAAACTACCAACCGGGATCTAATTGATAATTCGATATCATGTTAAAAACTGCAAAAAATTGTCTCCACCCTATGGCAAAATGTGTAGAATTGCAGAAAATTGGCTGTAGAACTACAGACCCATGAACCACTGCAGCCCCCCAAGATGAGTTCCGATTTTTTTTGTGGCCCCAACCCCCATTAAAGTTGCAATTATGGGCGCAAATCTTACAAGGTCACGTTCCTTGCAACCTGTTGGAGGAAGAAGCACACTTACCGTACACTCCTTGGCAACTGATGCCCTCCAGTAACAGCGTCAGGATCCCCAAAACAGATATTATTAGATCCATCCTTTACGTTAATCTCAACATATCCAGCTCTCAAATGCAAGAAGTCCTTTCCGGGTTGACGAAAGAGGTTGGAGAAGCGATGGAACTCGCGTGTATAGATAGAACACCGCTGACGCTCCAAACCTCCAATGTTCTGAATGCGTTGCAACGGTAATTTATGAACGTCAAAAGCTAAAAGGCGCGTTTTCACCTCAGTACACTGTCACAATAAATCAAGTGCTGACGAATTAATTTGCAAAAGTGGTGTACTGCTTGTATACTGAGCCAGTGGATGTCTTGGCGGTTCTGTAGCAAACAGAGAGCCAGGGAAGAGAGACGGTGCAGAGCAGAAGACTACCGCCCTAGCCCAAAGACAGTCAGTGATGACAGTGGATCGAATAGGCTGCTTCAGGTAGGTGGGACCCAATAATGATGTCTATTCAGTCCCGTCCGTCACGTTGGTGCTTAACCTCGTAGCTCCTCACTGAGATGCTCCTGGCTGCAGAATGATTGAGATGATATCCAGGGACATGGCTCCTCAGCGGTTCCAGTGGTTGTCATGTCTTGTTTAGATAGAATACATGAACTGTCATGTGTTAAAAGCGCTGCCATTTGAATCCTAGCGAGACTCTATGCAATTTGATGCTCGGGGAAAAACGTTTGCCTACTGCTACAAGCCGTTGAGTTCTTGAACCGCGATATTGCTTCAGGGGCTAGCTGGTGCGCTCGCTCACTAACGGCTTCATCACGACTTCCGACACCGTGCGCGAGTCATCTCTGTGGGGATGTAGAGGTGGGTGAGTCCGGTATATGGAGTGTGGCGCGTGCACCCGATTCCTGTGATGATAGAATAAAATGAAGAGCTTCTCGTCGGCTCACTTCCCAATCCCACTTTGTAGGATAACGGTGTTTTACCGGCTGGATTGGCGGCTACGGGGCGACCTGGGTGTTAGTCACGTTGCGCAATACGTGCTGCGCTGCTACAGAGACCGAGCAGCACTGCAACCGGTCTCCCGCTACGTCAAGGAGTGCGTGACTTCCAGCCCTCATCTGTATGGAAGGCTACGCGCAGCGTCGGGCGAGGCGTGTGTGTGAGCGCAGCTGAGAGAGAGAGAGAGAGAGAGAGAGAGAGAGAGAGAGAGAGAGAGAGAGAGAGAGAGAGAGAGAGAGAGAGAGAGAGAGAGAGAGAGAGAGAGAGAGAGAGAGAGAGAGAGAGAGAGAGAGAGAGAGAGAGAGAGAGAGAGAGAGAGAGAGAGAGAGAGAGAGAGAGAGAGAGAGAGAGAGAGAGAGAGAGAGAGAGAGAGAGAGAGAGAGAGAGAGAGAGAGAGAGAGAGAGAGAGAGAGAGAGAGAGAGAGACTTGCTTTGGCAATGTTAACACATGTTTCCCATGCCAATAAAGCCCCTTGAATTGAATTGAATTGAGAGAGAGAGAGAGAGAGAGAGACTCATTGGGATTCAGTAGAGATAACTGACCACTGCAATCAACAGCAAAAACATCGAGATGACCAGTCATATTCCAACATGTCTATTCCCTTCTCTATAGTGAAAGCTATTGCTTTAGCCTACTTTTCTGATGCAAAGAGGCATGAGGAGATGACCACAGACCCAAAACACCTGAATGCGCACTCACGCACGTTTTCACGCTTTCTCTCTCGCTCTCTCTTCCTCTCTCTCTCACACACGTTCATGTTTTAACCCTATCCCATGTTACGAGAACGTGGATGAATGTCTAATTCTGCCGGAGATGTAAATGCTCTCTCTCTCTCTCTCTCTCTATCTCTCCCTCTCCCTCTCCCTCTCCCTCTCCCTATCTCTCTCTCTCTCTCTCTCTCTCTCTCTCTCTCTCTCTCACACACACACTTCTTTAGGATGATGGAGCATGAAGAAGCTTTCTATAAAAGTTTGTGTTCCCAGAACTTGGCTATGTTTTGTTTTTCTTTTTAAACTAAACCTGTCATCTGACTATACCAACACTCCAAAGGGATATGCCTATTATAAAGAAGACGAATGTGGCATAACATTATGCTAATCAGAGTCTACTATGAATACATTTATTCTAACAACTGATGCCATAATGATGTGCTGCTATTAGGCGATATCTATCATTTTGGGTCAGTATGCTGATGTGAGTTACACTATTCATTTTCAAAAACACCGCAACTGCTGTTGGTTTACAATAGGCTACCAGTCTCTCCACATCATCGATGGAGAGCATCATGAATGTGTATTGATGGAGAGAGACTTGTCACCCTTGATGAAACTAAGACCATAGACGTTATGTAAACAGCGCCCTCTAATGGCCATAAATTAACTACAACTTGGACAGAATAAGAGAATGACCACATCTGTCTGTGTGAGATGCATTATTTCCATTTCAATAGTCAGAGACAGCATGGCCTTGAGAAAGGGCTTAGGGCTGAAACTTCGACTATAAACAGTCTCAACTACAGCATATTCCCCATCTCTCTCTTGTTGTTTAACAAGGTCTGCTTTAAAACCATCATGCTTTTCTCTTTCATGAGACATTGACAGTTGTTTGCGTCATCTCTTGTTTTGTTACGTTGTTTTGCTCTAAAATTATCTTTATTATTATTTAATTTTTCACTCGGATAAAAAAGAGGATTAATATCATGTATTGTACATTACATCACATTTAAAGTATCAGTCAAATGTTTGGACACACCTACGCAATCCAGGGTTTTTCCTTTATTTGGACTATTTTCTACATTTTAGAATAATAGTGAAGACATCAAAAGTATTAAATAACACATATGGAATCATGTATTAACCAAAAAAGTGTTAAACAAATTAAAAAATATACTTGATGACAGCTTTGCACACTCTTGGCATTAGTCAATGCCACTCCGACATTGGTCGTCCTAATATTTATATATTTCTTAACTCCGTTATTTAACTTTAGATTTATGTGTATTGTTGTGACTTGTTAGATATTACTGCACTGTTGGAGCTAGGAACACAAGCATTTCGCTACACCCACAATAACATCTGCTGAATATGTGTATGTGACCAATACAATTTGACATTTCGATAGTCACCTTAACATCTTCAAATCACTTCTAGTTCTGGGGTAACGCTTCAACAGGTCAGTGATTAGGCCTAATCACACACATTAATTAAGAACTCAGTCGTTTATTATGCAAAGGCCATAACAGAAAAGGACTATGATATAGCCTACTGTGTGATAAATGTACAATGTTGAGGGGAGCTCAGATGAGTTGATGAAATGGTCTGATTTAAAATGGAAGATTTCATTTTGAATTCAATACGAATATCCAAGTGATTAGACCAATCTATGAATTTGAGATTAAAGTGGTGCCCCGTCGAGATAGACAGTCACAGTGTGGAACACAGACAAGATGAGAAGGGGAACTTTTTGACTCGTTCTTATTTTTCAAGTGATCATTTGTTTTGTTTTATCTTAACAAGGCCTCTTGAGCAGAAGTGTCTGTTGTCATTATGTCATCTAAAGTCTCCATCTGTGTGTGTGTGTGTGTGTGTGTGTGTGTGTGTGTGTGTGTGTGTGTGTGTGTGTGTGTGTGTGTGTGTGTGTGTGTGTAAAAGCCTATATGACGTGTTTGCCTATTTGAGTTTGATATTAATACCCCATCTGTTAGCTGCTGATCATTTTGTCTTCTGTATGTACCCTTGAATTATCCATCCAATATGGACTCCTTCTCTGGGAGGCCACAAGGGATTCTGCAGACTTTTACTCCCCATCTGTCTACTGTTGAGCAGTCTCCCTCCAGGTCCACTCACTCCTCTTCCCCAGTGAACCAAAATGGATTATTTCATATCCAACATGTCCACCCAGCCCCACTCATAATGCCCATACGAGATGGATGGAGCTGCAGCTGAATAATACTGTGGATGGGAACTCAGTGGAGAGTGCTTCCATGTCCATTTAACATCATCTAAAGGCCCATAGACATGATGGCTTCTCCCCGGAGAGTCCCAGTGCAGGCCGTATTGGATTTTAATGGCGATATGATGCTGTAAGGCACAGACATAGGCGATGTCTTAGGGTTTGGAGAGATAATGTGTTTTCTTTTTATACACTGGGGCACGATATAAAGTTTATTCTTGTGTTAGTAGCAGATGGCTAGCTTATTGCTGGCTTATGGTCAAATGAGTAAGTAAGATGGCGCCGGAGAAGAAGGCAGACGTTTTACGTATCCCCAACCGATTGTGTTTTTTTGTTTGTTTATTTGTGTTGTTTGTAAGTAATTTTTTAAACTTAGTTTGTACATAATGTTGCCGCTACCGTCTCCTATGACAGAAAGTAATTTCAGGACATCAGGACTGCAATTACTCACCACGGACTGGCAAAATCCTTTTTTTCTTATAACGAGTGTGACGCTGCCGACGCGAACGATATACTGCTTTCTCGGGAACAGGCCCAGATCCCCATGATTTGCATGAAAAGGAGGCGGAGAAAAAGGGTCTGGAGGGCAGGCTGCCATCTGAGAATTCGTAGGCGATCTAATAAACCCCCACTTCCTTCCATTCCGCTAACAAACGTGCAATCTGTGGACAATAAAATAGATGACCTACGCGGAAGATTAAACGACCAATGGGACATTCAAAACTGTAATATATGATGCTTCATGGAGTCGTGGCTGAACGACGACACTATCAACATACAGCTGGCTGGTTATACGCCGCACCGGCAGGATAGAACATCGGCATCTGGTAAGACAAGAGGCGGTGGACTATGTATTTTTGTAAATAACAGCTGGTGCACGATATCTAAGGAAGTTTCGATCTGTTGCTCACCACAAAACCAACCTAGAGAATTTAAATCTGTATTTTTTTAATAGCTGTTTACATACCACCACAGTCAGAGGCTGGCACTAAGACAGCATTTAATGAGCTGTATTCCGCCATAAGCAAACAAGAAAATGTTCACCCAGAGGCGGCGCTCCTAGTAGCCGGGGACTTTAATGGAAGGAAACTTAAATCCGTTTTACCAAATTTCTAGCAGCATGTTAAATGTGCAAGCAGAGGAAAAAAACTCTACACCACATTTACTCCACACACAGAGACGCATGCAAAGCTCTCCCTCGCCCTCCATTTGGCAAATCTGACCATCATTCTATCCTCCTGATTCCTGCTTAAAGCAGGAAGCACCAGTGACGAGATCAATAAAAAAAGTGGTCAGATGAAGCAGATGCTAAGCTACAGGACTGTTTTGCTAGCACAGACTATAGAATATGTTCCAGGATTCCTCTGGTAGCATTGAGGAGTACACCACATCAGTGATTGGCTTCATCAATAAGTGCATCAATGACGTCATCCCCACAGTGACCGTACGTACATACCCCAACCAGAAGCCATAGATTACAGGCAACGTCTGCACCTAGCTAAAGGCTAGAGCTGACGCTTTCAAGGAGCGGGACTCTAACCCAGATGCTTATAAGACATTCTGCTATGCCCTCCGACAAACCATGTGCAAGCAGAGGAAAAAAACTCTACACCACATTTACTCCACACACAGAGACGCATGCAAAGCTCTCCCTCGCCCTCCATTTGGCAAATCTGACCATCATTCTATCCTCCTGATTCCTGCTTAAAGCAGGAAGCACCAGTGACGAGATCAATAAAAAAAGTGGTCAGATGAAGCAGATGCTAAGCTACAGGACTGTTTTGCTAGCACAGACTATAGAATATGTTCCAGGATTCCTCTGGTAGCATTGAGGAGTACACCACATCAGTGATTGGCTTCATCAATAAGTGCATCAATGACGTCATCCCCACAGTGACCGTACGTACATACCCCAACCAGAAGCCATAGATTACAGGCAACGTCTGCACCTAGCTAAAGGCTAGAGCTGACGCTTTCAAGGAGCGGGACTCTAACCCAGATGCTTATAAGACATTCTGCTATGCCCTCCGACAAACCATCAAACAGGCAAAACATCAGTACAGGACTATGATCAAATTGCACTACACCGGCTCTGACGCTCGTCGAATGTGGCAGGGCTTGTAAACCATTAAAGACTGCAAAGGGAAGCACAGTCGAGAGCTGCCCAGTTACACGAGGCTACCAGACGAGCTAAACTACTTCTATGCTCGCTTCGAGACAAATAACACTGAAACATGCATGAGAGCACCAGTTGTTCTGGAAGACTGTGTAATCACGCTCTCCACAGCCGATGTGAGTAAGACCTTTAAACAGGTCAACATTCACAAAGCCGCAGGGCCAGACGGGTTACCAGGACGCGTACCTCGAGAATACACTGACCAACTGGCAAGTGTCTTCACTGACATTTTCAACGAGTCTGTAATACCAACATGTTTTAAGCAGAACACTATAGTGCCTGTGCCAAAGAACACTAAGGTAACCTGCCTAAACAACTACCGACCCGTAGTACTCACGGCTGTAGCCATGAAGTGCTTCGAAAGGCTGGTCATGGTTCACATCAGCACCCTATTCCAGAAACCCTAGACCCACTCCAATTCGCATACTGCCGCAACAGATCCACAGACGATGCAATCTCTATTGCACGCCACACTGCCCTTTCCAACCTGTACAAAAGGAACACCTATGTGAGAATGCTATTCATTGACTATAGCTCAGCGTTCAACACCATAGTGCCCACAAAGCTCATCAATAAGCAAAGGACCCTGGGACTAAACACCTCCCTTTGCAACTGGATCCTGGACATCCTGATCTCCAGGTGGTAATGGTAGGTAACAACACATCCGCGATGCTGATCCTCAACACAGGGGCCCCTCAGGGGTGCGTGCTCAGTCCCCTCCTGTACTCCGTTCACTCCAGGCCAGGCACGACTGTATCATTAAGTTTGCTGATGACACAACAGTGGTAGGCCTGGTCACCGACTATGATGAGACAGCCTATTGGAAGGAGATCAGAGACCTGGCTGTGTGGTGCCAGGACAACAACCTCTCCCTCAACGTGATCAAGACTAAGGAGATGATTGTGGGCTACAGGAAAAAGAGGTCCGAGCACGTCCACATTCTCATCGACGGGGCTGCAGTGGAGCAGCAAAAGCCCTCCTGAAAATGTTAGTGTTATAAATCGCTAATGGAGAGAGTCTGTGATAGCACATTATGTAGTAGCCATTACCGGAACCCTATGCCTGCAATCCTTTTAAGTTATATGGTATTTGAGTCAGAGCCGAAAACAAAATCAAACACAGTGCAGACAAACAAATTATATCTTGATAAAGTTGCACACTCTAAGATATAATACAGTACTCCCAAATATTTATTGCATGACTGAACCAATGATTCAGTGTTGACATACACACACACACACGTATGCATGTACACACACAAACACACACACACATATTGCCTTCATAAAGATGGAATATAAATATGATGATTTATGATAGTAAACAGATCAGGTTATGGGAGGTTATTGTGTTGCAACATGCAGGCAGTATTGTGCATCCGCTGTCATTACAAAACTCATGATCAAATCCAAAACAGAACCCCCTGTATTCTTTACATTCCATTGCTTCCAGAACTCTTCCTGTAATAGCTCAGTTGCCACCTGTAACAACAACAACAGCAATTCCAATTGCGCCGCCATGCTTGGCACTAGTGTACGGTGATGGTGCCTTGTCAGGGTACAATAATGAACACAGCCCATGCTCTTTTTGCGTTTGTAAAACTCCCTGTTGCTCCATTTAAATTGTCAACATCACTTCTCAAATGTGGTGAATTATTACTTTGAACTTCTATCTGTTCAACAACCCAGTGGGCAAAACCTGGTTGAAAAGTCATCAGTCAGTATGACATCTTTTTATGGCCTCTTTTTCTGCTCGCAAACTGGTTGAAAAGGGACAGTTTTCTTTACATATATTTACTGACCAGAATATTACCTATTTTTCTGACCACCGTATGACCAGTTGGTCATAATGCTGACCACTATATTATGTACTGGTCATAGTTAAGGCCTCATCATAACCTGTTAATGACCACCTGACTACAGCTTATCACCAGTGGTGTAAAGTAAAAATACATTAAAGTACTACTTAAGTAGTTTTTTGGGGTGTCTGTACTTTACTTTACTATTTATATTTTTGACAACACAACTTTTAGTTTTACTTCACTACATTCCTAAAGAAAATAATGTACTTTTTACTCCACACATTTTCCCTGGCAACCAAAAGAACACGTTACATTTGGAATGCTTTGCAGGACAGGAAAATGGTCAAATTCACACACTTATCAAGAGGACATCACTGGTTATCCCTACTGCCTCTGATCTGGAGCGTTGTGGTGAGCCCCTAGCTATCCATACATTTAAAAAACTAAAAACTAAAAAGTATGCTGTCTGGTTTGCATAATATAAGCAATTTGAAATTATTTATAATTGGATTTTTACTTTTGATACTTAAGTATATGTTTGCAATTACATTTCATTTTGATACTTAAAGTGTATTTGGAAAGAATTCAGACCCCTTGACTTTTTCCACACTTTGTTAGGGTACAGCCCTTAAAAATGAGAAAAACATTTTTTCCCCTCATCAATAGCCAATAATGACAAAGCAGAAACAGGTTTTTAGATTTTTTTGCAAATGTATAAAAAAGCAACTGAAATATCAATTTCAGGCCATTTACTCAGTACTTTGTTGACACACCTTTGGCAGCGATTACAGCCTTGAGTCTTCTTGGGTATGACGCTACAAGCTTGGCACACCTATATTTGGGGAGTTTCTTCCACTTTTCTCTGCATCTCTCAAGCTCTGTCCAGTTGGATGGGGAGCGTTGCTGCTCAGCTATTTTCAGGTCTCTCCAGAGATTTTTTTGTCCATTAAAATAACATCAAATTGATCAGAAATACAGTGTTGACATTGTTAATGTTGTAAATGACTATTGTAACTGGAAACGGCTGATTTTTTATGGAATATCTACATAGGCGTACAGAGGCCCATTATCAGCAACCATCACGCCTGTGTTCCAATGGCACGTTGTGTTAGCTGATCCAAGTTTATCATTTTAAAAGGCTAATTGATCATTAGAAAACCCTTTTGCAATTATGTTAGCACAGCTGAAAACTGTTGTTCTGATTAAAGAAGCAATAAAACAGGCCTTATTTAGACTAGAGTATCTGGAACATCAGCGTTTGTGGGTTCGATTACAGGCTCAAATGGCCCGAATCAAAGACCTTTCTTCTGAAATTCGTCAGTCTATTCGTGTTCTGAGAAATGAAGGCTATTCCATGCGAGAGTTTGCCAAGAAACTGAAGATCTCGTACAACGCTGTGTACTACTCTTTCTATTCAGGTTCGAGCCAGTTTGCGCTGTTCTGTGAATGGAGGAGTGGGAGGCCCCGGTGTACAACTGAGCAAGAGGACAAGTACATTAGAGTGTTTTGAACTGTAGTGTATGTGTCTATCAAATCATTCCTGCAACAAACATTGTTACATGCAAACCTCACTGGCCACGTTGCAAAATATATTTACACACTTTATGTAATAATTTCACCCACACCGCTCGCATGTGAATCGTAGCCAACCGCTAAAATAGAACTTATGTCACGTTCTGACCTTAGTTCCTTTGTTATGTCTTTGTTTTAGTATGGTCAGGGTGTGAGTTGGGTGGGTTGTCTATGTTAGTTTTTCTATCATTTGTGATTTCTGTGTTCGGCCTAGTATGGTTCTCAATCAGAGGCAGCTGTCAATCGTTGTCCCTAATTGAGAATCATACTTAGGTAGCCTGGTTTCACTTTTGAGTTGTGGGTGTTTATTTTCCGTGTTAGTGTCTGTGCCACACGGGACTGTTTCGGTTTGATTTACTTCACGTTTATTGTTTTGTTCAGTGTTCGTTATTCATTAAAAAACATGAACACTTACCACGCTACGTTTTGGTCCTCCGATCCTTCATACTACTCCTCTTCGTCAGAAGAACAACTTAGTTCTATTTGAGAGGCTCCATATGCTGCAAGTCCTCTCTTGGATATCCAAAAGATACAAACCCACACAAATGTTTGAAAGACAAACAAGGAGAAATGAATTAAAGACAACTAACTTCAAAATGAACACGATTTCCCTTTTATCTGTGGATCCCTTTTATCAAATCAAATTGTATTAGTCACATGTTGCCGAATACAACATTTCACCTTACAGTGAAATGTTTACTTATGAGCCCCTAACCAACATTGCAGTTTTTTTTAAGTACGAATAAGAATGAGAAATAAAAGTAACAAGTAATTAAAGAGCAGCTGTAACGGTTTTCTTGATGAGAAGGAGAGTCGGACCAAAATGCGGCGTGTAGATTGCGATCCATGTTTATTGTGACTATAGCAACACGAATCTAAATACAAACAGTGCAAAATAATAAACGTAATGAAAACCGAAACAGCCTAAACTGGTGCAAACTAACACTAAGGACAATCACCCACAAACACACAGTGAAACCCAGGCTACCTAAATATGGTTCCCAATCAGAGACAATGACTAACACCTGCCTCTGATTGAGAACCATATCAGGCCAGACATAGAAATAGACAAACAAGACATCCAACATAGAATGCCCACCCAGTTCACGTCCTGACCAACACTAAAACAAGGAAAACACACACGAACGATGGTCAGAACGTGACAGTACCCCCCCTCCAAGGTGCGGACTCCGGACGCACAACTTAAACCTATGGGGGAGGGTGTGGGTGGGCATCTGTCTGCGGTGGCGGCTCTGGCGCTGGACGTGGACCCCACTCCATAACAGTTTTAGTCCACCTCCTTAGCGTCCCTAGATAGGTTACCCTCCTTAAAGACCGCTCGGGACAGAGGGGCAGCTCGGGACAGAGGTAGCTCGGGACTGATGGGTAGCTCAGCACTGAGAGGAAGCTCAGCACTGAGAGGAAGCTCAGCACTGAGAGGAAGCTCAGGCAGGTGGTTGGATCCGGCAGATCCTGGCTGGCTGGCGGTTCTGGAAGATCCTGGCTGACTGGCGGATCCGGAAGAGTCTGGTCGACTGGCGGATCTGGAAGAGTCTGGTCGACTGGCGGATCTGGAAGAGTCTGGTCGACTGGCGGATCTGGAAGAGTCTGGTCGACTGGCGGATCTGGAAGAGTCTGGTCGACTGGCGGATCTGGAAGAGTCTGGTCGACTGGCGGATCTGGAAGAGTCTGGTCGACTGGCAGATCTGGAAGAGTCTGGTCGACTGGCAGATCTGGAAGAGTCTGGTCGACTGGCAGATCTGGAAGAGTCTGGTCGACTGGCAGATCTGGAAGATCACTGACACTGCCTGATGTAGAGGTCCTGGATGGCAGAAAGCTTGGCTCCAGTGATGTACTGGGCCGTTCACTCTCCCTTCTGTAGTGCCTTGCGGTCGGAGGCAGAGCAGTTGCCATACCAGGCAGTGAAACAACCAGTGCTCTTGATAGTGCAGCTGTAGAACCTTTTGAAAATCTGAGGACCCATGCCAAATATTTTCAGTTTCCTAAAGGGGAATAGGTTTTGTTGTGCCATCTTCACAACTGTCTTGGTGTGCTTGTTAGTTTGTTGGTGATGTGGACACCAAGGAACTTGAAGCTCTCAACCTGCTCCACTACAGCCCCGTCAATGAGAATGGGGGCCTCCTTTTCCTGTAGTCACAATCATCTCCTTAGTCTTGGTGACGTTGAGGGATAGGTTGTTATTCCTGCACCACCCTGCCAGGTCTCTGACCTCCTTCCAATAGGCTGTCTCATCATTGTCGGTGATCAGGCCTACCACTATTGTGTCATCGGCAAACTTAATGATGGTGTTGGAGTCATGCCTGACCGTGCAGTCATGAGTGAACAGGGAGTACAGGAGGGGACTGAGCACGCATCCCTGAGGGGTCCCTATGTTGAGGAACAGCGTGGCGGATGTGTTGTTGACCACCCTTACCACCTGGGGGCAGCCCGTCAGGAAGTCCAGGATCCAGTTGCAGAGGGAGGTGTTTTGTCCCAGGGTCCTTAGCTTAGTGATGAGCTTTGTGGGCATTATGGTATTGAACGCAGAGCTGTAGTCAATTAACAGCATTCTCACATTGGTGTTCCTTTTGTCCAGGTGGGAAAGGGCAGTATGGAGAGCGATTGAGATTGCATCGTGGATCTGCTGGGGTGGTATGTGAATTGGAGTGCGTCTAGGGTTTCCGGGATGATGGTGTTGATGAGACCCATGACCAGCCTTTCAAAGCACTTCATGGCTACGGACGTGAGTGCTATGGGGCGGTAGTCATTTAGGCAGGTTTCCTTCACATTCTCAAATCGTCCGGAACAGCTGGTGCTCTCATGCAGGCTTCAGTGTTGCTTGCCTCGACGCGAACATAAAAGGCATTTAGCTCGTCTGGTAGGCTCGCATCACTGGGCAGCTAGCGGATTGGTTTTAGTCTGTAATAGTTTGCAAGCCCTGCCACATCCGACTATCGTTGTTGGATTCAATCTTAGTACTGTATTGACGCTTTGCCTGTTTGATGCTTTGTCTGAGGGCATAGCGGGATTTCTTCCGCTCCTTGAAAGCGGCAGCTCTAGCCTTTAGCTCGGTGTGGATGTTGCCTGTTACAATTGGCTTCTGTTTGGGATATGTACGTACGGTCACTGTGGGGACAATGTCCTCAATGCACTTATTGATGAAGCCGGTGACTGAGGTAGTTTACTCCTCAATGCCATTGGATGAATCCTGGAACATATTCCAGTCTATGCTAGCGAAACAGTCTTGTAGCGTAGCATCTGCGCCATCTGACCACTTCTGTATTGAGCAAGTCACTGGTACTTCCTGTTAATCTGTTAATCTGGTTATAGGGACATTCAGAACCAGATTTTAACCAGAAAAATAAGTCTTTATCACGTTGTATGCCCACTGGGAAGAGAGTCTTTGTTTGACGCCCACCGGGGGAGTTGTGAGAAAGGCACGATGACAGAGTCCCCAAACCCTGCGATTCAAAGCAGCACTTTGATGGCTCAAACACTCTACAATTACCTTTCTCCTCTATAGGAGACGTATTTAGCATAGAGACACCAAGGCTTTTAGGCCCATATGAAGTGGAATGGTTAGGCAGAGCTCCTAGGAGGTGCTGCATGTTTTTTTAGGAATTTACTGGAAATGGGGTAATTTGTACATGGCTCAATGCATGAGGCAACTCAGAATGCTTAGAACTCAGGAGAATCATAGGACAGGCCTGAAAGTTCCACAGCAGGTCTTTAGGGAGGAAGGAAGGTTCTGTCAGTAAAAATAGGTCACCTTGACAGAAAGAACAGGGGGATTTGGGTGGAAAAAAAGTTAACTCAGCACTTGATTTAGTTGGCATCTATGGAGCGAGCTGAGCACCAGTCACTTTGCGCATTACGTGCTGCATTCATTGAGGTATAATAAGAACTAGGACTGCCTCCAAGATGGCTGACCTTTGTTTTCAACGTAATCTATTCACGTTGCGACCATTTCATTGTTGCTGATATCTTTCTTACTGGGATTACTCTGGACAGACAGCAGTATCCCGCGAACATGCCCCAGGACTCCCACAGAGCACACGGACAGCTTAAAAAGCTTACCGGAACTTCCCCTGGCTAGATGGGGTCTTGACCTCAGAGCATGAATATAACATTTTAATATCTTCGGATGTGAGTGAGGGAAAAAATAAATAGCCTCAGCGACAATTATTTGAATAAATCAATGGAGGTTTTTGGCACAAAGGTGATGACTAAAGTGTCTAATTCAATTAAACTACAGTACTGAAGCAATACTGTAGGTGCAGTCAAAAGTGTGCTTCCAGACCGAAAGCCTGGTCCCTTCTTTGCACTTCTACACCTCATCTGTATGGAAGGCTATGCGCAGTGTCAGGCAAGGCGTGTGTGTGCACAGCTGCTGGATTGAGAGAGAGAGAGAGAGAGAGAGAGAGAGAGAGAGAGAGAGAGAGAGAGAGAGAGAGAGAGAGAGAGAGAGAGAGAGAGAGAGAGAGAGAGAGAGAGAGAGAGAGAGAGACTCATTGGGATTCAGTAGAGATAACTGACCACTGCAATCAACAGCAAAAACATTGAGATGACCAGTCATATTCCAACATGTATATTCCCTTCTCTATAGTGAAAGCTCTTGCTTTGATTTTAGCCTACATTAGATGATTGGCAGTACAAAAGGGCTACTTATGTAACTTTCAGAATTCTCATGGGTCTACAGGGGTCTCAAAAGAGAACTATTCATGTGACATCACCCTACTTTTCTGATGCAAAGAGGCAAGAGGAGATGACCACAGACCCAAAACACCTGCATGCATGTTGCACGCTCTCACACCAGGGTGTCTTTCAATATAGATATCAACATTTGATGTCTATCCAAGTCCTGAGGACTTCGGGAAATGCTTCAAAACCGGACACCGTGAGCACTTTTGCCATCAAGTAGGCTAGGGTGGATTGGGCACCCTAACCCTTACCTTAACCATTCAGAATGAGTGCCTTCATGTTTTAACCCTATCCCGTGTTTACGAGAACGTGGATGAACGTCTAATTACACAGAATCTCTGTGGGTGAAATGAACACGATGGGAGACAGGGAGTTGGTTTCAAGCGCAGGGCGCAGCAGGTGTTTATTTGTAAAGGACCACAGGAGGAGGCAGGTAGCTGGGTCCAGGGGCAGGCACAAGGTCATACACAGGGGGTCCAAAAAGGCTAAAGTACAGGCAGCAAATAGTCAAAAGGCATTGTTCGTGAGGCAGGAAAAAACTATCATACACGGGAGGATTAAATTACAGGAAAAACAGAATCTCTGAATAGAAGTATGTCACAGAACAAGCAATACCTCACAATGATGGGTTGCAAAGAACTTAATTTTTATTTTGTTTTAATTATTGTGATATGCTCATGTTTAACCTGTACGGAGTACCCACACTATTTATTTTGCCCTTAATTTCAACCCTGTTTAAAAAATATTGCAATTTCAGTTGCTTTATGCTGTTGGTCTTTAGGGAGAAAGGAAGGGTCTCTCAGTAAAAATAGGTCGCCTCAACAGAAAGAACAGGGGTATTTTGGTGGAACAAAGTTAGAACACAACACCTGATTTAGTTGTGTGGTGTTGATGTTAATTTTTGTGCACAGCCATAGCTTACTTAGCCTGACAGCTAGATCTGCTTTTGAGGGTTGTCTGCACCACAATAAAACTGTGTTAGCCTGCTTTGCTCAAGCACACAGGAACTAAGTCAAATCTTCAAGTCTCAGGCAAGGTTACTTATATTGAACTAAAGGTTTACAGACATTGATTAAGAAGTGTTGCTCAGTTGGTAGAGCATGGCACATGCAACTTACTTCTTGATTGTGAGTTTGATTCCCAGTGACGCCACCGATACGAAAACATACAAAACGTGACTGAGTCGCTTTGGATAAAAGTGTCTGCTGAATGATAGATATTATTATTATATTAATGAAAACTCAATGAAAACTTTGTGTAAGTGCAGTACTCCATCGGAAACAAAAGCACTGTCAAGGTTCACTGAAACGCTCTGTGATGATGATGATGTTCGGAAAACAATTAACAAATATACAGTACCAGTCTGTCAGATATATGTGTATAGGTGGCAGGGAAGTCAGGCGCAGGAGAGTCAAACGGAGTGTAAAATGGAGTCTTTTAATCAAATCAAAATCAAATCAAATTTATTTATATAGCCCTTCGTACATCAGCTGATATCTCAAAGTGCTGTACAGAAACCCAGCCTAAAACCCCAAACAGCAAGCAATGCAGGTGTAGAAGCACGGTGGCTAGGAAAAACTCCCTAGAAAGGCCAAAACCTAGGAAGAAACCTAGAGAGGAACCAGGCTATGTGGGGTGGCCAGTCCTCTTCTGGCTGTGCCGGGTGGAGATTAGAACAGAACATGGCCAAGATGTTCAAATGTTCATAAATGACCAGCATGGTTGAATAATAATAAGGCAGAACAGTTGAAACTGGAGCAGCAGCACGGTCAGGTGGACTGGGGACAGCAAGGAGTCATCATGTCAGGTAGTCCTGGGGTATGGTCCTAGGGCTCAGGTCAGTTGAAACTGGAGCAGCAGCACGGCCAGGTGGACTGGGGACATGAAGGAGTCATCATGTCAGGTAGTCCTGGGGCAATTTTTTGGTTCTAGTCAGGATTCTAGCAGCCGTATTTAGCACTAACTGAAGTTTATTTAGTGCTTTATCCGGGTAGCCGGAAAGTAGAGCATTGCAGTAGTCTAACCTAGAAGTGACAAAAGCATGGATAAATTTTTCTGCATCATTTTTGGACAGAAAGTTTCTGATTTTTGCAATGTTACGTAGATGGAAAAAAGCTGTCCTTGAAATGGTCTTGATATGTTCTTCAAAAGAGAGATCAGGGTCCAGAGTAACCCTGAGGTCCTTCACAGTTTTATTTGAGACGACTGTACAACCATTATCTTCAACAGAAGATCTCTTTGTTTCTTGGGACCTAGAACAAGCATCTCTGTTTTGTCCGAGTTTAAACGTAGAAAGTTTGCAGCCATCCACTTCCTTATGTCTGAAACACATGTTTCTAGCAAGGGCAATTTTGGGGCTTCACCATGTTTCATTGAAATGTACAGCTGTGTGTCATCCGCATAGCAGTGAAAGTTAACATTATGTTTTTGAATAACATCCCCAAGAGGTAAAATATATAGTGAAAACAATAGTGGTCCTAAAACGGAACCTTGAGGAACACTGAAATTTACAGTTGATTTGTCAGAGGACAAACCATTCACAGAGACAAACTGATATTTTCCGACAGATAAGATCTAAACCAGGCCAGAACTTGTCCGTGTAGACCCATTTGGGTTTCCAATCTCTCCAAAAGAATGTGGTGATCGATGGTATCAAAAGCAGCACTAAGGTCTAGGAGCACGAGGACAGATGCAGAGCCTCGGTCCGATGCCATTAAAATGTAATTTACCACCTTCACAAGTGCCGTCTCAGTGCTATGATGGGGTCTAAAACCAGACTGAAGCATTTCGTATACATTGTTTGTCTTCAGGAAGGCAGTGAGTTGCTGCGCAACAGCCTTTTCTAAAATTTTTGAGAGGAATGGAAGATTCGATATAGGCCGATAGTTTTTTATATTTTCTGGGTCAAGGTTTGGCTTTTTCAAGAGAGGTTTTATTACTGCCACTTTTAGTGAGTTTGGTACACATCCGGTGGATAGAGAGACGTTTATTATGTTCAACATAGGAGGGCCAAGCACAGGATGCAGCTCTTTCAGTAGTTTAGTTGGAATAGGGTCCAGTATGCAGCTTGAAGGTTTAGAGGCCATGATTATTTTCATCATTGTGTCAAGAGATATAGTACTAAAACAGAGCGTCTCTCTTGATCCTAGGTCCTGGCAGAGTTGTGCAGACTCAGGACAACTGAGCATTGAAGGAATACGCAGATTTAAAGAGGAGTCCGTAATTTGCTTTCTAATAATCATAATCTTTTCCTCAAAGAAGTTCATGAATTTATCACTGCTAAAGTGAAAGTCATCCTCTCTTGGGGAATGCTGCTTTTTAGTTAGCTTTTCGACAGTATCAAAAATGTTTTTTTTTTATAAATATCCAAGTAACATGCTCCATAACACTAAATAGAAAAATGATTATAAACAAATATGGGTACGAAGACCCGTCGCGCACCTATACAAAAAACACTACACTGACAATAAACAATCTCTGACAAAGACATGAGGGGAAACAGAGGGTTAAATACACAACAGGTAATGAATGGGATTGAAAACAGACAAAACCAATGGAAAATGAAACATGGATCAATGATGGCTAGAAGACCGGTGACGTCGAACGCCGAGCACCGCCCGAACAAGGAGAGGCAACGACTTCGGTAGAAAGGACTTTAAACGGCCCCACAAACCGCGGACCCAGCTTCCGGCAGAGCAGGCGGAGGGGCAGGTTTCGGGTCGAGAGCCAGACCCTGTCCCCTGGTGCGAACACTGGGGCCTCACTGCGGCGACAGTCTGCGCCTTATGGCACGCTGAAGGTGGACGTGGGCTGCCTCCCAGGTTTCCTCAGCGTGCCGAAACCAATTGTCCACCGCAGGAGCCTCGGTCTGGCTCTGATGCCAAGGAGCCAGAACCTGCTGATACCCTAATACACATTGAAAAGGAGTAAGGTTAGTGGAGGAGTGACGTAGTGAGTTCTGAGCCATCTCTGCCCAGGGCACGAACTTCGCCCACTCCCCCTGCCGATCCTGGCAATAAGACCGCAGAAACTTACCCACATCCTGGTTAACTCTCTCCACCTGCCCATTACTCTCGGGGTGAAAACCTGAGGTAAGACTAACCGAGATCCCCAGACGCTCCATGAACGCCTTCCAGACCCTTGATGTGAACTGGGGACCCCCGATCAGACACTATATCCTCAGGCACCCCATAGTGCCGGAAAACGTGTGTAAACAGGGCCTCTGCAGTTTGTAAGGCTGTAGGGAGACCGGGCAAAGGGAGGAGACGACAGCACTTCGAAAACCGATCCACAACGACCAGGATCGTGGTGTAACCCTGTGAAGGTGGAAGATCAGTCAAAAAATCCACCGACAGGTGCGACCACGGCCGTTGAGGAACGGGTAGAGGTTGTAGCTTACCTCTGGGCAAGTGTCTAGGAGCCTTGCACTGGGCGCACACCGAGCAGGAAGAAACATAAATCCTCACGTCCTTAGCTAAAGTGGGCCACCAGTACCTCCCATCAAGACAGCGCATCGTCCGACCTATCCCAGGATGACCAGAGGAGGGTGACGTGTGAGACCAATAGATCAATCAGTCGCGGACAGCAGACGGAACGTACAGACGACCAGCTGGACACTCAGGGGGAGAGGGCTCTGCACGTGACGCCCGCTCAATGTCCGCGTCCAGCTCCCACACTACAGGCGCCACCAGACACGAAGCTGGGAGTATGGGAGTGGGATCCATGGATCGCTCCTCTGTGTCATACAGCCGAGACAATGCGTCTGCCTTAACGTTCTGGGAGCCTGGTCTGTAAGAAAGAGTAAACACAAAACGAGTGAAAAACATGGCCCACCTTGCCTGGCGAGGATTCAGTCTCTTTGCCTGCCGGATGTGCTCCAGATTGCGGTGGTCAGTCAAGATGAGAAAAGGGTGTTTAGCCCCTTCAAGCCAATGCCTCCACACCTTCAAGGCTTCTACGACAGCTAACAGCTCTCGGTTCCCCACATCATAGTTTCACTCCGCCGGGCTGAGCTTCTTCGAAAAGAAAGCACAGGGGCGAAGCTTCAGTGGCGTACCTGGACGCTGAGAGAGCACTGCTCCTATCCCAGCTTCGGATGCGTCCACCTCCACTATGAATGGCAAAGAGGGATCCGGATGAGCCAACACAGGCACCGAGGTAAACAGAGTCTTCAGGTGCCCAAAAGCCCTGTTCGCCTCAGCCGACCACTGCAAGCGCACCGGGCCCCCCTTTAGCAGTGAGGTAATGGGAGCAGCCATCTGACCAAAACCCCGGATAAACCTCTGGTAGTAATTGGCAAACCCCAAAAAACACTGCACCTCCTTTACCGTGGTTGGAGTCGGTCAATTACGCACGGCTGTAATGCGGTCGCTCTCCATCTCCACTCCTGAAGTGGAAATCCGATGCCCTAGGAAGGAGATGGATTGTTGGAAGAACAAGCATTTCTCAGCCTTGACATATAGATCATGCTCCAACAGGCGACCAAGCACCCTGCGCACCAGGGACACACGCCCGAAAAAGGAGAGGCAACGACTTCGGTAGAAGTCAAATGTTTGGACACACCTACTAATTCCAGGGTTTTTCTTTATTTGAACTATTTTCTACATTGTAGAATAATAGAGAAGACATCAAAAATATGTAATAACACATATGGAATAATGTAGTAACCAAAAAAGTGTTAAACAAATCAAAATATATTTTATATTTGAGATTCTTGAAAGTAGCCACCCTTTGCCTTGATGACAGCTTTACACACTCTTGTTAATATGTGGAATGTCTTTCCTTCTTGGGTTTGAGCCAATCAGTTGGGTTGTGACAAGGTAGGGAGGGTATACAGAAGATGGACTAAGTCCATATTATGCCAAGAACAGCTCAAATATGCAAAGGGAAATGACAGACCATCATTACTTCAAGACAGGTCAGTCAATTCAAGAACTTTGAAAGTTTCTTCAAGTGCAGTCACAAAAACCATCAAGCGCTATGATGAAACTGGCTCTCATGAGGACCACCAAAGGAAAGGAAGACCCAGAGTTACCTTTGCTGCAGAGGATACATTCATTAGAGTTAATCGCCATGTCTTTGTGAGACGCAGAGTAGGTGAAAGGATGATCTCCGCATGTGTGCTTCCCACCGTGAAGCATGGAGGAGGAGGTGTGATGGTGTGGGGGTGCTTTGCTGGTGACACTGTCTGTGATTTATTTAGAATTCAAGGCACACTTAACCACAGTATTCTGCAGTGATACGCCATCCCACCTGGCTTGCGGCTTGGTGGGGCTATCATTTGATTTTCAACAGGACAATGACCCAACACACCTCCAGGTTGTGTAAGGGCTATTTGACCAAGAAGGAGAGTGGTGGAGTGCTGCATCAGATGACCTGGCCTCCACAATCACCTGACCTCAATCCAATTGAGATGGTGTGGGATGAGTCGGATCGTAGAGTGAAGGAAAATCATCCAACAAGTGCTCATCATATGTGGGAACTCCTTCAAGACTGTTGGAAAAGCATTCCAGGTGAAGCTGGTTGAGAGAATGCCTAGAGTGTGCAAAGCTGTCATCAAGGCAAATTGGTGGCTACTTTGACGAATCTAAAATATATTTAAATGTTTTAACACTTTTGGTTACTACATGATTCCATATGTGTTATTTAATCATTTTGATGTCTTCACTATTATTCTACATTGTAGAAAATAGTAAAATAAAGAAAAACCTTTGAATGAGTAGGTGTGTACAAACTTTGGATTGGTACTGTACATTCATTGCCTGACTACACAGGCTCCTTGCTCCGGCCTAACGCTACGCCACTCTGACGGATGGTGGTTTCTTCTCTGCAATGAGTCTGGATTTGAGTTCCCCACCGACCTTTCACCAAATGCGAACACATTGGGGCTGATAGGTCTGATAGGTCCAGAAACTGATGGGATGGGCCAGAGCCAGAACACACGTGGCTCTGATGCTTTGATTGGTTAGAGATGATTCAATTGCTGATGACTTTGATTTGTACGACACCTCTTATTTTGATGTCACCTCAAACGACTTCAAAGATTAGTGTGAGTTGTCAGGCTACTACTTTCAGGCTATGCATTTGTATTCTATGCTCTCACCACTGAGTGTGCTAGCATCACTGGCAGCCCTCATACTTACCTTGTGTTTTCCCCCATGCTGGGAGACTGAGAGGCATGCCTGTGCCTGACTTTAGAAACTAAAGGTGGTTATGATAGGCTTGACGTGTGTGTCTTTTCTACAAATGTTACCCCCGACACACACACGTCTCTCTCCCTCTATCTCTTTCTCTCTCTCTCTCCATCCCCTGATAGCTGTTCAGTCAGCCCCTTTCTCACTCTTTCTCTCCCCGATATCAGTCGTTAACCCCTCTGCCCCCCCCCCCCCCTCCCCCGCCCCGTCTCCCCTCCATCTCTCCAACCTGGTAAGCGTTTCAGACACACTCAGTATTCATGTCAGCAGAGGACCTGTCAGCAGCATTTACACACATAACTATGTTGAAAAGAGGTAGGTTGAGGTAGAATGATGTGCAGTGGTTCATGGCAGTCGGTATCAAGATGCCAACAGAATCCAGGTCGGTAGACCCCTTTGTGATAGCCCCACTGAGATATGGGCTTGGTCTCCGAGGCAGGCTGAATTGTCAATGGATTCAATAAGTTGTTGAAATAAGTGGCAGACCGACTCGGGGGCAATATAGTGCAAAGTTTTCGGTACATTCGAAGTTACACTTGTCTCTGCAGACTCCTGTGAAGTGTTGAGAAGTGTTGTAGCAGAAACTGTGATATGATATCCACATTAATCATGGTACTAAATTATCACAAAATAATGACAACTTCTTTAATTCATATGATGTCAATAATCCATTAGTTAAGCCCCGACTAATGCGTTCATGAAGCCAAGGACCTACTGAAGTAGTAAGATAACAACAACACCTGAATATTGGGTGACCTGTTGATTCATTACATCCCAAGTGTTTCAGTTTGACTCAGCAGATTGATTCTGTCCCATGTGATTCAGTTTGACTCAGCAGATTGATTCTGTCCCATGTGATTCAGTTTGACTCAGCAGATTTATTCTGTCTCATGTGATTCAGTTTGACTCAGCAGATTTATTCTGTCTCATGTGATTCAGTTTGATTCAGCAGATTGATTCTGTCCCATGTGATTCAGTTTGCCTCAGCAGATTGATTCTGTCCCATGTGATTCAGTTTGACTCAGCAGATTGATTCTGTCCCATGTGATTCAGTTTGACTCAGCAGATTTATTCTGTCTCATGTGATTTGATCAGCTTAGTATGGCAGATTTATTAAAGTTGCAAAAGAGATCATTTATGAGGTCAAAGATTGTTTTGTGGAGGAAATTACTACAGCCCTACTGTATCAGAAATCTAAATTCAAACAGACACTGCAGGAATAAAGTTCACCTCAAATGTCGACAAGACTGTCTTGTAACAACAATAAAAAATGAATAACTTACTGTTGTACTTGCCTTTCTTGCACTTTCACTGGTCTTTTCTTACTTGCTTTATTGAGGAAAGTTCCTACTTGCAATGACTGTTATATGTGGTTGTTTGATCTATCTTTGTTGAATGCAGTGACTGTAAGTCGCTCTGGATAAGTGTCTGCTAAATAACCAAAATGTAAATGTAAATGTAATATTTTTCTGAGTAATATGTTTTGCTAGCCAGTCTTTATATTATTCTACAGAGACTCCCATCATAGGACAGACAGGTTAGGTCAACAGTTAGCCTGCCTCCTGACGCTGTCCTTGACTGCTCTGGTACAGGGGAAATAAATCTACTGCATCTCTCATTCAGAACACACCACCTTCCTCTAGTGAAGACAGGCAGTAAATTAGATTAGTGAACAACTCCACTTTAAATTGCAAATAGCTTAGAGCTGCAGAGTAAATGGAAATCCTCGTTGGTAGCCTAGTCTTTGTTTAAAAGTAAACTTTTAAAACTTTAAACCGTCAGTCGTCGTATCTCATCTCATATGTATATACTGTACTCGATACAATCTACTGTATCTGCCTATGCTGCTCTGTACCATCACTCATTCATATATCCTTATGTACATATTCTTTATCCCCTCACACTGTGTACAAGACAGTAGTTTTGGAATTGTTAGTTAGATTACTTGTTAGTTAGATTACTTGTTGGTTATTACTGCATTGTCGGAACTAGAAGCACAAGCATTTCGCTACACTCGCATTAACATCTGCTAACCATGTGTATGTGACAAATAAAATTTGATTTGATTTGATTTATCTGGGCAAGCACTGGTTGCATTTTGAGTAAATTACATACAATATTTTGTCTGAAGCAAACAATTCCTTAAACCCATTCCTGATGTTTGTTTGTGTATCTGTGCGAAATGTCAGAATTGATGTCGATAATTGGGTCTTTGGGTAAAAAAACTGAAAACCCTAGATCAGTAATATATGTTTGCGTAGTAATTATTTGTAATTTTTACGGCAGACATTGTGTGTGATTCTGCGTGAATGGTGTGAATGTGAAAATGAGCTACAGTGCCTTGCGAAAGTATTTGGCCCCCTTGAACTTTGCGACCTTTTGCCACATTTCAGGCTTCAAACATAAAGATATAAAACTGTATTTTTTTGTGAAGAATCAACAACAAGTGGGACACAATCATGAAGTGGAACGACATTTATTGGATATTTCAAACTTTTTTAACAAATCAAAAACTGAAAAATTGGGCTCCTCTGTCCTCCACTCGTTACCTGTATTAATGGCATCTGTTTGAACTTGTTATCAGTATAAAAGACACCTGTCCACAACCTCATAGAATCACATTCCAAACTCCACTATGGCCAAGACCAAAGAGCTGTCAAAGGACACCAGAAACAAAATTGTAGACCTGCACCAGGCTGGGAAGACTGAATCTGCAATAGGTAAGTAGCTTGGTTTGAAGAAATCAACTGTGGGAGCAATTATTAGGAAACGGAAGACATACAAGACCACTGATAATCTCCCTCGATCTGGGGCTCCACGCAAGATCTCACCCCGTGGGGTCAAAATGATTACAAGAACGGTGAGCAAAAATCCCAGACCTAGTGAATGACCTGCAGAGAGCTGGGACCAAAGTAACAAAGCCTACCACACACAATGCCGCCAGGGACTCAAATCCTGCAGTGCCAGACGTGTCCCCATGCTTAAGCCAGTACATGTCCAGGCCCGTCTGAAGTTTGCTAGAGAGCATTTGGATGATCCAGAAGAAGATTGGGAGAATGTCATATGGTCAGATGAAACCAAAATATAACTTTTTGGTAAAAACTCAACTCGTTGTGTTTGGAGGACAAAGATTGCTGAGTTGCATTCAAAGAACACCATACCTACTGTGAAGCATGGGGGTGGAAACATCATGCTTTGGGGCTGTTTTTCTGCAAAGGGACCAGGACGACTGATCCGTGTAAAGGAAAGAATGAATGGTGCCATGTATTGTGAGATTTTCGGTGAAAACCTCCTTCCATCAGCAAGGGCATTGAAGATGAAACGTGGCTGGGTCTTTCAGCATGACAATGATCCCAAACACTCCGCCTGGGCAACGAAGGAGTGGCTTCGTAAGAAGCATTTCAAGGTCCTGGAGTGGCCTAGCCAGTCTCCAGATCTCAACCGCATAGAAAATCTTTGGATGGAGTTGAAAGTCCGTGTCGCCTTGCAACAGCCCCAAAACATCACTGCTCTAGAGGAGATCTGCATGGAGGAATGGGCCAAAATACCAGCAACAGTGTGTGAAAACCTTGTGAAGACTTACATAAAACGTTTGACCTCTGTCATTGCCAACAAAGGGTATATAACAAAGTATTGAGATAAACTTTTGTTATTGACCAAATACTTATTTTCCACCATAATTTGCAAATTAATTCATTAAAAATCTTACAATGTGATTTTCTGGCTGTTGCGCCTTCTTCACCACGTTGTCTGTGTGGGTGGACTATTTCAGTTTGTCCATAATGTGTACGCAGAGGAACTTAAAAATATCAACCTTCTCCACTACTGTCCTGTCGATGTGGATGGGAGGGTGCTCCTTCTACTGTTTCCTGAAGTCCACTATAATGTCCTTTTTTTTGTTGGTGTTGAGTGAGAAGTTATTTTCCTGACACCAGACTCTGAGGGCCCTCACCTCCTCCCTGTAGGCCGTCTCATCATTGTTGGTAATCAAGCCTATCACTGTAATGTCATCTGCAAACTTGAGGATTGAGTTGGAAGCACGTATGGCCACGCAATCATTTTTTAAAGTGTTTTATGTTATTTCACCTTTATTTAACCAGGTAGGCTAGTTGAGAACAAGTTCTAATTTACAACTGCGACATGGCCAAGATAAAGCAAAGCAGTGTGACACAAACAACAACACAGAGTTACACATGGAATAAACAAACGTACAGTCAATAACAAAGAGAAAAGTCTATATACAATGGGTGCAAATGAGGTAAGATTAGGGAGGTAAGGAAATAAATAGGCCATGGTGTCAAAGTAATTACAATTTAGCAATTAAACACTGGAGTGATAGATGTGCAGCAGATTAATGTGCAAGTAGAGATACTGGGGTGAATAGGAGAAAAAATAATAATAACAATATGGGGATGAGGTAGTTGGAGGGGTATTTACAGATGGGCTATGTACATGTGCAATGATCTGTAAGCTGCTCGGACAGCTGATGCTTAAATTTAGTGAGGGAGACATGAGTCTCCAGCTTCGGTGATTTTTGCAATTCGTTCCAGTCATTGGCATCAGAGAACTGGAAGGAAAGGCGGCCAAAGGAGGAATTGGTTCTGGGGGTGACCAGTGAAATATACCTGCTGGATTGCGTGCTATGGGTGGGTGCTGCTATGGTGACCAGTGAGCTGAGATAAGGCGGGGCCGAGGGCCAGCCAACGAGCGCATACAGGTCGCAGTGGTGGGTAGTATATGGGGCTTTGGTGACAAAACAGATGGCACTGTGATAGACTGCATCCAATTTGCTAAGTAGAGTGTTTGAGGCTATTTTGAAAATGACATCGCCAAAGTCAAGGATCGGTAGGATAGTCAGTTTTACGAGGGTATGTTTGGCAGCATGAGTGAAGGATGCTTTGTTGCAAAATATGAAGCCGATTCTATATTCATTTTGGACTGGAGATGCTTAATGTGAGTCTGGAAAGAGAGTTTACAGTCTAACCAGACACCTAGGTATTTGTAGTTGTCCACATACTCTAAGTCAGAACCGTCCAGAGTAATGATGCTGCACGGGCGGGCAGGTGGGGGCAGCGATCGGTTGAAGAGCATCCATTTAGTTTTACTTGCATTTAAGAGCAGTTGGAGGCCCCGGAAGGAGAGTTGTATGGCATTGAAGCTCGTCTGGAGGTTAGTTAACTTTTTATGGCTGCAGGGGCAGTATTGGGTAGCTTGGGTGAAAGGTGCCCATATCAAATGGCCTGATCCTCAGTCATAGTTGCTAATGTATGCAGATTATTATTAGTATTGGATAGAAAACACCCTAAAGTTTCTAAAACTGTTTGAATGATGTCTGTGAGTATAACAGAACTCATATTGGCAGGCAAAATCCTGAGTTGAAATCAAAACAGGAAGTCAGAAATCTGAGTTTGTATGTATTCACCAGAGTCCCCAATGAAATCCCCTTGAGATATGAATGATGTTTCACTGCCTATGGGTTCCACTAGATGTCAACCATCAATAGAAATTATAATGAGGCTTCTATGTTGTTGTGGGAGTGAATGAGAGCAGAATATATCAGATGTCCATCAAGCAGCCATTTTGTGACTGAGCTTTTTCCTCATGGTAGTTACTTGCGTTCCATTGCTCACGTAAACAAGAAGGAATACTCCTTGGAGTATGGAAATTTATTGAAGCTATATGTTAAAAACATCCAAATGATTGATTCTGTACTTAGTTTGAAATATTTATTTGACCGTTAATATCACTTTTTGAAGTTTTTGTCCGATATAACGCTGACCAGAATTAGTGTTTGGATATGTATACTAAACCCGCTAACAAAAGAAGGTATTTGGACATAAATAACGGACATTTTTTAACAAAACATACCTTTATTGTGGACCTGGGATTCCTGGAGTGCTTTCTGATGTAGATCATCAAAGGTAAGGAAATATTTATCATGTAATTTCTTGTTTATGTTGACGCCATCTTTGCGTCTGTGGTGTTTTTGCTTTTGAGTGCCGTCTCAGATTATTGCATGCGTTTCTTTTTCCGTAAAGTTTTTTAAAAATCTGACACAGTGGTTGCATTAAGGAGAGGGATATCTATAATTCCATGTGTATAACTTGTATTATCATCTACATTTATGATGAGTATTTCTGTTGAATGATGTGGCTATGCAAAATCACTTGATGTTTTTGGAACTAGTGAATCTAACGCGCCAATGTAAACTCAGATTTTTATATATATATATATATATATTTTTTTATATAAATATGAACTTTATCAAACAAAACATGCATGTATTGTCTAACATTAAGTCCTATGAGTGTCATCTGATGAAGATAATTCAAGGTTAGTGATTAATTTTATCTTCATTTCTGTTTTTTGTGAATGCTATATTTTGCTGGAAAATGGCTGTGCTTACTGTGGATTGGTGGAGACCTAACATAATCGTTTGTATTGCTTTCGCTGAAAAGCCTATTTGAAATCGGACACTTTGGTGGGATTAACAACGAGAATAGCTTTAAAATGATATAAGACACATGTATGTTTTAAGAATTGTAATTATGAGATTTCTGTGGTTTGAATTTGGCAACCTCTATTTTCACGGGTAGTTGTCATATCGATCCCGGTATTATCTTTGAATGCATTTCTTTGATTGTTTGTTTTTTACATGTAACCCCCCCCCCCCAAAAAAACATTTACTAAAATAAGTAAAAAGTTGGTCACAAAAGTAATGTACTGAGTGGGCGTATGTAACTGTAAAACATAATTACTCTTTAACGTGTTGACAGAACGGCAGTGAGTTAATAAAAGAACACTTGACTGCAACTTTAGTAAAATTGCTCATTAGTTTAGTCTACTTCGCAGCACTTTTCAGCCCTTTCTCTCAGTTTTCACTCAACCTCAACCATACGCTATTCAAGTGACGCAGCAAGTAGCCTTGTCATTTTTGAATTTGTAGGCTTTTTGAATGCTCTTCAATGGGCAAAAACATGGTACAATGGTCTTCAGCGCAAAAACATAATGGAAGCATTTAATGAATTTGATGATATAATCATCAAGCCCAATGAAAAGATCAGAGAGATACACACAGAAGTATGATGTAGTGTATGAATGCATCACTTGCACAGGGTATTGTGATGTGTGCACATCCTCAGCTGACTCTACGGAGATCTGACTAGTAGTCTGATTGAGCTGGTGAGTTCTGACATATCCATATGGACAGTTGTTGCAGTGAAAGGAGGAGTGGGTTTCAGGAACTGAACATGGTGTCAGAGTTTAGAATAAGTGAAAGCTGAAGTCTTTAGGTAAGAGTTTGCCACATGCATATATGTCAAACGGCATAGCATCCAGCCAGCCTACAGCTCCAAGGATCATCTCTATAACTCTATGACACACTGCAGAGAGATAGCATCCCCAAAGGCTCTGCCTCACTAGATAGATTAGATATATTGTGATTCTTGGCGCCCGTCTCTCCCCTGAGGCGAGCCAGTGTATGATAGAGGTGGAAATGGAAAACAGACTGCATCAAGTACGTTCATAAAAAATTCTGTAACACCAGCAATGAAAAATAACTCCTGTTTGTTAAAATGTGAAAATGTTAATTGCATATTAATTAGTATGTATATAAAATACTATACCTACATGGTAAAGGATACCTGCAACATCACAATACGTAAGCCAGTAACTCCAGTAGGTGCGGTACAATATTTAATCCTATCTATTAACTAAAAAGTGGAATTTTAGGTGTGGGTTAGTCCTGATGTTGTTTCATTGTTTACAGAGCTACTGAAAAGCATTGTTAGTTTTAAAACCAGGCTTAAGACCCACCTGTTTTGTGAGGCTTTCAAAGTGTAGGCCTAAAGGTATCCAGATATACAGTGGTTCGTCCTTTAAAAGTTGCAGCGTACTGCAGCACAGCTTGCATGGTGCAGCAGAATTCTATGACACATTATTTTAGTATCAGCCATTGTAACCATTAAAGCTAGTTAGTGCTAGTTTGACCACCAGAGGGCATCTTTGAGAAGCATTTGATAGCCTTCAATAGTGGCTGTACTAGAGAATAAAAATAAAAAAATTGTAAGAACATAGTATATGGGACTGATTAAGAAATTTAGCTTAATTACTTTGATTATTATTATGGTGTTTCTATTCCAAGAAAAACTAAAAACCCTCAGGCTTTCCGTTAGGATGGAACGGAAAATATGGCGCTGTACAACGTGACAGGGAGTAGGCTACAGTACTAAGAGCATAACATTTCCACACAGTAATTGTATAATTGTAGTCTAACCAATAACCAATGGAAATTCAGTGAAAATTAAAATCTCATTGATTTATCAAGACCCCATCGATTACAGTGGCCTATGATAGAAACTGTAGATCAATTAAGATTTAAAAGTGACTCCAACACACATGCTGTATACACATCTTAAGAATCTAGCAAAACTAACCGCTTACTTGGCAACCATGAGTTTTTTCGGTGTGGCCCATTGTCCAGCCCTTTGTCCACTGATCTTCATGGATGGTTGTCGGCATGGTTGTATGCACCCCCCTCCCCCTTCCTCCTCCTCCTTTCCCCATGGCTCTGCAGCCCATTCCGTGCCCCCTGCCCTCGTGCCTTGGAAATCGCTTCGCCCACCGCTATTTCAGTGGATACAGCTGGAGAACTGCTAGGCAATCCCATTGTGCGCCAATCAGGAGTCATGACCAATATGACCAATATATATTGTCCTGCTAATAACAGGGTTAATAATATATATGTCAGAATATCCAAGGAGCTTTTATATCATCCTAAATTAATTATAATAATAATCACCCTGTACAACATGACCGGTCGGGAATAGGTTACAGTCCCATGGTAAGAGGTAAATAATCCTAACATTTTCACACCCTAATTGTAGTCTAAGTTTCTCTTAGAATAAATACCTTTGTAACAAAAGTTTTAGTAAGTAATACTGAAGTTAAGCACAATTATCAGTTTCTATTTAAGTTTATGTCGCCCACAGTTAGAGACACTGTAGCGCCTTGGGAACCAAAAGTATAATAAGTGCTCTAACTCCCCCATGCGCTGGTCTGGAGCGAATGAAGTAGTGACGCAGGGTAAAGTACTAAACCACAAATTACCTCTAACTCAGAATAATCACAAAACATTTTGTGGAGCAACCACTGTATAGGTTCGGTTTGCTCCTAGCAGAACTCGGTTAGGCGAAGCAAATGTCTGTGTTTGTACACTCCTACCTTCACTTGACAAAGAAGAAAAAATGGCAATATTGCTGTTGTTTGTCCCTCTTGAGCCACTGTGTTAACAACATAGCCAAAAAACTCTCTCAAAATAGTCAATGTATCAAAGACAAATCAAGAAATCTGTAATTCATTTAGAATTTATTTCCTGAGGAGGTATTAGTCGCACAATATTACATCTAACTAAGATGTTTGGTGCAGTGTTTCTCAAGTGTATATTTTTTGGCAAGGAAACTAGTCGACTACCGTTAAATGTCAAACACTTAATGTTCTCACTTCTACTAGGAATAGTACTGTTGACCAATCATCGACAAAGCAACTTCAGCTACCAAACTTTGACTTGCCTCAAGAAAAAATGTGTGTGCACGAACAGCTGAAAAAAAACCCGAGGAAGACGAAAACAGCCAAAAACGTCACAAAATGTAATCATAATATATGCACAAACTGTTTTGACTGGGAAGCATACAGTAAGCTTAATGCTGTACATGTCTTAGCTGGCTTCTCTCTAGCCATTGTAGGCCTTTTGCGTCTTTATGTGCCGTACTCTGGTTTTATTGATTTTATGTTTATTTATTATTGTGGCACTTTAGGTTTTATTATTAGCCAGAAAGTGGGTGTACACCTGGGTATAGTTCCAGCTATATTAATCTCTGTTCTCTTAATATTTGAAAGTGTAACGGCTCTCATCGGAAGAAGAGGAATCATCGGACTAAAATTAAGCAGGGTACATGTTCATCTTTAATAATTGAACTGAACACTGAATAAACAAAACAACAAAAAGGAAAACCGAAACAGTAAGGTGAATAACACTAAACAGAAATTAACTACCCACAACCTAAGGTGACAGGCTACCCAAGTATGATTCCCAATCAGAGACAACGAAAGAGAGCTGTCCCTGATTGAGACCCATACCCGGCCGAAACATAGAAATGCAAAAACCTAGACATACAAACATAGAATGCCCACCCAAATCACACCCTGACCAAACAAAAAAGTAACATACAAAGTAATCTACGGTCAGGGCGTGACAGAAAGCACAGACAGCGACAGAAGCCTTGGCCTTTGTTTAAACCTACAGCCTGTACTCAAAGTCATGATCAATAACGTTGAATTCTAATCATCTCTGGCAAACGCTCTGATTTATTCACTGTATTTGTGGGTCATCGCAGGGCATACCTCTACCTTCATCTTGACTCATACATTGATGTCAGTACGATATTAGGGTGATGTTTTTGTAATGTGCAGAATGTCCCAAGTAAGGCTTTGAATATGCATGACAAACTCCTCATATATATTTTTTTAAATTCAAATGTTCTTCTTTTGCCGTAGGTAAAAGGTTATGACAGGTGCAAACTACAACATGTGCCCACAGAGAGCAACCTGAAAAAGAAGAGAAAGAAAAACAATTTCAAAGGGAAAACAGGGAACAGATTGCAAAGCCCATGGTTTACCCTTCAACTGGGGCAGAGAGAGCACAAAATGGAAAGGCCAACAGTAGAGTAGAGCTGTGTGTGTGTGTGTGTGTGTGTGTGTGTGTGTGTGTGTGTGTGTGTGTGTGTGTGTGTGTGTGTGTGTGTGTGTGTGTGTGTGTGTGTGTGTGTGCTTGTGCGTGCGAGCATGCATGAGGGTGTGATGTTCAAAGCCATATTTAATCAGTCCAATACTTTCAAAGACGGCCACAACAGAACGGGATGTTGGTTGAAAATGAGGGCATGACAGAGTGTGATGGTGCAAGACAAACAACATTTATCAACAAGAGGATAAAAGAATCATGGGGTGCAGTAGTTTGGCTGGGTTCAGGGTGGGACTACTGCTGTGGTGGAAACACGATCTCACACTCAATTCGTGCAAATACAGTGCATTCGGAAAGTATTCAGACACATTGACTTTTTCCACATTTTGTTACATTACAGCCTTATTCTAAAATTGATTACATTTTTGTTGCTCCCTCATCAATCTCCCGACTGGCACAGTGGTCAAAGCCATTGCATCTCAGTGCAAGAGGTGTCACTACAGACCATGGTTCGTTTCCAGGCACTATCACAATTGGCTGTGATTGAGAGTCCCATAGGGCAGAGCACAAATGGCCCAGTGTCGTCCCGGTTAGGGTTTGTAAATAAGAATTAGTTCTTAGTTGTGTTTTGCTGTATAACACACTTATGTCTTTTTTGGGATGCAAACCAGTAATATGAATCACTGTTGCTCCATCCTGTTCTGATTTAATGAGATGGATGTAGGATTTTCTATGGCCTAGAATCAAAGCCTTTCCCAGTAATGAAGGATGAAGCTAGTCCCCATCTTGGCTCTCATTGGTGAAGACTGAACTCAAGTTAGAGGTTATATGTCAGACTCTCCTATACCACTTTGCTCAACATGTTATACCCCAGAGGTTGTAATTAAACAATTTTTAAGGTGATATAACTTGTATAATTATTATAGGGCTGTGAAAGCCACAACTGAATGGCTTCAGACTGAGCATTTCTCACTGGAAATTGCTGCTGACATTTAACATATCTTAGGGTTAGGGTATTTAATTAATTTGACTCTCCCCTGCCACCATTCCCAACCTCTTATACTCCATTGGTTGTAAATATACCCTTTCTAATTAAGCTGATATTATTATTATAGGGCTATGAAACCTATAGCCGAATGGCTTCAAACTGAGCATTTTTCACCATTTATTTACAGAGAGCAATTCCGTTTTATAACAGATAGTGTCCATTTATTTACAGTAGTGTGTTGAATAATTATTGCTTTCTTCAGTGGAAATACAGAATATGTATAAAAATGACAAATATACCAACAGCTAAGTCAACAAGAGATTTACTCTGTTTATGTTAATCATTACTGAAACATGCAAACTACAAACATATAACCAGTTAAAGAAAATTAATACATGACAAGTAGATACAAATATTTTACAAAAAATAATTCATACAAAAGTCAAGGGTCGGCAATAAGATGAGTTCAAACAAAGTGAGTGTGTGTGTTTGTGTGCCTGTGTGTGTGTGTGTGCATTAGGGTGTTTATTATAATTTCCAGTCATAAAAATGTATCCCCATCCCCCAATGAAATACCTTCATCGATACAAAACATTTTTAAATCTCTATTTTTTTCTCCAATCTGGCAAATCTCTGACCTCTTTGGCCTGAATGCCAAGCGTGAAGTCTGGAGGAAACCTAGTACCATGCCTATGGTGACGCATGGTGGTGGCAGCATCATGCCGTAGGGGATGTTTTTCAGCGTCCAGGGACTGGGAAACTCGTCAGGATCGAGGGAAAGATGAACAGCGAAAAGTACAGAGATCCTTGATGAAAACCTGTTGCCAAGACAATGCAGGAGTGGCTTTAGGACAAGTCTCTGAATGTCCTTGAGTGGCCCACCCAGAGCCTGGGCTTGAACCCGATCAAATATCCCTGGAGAGACCTGACAATAGCTGTGCAGCGACGCTCCCCATCCAACCTGACAGAGCTTGAGAGGGTCTGCAGAGAAGAATGGGAGAAACTCCCCAAATACAGGTGTGCCAAGCTTGTAGCGTCATACCCAAGAACACACAAGACGTTAATCGCTGCCAAATGTGGTTCAACAAAGTACTGAGTCAAGGGTCTGAATAATAGTTTATTTTTTTATACATTTGCAAACATTTCTAAAAAACAGTTTTTGCTTTGTCATTATAGGGTAGATGTTTTATATTTAACTTTTATTTAACTAGGCAAGTCAGTTTAACCAATATCTTCTTTAATTGTGATTTATTCAACCCAGATGCAAATGCAGTTGCATGATTTATAATAAACCTTGGGTGGCATGCCATAGAATCAGGGGGTCATCGACCAAATTTGTATTGATCATTATGAATGAATTTAGTTAAATTTCAAACTTATCACAGAATGTCGGATTTTGTTTTGATGAAAGGTTGAATTGTCATCTTGTGGCTCTTTTGGGAGATTCTGAAATTTGAAGTTGGCAGTAGTAAGCGTGGTGGTCAGACAAGCTCATGTGTTGAATTTCTGTTTTCTTGATTGAAGATAATAGTATGAAATCGATGCGTGAGCATGATTTATGCCTGTGTGAGTGGCAATTGTACTCTTTTGGTGTAGGATTATGTGCTCGCCAGGCATCAACTAAGTTGTTATCATAGAGTATATGCTGGAGAGCCTTGGTTGAGTGTGGATTTTAGTTGGTCTTATTAGATTTGTTCCGCATGTCCAAAATGGCATTAATATCTGTCCCAATAACGAGATGGAATTCAGTTAATTCTAACAATATGCTGTTCAGAGAATCAAAAAGCGTAGGATCGTATGAATTTGGCGGGTACACATTAATAAAGACAATTTTCTTTCCATTATGGATACAATATGATTACACCTTAAGTTTTGTTTGGGGCTGATGGAAAAAGCAACCAATTTGTACAAATGGCTTTCTATTCTATGTGCATCCTTTTGAGGCAGGTGTGTTTCTTGGAGCATTGCTATAATGTATCAACATGGTTTCTTGCTAGGATATCAAGACAGCTGAAAGTTTAATAGGACAGTTTAAGCCTTCCAAATTCCAAGAGAGAATAGCGATTGTTTTTTTATCCCCACCCCCTGTCCTATTCCCCAACCCCCCTTCCCTGGCCCATAGCCCTAACCATTTGCCCTTCAGACCTTTAAAGTTAAGTTTGCAGACTTGATGAATTAGGGTGGGTAATGAAAAATATGCATGTATATGCTCTATACTATACCACGTACACATTTTTTTTTTAAGAAGATGGTAATGGAAAGAAATGCAGTCTATGATCTAGATTCTAGATCTTCACAATAATGAATCATGGCCTGTAGGCCAAGTCCTCCCTGGGAGAAAAATGTAGCAACGTAAATGGAGGGGGACAGCCATACATATTTTTTTCATAAATAAGGAATTGTGTTTTAGCCCATATGGAACTGGCCATCTATCCTAAACAGTTTAGCCAATAGTATCCTGAGACCTGAAAAAAATAAGAACATTTAAAATATATATTGTTATTGATATTTTATTGTAAGTGCAAAATTGTCCTCTGTAGCAGTCATTAGGACGTAAATTCATAAAAATTTACATTACAGTCAATGGGTACAATGGGTGAAAAAC